>NC_142864.1:0-625000 GCF_061612785.1 Hesperophylax consimilis
TTCAAGATTTTACTATGAGTCAAACTTTATGGAGATTGAGTGATTAATTTCGATTTGTACCACTATTCTTATCTTTATTACAATATTTCAACCCGTTTGGTCCCATAGAGCCTGAGAAAACTGTTTCCAAAGGTCGAACCCAAGTCTGAAATGAGCGTCCATAAAAATTGTGTTTTTTTTAAGAATCAAACTTTATCGAGATTTTTTGAGTAAATTCGATTTGTTCCAAGATTCTTACCTTTTTTCCAAAATTTCAGCCCATTTGGTACCATAGAGCATGAGAAAACTGCTTCCAAAGTTCGAACCCAAGTCTGAAATTAGCGTCCATTAAAATCATGATTTTTCTAAGGGTCACACTTTATTGAGATTTTGTGATCGATTTCGATTTGTACTACTATTTTTATCTTTATTCCCATATTTCAGCCCGTTTGGTCCCATAGAGCCTGAGTAAACTGCTTCAAAAGTTCGAACTGAAGTCTGAAATGAGCGTCCGAAAAAATCATTTTTTTTTTGACAATCAAATTTTATGGAAATTTGGTGTCTGAATTCGATTTGTAACGCGATTCTTACCACTTTTCCAAAATTTCAGCCCATTTGGTACCATAGAGCCCGAAAAAACTGCTTCCAAAGTTCAAACCCAAGTCTGAAATTAGCGTCCATAAAAATCATGATTTTTCTAAGAATCAAACTTTATGGAGATTTAGTGATTGATTTCGATTTGTACCACTATTCATATCTTTATTGCAATATTTCAGCCCGTTTGGTCCCATAGAGCCTGAGAAAACTGTTTCCACAGTTCGAACCCAAGTCTGAAATGAGCGTCCATAAAAATTGTGATTTTTTTAAGAATCAAACTCTATAGAGATATTTTGAGTAAATTCGATTTTTTCTACGATTCTTACCACTTTTCCAAAATTTCAGCCCATTTGGTACCATAGAGCAGTGCTCCGCAACCGGTGTGCCGTGGCACACTGGTGTGCCGTGAGCCGGACACAGGTGTGCCGCGGTCAAATTCAATGTATTTGACATTTTACAATATTTCATTATATATTTACTACATAATGACAAAATATTTTTCATAATATTGTCTATTTTTTATTGTCTGCAAATACTGTTAAAAGACGTATTCACAATATATTAGAAACACTGATTAGACAACTGTTATTGGCTGAAAAATTTGCGCTTCAGATCAACGAAACAACCGATATTAAAAATAAAGGATAGTTTATAGCTATTGTACTTTTCGTTGACGAGGACTTTATTTAAGCAATTGCATTGCTGTTTGCACGGATGGCTCTGCGGCAATGACGGGTAGTAAAAAGGGTTTTGTCTCTTGTGTAAAACAAAAAATTCAACGTTACAATTTACACACTGCTGCATACATCGAGAAGCATCGATGGTCAAAAATTTACCGGAGGAACTTTTGAACACGATGAATGAATGCATTAAAATCGTAAACATAATTAAATCAAGAGCCCTAAACTCGCGAATCTTTGGAATACCGGAATACCGAATATGAATCCTTATTGTTTTATACTGAAATTCGTTGGCTATCCCGAGGCAAAGTTTTGACTAGATTGTTTGAGCTTCGTCAAGAGGTGTGTGAGTTTATTTTAAATCAAAATATGCCCGAACTATATCAGCACCTCGATGATAATTACTGGATAGACAAACTTGCATACATGGCTGATATATTCGAGCATTTGAATGAACTTAATAACGAACTATGGCAGAAAGAGTTGCAAAAAGGATGTTTGGAAATGTACCAAAGGATCAACCATAGTACAATTGAAAACAAACAATTAACTGTGGATCTGGCCCAACAACATTTAAGTAAGCTTCAGCAGAAATTTGGTCGGTATTTTTATTCCATTAATACGGAACAATACGATTGGATTCGAAATCCTTTTGCAACCAATGCAATAAATTCTACGGAAGCACTGCCTCTGCAAATTCGAGTGGAATTTACAGATTTAAATAATGATATGACATTAAAACTTCACTTCTCCGAAGATCCATTAGATGTTCTCTGGATTTACGTTAAAAAAGAATATCCTCACATTTCCGTCAAGGAATTCTTAACACTACATCCATTTTCAACGACATATTTATGTGAGCAAAGTTTTTCAACGCTTGTATTAATTAAAAATGATAAGCCATGCTTAAAAGGTCTTGACCAACGGGTTGCGCTGTCAAAAATCGAGCCAAATATACAACTTTTGTGTTCATTGAAACGAGTTCAGATAAATTTAAAAAAATAATCGCTCATTAATTTATTATTATTTCATAAAAATTATTAAGATTGCGTAAAAATAAATATGTTATAGTTATATGTATGTATGTATGCTTTTCAAATTAAAAACAAGAAATTATTGTAAAATTTGTATATCAATTGAATATATATACATATAAGCTTTTGATGTGCCGCGGAATTTTAGGACGAAATTCGGTGTGTCGTAGGTGAGAAAAGGTTGCGGAGCACTGCCATAGAGCATGAGAAAACTGCTTCCAAAGTTCGAACCCAAGTCAGAAATTAGCGTCCATTAAAATCATGATTTTTCTAAAGGTCACACTTTATGGAAATTTTGTGATTGATTTCGATTTGTACCACTTTTCTTATCTTTATTACCATATTTCAGCACGTTTGGTCCCATAGAGCCTGAGAAAACTGCTTGAAAAGTTCGAACCCAAGTCTGAAATTAGCGTCCGTAAAAATCATGATTTTTTTAAGAATCAAACTTTATAGAGATTTTGTGTGAAAATTCAATTTGTTCCACGATTCTTACCACTTTTCCAAAATTTCAGCCCATTTGGTACCATAGTGCCTGAGAAAACTGCTTCAAAAGTTCGAACCCAAGTCTGAAATTTTTGTCCATAAAATTCAAGATTTTTCTATGTGTCAAACTTTTTGGAGATTATGTGATTGACTTCGATTTGTACCACTATTCTTATCTTTCTTCCAATATTTTAGCCCATTTGGTACCATAGAGCCTGAGAAAACTGCTTCCAAAGTTCGAACCCAAGTCTGAAATTAGCGTCCATAAAAATCATGATTTTTTTAAGAATCAAACTTGATAGAGATTTTGTGTGAAAATTCAATTTGTTCCACGATTCTTACCACTTTTCCAAATTTTCATCCCATTTCGTACCATAGAGCCTGATAAAACTGCTTCCAAAGTTCGAACCCAAGTCTGAAATAAGCTTCCATAAAATTCATGATTTTTTTAAGAATCAAACTTTATAGAGATTTTGTGTGAAAATTCGATTTGTTCCACGATTCTTACCACTTTTCCAAAATTTCAGCCCATTTGGTACCATAGTGCCTGAGAAAACTGCTTCAAAAGTTCGAACCCAAGTCTGAAATTTCCGTCCATAAAATTCAAGATTTTTCTATGAGTCAAACTTTTTGGAGATTTTGTGATTGATTTCGATTTGTACCACTATTCTTATCTTTTTTCCAATATTTTAGCCCATTTGGTACCATAGAGCCTGAGAAAACTGCTTCCAAAGTTCAAACCCAAGTCTGAAATGAGCGTCCATAAAAATCATGATTTTTTTAACAATCAAACTTTATGGATATTGTGCATATGAAATCGATTTGTACCACGATTCTTACCTTTTTCCAAAATTTCAGCCCATTTGGTACCATAGAGCCCGATAAAACTGCTTCCAAAGTTCGAACCCAAGTCTGAAATGAGCGTCCATAAAAATAATGATTTTTTTAAGAATCAAACTTGATAGAGATTTTGTGTGAAAATTCGATTTGTTCCACGATTCTTTCCACTTTTCCAAAATTTCAGCCCATTTCGTACCATAGAGCCTGATAAAACTGCTTCCAAAGTTCGAACCCAAGTCTGAAATTAGCGTCCATAAAAATCATGATTTTTTTAAGAATCAAACTTTATAGAGATTTTGTGTGAAAATTCGATTTGTTCCACGATTCTTACCACTTTTCCAAAATTTCAGCCCATTTGGTACCATAGTGCCTGAGAAAACTGCTTCAAAAGTTCGAACCCAAGTCTGAAATTTGCGTCCATAAAATTCAAGATTTTTCTATGAGTAAAACTTTTTGGAGATTTTGTGATTGATTTCTATTATATCGGGGATTATTCAAATTTAAAGACTGTTGACTCAGACCTGTGACGTTTATTGACACTCCGCACAATCGTTATAACCTCCCACGTGACGCATCAGGACCGCCAACATGGCCATACATAACATCCTTTCCTTCTTTATTTTTTTTTTATTTTCAAACAATTTACAATACCAAATAAAACTTAAACATAATCACTATGACTAAATCTGACAGGAGGTTTCACCAATTTGCCAGCCCTAGTTACTACATCAGTGTTCCCACTAGTGCTGGGTAAAGGCTCACTATCATTTTTATTTTCTTGACTTCCCAAGTCATACCATTTATCGGGATTTTCATAATTTGATTTTAACTTAATGCAACTTTTTTTTATTTGGTTAACATGGACCTTTTTTACCTCTCCTCCGATTAAAAGAATTAAATACACCCATGAACTTAATTTTAACTTAATAGTTCCCTGAACCCATTTCATAGGACCTTTCAAATGTCTTAAGTATACCAATACATTATCATTTTCCTCATACTCTGTCAATGCATTTTTACTTGATTGCTTACTTTTATTTACATTATTTTCTTCTGTCAAAACATGAAGAGGTGTACGTGGCTCATACGAAAATATTTTAGCCATAGGAGACAAACCCGTGACAGAAGTAGGAGTGGAACGATAAGTATACAAACAATGTATTAGACGTTGAGCTGGTGACAAAAATTCAGAATTTTTTGAAAACATAAATTTAATTAAAATCTTTTTGAATGTTTGAACAGATCGTTCAGCTAATCCATTTGACTCGGGATTATATGGTGGAGAAAATAATAATTTAATAGATTTTTCTTTACAAAAAATAGAAAATTCTTTACATGAAAATGGAGGACCGTTATCACATACAATAGTTTTCGGAAAAGCAAATCTGGAAAAAACTTCACTTAATTTTGATACCAAATCCGAATATTTAGTATTTTTCATATAAAAACATTCTATCCACTTTGAATATGAATCACAAACTAATAAGTATTTGGAACCTTTTAAGTCAAAAAAATCCAAATGGACTCTTTCCCATGGACTTTCAGCAATAGGCCAATTATGACGCACTTTTTTGTTAGCTTTTTGTACCGACTGACATATTTCCCATCTAGAAATAATATCTTCAATATCTTGATTCATACCTAACCACCAAACATAAGAACGAGCAAGAATTTTTGATCTGACTATACCAGGATGACCATAATGTATTAAATTTAAGATTTTAGACTTAAGAGATTCTGGTATTACAATTCTGTCACCAAATAAAAGACATTTTCCCTTGACCGACAGTAAATTTCTGAACTTGAAATATTTTTTAATTTCTGGACTTGACAAGTTTTCAATCCAACCGATTGAAACATACTTAATGACTTTAGATAACATTTCATCTTTTTCAGAATGACTTTCAACTTCTGAAAATGGAATTAAGGGTGTTGACATGTATACAAAATTACATTCCTCTACATTAAATTGTTGTTCACTTGGCAAACGTGACATCACATCAGCTTGAGGAATTTTCAGTCCATTTTTAAAAACTAATTTATAATTGTACGCGGACAATATTATAGACCACCTAATGAGACGTGATGCAGCTAGAAAGGGGACTTTTTTATCTTCGGCAAATAAAGACAACAATGGAGCATGATCAGTATATATAGTAAAATGACGACCAATTAAATATTTATGAAATTTCTTGATTCCAAAAATAACAGCAAGGGCTTTCTTGTGCAATTGGCTATAATTTCTTTGAGCTGAATTTAACGTTGCAGACTCAAAAGCTATAGGAAATTCTTGATTCTTTACGACATGACTTAAGACACATCCGACACCGTATGCACTGGAGTCGACTGTAAGACACAATGGTTTTGACGGATCAAATAAAACTAACATAGTTTTATCTGACAAGAGAGACTTACTATTTATAAATGCTTTTTCGCATTCATCAGACCAACACCATTCTACATTCTTTCTTAATAAATTATGGAGTGGTTCTAGTACAGTAGGACACATAGGAATAAAATTCCTATAAAAATTCAACATTGACAAATACGATTTTAGTTGAGTAACATTTTCTGGACACCCAGTAGACTTAATTTTCTCAACTTTCGACAAAGACGGACTTTTGCCTTGACCTCACAAAGTAAAACCTAAAAATTCAAAAGAAGATACAAAAAATTCACTTTTTGACACATTAATTTTTATATTAAACTCATTTAACTTTGACAAAACTTTTTCTAAAGTATTACAACACTCCGTTTCATCTTTACCACCTACACAAATATCATCAATGTATGCAGCACAGTTTTTTATGCCTCCCAAGACTGTATCAATGACCATTTGAAATGTGGCAGGAGCCGATGACAACCGAAAAGGTAAACGATTGTACACATATAAACCATTACATTTATTAATTGTAAGTAATTCTTTACTAGAATCTGACACAGACAACTGTAAATATGCATTTGTTAAGTCTAATTTACAAAATACTTGACAACCTGAAAATTTATTAAAAATATCCTCTGGACGTGGAATAGGATATTGATCAATTCTCAATTGTGGATTGACTGTAGATTTTAAATCAGCACATAAACGTATTTTTCCATTTTTTTGGTACACAAACTATTGGAGAAGACCAAGTACTATATTTAACTTTAGAAATTATGCCTTCGCTTTCAAGACGATCTAGCTCTTGGCATACTTCTGCACGCAGTGCATAAGGGACCTCATATGCTTTGTGGAAAACAGGAGTTGAATTATTTTTTAATCTTTAATTTACCGAAAACTCTTTAATTGGTATGTCGTTATTCGTTTTGGAAAAAGAATTTAAATATTTTTGTGACAATTTTTCGACAATGTTTGATTTATTTTTTCCACTGACAGACACTGAATTTACAGTATTATCAGTACCAATATTTGACATAAAAGAATTTATAAATGTATTTTCTCAAGACGGATTCAAAACATTTATCCAATTCCTACCAAGAGTAGCTTCAGACGATAGATTTTTAATAACTAATACTGGTAAATCCACGACCAAATTAGAATCATCTTTTACACTTACTTTTGCAATAAAAAATCCAAAACAATATAAATTTTGACTATTTGCTGTAAACAAATTACCATAGAACTGACTTAATTTACAAGTTTTGAAAAATTTTATGTACATTTTGTGACTTATCAAGGTCGATGAACTCCCTGTGTCAATCATGAAGGACATTTTCCTACCGTTTACAAACAAATCAATATTAGCTGTTTCAGACACGGACATATTTAAAACATTTATATTACTCACACATTTTACATGATTAATAACAATTGATTTTACACTAGAACAAAATTTTGACGTATGACCGTATGTATTACACTTGTAACATTTCCAATTCCTTGACGGACATGACTCTGGTTGATGACTGATAAAACACCTCTCGCATCTTTTTCTGGGATTTCCACGTGATGGAGATGAAAGACGACTTGATGACATTGAACTCCTTTGACCTTGTTGCGGACTAGTACTCCTTTGACGTGACGTTTTCGGCTTTACTTGGAAAACTCCCGATGAAAGATCTTCTTTGTGTAATATTTCTGCAGAACAACTTACTGTCTCCATATTCTTCACAATTTTTTTTGCTTTTTCGAAACTCAGCGATTCATCTTCAGACAGTAATCTTATAGTCATGGCTTCATTTTTCACACCGCACACCAATTTATCCCTCAAGGCTTCATCCAGAAAGGCTCCAAAATTACATGATATTGACAGACTTTTTATTTCTGAAATGTAATCATCAATTCCCTCGTTCGACTGTTGCTGACGATTATAAAATTTATATCTTTGGGCGATCGTACATTTTTTCTCTTCATATTTATTTTGAAGTGTTGTTACAATCTCGTTATAAGTTAACTCTTCAATATTTTTCGGATGAACTGTTTCTTTTAAAATTTTATGTTTTTCCGCACCAATAATCATACAAAGATATCCAATTTTCTCTTTGTCCGTAATATTAATTACTTTTAAATAAATTTGAACACGTTCTAAAAACATTCCGAAGGTTTCACAACTCGACTCAAATTGCGGCACTGGCAAAGTACTCGCAGACATGTTAAAATGATTGAAAAAACAAAGACGAAATCACTGTTTTACACTGGACTTAATATTACTCGTTATTAATTTAACTTTTTCGATTATCCTCGTCGCCAATTATTATATCTGTTAATATGTATAAAAGACTGTTGACTTAGACCTGTGACGTTTATTGACACTCCGCACAATCGTTATAACCTCCCACGTGACGCATCAGGACCGCCAACATGGCCATACATAACAATTTCGATTTGTACCACTATTCTTATCTTTCTTCCAATATTTTAGCCCATTTGGTACCATAGAGCCTGAGAAAACTGCTTCCAAAGTTCGAACCCAAGTCTGAAATTAGCGTCCATAAAAATCATGATTTTTTTAACAATCAAATTTTATGGATATTGTGCATATGAAATCGATTTGTACCACGATTCTTACCACTTTTCCAAAATTTCAGCCCATTTGGTACCATAGTGCCTGAGAAAACTGCTTCAAAAGTTCGAACCCAAGTCTGAAATTTCCGTCCATAAAATTCAAGATTTTTCTATGAGTCAAACTTTTTGGAGATTTTGTGATTGATTTCGATTTGTACCACTATTCTTATCTTTTTTCCAATATTTTAGCCCATTTGGTACCATAGAGCCTGAGAAAACTGCTTCCAAAGTTCAAACCCAAGTCTGAAATGAGCGTCCATAAAAATCATGATTTTTTTAACAATCAAACTTGATAGAGATTTTGTGTGAAAATTCAATTTGTTCCACGATTCTTACCACTTTTCCAAATTTTCATCCCATTTCGTACCATAGAGCCTGATAAAACTGCTTCCAAAGTTCGAACCCAAGTCTGAAATAAGCTTCCATAAAATGCATGATTTTTTTAAGAATCAAACTTTATAGAGATTTTGTGTGAAAATTCGATTTGTTCCACGATTCTTACCACTTTTCCAAAATTTCAGCCCATTTGGTACCATAGTGCCTGAGAAAACTGCTTCAAAAGTTCGAACCCAAGTCTGAAATTTCCGTCCATAAAATTCAAGATTTTTCTATGAGTCAAACTTTTTGGAGATTTTGTGATTGATTTCGATTTGTACCACTATTCTTATCTTTTTTCCAATATTTTAGCCCATTTGGTACCATAGAGCCTGAGAAAACTGCTTCCAAAGTTCAAACCCAAGTCTGAAATGAGCGTCCATAAAAATCATGATTTTTTTAACAATCAAACTTTATGGATATTGTGCATATGAAATCGATTTGTACCACGATTCTTACCTTTTTCCAAAATTTCAGCCCATTTGGTACCATAGAGCCCGATAAAACTGCTTCCAAAGTTCGAACCCAAGTCTGAAATGAGCGTCCATAAAAATAATGATTTTTTTAAGAATCAAACTTGATAGAGATTTTGTGTGAAAATTCGATTTGTTCCACGATTCTTTCCACTTTTCCAAAATTTCAGCCCATTTCGTACCATAGAGCCTGATAAAACTGCTTCCAAAGTTCGAACCCAAGTCTGAAATTAGCGTCCATAAAAATCATGATTTTTTTAAGAATCAAACTTTATAGAGATTTTGTGTGAAAATTCGATTTGTTCCACGATTCTTACCACTTTTCCAAAATTTCAGCCCATTTGGTACCATAGAGCCTGAGAAAACTGCTTCCAAAGTTCGAACCCAAGTCTGAAAAGAGCGTCCATAAAAATCTGGATTTTTCTAAATATTTATGGAGATTTTGTTACTGATTTGGAGCATGATTCTGATCACTGTTCCAAAATTTCAGCCCATTTGGTACCATAGAGCTTGATAAAACTGTTTCCAAAGTTCGAACCCAAGTCTGAAATTAGCGTCCATAAAAATCATGATTTTTTTAACAATCAAGCTTTATGGATATTGTGCATCTGAAATCGATTTTTAAAACGATTCTTACCTTTTTTCCAAAATTTCAGCCCATTTGGTACCATAGAGCCTGAGAAAACTGCTTCCAAAGTTCGAACCCAAGTCTGAAATTAGCGTCCATTAAAATAATGATTTTTTTTATATCCAACTTTATGGAGCTTTTGTTACTGAATTCGATTAATATCACGATTCTTAACACTTTTCCACAATGTCAGCCCGTTTTGTCTTATAGAGCCTGAGAAAACTGCTTCCATAGTTCGAACCGAAGTCTTAAATTAGCGTCCATTAAAATCATGATTTTTCTAAGAATCAAACTTTATGGAGATTTAGTGATTGAGTTCGTTTTGTTCCACTATTCTTCTCTTTATTCCAATTTTTCAGCCCGTTTGGTCTAATAGAGCCTGAGAAAACTGCTTCCAAAGTTCGAACCCAAGTCTGAAAAGAGCGTCCATAAAAATCACGATTTTTTTAAGAATCAAACTTTAAAGAGATTTTGTGAGTTAATTCGATTTGTTCCACGATTCTTACAACTTTTCCAAAATTTCAGCCCGTTTGGTCTAATAGAGCCTGAGAAAACTGCTTCCAAAGTTCGAACCCAAGTCTGAAAAGAGCGTCCATAAAAATCTTGATTTTTCTAATTATCAATCTTTATGGATATTTTGTTACTGATTTCGATTTGGAGCACGATTCTTATCACTGTTCCAAAATTTCAGCCCATTTGGTACCATAGATCCTGATAAGACCATTAAAATCATGATTTTTCTAAGAATCAAACTTTATGGAGATTTAGTGATTGATTTCGATATGTACCACTATTCTTATCTTTATTCCAATATATTTCAGCCCGTTTGGTCCCATAGAGCCTGAGAAAACTGCTTCCAAAGTTCGAACCCAAGTCTGAAAAGAGCGTCCATAAAAATCTGGATTTTTCTAAATATCAATCTTTATGGAGATTTTGTTACTGCTTTGGAGCATGATTCTTATCACTGTTCCAAAATTTCAGCCCATTTGGTACCATAGAGCCTGATAAAACTGCTTCCAAAGTTCGAACCCAAGTCTGAAATTAGCGTCCATTAAAATCATGATTTTTTTTATATCCAACTTTATGGAGCTTTTGTTACTGAATTCGATTAATATCACGATTCTTAACACTTTTCCACAATGTCAGCCCGTTTTGTCTTATAGAGCCTGAGAAAACTGCTTCCATAGTTCGAACCGAAGTCTTAAATTAGCGTCCATTAAAATCATGATTTTTCTAAGAATCAAACTTTATGGAGATTTAGTGATTGAGTTCGTTTTGTTCCACTATTCTTCTCTTTATTCCAATTTTTCAGCCCGTTTGGTCTAATAGAGCCTGAGAAAACTGCTTCCAAAGTTCGAACCCAAGTCTGAAAAGAGCGTCCATAAAAATCACGATTTTTTTAAGAATCAAACTTTAAAGAGATTTTGTGAGTTAATTCGATTTGTTCCACGATTCTTACAACTTTTCCAAAATTTCAGCCCGTTTGGTCTAATAGAGCCTGAGAAAACTGCTTCCAAAGTTCGAACCCAAGTCTGAAAAGAGCGTCCATAAAAATCTGGATTTTTCTAAATATCAATCTTTATGGAGATTTTGTTACTGATTTGGAGCATGATTCTTATCACTGTTCCAAAATTTCAGCCCATTTGGTACCATAGAGCCTGAGAAAACTGCTTCCAAAGTTCGAACCCAAGCCTGAATTGAGCGTCCATAAAAATCATGATTTTTTTAATAATCAAACTTTAAAGATATTTTGTGAGTAAATTCGATTTGTTCCACGATTCTTACAATTTTTCAAAAATTTCAGCCCATTTGGTACCATGGAGCCTGATAAAACTGCTTCAAAAATTCGAACCTTAGTCTGAAATTATCGTCCATAAAATTCATGATTTTTCTAAGAATCAAAGTTTAAGGAGATTTTGTGATTGATTTCGAATTGGAGCACGATTCTTATCACTGTTCCAAAATTTCAGCCCATTTGGTACCATAGAGCCTGATAAAACTGCTTCCAAAGTTCGAACCCAAGTCTGAAATTAGCGTCCATTAAAATCATGATTTTTTTTATATCCAACTTTATGGAGCTTTTGTTACTGAATTCGATTAATATCACGATTCTTAACACTTTTCCACAATGTCAGCCCGTTTTGTCTTATAGAGCCTGAGAAAACTGCTTCCATAGTTCGAACCGAAGTCTTAAATTAGCGTCCATTAAAATCATGATTTTTCTAAGAATCAAACTTTATGGAGATTTAGTGATTGAGTTCGTTTTGTTCCACTATTCTTCTCTTTATTCCAATATTTTAGCCCGTTTGGTCTAATAGAGCCTGAGAAAACTGCTTCCAAAGTTCGAACCTAAGTCTGAAAAGAGCGTCCATAAAAATCTTGATTTTTCTTATTATCAATCTTTATGGAGATTTTGTTACTGATTTCGATTCGGAGCATGATTCTTATCCACTCGAACGATCGCGCGTCAAAAAACTTTTTTCTCCGATTGCTCGCGGTTTTTTGGCGACGAATTTGAATATTTTCCGCCAACATTAAAAAAATCAAACCTCCGAATTTTAATACGTAGACATAAAACTGATTATTTAGCTATACAGCCAATGAATTCACCTATATTTTAATAATTATTTTATATTTTTAAAATTGATAGATAAATTATTAAAAAATCTTAAACTTTATAAATGCGCGAAATTAGCGTTTGATTTGAAATTGCCGCCAGTGGCAGTTTTATATATCTTTATAGATTATTTTCTACGTTTTTATGTTCTCTATGGCCTGTTTGATAACCACAAATGCAAGAATGTAATAGAAAAATAATTTTTTGTACGTTATGCTCTCTTCAAAAGTTTGGTTAGAAAATAATTTTTTAAAATTTGAGTTCGTGACGTGTCAAAATTGAAATCACTGTATTATACTATATAATAAATTTACCACAAAAACTGGTATAACGTTAGGAAGATACATTAACTGTCTACAATAATTAATAAGCATAGTCGCCGTGTTGGCTTTATTTTATTCATTTGATGAATTATACAGAGAGCCTATTTCACGATGTCAAAATCATGGTGCTACTTTTTAAATAATTGTAAATTAGAACTGGAGATTTGTCACCATGTTTTTATATAACGTGCAAAACGAGGAAATAAGGCTTAAAATGAGATATATATCATAGATATAAACATTGCCAATATTTCAGGGGGATACTTTGAAAGTTGATGAAATTCACCAATATTTGACGAAAATTCACTTCTGACAGCTACCTTAAGGTCAATCTACATAGAGTAAATCGGAATATGTAAAATGATGATAAATTTGTATATATATCAAACCTTTGTATGACCGTAGAGTGCAAATAAAATCATAGTGATAATTTTATATCTAAACGCAAAGGTATCGAAAAAAAAGGGGTGAGGGGAAAATAATTGATGGAACCAATAATTGATTTATTTATTAAGCCCTAATATCCTTTTAAATCAATATAACAGTTGTATGGTTACAATGAAAGAGCAGTATATTGATTTAAACATTGTTTACACACTTTGTCATAATAAAAATGTATTCAGTTTATTGGTTTATTCATAATTTAAGAAAATCAATACATAATAATATCATTGTGCCTCGTTATAGAGTGAGATTCTGAGTATCGCTCTGGTGAGGGACCACCATTCAGAATTGAACATTGCTTGAATTGGCTTAGTTATGTTTAGTGACTAGATCTGGAAAAGCCTCTTTACAGAAAAAAAACTCAAAAAGACTCACAAAGCTCGTAAGACTTTATACCCGCACTGGCCGCTTTGGTTTTGATCATCTGGACTAATCCCAAACGGCCTTTATAGCAGAGTAAGGATTCATCCAGAGGGATGTCTTGCTCGGGCAGGTATAAAGTCTCAAACTTATTTGAGAGGTGGTCCAAGACGGGCTGAATCTTTTGTAACCTTCGCACAGATAATGGTGCATCAGAAGAAAGACTTTCATTGTTGGTGAAGTGAAGGAACTTTTTAATTAGAAGAAAACGATTATAATCCATGGCTCGGCTGAAATAAGGCATGGCGGTGAGTTTTTTTGAATAGAAGTAGTCTTTTTCAACAGGAAGGGGACTAATACCTTGATACATTAAAATTGCCAAGAATACATACATTTCCTCTTTATTCGTGGGAGCCCATTTATTGGTACGCGCATGACGCTTAAATTGTTTTTTCGCAATCCATTGATCTGCATACCTGTTGGTCTCTCTCGCGATCAGTTCAACGAAATCTGCATCAAAGATTTTAAGAAAGGTTTGCCCATTTCGTCGGTATTGAAAGTTGGTCTTGGCGTGCCTGTGAAAGTCTCCCTTATCCCGTAAGATATCATTAGACCAATCGAAAGAGTAACCTTCAGGTGGCAGAATCGAACGCATTGCCTCACTATCTACCTGGTCTTGTCTACTAAAGTCTATGGGAGTTAGGTGAAACGTTGATAATATTATGATAAGGTATTGGTGGCATGCAGAAGGTATCCTCATCGCTCTCTTCGTGGTCGACGTCGCTCGCTTCGTCATCCTCGTCGCTCGATCTGTCCATATCCATTTCTGAAACAACAGAAAACCCAAATTAATTTAATGTGTCTATATTACGATAACCCACTGCCTCTGGTACGGCTTATGACTCGCAATACGATGGTTGCGGGATCAAATCAAATAAATTATATTTGAATGATTAGTGTTATTTTCACACAAAATTCATTAAAAATAATATATATTATATTTGCGGCACGTTCCAGAGTGGAAGATACCCATAGTATCGCCCTGGTGTAAGACCCCATTCAGAATTAAAACGTTGCTTGAAATGGCTTTAGCCGTGTTTGGTGACCAGTTCTGAATAGCCACACCTCCTTCCCCTCCCCGCTACCTTCAGCCTCACAACATACCCCGATTGGGGATGCCATAGTCTCACTGGCTCCAGCTGAGGCTCTTGTGAGGTATTCATATAAAAAAATAAATAAAAAGTTAATCAAATACTTGAGGCGGGCAATGTCAGGAGTCAGAATAGCACAGTCAGGTAGGTATGGAATGAAGAAAAGAGTGTGTGTGCCAAGATCGAGTTGCATGGTGGTTCATCCTCTCTGCCTACCGAAATGGCGTGAAGGTAAGTTAGTTAGTTTTATAACTCACGGTTTCCAAGTACAGACTCTTCTAGTACAGCTGCCTCGTCCACGTTACTGTTTCTGCCCATGTCTGACTATGAAATAAAAGAAAACACAAATTTACAGTAGAATTTGGATATAATGACTTTGCATTTAACGGTCTACTGTTTTAAGTGACGATAATGTAAACTCTAGTAAGGTTTCATAGCTTTTAGTAGGAAAACGTATCCGTTTAAAGTGACCAACTACGTAAAGCGACCTATTTTAATGATAATTTGTCCGGTTACAAAACCCACCTACCAATACAGCCTCGTTTTTAACTAGGAAGCTCGACACAATGAGTCCCGTGAAGCGAAAGTGTTTTTTCAATTTAAGAAAAAAATGCTGTATTACACCGTTTAGAAGCCGGTGAATCAAATGTAATCCTCGCAAAGAAGTTCGGCATGTCTTATTTCTCACTCTGCAATACCCGTTACAGAAAAAAAAGATGTGTAATGATGCATCCACGTCATAACAACAATACATTTTGTATGTTTGTTATGTGGAATTTTTAAGTACTATGCTTATTTCCTGCCAATATACCAACAGTGAAACTGTGCTAGGGATATCAATATAAAATATAGATAATTGATTTTATATTGAGCCCCTGGTATGACATTTCAAAAAATAAACTCACCGTTCCCAAACGCCGACAATTCTTCGTAGAATGGCACGTCCACTCACAGCTCGCTATGATAGCCGGCCTCCGGAGAGAAGAGTTCCCCACTCCGCGATGTCCCAGGTAACGGCTCGGGAGATGCTGCACGGATAGGCATAATTGGTGCATTGGGAGCCGTTGATTGGGTCTGTGCGGGAGTGGACATCTACGGTGGTGGTACGGGTCGTGGCAACGGTGAAGGCGTCCCTTGTGAAAAGGGACACGTTGTTCTCTCCGGAGATGGAATTCTGAAAACATTTACATAAATCATATAAATTGTTGTCATTCACGTGTGAAACAGTATGTACAGTATGTAAATAAACAATAAAATTAGAACTCTGTAAAATATGCACTGAATGTGCCAAATGCACAGAGCGCTGATCTTACCAACTCTCACTGTAAGAGTGGAACGCTGTCAGGAAAAAACAATAATATTGTATCAAGCATCTAAATACGATTACTTACTTTTGTTTATTTTTTCTTGGAGGTGCGGTAGGGAGCGAAATGCGCGCCACCTGCTTCTTGAATTTTCGGCTTTCCAGCTCTAGCCGGAAGGAAGCAGGCAGGGCCCTAACAGCCTTTAGGGCCTTGACGCGATCCTCTCGCACCAGTAGCAAAGCAGGGTCGCTGTTTAAATAAATACAAATATATGATGAGTTCAACGGCCACAGCAAAGTACTTTCATAAAAAAACATTAAAAAATACTAACACTCCAGACGAGGCTGCAATTGCAGCTCTGCGTTGACGTCCACGTGCAGGTAGTCCGGCACCAGCTCGTACCCCACCTCTCCCTCTTCCTCTGCCTCCTCTTGCAGTCAGCACCACTCTATATATTTTAAATTGAAAACACTTAATGTAAGTAATGTAAAATGTTTAAATTTTTTTAAATATTGCACTAATATAAAATTTGAAAATAATTATTGGGTCGTGGAGTGATCCCTTTCCCTGGACGACAGCTGTTATTGCACAAATTTGGTAAAAGTAAACAAATTAATTAATTATACAACTAAATTACTAAATTTTCATTGTGTGACGAAGGCTTTACACCATTTAACATGTGAAAAAGAGTCAACTTTTTGACATATGACTTAAAATAATTGGTTAGCAAATATCTGTTTTAATAATGAACCAATTCAAATAAAACTTATATATATCTCTTTGTTTTGAATCACTGTGATGGAATATCTATATTTCAAATGCGCGAGTGCAGTATTTAAGACATTATTGTAAATCAAAAACAGATGACGTCTTCAGTTGACGTAATATTACACAAAAACTTCAACCAAAAAGATATAATACAAACGAACGAATTAAAAACGCATTTCAAAGATAGATAAGTCAATCATGATTACACAGATATATAATGCGTTATAATGCGTTAAAAACCCAATATATTAATTACTTACGGCATTTTAGGAAGAGTCCAAAATTTCGTGAATGTTGATAATTTATAATTATGTTTTTGACAGGACGCCATAAAAAAACCGCGAAAACTCGTTAAATAACACTTCAAAGACAATGGATAAGTTCATAGACAAAGAGAATATATTATCAGCTATTCGATAAAACAAGTAGCTGGCCATATAAACGTATTAAATAATAACAATAAATATTTTACGAATGGTAGAAAAATCGGTCCATTTTTGGACCGATATCAATCGCAGAAAAATAAAAGTGGTCGATTTTTCGACCGAAATCGTTCCAGTGGTTATCACTGTTCCAAAATTTAGGCCCATTTGGTACCATAGAGCCTGATAAAACTGTTTCCAAAGTTCGAACCCAAGTCTGAAATTAGCGTCCATAAAAATCATGATTTTTTTAACAATGAAGCTTTATGGATATTGTGAATCTGAAATCGATTTGTACCACGATTCTTACCCTTTTTCCAAAATTTTCAGCCCATTTGGTACCATAGAGCCTGATAAAACTGCTTCCAAAGTTCGAACCCAAGTCTGATATGAGCGTCCATAAAAATCATGATTTTTTAAAGAATCATACTCTATAGATTTTGTGGGAAAATTCGATTTGTTCCACGATTCTTACCACTTTTCCAAAATTTCAGCCCATTTCGTACCATAGAGCCTGAGAAAACTGCTTCCAAAGTTCGAACCCAAGTCTGTATTGAGCGTCCATAAAAATCATGATTTTTTTAAGAATCAAACTTTAAAGAAATTTTGTGAGTAAATTCGATTTGTTCCACGATTCTTACAACTTTTCCAAAATTTCAGCCCATTTGGTACCATAGAGCCTGATAAAACTGCTTCAAAAGTTCGAACCCAAGTTTGAAATAAGCGTCCATAAAATTCATGATTTTTTGAAGAATCAAAGTTTATGGAGATTTTGCGACTGATTTCGAATTGAAGCACGATTTTTATCACTGTACCAAAATTTCAGCCCATTTGGTACCATAGAGCCTGATAAAACTGCTTCAAAAGTTCGAACCCAAGTTTGAAATAAGCGTCCAAAAAATTCATGATTTTTTGAAGAATCAAAGTTTATGGAGATTTTGTGACTGGCTTCGAATTGGAGCACGATTTTTATCACTGTTCCAAAATTGCAGCCCATTTGGTACCATAGAGCCTGATAAAACTGTTTCCAAAGTTCGAACCCAAGTCTGAAATTAGCGTCCATAAAAATCATGATTTTTTTAACAATGAAGCTTTATGGATATTGTGAATCTGAAATCGATTTGTACCACGATTCTTACCTTTTTTCCAAAAATTTCAGCCCATTTGGTACCATAGAGCCTGATAAAACTGCTTCCAAAGTTCGAACCCAAGTCTGATATGAGCGTCCATAAAAATCATGATTTTTTTAACAATGAAGCTTTATGGATATTGTGAATCTGAAATCGATTTGTACCACGATTCTTACCTTTTTTCCAAAAATTTCAGCCCATTTGGTACCATAGAGCCTGATAAAACTGCTTCCAAAGTTCGAACCCAAGTCTGATATGAGCGTCCATAAAAATCACGATTTTTTAAAGAATCAATCTTTAAAGAGAATTTGTGAGTTAATTCGATTTGTTACACGATTCTTACAACTTTTCCAAAATTTCAGCCCACTTGGTACCATAGAGCCTGAGAAAACTGCTTCCAAAGTTCGAACCCAAGTCTGAATTGAGCGTCCATAAAAATCATGATTTTTTTAAGAATCAAACATTAAAGAGATTTTGTGAGTAAATTCGATTTGTTCCACGATTCTTACAACTTTTCCAAAATTTCAGCCCATTTGGTACCATAGAGCCTGATAAAACTGCTTCCAAAGTCCGAACCCAAGTCTGAAATGAGCTTCCATAAAAATCACGATTTTTTAAAGAATCAATCTTTAAAGAGAATTTGTGAGTTAATTCGATTTGTTACACGATTCTTACAACTTTTCCAAAATTTCAGCCCACTTGGTACCATAGAGCCTGAGAAAACTGCTTCCAAAGTCCGAACCCAAGTCTGAAATGAGCTTCCATAAAAATCACGATTTTTTAAAGAATCAATCTTTAAAGAGAATTTGTGAGTTAATTCGATTTGTTACACGATTCTTACAACTTTTCCAAAATTTCAGCCCACTTGGTACCATAGAGCCTGAGAAAACTGCTTCCAAAGTTCGAACCCAAGTCTGAATTGAGCGTCCATAAAAATCATGATTTTTTTAAGAATCAAACATTAAAGAGATTTTGTGAGTAAATTCGATTTGTTCCACGATTCTTACAACTTTTCCAAAATTTCAGCCCATTTGGTACCATAGAGCCTGATAAAACTGCTTCCAAAGTTCAAACCCAAGTCTAAAATTAGCGTCCATTAAAATCATGATTTTTCTAAGAATCAAACTTTATGGAGATTTAGTGATTGATTTCGATTTGTACCACTATTCTTATCTTTATTCCAATATATTTCAGCCCGTTTGGTCCCATAGAGCCTGAGAAAACTGCTACCAAAGTCCGAACCCAAGTCTGAAATGAGCTTCCATAAAAATCACGATTTTTTTAAGAATCAAACTTTAAAGAGAATTTGTGAGTTAATTCGATTTGTTACACCATTTTTACAACTTTTCCAAAATTTCAGCCCACTTGGTACCATAGAGCCTGAGAAAACTGCTTCCAAAGTTCGAACCCAAGTCTGAATTGAGCGTCCATAAAAATCATGATTTTTTTAAGAATCAAACTTAAAAGAGATTTTGTGAGTAAATTCGATTTGTTCCACGATTCTTACAACTTTTCCAAAATTTCCCCATTTGGTACCATAGAGCCTGATAAAACTGCTTCAAAAGTTCGAACCCAAGTTTCAAATAAGCGTCCATAAAATTCAAGATTTTTCGAAGAATCAAAGTTTATGGAGATTTTGTGAGTAAATTCGATTTGTTCCACGATTCTTACATTTTTTCCAAAACTTCAGCCCATTTGGTACTATAGAGCCTGATAAAACTGCTTCAAAAGTTCGAACCCAAGTTTGAAATAAGCGTCCATAAAAATACTGATTTTTCTAAGAATCAAACTTTATGGAGATTAAGTGATTGATTTCGATTTGTTCCACGATTCTTACAACTTTTCCAAAATTTCAGCCCATTTGGTACCATAGAGCCTGATAAAACTGCTTCAAAAGTTCGAACCCAAGTTTGAAATAATCGTCCATAAAAATCATGATTTTTTTAAGAATCAAACATTAAAGAGATTTTGTGAGTAAATTCGATTTGTTCCACGATTCTTACAACTTTTCCAAAATTTCAGCCCATTTGGTACCATAGAGCCTGATAAAACTGCTTCCAAAGTTCAAACCCAAGTCTAAAATTAGCGTCCATTAAAATCATGATTTTTCTAAGAATCAAACTTTATGGAGATTTAGTGATTGATTTCGATTTGTACCACTATTCTTATCTTTATTCCAATATATTTCAGCCCGTTTGGTCCCATAGAGCCTGAGAAAACTGCTACCAAAGTCCGAACCCAAGTCTGAAATGAGCTTCCATAAAAATCACGATTTTTTTAAGAATCAAACTTTAAAGAGAATTTGTGAGTTAATTCGATTTGTTACACCATTTTTACAACTTTTCCAAAATTTCAGCCCACTTGGTACCATAGAGCCTGAGAAAACTGCTTCCAAAGTTCGAACCCAAGTCTGAATTGAGCGTCCATAAAAATCATGATTTTTTTAAGAATCAAACTTAAAAGAGATTTTGTGAGTAAATTCGATTTGTTCCACGATTCTTACAACTTTTCCAAAATTTCCCCATTTGGTACCATAGAGCCTGATAAAACTGCTTCAAAAGTTCGAACCCAAGTTTCAAATAAGCGTCCATAAAATTCATGATTTTTCGAAGAATCAAAGTTTATGGAGATTTTGTGAGTAAATTCGATTTGTTCCACGATTCTTACATTTTTTCCAAAACTTCAGCCCATTTGGTACTATAGAGCCTGATAAAACTGCTTCAAAAGTTCGAACCCAAGTTTGAAATAAGCGTCCATAAAAATACTGATTTTTCTAAGAATCAAACTTTATGGAGATTAAGTGATTGATTTCGATTTGTTCCACGATTCTTACAACTTTTCCAAAATTTCAGCCCATTTGGTACCATAGAGCCTGATAAAACTGCTTCAAAAGTTCGAACCCAAGTTTGAAATAATCGTCCATAAAAATCATGATTTTTTTAAGAATCAAACATTAAAGAGATTTTGTGAGTAAATTCGATTTGTTCCACGATTCTTACAACTTTTCCAGAATTTCAGCCCATTTGGTACCATAGAGCCTGATAAAACTGCTTCCAAAGTTCAAACCCAAGTCTAAAATTAGCGTCCATTAAAATCATGATTTTTCTAAGAATCAAACTTTATGGATATTTTGTGTTTGATTTCGATTTGTACCACTATTCTTATCTTTTTTCCAAAATATTTCAGCCCGTTTGGTCCCATAGAGCCTGAGAAAACTGCTACCAAAGTCCGAACCCAAGTCTGAAATGAGCTTCCATAAAAATCACGATTTTTTTAAGAATCAAACTTTAAAGAGAATTTGTGAGTTAATTCGATTTGTTACACGATTCTTACAACTTTTCCAAAATTTCAGCCCGTTTGGTCTAATAGAGCCTGAGAAAACTGCTTCCATAGTTCGAACCGAAGTCTTAAATTAGCGTCCATTAAAATCATGATTTTTCTAAGAATCAAACTTTATGGAGATTTAGTGATTGAGTTCGTTTTGTTCCACTATTCTTCTCTTTATTCCAATTTTTCAGCCCGTTTGGTCCAATAGAGCCTGAGAAAACTGCTTCCAAAGTTGGAACCCAAGTCTGAAAAGAGCGTCCATAAAAATCACGATTTTTTTAAGAATCAAACTTTAAAGAGATTTTGTGAGTTAATTCGATTTGTTCCACGATTCTTACAACTTTTCCAAAATTTCAGCCCGTTTGGTCTAATAGAGCCTGAGAAAACTGCTTCCAAAGTTCGAACCCAAGTCTGAAAAGAGCGTCCATAAAAATCTTGATTTTTCTAATTATCAATCTTTATGGATATTTTGTTACTGATTTCGATTTGGAGCACGATTCTTATCACTGTTCCAAAATTTCAGCCCATTTGGTACCATAGATCCTGATAAGACCATTAAAATCATGATTTTTCTAAGAATAAACTTTATGGAGATTTAGTGATTGATTTCGATATGTACCACTATTCTTATCTTTATTCCAATATATTTCAGCCCGTTTGGTCCCATAGAGCCTGAGAAAACTGCTTCCAAAGTTCGAACCCAAGTCTGAAAAGAGCGTCCATAAAAATCTGGATTTTTCTAAATATCAATCTTTATGGAGATTTTGTTACTGCTTTGGAGCATGATTCTTATCACTGTTCCAAAATTTCAGCCCATTTGGTACCATAGAGCCTGATAAAACTGCTTCCAAAGTTCGAACCCAAGTCTGAAATTAGCGTCCATTAAAATCATGATTTTTTTTATATCCAACTTTATGGAGCTTTTGTTACTGAATTCGATTAATATCACGATTCTTAACACTTTTCCACAATGTCAGCCCGTTTTGTCTTATAGAGCCTGAGAAAACTGCTTCCATAGTTCGAACCGAAGTCTTAAATTAGCGTCCATTAAAATCACGATTTTTCTAAGAATCAAACTTTATGGAGATTTAGTGATTGAGTTCGTTTTGTTCCACTATTCTTCTCTTTATTCCAATTTTTCAGCCCGTTTGGTCTAATAGAGCCTGAGAAAACTGCTTCCAAAGTTCGAACCCAAGTCTGAAAAGAGCGTCCATAAAAATCACGATTTTTTTAAGAATCAAACTTTAAAGAGATTTTGTGAGTTAATTCGATTTGTTCCACGATTCTTACAACTTTTCCAAAATTTCAGCCCGTTTGGTCTAATAGAGCCTGAGAAAACTGCTTCCAAAGTTCGAACCCAAGTCTGAAAAGAGCGTCCATAAAAATCTGGATTTTTCTAAATATCAATCTTTATGGAGATTTTGTTACTGATTTGGAGCATGATTCTTATCACTGTTCCAAAATTTCAGCCCATTTGGTACCATAGAGCCTGAGAAAACTGCTTCCAAAGTTCGAACCCAAGCCTGAATTGAGCGTCCATAAAAATCATGATTTTTTTAATAATCAAACTTTAAAGATATTTTGTGAGTAAATTCGATTTGTTCCACGATTCTTACAATTTTTCAAAAATTTCAGCCCATTTGGTACCATGGAGCCTGATAAAACTGCTTCAAAAATTCGAACCTTAGTCTGAAATTATCGTCCATAAAATTCATGATTTTTCTAAGAATCAAAGTTTAAGGAGATTTTGTGATTGATTTCGAATTGGAGCACGATTCTTATCACTGTTCCAAAATTTCAGCCCATTTGGTACCATAGAGCCTGATAAAACTGCTTCCAAAGTTCGAACCCAAGTCTGAAATTAGCGTCCATTAAAATCATGATTTTTTTTATATCCAACTTTATGGAGCTTTTGTTACTGAATTCGATTAATATCACGATTCGTAACACTTTTCCACAATGTCAGCCCGTTTTGTCTTATAGAGCCTGAGAAAACTGCTTCCATAATTCGAACCGAAGTCTTAAATTAGCGTCCATTAAAATCATGATTTTTCTAAGAATCAAACTTTATGGAGATTTAGTGATTGAGTTCGTTTTGTTCCACTATTCTTCTCTTTATTCCAATTTTTCAGCCCGTTTGGTCTAATAGAGCCTGAGAAAACTGCTTCCAAAGTTCGAACCCAAGTCTGAAAAGAGCGTCCATAAAAATCACGATTTTTTTAAGAATCAAACTTTAAAGAGATTTTGTGAGTTAATTCGATTTGTTCCACGATTCTTACAACTTTTCCAAAATTTCAGCCCGTTTGGTCTAATAGAGCCTGAGAAAACTGCTTCCAAAGTTCGAACCCAAGTCTGAAAAGAGCGTCCATAAAAATCTGGATTTTTCTAAATATCAATCTTTATGGAGAATTTGTTACTGATTTGGAGCATGATTCTTATCACTGTTCCAAAATTTCAGCCCATTTGGTACCATAGAGCCTGAGAAAACTGCTTCCAAAGTTCGAACCCAAGCCTGAATTGAGCGTCCATAAAAATCATGATTTTTTTAATAATCAAACTTTAAAGATATTTTGTGAGTAAATTCGATTTGTTCCACGATTCTTACAACTTTTCCAAAATTGCAGCCCATTTGGTACCATAGAGCCTGATAAAACTGTTTCCAAAGTTCGAACCCAAGTCTGTAATTAGCGTCCATAAAAATCATGATTTTTTTAACAATGAAGCTTTATGGATATTGTGAATCTGAAATCGATTTGTACCACGATTCTTACCTTTTTTCCAAAAATTTCAGCCCATTTGGTACCATAGAGCCTGATAAAACTGCTTCCAAAGTTCGAACCCAAGTCTGATATGAGCGTCCATAAAAATCATGATTTTTTTAACAATTAAGCTTTATGGATATTGTGAATCTGAAATCGATTTGTACCACGATTCTTACCTTTTTTCCAAAAATTTCAGCCCATTTGGTACCATAGAGCCTGATAAAACTGCTTCAAAAGTTCGAACCCAAGTTTGAAATAAGCGTCCATAAAATTCATGATTTTTTGAAGAATCAAAGTTTATGGAGATTTTGTGACTGATTTCGAATTGAAGCACGATTTTTATCACTGTACCAAAATTTCAGCCCATTTGGTACCATAGAGCCTGATAAAACTGCTTCCAAAGTTCAAACCCAAGTCTAAAATTAGCGTCCATTAAAATCATGATTTTTCTAAGAATCAAACTTTATGGAGAATTAGTGATTGATTTCGATTTGTACCACTATTCTTATCTTTATTCCAATATATTTCAGCCCGTTTGGTCCCATAGAGCCTGAGAAAACTGCTTCCAAAGTCCGAACCCAAGTCTGAAATGAGCTTCCATAAAAATCACGATTTTTTAAAGAATCAATCTTTAAAGAGAATTTGTGAGTTAATTCGATTTGTTACACGATTCTTACAACTTTTCCAAAATTTCAGCCCACTTGGTACCATAGAGCCTGAGAAAACTGCTTCCAAAGTTCGAACCCAAGTCTGAATTGAGCGTCCATAAAAATCATGATTTTTTTAAGAATCAAACATAAAAGAGATTTTGTGAGTAAATTCGATTTGTTCCACGATTCTTACAACTTTTCCAAACTTTCCCCATTTGGTATCATAGAGCCTGATAAAACTGCTTCAAAAGTTCGAACCCAAGTTTCAAATAAGCGTCCATAAAATTCATGATTTTTCGAAGAATCAAAGTTTATGGAGATTTTGTGAGTAAATTCGATTTGTTCCACGATTCTTACATTTTTTCCAAAACTTCAGCCCATTTGGTACCATAGAGCCTGATAAAACTGCTTCAAAAGTTCGAACCCAAGTTTGAAATAAGCGTCCATAAAAATACTAATTTTTCTAAGAATCAAACTTTATGGAGATTAAGTGATTGATTTCGATTTGTTCCGTGATTCTTAAAACTTTTCCAAAATTTCAGCCCATTTGGTACCATAGAGCCTGATAAAACTGCTTCAAAAGTTCGAACCCAAGTTTGAAATAATCGTCCATAAAAATCATGATTTTTTTAAGAATCAAACTTTAAAGAGATTTTGTGAGTAAATTCGATTTGTTCCACGATTCTTACAACTTTTCCAAAATTTCAGCCCATTTGGTACCATAGAGCCTGATAAAACTGCTTCAAAAGTTCGAACCCAAGTTTGAAATAAGCGTCCATAAAATTCATGATTTTTCGAAGAATCAAAGTTTATGGAGATTTTGTGACTGAATTCGAATTGAAGCACGATTTTTATCACTGTACCAAAATTTCAGCCCATTTGGTAGCATAGAGCCTGATAAAACTGCTGCCAAAGTTCAAACCCAAGTCTAAAATTAGCGTCCATTAAAATCATGATTTTTCTAAGAATCAAACTTTATGGAGATTTTGTGTTTGATTTCGATTTGTACCACTATTCTTATCTTTTTTCCAAAATATTTCAGCCCGTTTGGTCCCATAGAGCCTGAGAAAACTGCTACCAAAGTCCGAACCCAAGTCTGAAATGAGCTTCCATAAAAATCACGATTTTTTTAAGAATCAAACTTTAAAGAGAATTTGTGAGTTAATTCGATTTGTTACACGATTCTTACAACTTTTCCAAAATTTCAGCCCACTTGGTACCATAGAGCCTGAGAAAACTGCTTCCAAAGTTCGAACCCAAGTCTGAATTGAGCGTCCATAAAAATCATGATTTTTTTAAGAATCAAACTTTTAAGAGATTTTGTGAGTAAATTCGATTTGTTAAACGATTCTTACAACTTTTCCAAAATTTCCCCATTTGGTACCATAGAGCCTGATAAAACTGCTTCAAAAGTTCGAACCCAAGTTTCAAATAAGCGTCCATAAAATTCATGATTTTTCGATGAATCAAAGTTTATGGAGATTTTGTGAGTAAATTCGATTTGTTCCACGATTCTTACATTTTTTCCAAAACTTCAGCCCATTTGGTACCATAGAGCCTGATAAAACTGCTTCAAAAGTTCGAACCCAAGTTTGAAATAAGCGTCCATAAAAATACTGATTTTTCTAAGAATCAAACTTTATGGAGATTAAGTGATTGATTTCGATTTGTTCCACGATTCTTACAACTTTTTCAAAATTTCAGCCCATTTGGTACCATAGAGCCTGATAAAACTGCTTCAAAAGTTCGAACCCAAGTATGAAATAATCGTCCATAAAAATCATGATTTTTTTAAGAATCAAACTTTAAAGAGATTTTGTGAGTAAATTCGATTTGTTCCACGATTCTTACAACTTTTCCAAAATTTCAGCCCATTTGGTACCATAGAGCCTGATAAAACTGCTTCCAAAGTTCAAACCCAAGTCTAAAATTAGCGTCCATTAAAATCATGATTTTTCTAAGAATCAAACTTTATGGAGAATTAGTGATTGATTTCGATTTGTACCACTATTCTTATCTTTATTCCAATATATTTCAGCCCGTTTGGTCCCATAGAGCCTGAGAAAACTGCTTCCAAAGTCCGAACCCAAGTCTGAAATGAGCTTCCATAAAAATCACGATTTTTTAAAGAATCAATCTTTAAAGAGAATTTGTGAGTTAATTCGATTTGTTACACGATTCTTACAACTTTTCCAAAATTTCAGCCCACTTGGTACCATAGAGCCTGAGAAAACTGCTTCCAAAGTTCGAACCCAAGTCTGAATTGAGCGTCCATAAAAATCATGATTTTTTTAAGAATCAAACATAAAAGAGATTTTGTGAGTAAATTCGATTTGTTCCACGATTCTTACAACTTTTCCAAACTTTCCCCATTTGGTATCATAGAGCCTGATAAAACTGCTTCAAAAGTTCGAACCCAAGTTTCAAATAAGCGTCCATAAAATTCATGATTTTTCGAAGAATCAAAGTTTATGGAGATTTTGTGAGTAAATTCGATTTGTTCCACGATTCTTACATTTTTTCCAAAACTTCAGCCCATTTGGTACCATAGAGCCTGATAAAACTGCTTCAAAAGTTCGAACCCAAGTTTGAAATAAGCGTCCATAAAAATACTGATTTTTCTAAGAATCAAACTTTATGGAGATTAAGTGATTGATTTCGATTTGTTCCGTGATTCTTAAAACTTTTCCAAAATTTCAGCCCATTTGGTACCATAGAGCCTGATAAAACTGCTTCAAAAGTTCGAACCCAAGTTTGAAATAATCGTCCATAAAAATCATGATTTTTTTAAGAATCAAACTTTAAAGAGATTTTGTGAGTAAATTCGATTTGTTCCACGATTCTTACAACTTTTCCAAAATTTCAGCCCATTTGGTACCATAGAGCCTGATAAAACTGCTTCAAAAGTTCGAACCCAAGTTTGAAATAAGCGTCCATAAAATTCATGATTTTTCGAAGAATCAAAGTTTATGGAGATTTTGTGACTGAATTCGAATTGAAGCACGATTTTTATCACTGTACCAAAATTTCAGCCCATTTGGTAGCATAGAGCCTGATAAAACTGCTGCCAAAGTTCAAACCCAAGTCTAAAATTAGCGTCCATTAAAATCATGATTTTTCTAAGAATCAAACTTTATGGAGATTTTGTGTTTGATTTCGATTTGTACCACTATTCTTATCTTTTTTCCAAAATATTTCAGCCCGTTTGGTCCCATAGAGCCTGAGAAAACTGCTACCAAAGTCCGAACCCAAGTCTGAAATGAGCTTCCATAAAAATCACGATTTTTTTAAGAATCAAACTTTAAAGAGAATTTGTGAGTTAATTCGATTTGTTACACGATTCTTACAACTTTTCCAAAATTTCAGCCCACTTGGTACCATAGAGCCTGAGAAAACTGCTTCCAAAGTTCGAACCCAAGTCTGAATTGAGCGTCCATAAAAATCATGATTTTTTTAAGAATCAAACTTTTAAGAGATTTTGTGAGTAAATTCGATTTGTTAAACGATTCTTACAACTTTTCCAAAATTTCCCCATTTGGTACCATAGAGCCTGATAAAACTGCTTCAAAAGTTCGAACCCAAGTTTCAAATAAGCGTCCATAAAATTCATGATTTTTCGATGAATCAAAGTTTATGGAGATTTTGTGAGTAAATTCGATTTGTTCCACGATTCTTACATTTTTTCCAAAACTTCAGCCCATTTGGTACCATAGAGCCTGATAAAACTGCTTCAAAAGTTCGAACCCAAGTTTGAAATAAGCGTCCATAAAAATACTGATTTTTCTAAGAATCAAACTTTATGGAGATTAAGTGATTGATTTCGATTTGTTCCACGATTCTTACAACTTTTTCAAAATTTCAGCCCATTTGGTACCATAGAGCCTGATAAAACTGCTTCAAAAGTTCGAACCCAAGTATGAAATAATCGTCCATAAAAATCATGATTTTTTTAAGAATCAAACTTTAAAGAGATTTTGTGAGTAAATTCGATTTGTTCCACGATTCTTACAACTTTTCCAAAATTTCAGCCCATTTGGTACCATAGAGCCTGATAAAACTGCTTCCAAAGTTCAAACCCAAGTCTAAAATTAGCGTCCATTAAAATCATGATTTTTCTAAGAATCAAACTTTATGGAGATTTAGTGATTAATTTCGATTTGTACCACTATTCTTATCTTTATTCCAATATATTTCAGCCCGTTTGGTCCCATAGAGCCTGAGAAAACTGCTACCAAAGTCCGAACCCAAGTCTGAAATGAGCTTCCATAAAAATCACGATTTTTTTAAGAATCAAACTTTAAAGAGAATTTGTGAGTTAATTCGATTTGTTACACGATTTTTACAACTTTTCCAAAATTTCAGCCCACTTGGTACCATAGAGCCTGAGAAAACTGCTTCCAAAGTTCGAACCCAAGTCTGAATTGAGCGTCCATAAAAATCATGATTTTTTTAAGAATCAAACTTAAAAGAGATTTTGTGAGTAAATTCGATTTGTTCCACGATTCTTACAACTTTTCCAAAATTTCCCCATTTGGTACCATAGAGCCTGATAAAACTGCTTCAAAAGTTCGAACCCAAGATTCAAATAAGCGTCCATAAAATTCATGATTTTTCGAAGAATCAAAGTTTATGGAGATTTTGTGAGTAAATTCGATTTGTTCCACGATTCTTACATTTTTTCCAAAACTTCAGCCCATTTGGTACTATAGAGCCTGATAAAACTGCTTCAAAAGTTCGAACCCAAGTTTGAAATAAGCGTCCATAAAAATACTGATTTTTCTAAGAATCAAACTTTATGGAGATTAAGTGATTGATTTCGATTTGTTCCACGATTCTTACAACTTTTCCAAAATTTCAGCCCATTTGGTACCATAGAGCCTGATAAAACTGCTTCAAAAGTTCGAACCCAAGTTTGAAATAATCGTCCATAAAAATCATGATTTTTTTAAGAATCAAACTTTAAAGAGATTTTGTGAGTAAATTCGATTTGTTCCACGATTCTTACAACTTTTCCAAAATTTCAGCCCATTTGGTACCATAGAGCCTGATAAAACTGCTTCAAAAGTTCGAACCCAAGTTTGAAATAAGCGTCCATAAAATTCATGATTTTTCGAAGAATCAAAGTTTATGGAGATTTTGTGACTGAATTCGAATTGAAGCACGATTTTTATCACTGTACCAAAATTTCAGCCCATTTGGTAGCATAGAGCCTGATAAAACTGCTTCCAAAGTTCAAACCCAAGTCTAAAATTAGCGTCCATTAAAATCATGATTTTTCTAAGAATCAAACTTTATGGATATTTTGTGTTTGATTTCGATTTGTACCACTATTCTTATCTTTTTTCCAAAATATTTCAGCCCGTTTGGTCCCATAGAGCCTGAGAAAACTGCTACCAAAGTCCGAACCCAAGTCTGAAATGAGCTTCCATAAAAATCACGATTTTTTTAAGAATCAAACTTTAAAGAGAATTTGTGAGTTAATTCGATATGTTACACGATTCTTACAACTTTTCCAAAATTTCAGCCCACTTGGTACCATAGAGCCTGAGAAAACTGCTTCCAAAGTTCGAACCCAAGTCTGAATTGAGCGTCCATAAAAATCATGATTTTTTTAAGAATCAAACTTTTAAGAGATTTTGTGAGTAAATTCGATTTGTTCCACGATTCTTACAACTTTTCCAAAATTTCCCCATTTGGTACCATAGAGCCTGATAAAACTGCTTCAAAAGTTCGAACCCAAGTTTCAAATAAGCGTCCATAAAATTCATGATTTTTCGAAGAATCAAAGTTTATGGAGATTTTGTGACTGATTTCGAATTGAAGCACGATTTTTATCACTGTTCCAAAATTTCAGCCCATTTGGTACCATAGAGCCTGATAAAACTGCTTCCAAAGTTCAAACCCAAGTCTAAAATTAGCGTCCATTAAAATCATGATTTTTCTAAGAATAAAACTTTATGGAGATTTAGTGATTGATTTCGATTTGTACCACTATTCTTATCTTTATTCCAATATATTTCAGCCCGTTTGGTCCCATAGAGCCTGAGAAAACTGCTGCCAAAGTCCGAACCCAAGTCTGAAATGAGCGTCCATAAAAATCATGATTTTTTTAAGAATCAAACTTTAAAGAGATTTTGTGAGTAAATTCGATTTGTTCCACGATTCTTACAACTTTTCCAAAATTTCCCCATTTGGTACCATAGAGCCTGATAAAACTGCTTCAAAAGTTCGAACCCAAGTTTCAAATAAGCGTCCATAAAATTCATGATTTTTCGAAGAATCAAAGTTTATGGAGATTTTGTGACTGAATTCGAATTGAAGCACGATTTTTATCACTGTACCAAAATTTCAGCCCATTTGGTAGCATAGAGCCTGATAAAACTGCTTCCAAAGTTCAAACCCAAGTCTAAAATTAGCGTCCATTAAAATCATGATTTTTCTAAGAATCAAACTTTATGGATATTTTGTGTTTGATTTCGATTTGTACCACTATTCTTATCTTTTTTCCAAAATATTTCAGCCCGTTTGGTCCCATAGAGCCTGAGAAAACTGCTACCAAAGTCCGAACCCAAGTCTGAAATGAGCTTCCATAAAAATCACGATTTTTTTAAGAATCAAACTTTAAAGAGAATTTGTGAGTTAATTCGATTTGTTACACGATTCTTACAACTTTTCCAAAATTTCAGCCCACTTGGTACCATAGAGCCTGAGAAAACTGCTTCCAAAGTTCGAACCCAAGTCTGAATTGAGCGTCCATAAAAATCATGATTTTTTTAAGAATCAAACTTTTAAGAGATTTTGTGAGTAAATTCGATTTGTTCCACGATTCTTACAACTTTTCCAAAATTTCCCCATTTGGTACCATAGAGCCTGATAAAACTGCTTCAAAAGTTCGAACCCAAGTTTCAAATAAGCGTCCATAAAATTCATGATTTTTCGAAGAATCAAAGTTTATGGAGATTTTGTGAGTAAATTCGATTTGTTCCACGATTCTTACAACTATTCCAAAATTTCAGCCCATTTGGTACCATAGAGCCTGATAAAACTGCTTCAAAAGTTCGAACCCAAGTTTGAAATAAGCGTCCATAAAATTCATGATTTTTCGAAGAATCAAAGTTTTTGGAGATTTTATGACTGATTTCGAATTGGAGCACGATTCTTATCACTGTTCCAAAATTTTAGCCCATTTGGTACCATAGAGCCTGATAAGACCATTAAAATCATGATTTTTCTAAGAATAAAACTTTATGGAGATTTAGTGATTGATTTCGATTTGTACCACTATTCTTATCTTTATTCCAATATATTTCAGCCCGTTTGGTCCCATAGAGCCTGAGAAAACTGCTGCCAAAGTCCGAACCCAAGTCTGAAATGAGCTTCCATAAAAATCACGATTTTTTTAAGAATCAAACTTTAAAGAGAATTTGTGAGTTAATTCAATTTGTTACACGATTTTTACAACTTTTCCAAAATTTCAGCCCACTTGGTACCATAGAGCCTGAGAAAACTGCTTCCAAAGTTCGAACCCAAGTCTGAATTGAGCGTCCATAAAAATCATGATTTTTTTAAGAATCAAACTTAAAAGAGATTTTGTGAGTAAATTCGATTTGTTCCACGATTCTTACAACTTTTCCAAAATTTCCCCATTTGGTACCATAGAGCCTGATAAAACTGCTTCAAAAGTTCGAACCCAAGATTCAAATAAGCGTCCATAAAATTCATGATTTTTCGAAGAATCAAAGTTTATGGAGATTTTGTGAGTAAAATCGATTTGTTCCACGATTCTTACAACTATTTCAAAATTTCAGCCCATTTGGTACCATAGAGCCTGATAAAACTGCTTCAAAAGTTCGAACCCAAGTTTGAAATAAGCGTCCATAAAATTCATGATTTTTCGAAGAATCAAAGTTTACGGAGATTTTGTGACTGATTTCGAATTGAAGCACGATTTTTATCACTGTTCCAAAATTTCAGCCCATTTGGTACCATAGAGCCTGATAAAACTGCTTCCAAAGTTCAAACCCAAGTCTAAAATTAGCGTCCATTAAAATCATGATTTTTCTAAGAATCAAACTTTATGGAGATTTAGTGATTGATTTCGATTTGTACCACTATTCTTATATTTATTCCAATATATTTCAGCCCGTTTGGTCCCATAGAGCCTGAGAAAACTGCTTCCAAAGTCCGAACCCAAGTCTGAAATGAGCTTCCATAAAAATCATGATTTTTTTAAGAATCAAACTTTAAAGAGAATTTGTGAGTTAATTCGATTTGTTACACGATTTTTACAACTTTTCCAAAATTTCAGCCCACTTGGTACCATAGAGCCTGAGAAAACTGCTTCCAAAGTTCGAACCCAAGTCTGAATTGAGCGTCCATAAAAATCATGATTTTTTTAAGAATCAAACTTAAAAGAGATTTTGTGAGTAAAATCGATTTGTTCCACGATTCTTACAACTTTTCCAAAATTTCCCCATTTGGTACCATAGAGCCTGATAAAACTGCTTCAAAAGTTCGAACCCAAGATTCAAATAAGCGTCCATAAAATTCATGATTTTTCGAAGAATCAAAGTTTATGGAGATTTTGTGAGTAAAATCGATTTGTTCCACGATTCTTACAACTATTCCAAAATTTCAGCCCATTTGGTACCATAGAGCCTGATAAAACTGCTTCAAAAGTTCGAACCCAAGTTTGAAATAAGCGTCCATAAAATTCATGATTTTTCGAAGAATCAACGTTTATGGAGATTTTGTGACTGATTTCGAATTGAAGCATGATTTTTATCACTGTTCCAAAATTTCAGCCCATTTGGTACCATAGAGCCTGATAAGACCATTAAAATCATGATTTTTCTAAGAATAAAACTTTATGGAGATTTAGTGATTGATTTCGATTTGTACCACTATTCTTATCTTTATTCCAATATATTTCAGCCCGTTTGGTCCCATAGAGCCTGAGAAAACTGCTGCCAAAGTCCGAACCCAAGTCTGAAATGAGCTTCCATAAAAATCACGATTTTTTTAAGAATCAAACTTTAAAGAGAATTTGTGAGTTAATTCGATTTGTTACACGATTTTTACAACTTTTCCAAAATTTCAGCCCACTTGGTACCATAGAGCCTGAGAAAACTGCTTCCAAAGTTCGAACCCAAGTCTGAATTGAGCGTCCATAAAAATCATGATTTTTTTAAGAATCAAACTTAAAAGAGATTTTGTGAGTAAATTCGATTTGTTCCACGATTCTTACAACTTTTCCAAAATTTCCCCATTTGGTACCATAGAGCCTGATAAAACTGCTTCAAAAGTTCGAACCCAAGATTCGAATAAGCGTCCATAAAATTCATGATTTTTCGAAGAATCAAAGTTTATGGAGATTTTGTGAGTAAAATCGATTTGTTCCACGATTCTTACAACTATTCCAAAATTTCAGCCCATTTGGTACCATAGAGCCTGATAAAACTGCTTCAAAAGTTCGAACCCAAGTTTGAAATAAGCGTCCATAAAATTAATGATTTTTCGAAGAATCAAAGTTTATGGAGATTTTGTGACTGATTTCGAATTGAAGCACGATTTTTATCACTGTTCCAAAATTTCAGCCCATTTGGTACCATAGAGCCTGATAAAACTGCTTCCAAAGTTCAAACCCAAGTCTAAAATTAGCGTCCATTAAAATCATGATTTTTCTAAGAATCAAACTTTATGGAGATTTAGTGATTGATTTCGATTTGTACCACTATTCTTATCTTTATTCCAATATATTTCAGCCCGTTTGGTCCCATAGAGCCTGAGAAAACTGCTTCCAAAGTCCGAACCCAAGTCTGAAATGAGCTTCCATAAAAATCGCGATTTTTTTAAGAATCAAACTTTAAAGAGATTTTGTGAGTTAATTCGATTTGTGACACGATTCTTACAACTTTTCCAAAATTTCAGCCCACTTGGTACCATAGAGCCTGAGAAAACTGCTTCCAAAGTTCGAACCCAAGTCTGAATTGAGCGTCCATAAAAATCATGATTTTTTTAAGAATCAAACTTTAAAGAGATTTTGTGAGTAAATTCGATTTGTTCCACGATTCTTACAACTTTTCCAAAATTTCCCCATTTGGTACCATAGAGCCTGAGAAAACTGCTTCCAAAGTTCGAACCCAAGTCTGAATTGAGCGTCCATAAAAATCATGATTTTTTTAAGAATCAAACTTAAAAGAGATTTTGTGAGTAAATTCGATTTGTTCCACGATTCTTACAACTTTTCCAAAATTTCCCCATTTGGTACCATAGAGCCTGATAAAACTGCTTCAAAAGTTCGAACCCAAGTCTAAAATTAGCGTCCATTAAAATCATGATTTTTCTTAGAATCAAACTTTATGGAGATTTAGTGATTGATTTCGATTTGTACCACTATTCTTATCTTTATTCCAATATATTTCAGCCCGTTTGGTCCCATAGAGCCTGAGAAAACTGCTGCCAAAGTCCGAACCCAAGTCTGAAATGAGCTTCCATAAAAATCACGATTTTTTTAAGAATCAAACTTTAAAGAGATTTTGTGAGTAAATTCGATTTGTTCCACGATTCTTACAACTTTTCCAAAATTTCCCCATTTGGTACCATAGAGCCTGAGAAAACTGCTTCCAAAGTTCGAACCCAAGTCTGAATTGAGCGTCCATAAAAATCATGATTTTTTTAAGAATCAAACTTAAAAGAGATTTTGTGAGTAAATTCGATTTGTTCCACGATTCTTACAACTTTTCCAAAATTTCCCCATTTGGTACCATAGAGCCTGATAAAACTGCTTCAAAAGTTCGAACCCAAGTTTGAAATAAGTGTCCATAAAATTCATGATTTTTCGAAGAATCAAAGTTAATGGAGATTTTGTGACTGATTTCGAATTGAAGCACGATTTTTATCACTGTTCCAAAATTTCAGCCCATTTGGTACCATAGAGCCTGATAAAACTGCTTCCAAAGTTCAAACCCAAGTCTAAAATTAGCGTCCATTAAAATCATGATTTTTCTAAGAATCAAACTTTATGGAGATTTAGTGATTGATTTCGATTTGTACCACTATTCTTATCTTTATTCCAATATATTTCAGCCCGTTTGGTCCCATAGAGCCTGAGAAAACTGCTTCCAAAGTCCGAACCCAAGTCTGAAATGAGCTTCCATAAAAATCACGATTTTTTAAATAATCAAACTTTAAAGAGAATTTGTGAGTTAATTCGATTTGTTCCACGATTCTTACAACTTTTCCAAAATTTCCCCATTTGGTACCATAGAGCCTGATAAAACTGCTTCAAAAGTTCGAACCCAAGTTTGAAATAAGCGTCCATAAAATTCATGATTTTTCGAAGAATCAAAGTTTATGGAGATTTTGTGACTGATTTCGAATTGAAGCACGATTTTTATCACTGTTCCAAAATTTCAGCCCATTTGGTACCATAGAGCCTGATAAAACTGCTTCCAAAGTTCAAACCCAAGTCTAAAATTAGCGTCCATTAAAATCATGATTTTTCTAAGAATAAAACTTTATGGAGATTTAGCGATTGATTTCGATTTGTACCACTATTCTTATCTTTATTCCAATATATTTCAGCCCGTTTGGTCCCATAGAGCCTGAGAAAACTGCTTCCAAAGTTCGAACCCAAGTCTGAAAAGAGCGTCCATAAAAATCTGGATTTTTCTAAATATTTATGGAGATTTTGTTACTGATTCGGAGCATGATTCTGATCACTGTTCCAAAATTTCAGCCCATTTGGTACCATAGAGCTTGATAAAACTGTTTCCAAAGTTCGAACCCAAGTCTGAAATTAGCGTCCATAAAAATCATGATTTTTTTAACAATCAAGCTTTATGGATATTGTGCATCTGAAATCGATTTTTAAAACGATTCTTACCTTTTTTCCAAAATTTCAGCCCATTTGGTACCATAGAGCCTGAGAAAACTGCTTCCAAAGTTCGAACCCAAGTCTGAATTGAGCGTCCATAAAAATCATGATTTTTTTAAGAATCAAACTTAAAAGAGATTTTGTGAGTAAATTCGATTTGTTCCACGATTCTTACAACTTTTCCAAAATTTCCCCATTTGGTACCATAGAGCCTGATAAAACTGCTTCAAAAGTTCGAACCCAAGATTCAAATAAGCGTCCATAAAATTCATGATTTTTCGAAGAATCAAAGTTTATGGAGATTTTGTGAGTAAAATCGATTTGTTCCACGATTCTTACAACTATTCCAAAATTTCAGCCCATTTGGTACCTTAGAGCCTGATAAAACTGCTTCAAAAGTTCGAACCCAAGTCTGAAATAATCGTCCATAAAATTCATGATTTTTAGAAGAATCAAAGTTTTTGGAGATTTTATGACTGATTTCGAATTGGAGCACGATTCTTATCACTGTTCCAAAATTTCAGCCCATTTGGTACCATAGAGCCTGATAAGACCATTAAAATCATGATTTTTCTAAGAATAAAACTTTATGGAGATTTAGTGATTGATTTCGATTTGTACCACTATTCTTATCTTTATTCCAATATATTTCAGCCCGTTTGGTCCCATAGAGCCTGAGAAAACTGCTGCCAAAGTCCGAACCCAAGTCTGAAATGAGCTTCCATAAAAATCACGATTTTTTTAAGAATCAAACTTTAAAGAGAATTTGTGAGTTAATTCGATTTGTTACACGATTTTTACAACTTTTCCAAAATTTCAGCCCACTTGGTACCAGAGAGCCTGAGAAAACTGCTTCCAAAGTTCGAACCCAAGTCTGAATTGAGCGTCCATAAAAATCATGATTTTTTTAAGGATCAAACTTAAAAGAGATTTTGTGAGTAAATTCGATTTGTTCCACGATTCTTACAACTTTTCCAAAATTTCCCCATTTGGTACCATAGAGCCTGATAAAACTGCTTCAAAAGTTCGAACCCAAGATTCAAATAAGCGTCCATAAAATTCATGATTTTTCGAAGAATCAAAGTTTATGGAGATTTTGTGAGTAAAATCGATTTGTTCCACGATTCTTACAACTATTCCAAAATTTCAGCCCATTTGGTACCATAGAGCCTGATAAAACTGCTTCAAAAGTTCGAACCCAAGTTTGAATTTAGCGTCCATAAAATTCATGATTTTTCGAAGAATCAACGTTTATGGAGATTTTGTGACTGATTTCGAATTGAAGCACGATTTTTATCACTGTTCCAAAATTTCAGCCCATTTGGTACCATAGAGCCTGATAAAACTGCTTCCAAAGTTCAAACCCAAGTCTAAAATTAGCGCCCATTAAAATCATGATTTTTCTAAAAATCAAACTTTATGGAGATTTAGTGATTGATTTCGATTTGTACCACTATTCTTATCTTTATTCCAATATATTTCAGCCCGTTTGGTCCCATAGAGCCTGAGAAAACTGCTTCCAAAGTCCGAACCCAAGTCTGAAATGAGCTTCCATAAAAATCGCGATTTTTTTAAGAATCAAACTTTAAAGAGAATTTGTGAGTTAATTCGATTTGTGACACGATTCTTACAACTTTTCCAAAATTTCAGCCCACTTGGTACCATAGAGCCTGAGAAAACTGCTTCCAAAGTTCGAACCCAAGTCTGAATTGAGCGTCCATAAAAATCATGATTTTTTTAAGAATCAAACTTTAAAGAGATTTTGTGAGTAAATTCGATTTGTTCCACGATTCTTACAACTTTTCCAAAATTTCCCCATTTGGTACCATAGAGCCTGAGAAAACTGCTTCCAAAGTTCGAACCCAAGTCTGAATTGAGCGTCCATAAAAATCATGATTTTTTTAAGAATCAATTTTAAAAGAGATTTTGTGAGTAAATTCGATTTGTTCCACGATTCTTACAACTTTTCCAAAATTTCCCCATTTGGTACCATAGAGCCTGATAAAACTGCTTCAAAAGTTCGAACCCAAGATTCAAATAAGCGTCCATAAAATTCATGATTTTTCGAAGAATCAAAGTTTATGGAGATTTTGTGAGTAAAATCGATTTGTTCCACGATTCTTACAACTATTCCAAAATTTCAGCCCATTTGGTACCATAGAGCCTGATAAAACTGCTTCAAAAGTTCGAACCCAAGTTTGAAATAAGCGTCCATAAAATTCATGATTTTTCGAAGAATCAACGTTTATGGAGATTTTGTGACTGATTTCGAATTGAAGCACGATTTTTATCACTGTTCCAAAATTTCAGCCCATTTGGTACCATAGAGCCTGATAAGACCATTAAAATCATGATTTTTCTAAGAATAAAACTTTATGGAGATTTAGTGATTGATTTCGATTTGTACCACTATTCTTATCTTTATTCCAATATATTTCAGCCCGTTTGGTCCCATAGAGCCTGAGAAAACTGCTGCCAAAGTCCGAACCCAAGTCTGAAATGAGCTTCCATAAAAATCACGATTTTTTTAAGAATCAAACTTTAAAGAGAATTTGTGAGTTAATTCGATTTGTTACACGATTTTTACAACTTTTCCAAAATTTCAGCCCACTTGGTACCATAGAGCCTGAGAAAACTGCTTCCAAAGTTCGAACCCAAGTCTGAATTGAGCGTCCATAAAAATCATGTTTTTTTAAGAATCAAACTTAAAAGAGATTTTGTGAGTAAATTCGATTTGTTCCACGATTCTTACAACTTTTCCAAAATTTCCCCATTTGGTACCATAGAGCCTGATAAAACTGCTTCAAAAGTTCGAACCCAAGATTCGAATAAGCGTCCATAAAATTCATGATTTTTCGAAGAATCAAAGTTTATGGAGATTTTGTGAGTAAAATCGATTTGTTCCACGATTCTTACAACTATTCCAAAATTTCAGCCCATTTGGTACCATAGAGCCTGATAAAACTGCTTCCAAAGTTCAAACCCAAGTCTAAAATTAGCGTCCATTAAAATCATGATTTTTCTAAGAATCAAACTTTATGGAGATTTAGTGATTGATTTCGATTTGTACCACTATTCTTATCTTTATTCCAATATATTTCAGCCCGTTTGGTCCCATAGAGCCTGAGAAAACTGCTTCCAAAGTCCGAACCCAAGTCTGAAATGAGCTTCCATAAAAATCGCGATTTTTTTAAGAATCAAACTTTAAAGAGAATTTGTGAGTTAATTCGATTTGTGACACGATTCTTACAACTTTTCCAAAATTTCAGCCCACTTGGTACCATAGAGCCTGAGAAAACTGCTTCCAAAGTTCGAACCCAAGTCTGAATTGAGCGTCCATAAAAATCATGATTTTTTTAAGAATCAAACTTTAAAGAGATTTTGTGAGTAAATTCGATTTGTTCCACGATTCTTACAACTTTTCCAAAATTTCCCCATTTGGTACCATAGAGCCTGAGAAAACTGCTTCCAAAGTTCGAACCCAAGTCTGAATTGAGCGTCCATAAAAATCATGATTTTTTTAAGAATCAAACTTAAAAGAGATTTTGTGAGTAAATTCGATTTGTTCCACGATTCTTACAACTTTTCCAAAATTTCCCCATTTGGTACCATAGAGCCTGATAAAACTGCTTCAAAAGTTCGAACCCAAGTCTTAAATTAGCGTCCATTAAAATCATGATTTTTCTTAGAATCAAACTTTATGGAGATTTAGTGATTGATTTCGATTTGTACCACTATTCTTATCTTTATTCCAATATATTTAAGCCCGTTTGGTCCCATAGAGCCTGAGAAAACTGCTTCCAAAGTCCGAACCCAAGTCTGAAATGAGCTTCCATAAAAATCACGATTTTTTAAAGAATCAAACTTTAAAGAGAATTTGTGAGTTAATTCGATTTGTGACACGATTCTTACAACTTTTCCAAAATTTCAGCCCACTTGGTACCATAGAGCCTGAGAAAACTGCTTCCAAAGTTCGAACCCAAGTCTGAATTGAGCGTCCATAAAAATCATGATTTTTTTAAGAATAACTTTAAAGAGATTTTGTGAGTAAATTCGATTTGTTCCACGATTCTTACAACTTTTCCAAAATTTCCCCATTTGGTACCATAGAGCCTGAGAAAACTGCTTCCAAAGTTCGAACCCAAGTCTGAATTGAGCGTCCATAAAAATCATGATTTTTTTAAGAATCAAACTTAAAAGAGATTTTGTGAGTAAATTCGATTTGTTCCACGATTCTTACAACTTTTCCAAAATTTCCCCATTTGGTACCATAGAGCCTGATAAAACTGCTTCAAAAGTTCGAACCCAAGATTCAAATAAGCGTCCATAAAATTCATGATTTTTCGAAGAATCAAAGTTTATGGAGATTTTGTGAGTAAAATCGATTTGTTCCACGATTCTTACAACTATTCCAAAATTTCAGCCCATTTGGTACCTTAGAGCCTGATAAAACTGCTTCAAAAGTTCGAACCCAAGTTTGAAATAAGCGTCCATAAAATTCATGATTTTTCGAAGAATCAAAGTTTATGGAGATTTTATGACTGATTTCGAATTGAAGCACGATTTTTATCACTGTTCCAAAATTTCAGCCCATTTGGTACCATTGAGCCTGATAAAACTGCTTCCAAAGTTCAAACCCAAGTCTAAAATTAGCGTCCATTAAAATCATGATTTTTCTAAGAATCAAACTTTATGGAGATTTAGTGATTGATTTCGATTTGTACCACTATTCTTATCTTTATTCCAATATATTTCAGCCCGTTTGGTCCCATAGAGCCTGAGAAAACTGCTTCCAAAGTCCGAACCCAAGTCTGAAATGAGCTTCCATAAAAATCACGATTTTTTAAAGAATCAAACTTTAAAGAGAATTTGTGAGTTAATTCGATTTGTGACACGATTCTTACAACTTTTCCAAAATTTCAGCCCACTTGGTACCATAGAGCCTGAGAAAACTGCCTCCAAAGTTCGAACCCAAGTCTGAATTGAGCGTCCATAAAAATCATGATTTTTTTAAGAATCAAACTTAAAAGAGATTTTGTGAGTAAATTCGATTTGTTCCACGATTCTTACAACTTTTCCAAAATTTCCCCATTTGGTACCATAGAGCCTGATAAAACTGCTTCAAAAGTTCGAACCCAAGATTCAAATAAGCGTCCATAAAATTCATGATTTTTCGAAGAATCAAAGTTTATGGAGATTTTGTGACTGATTTCGAATTGAAGCACGATTTTTATCACTGTTCCAAAATTTCAGCCCATTTGGTACCATAGAGCCTGATAAGACCATTAAAATCATGATTTTTCTAAGAATAAAACTTTATGGAGATTTAGTGATTGATTTCGATTTGTACCACTATTCTTATCTTTATTCCAATATATTTCAGCCCGTTTGGTCCCATAGAGCCTGAGAAAACTGCTTCCAAAGTCCGAACCCAAGTCTGAAATGAGCTTCAATAAAAATCACGAATTTTTAAAGAATCAAACTTTAAAGAGAATTTGTGAGTTAATTCGATTTGTGACACGATTCTTACAACTTTTCCAAAATTTCAGCCCACTTGGTACCATAGAGCCTGAGAAAACTGCTTCCAAAGTTCAAACCCAAGGCTGAATTGAGCGTCCATAAAAATCATGATTTTTTTAAGAATCAAACTTTAAAGAGATTTTGTGAGTAAATTCGATTTGTTCCACGATTCTTACAACTTTTCCAAAATTTCCCCATTTGGTACCATAGAGCCTGAGAAAACTGCTTCCAAAGTTCGAACCCAAGTCTGAATTGAGCGTCCATAAAAATCATGATTTTTTTAAGATTCAAACTTAAAAGAGATTTTGTGAGTAAATTCGATTTGTTCCACGATTCTTACAACTTTTCCAAAATTTCCCCATTTGGTACCATAGAGCCTGATAAAACTGCTTCAAAAGTTCGAACCCAAGTTTGAAATAAGTGTCCATAAAATTCATGATTTTTCGAAGAATCAAAGTTAATGGAGATTTTGTGACTGATTTCGAATTGAAGCACGATTTTTATCACTGTTCCAAAATTTCAGCCCATTTGGTACCATAGAGCCTGATAAAACTGCTTCCAAAGTTCAAACCCAAGTCTAAAATTAGCGTCCATTAAAATCATGATTTTTCTAAGAATAAAACTTTATGGAGATTTAGCGATTGATTTCGATTTGTACCACTATTCTTATCTTTATTCCAATATATTTCAGCCCGTTTGGTCCCATAGAGCCTGAGAAAACTGCTTCCAAAGTCCGAACCCAAGTCTGAAATGAGCTTCCATAAAAATCACGATTTTTTAAATAATCAAACTTTAAAGAGAATTTGTGAGTTAATTCGATTTGTTCCACGATTCTTACAACTTTTCCAAAATTTCCCCATTTGGTACCATAGAGCCTGATAAAACTGCTTCAAAAGTTCGAACCCAAGTTTGAAATAAGCGTCCATAAAATTCATGATTTTTCGAAGAATCAAAGTTTATGGAGATTTTGTGACTGATTTCGAATTGAAGCACGATTTTTATCACTGTTCCAAAATTTCAGCCCATTTGGTACCATAGAGCCTGATAAAACTGCTTCCAAAGTTCAAACCCAAGTCTAAAATTAGCGTCCATTAAAATCATGATTTTTCTAAGAATAAAACTTTATGGAGATTTAGCGATTGATTTCGATTTGTACCACTATTCTTATCTTTATTCCAATATATTTCAGCCCGTTTGGTCCCATAGAGCCTGAGAAAACTGCTTCCAAAGTTCGAACCCAAGTCTGAAAAGAGCGTCCATAAAAATCTGGATTTTTCTAAATATTTATGGAGATTTTGTTACTGATTCGGAGCATGATTCTGATCACTGTTCCAAAATTTCAGCCCATTTGGTACCATAGAGCTTGATAAAACTGTTTCCAAAGTTCGAACCCAAGTCTGAAATTAGCGTCCATAAAAATCATGATTTTTTTAACAATCAAGCTTTATGGATATTGTGCATCTGAAATCGATTTTTAAAACGATTCTTACCTTTTTTCCAAAATTTCAGCCCATTTGGTACCATAGAGCCTGAGAAAACTGCTTCCAAAGTTCGAACCCAAGTCTGAATTGAGCGTCCATAAAAATCATGATTTTTTTAAGAATCAAACTTAAAAGAGATTTTGTGAGTAAATTCGATTTGTTCCACGATTCTTACAACTTTTCCAAAATTTCCCCATTTGGTACCATAGAGCCTGATAAAACTGCTTCAAAAGTTCGAACCCAAGATTCAAATAAGCGTCCATAAAATTCATGATTTTTCGAAGAATCAAAGTTTATGGAGATTTTGTGAGTAAAATCGATTTGTTCCACGATTCTTACAACTATTCCAAAATTTCAGCCCATTTGGTACCTTAGAGCCTGATAAAACTGCTTCAAAAGTTCGAACCCAAGTCTGAAATAATCGTCCATAAAATTCATGATTTTTAGAAGAATCAAAGTTTTTGGAGATTTTATGACTGATTTCGAATTGGAGCACGATTCTTATCACTGTTCCAAAATTTCAGCCCATTTGGTACCATAGAGCCTGATAAGACCATTAAAATCATGATTTTTCTAAGAATAAAACTTTATGGAGATTTAGTGATTGATTTCGATTTGTACCACTATTCTTATCTTTATTCCAATATATTTCAGCCCGTTTGGTCCCATAGAGCCTGAGAAAACTGCTGCCAAAGTCCGAACCCAAGTCTGAAATGAGCTTCCATAAAAATCACGATTTTTTTAAGAATCAAACTTTAAAGAGAATTTGTGAGTTAATTCGATTTGTTACACGATTTTTACAACTTTTCCAAAATTTCAGCCCACTTGGTACCAGAGAGCCTGAGAAAACTGCTTCCAAAGTTCGAACCCAAGTCTGAATTGAGCGTCCATAAAAATCATGATTTTTTTAAGGATCAAACTTAAAAGAGATTTTGTGAGTAAATTCGATTTGTTCCACGATTCTTACAACTTTTCCAAAATTTCCCCATTTGGTACCATAGAGCCTGATAAAACTGCTTCAAAAGTTCGAACCCAAGATTCAAATAAGCGTCCATAAAATTCATGATTTTTCGAAGAATCAAAGTTTATGGAGATTTTGTGAGTAAAATCGATTTGTTCCACGATTCTTACAACTATTCCAAAATTTCAGCCCATTTGGTACCATAGAGCCTGATAAAACTGCTTCAAAAGTTCGAACCCAAGTTTGAATTTAGCGTCCATAAAATTCATGATTTTTCGAAGAATCAACGTTTATGGAGATTTTGTGACTGATTTCGAATTGAAGCACGATTTTTATCACTGTTCCAAAATTTCAGCCCATTTGGTACCATAGAGCCTGATAAAACTGCTTCCAAAGTTCAAACCCAAGTCTAAAATTAGCGCCCATTAAAATCATGATTTTTCTAAAAATCAAACTTTATGGAGATTTAGTGATTGATTTCGATTTGTACCACTATTCTTATCTTTATTCCAATATATTTCAGCCCGTTTGGTCCCATAGAGCCTGAGAAAACTGCTTCCAAAGTCCGAACCCAAGTCTGAAATGAGCTTCCATAAAAATCGCGATTTTTTTAAGAATCAAACTTTAAAGAGAATTTGTGAGTTAATTCGATTTGTGACACGATTCTTACAACTTTTCCAAAATTTCAGCCCACTTGGTACCATAGAGCCTGAGAAAACTGCTTCCAAAGTTCGAACCCAAGTCTGAATTGAGCGTCCATAAAAATCATGATTTTTTTAAGAATCAAACTTTAAAGAGATTTTGTGAGTAAATTCGATTTGTTCCACGATTCTTACAACTTTTCCAAAATTTCCCCATTTGGTACCATAGAGCCTGAGAAAACTGCTTCCAAAGTTCGAACCCAAGTCTGAATTGAGCGTCCATAAAAATCATGATTTTTTTAAGAATCAATTTTAAAAGAGATTTTGTGAGTAAATTCGATTTGTTCCACGATTCTTACAACTTTTCCAAAATTTCCCCATTTGGTACCATAGAGCCTGATAAAACTGCTTCAAAAGTTCGAACCCAAGATTCAAATAAGCGTCCATAAAATTCATGATTTTTCGAAGAATCAAAGTTTATGGAGATTTTGTGAGTAAAATCGATTTGTTCCACGATTCTTACAACTATTCCAAAATTTCAGCCCATTTGGTACCATAGAGCCTGATAAAACTGCTTCAAAAGTTCGAACCCAAGTTTGAAATAAGCGTCCATAAAATTCATGATTTTTCGAAGAATCAACGTTTATGGAGATTTTGTGACTGATTTCGAATTGAAGCACGATTTTTATCACTGTTCCAAAATTTCAGCCCATTTGGTACCATAGAGCCTGATAAGACCATTAAAATCATGATTTTTCTAAGAATAAAACTTTATGGAGATTTAGTGATTGATTTCGATTTGTACCACTATTCTTATCTTTATTCCAATATATTTCAGCCCGTTTGGTCCCATAGAGCCTGAGAAAACTGCTGCCAAAGTCCGAACCCAAGTCTGAAATGAGCTTCCATAAAAATCACGATTTTTTTAAGAATCAAACTTTAAAGAGAATTTGTGAGTTAATTCGATTTGTTACACGATTTTTACAACTTTTCCAAAATTTCAGCCCACTTGGTACCATAGAGCCTGAGAAAACTGCTTCCAAAGTTCGAACCCAAGTCTGAATTGAGCGTCCATAAAAATCATGTTTTTTTAAGAATCAAACTTAAAAGAGATTTTGTGAGTAAATTCGATTTGTTCCACGATTCTTACAACTTTTCCAAAATTTCCCCATTTGGTACCATAGAGCCTGATAAAACTGCTTCAAAAGTTCGAACCCAAGATTCGAATAAGCGTCCATAAAATTCATGATTTTTCGAAGAATCAAAGTTTATGGAGATTTTGTGAGTAAAATCGATTTGTTCCACGATTCTTACAACTATTCCAAAATTTCAGCCCATTTGGTACCATAGAGCCTGATAAAACTGCTTCAAAAGTTCGAACCCAAGTTTGAAATAAGCGTCCATAAAATTAATGATTTTTCGAAGAATCAAAGTTTATGGAGATTTTGTGACTGATTTCGAATTGAAGCACGATTTTTATCACTGTTCCAAAATTTCAGCCCATTTGGTACCATAGAGCCTGATAAAACTGCTTCCAAAGTTCAAACCCAAGTCTAAAATTAGCGTCCATTAAAATCATGATTTTTCTAAGAATCAAACTTTATGGAGATTTAGTGATTGATTTCGATTTGTACCACTATTCTTATCTTTATTCCAATATATTTCAGCCCGTTTGGTCCCATAGAGCCTGAGAAAACTGCTTCCAAAGTCCGAACCCAAGTCTGAAATGAGCTTCCATAAAAATCGCGATTTTTTTAAGAATCAAACTTTAAAGAGAATTTGTGAGTTAATTCGATTTGTGACACGATTCTTACAACTTTTCCAAAATTTCAGCCCACTTGGTACCATAGAGCCTGAGAAAACTGCTTCCAAAGTTCGAACCCAAGTCTGAATTGAGCGTCCATAAAAATCATGATTTTTTTAAGAATCAAACTTTAAAGAGATTTTGTGAGTAAATTCGATTTGTTCCACGATTCTTACAACTTTTCCAAAATTTCCCCATTTGGTACCATAGAGCCTGAGAAAACTGCTTCCAAAGTTCGAACCCAAGTCTGAATTGAGCGTCCATAAAAATCATGATTTTTTTAAGAATCAAACTTAAAAGAGATTTTGTGAGTAAATTCGATTTGTTCCACGATTCTTACAACTTTTCCAAAATTTCCCCATTTGGTACCATAGAGCCTGATAAAACTGCTTCAAAAGTTCGAACCCAAGTCTTAAATTAGCGTCCATTAAAATCATGATTTTTCTTAGAATCAAACTTTATGGAGATTTAGTGATTGATTTCGATTTGTACCACTATTCTTATCTTTATTCCAATATATTTAAGCCCGTTTGGTCCCATAGAGCCTGAGAAAACTGCTTCCAAAGTCCGAACCCAAGTCTGAAATGAGCTTCCATAAAAATCACGATTTTTTAAAGAATCAAACTTTAAAGAGAATTTGTGAGTTAATTCGATTTGTGACACGATTCTTACAACTTTTCCAAAATTTCAGCCCACTTGGTACCATAGAGCCTGAGAAAACTGCTTCCAAAGTTCGAACCCAAGTCTGAATTGAGCGTCCATAAAAATCATGATTTTTTTAAGAATAACTTTAAAGAGATTTTGTGAGTAAATTCGATTTGTTCCACGATTCTTACAACTTTTCCAAAATTTCCCCATTTGGTACCATAGAGCCTGAGAAAACTGCTTCCAAAGTTCGAACCCAAGTCTGAATTGAGCGTCCATAAAAATCATGATTTTTTTAAGAATCAAACTTAAAAGAGATTTTGTGAGTAAATTCGATTTGTTCCACGATTCTTACAACTTTTCCAAAATTTCCCCATTTGGTACCATAGAGCCTGATAAAACTGCTTCAAAAGTTCGAACCCAAGATTCAAATAAGCGTCCATAAAATTCATGATTTTTCGAAGAATCAAAGTTTATGGAGATTTTGTGAGTAAAATCGATTTGTTCCACGATTCTTACAACTATTCCAAAATTTCAGCCCATTTGGTACCTTAGAGCCTGATAAAACTGCTTCAAAAGTTCGAACCCAAGTTTGAAATAAGCGTCCATAAAATTCATGATTTTTCGAAGAATCAAAGTTTATGGAGATTTTATGACTGATTTCGAATTGAAGCACGATTTTTATCACTGTTCCAAAATTTCAGCCCATTTGGTACCATTGAGCCTGATAAAACTGCTTCCAAAGTTCAAACCCAAGTCTAAAATTAGCGTCCATTAAAATCATGATTTTTCTAAGAATCAAACTTTATGGAGATTTAGTGATTGATTTCGATTTGTACCACTATTCTTATCTTTATTCCAATATATTTCAGCCCGTTTGGTCCCATAGAGCCTGAGAAAACTGCTTCCAAAGTCCGAACCCAAGTCTGAAATGAGCTTCCATAAAAATCACGATTTTTTAAAGAATCAAACTTTAAAGAGAATTTGTGAGTTAATTCGATTTGTGACACGATTCTTACAACTTTTCCAAAATTTCAGCCCACTTGGTACCATAGAGCCTGAGAAAACTGCCTCCAAAGTTCGAACCCAAGTCTGAATTGAGCGTCCATAAAAATCATGATTTTTTTAAGAATCAAACTTAAAAGAGATTTTGTGAGTAAATTCGATTTGTTCCACGATTCTTACAACTTTTCCAAAATTTCCCCATTTGGTACCATAGAGCCTGATAAAACTGCTTCAAAAGTTCGAACCCAAGATTCAAATAAGCGTCCATAAAATTCATGATTTTTCGAAGAATCAAAGTTTATGGAGATTTTGTGACTGATTTCGAATTGAAGCACGATTTTTATCACTGTTCCAAAATTTCAGCCCATTTGGTACCATAGAGCCTGATAAGACCATTAAAATCATGATTTTTCTAAGAATAAAACTTTATGGAGATTTAGTGATTGATTTCGATTTGTACCACTATTCTTATCTTTATTCCAATATATTTCAGCCCGTTTGGTCCCATAGAGCCTGAGAAAACTGCTTCCAAAGTCCGAACCCAAGTCTGAAATGAGCTTCAATAAAAATCACGAATTTTTAAAGAATCAAACTTTAAAGAGAATTTGTGAGTTAATTCGATTTGTGACACGATTCTTACAACTTTTCCAAAATTTCAGCCCACTTGGTACCATAGAGCCTGAGAAAACTGCTTCCAAAGTTCAAACCCAAGGCTGAATTGAGCGTCCATAAAAATCATGATTTTTTTAAGAATCAAACTTTAAAGAGATTTTGTGAGTAAATTCGATTTGTTCCACGATTCTTACAACTTTTCCAAAATTTCCCCATTTGGTACCATAGAGCCTGAGAAAACTGCTTCCAAAGTTCGAACCCAAGTCTGAATTGAGCGTCCATAAAAATCATGATTTTTTTAAGATTCAAACTTAAAAGAGATTTTGTGAGTAAATTCGATTTGTTCCACGATTCTTACAACTTTTCCAAAATTTCCCCATTTGGTACCATAGAGCCTGATAAAACTGCTTCAAAAGTTCGAACCCAAGTTTGAAATAAGTGTCCATAAAATTCATGATTTTTCGAAGAATCAAAGTTAATGGAGATTTTGTGACTGATTTCGAATTGAAGCACGATTTTTATCACTGTTCCAAAATTTCAGCCCATTTGGTACCATAGAGCCTGATAAAACTGCTTCCAAAGTTCAAACCCAAGTCTAAAATTAGCGTCCATTAAAATCATGATTTTTCTAAGAATCAAACTTTATGGAGATTTAGTGATTGATTTCGATTTGTACCACTATTCTTATCTTTATTCCAATATATTTCAGCCCGTTTGGTCCCATAGAGCCTGAGAAAACTGCTTCCAAAGTCCGAACCCAAGTCTGAAATGAGCTTCCATAAAAATCACGATTTTTTAAATAATCAAACTTTAAAGAGAATTTGTGAGTTAATTCGATTTGTTCCACGATTCTTACAACTTTTCCAAAATTTCCCCATTTGGTACCATAGAGCCTGATAAAACTGCTTCATAAGTTCGAACCCAAGTTTGAAATAAGCGTCCATAAAATTCATGATTTTTCGAAGAATCAAAGTTTATGGAGATTTTGTGACTGATTTCGAATTGAAGCACGATTTTTATCACTGTTCCAAAATTTCAGCCCATTTGGTACCATAGAGCCTGATAAAACTGCTTCCAAAGTTCAAACCCAAGTCTAAAATTAGCGTCCATTAAAATCATGATTTTTCTAAGAATAAAACTTTATGGAGATTTAGCGATTGATTTCGATTTGTACCACTATTCTTATCTTTATTCCAATATATTTCAGCCCGTTTGGTCCCATAGAGCCTGAGAAAACTGCTTCCAAAGTTCGAACCCAAGTCTGAAAAGAGCGTCCATAAAAATCTGGATTTTTCTAAATATTTATGGAGATTTTGTTACTGATTCGGAGCATGATTCTGATCACTGTTCCAAAATTTCAGCCCATTTGGTACCATAGAGCTTGATAAAACTGTTTCCAAAGTTCGAACCCAAGTCTGAAATTAGCGTCCATAAAAATCATGATTTTTTTAACAATCAAGCTTTATGGATATTGTGCATCTGAAATCGATTTTTAAAACGATTCTTACCTTTTTTCCAAAATTTCAGCCCATTTGGTACCATAGAGCCTGAGAAAACTGCTTCCAAAGTTCGAACCCAAGTCTGAATTGAGCGTCCATAAAAATCATGATTTTTTTAAGAATCAAACTTAAAAGAGATTTTGTGAGTAAATTCGATTTGTTCCACGATTCTTACAACTTTTCCAAAATTTCCCCATTTGGTACCATAGAGCCTGATAAAACTGCTTCAAAAGTTCGAACCCAAGATTCAAATAAGCGTCCATAAAATTCATGATTTTTCGAAGAATCAAAGTTTATGGAGATTTTGTGAGTAAAATCGATTTGTTCCACGATTCTTACAACTATTCCAAAATTTCAGCCCATTTGGTACCTTAGAGCCTGATAAAACTGCTTCAAAAGTTCGAACCCAAGTCTGAAATAATCGTCCATAAAATTCATGATTTTTAGAAGAATCAAAGTTTTTGGAGATTTTATGACTGATTTCGAATTGGAGCACGATTCTTATCACTGTTCCAAAATTTCAGCCCATTTGGTACCATAGAGCCTGATAAGACCATTAAAATCATGATTTTTCTAAGAATAAAACTTTATGGAGATTTAGTGATTGATTTCGATTTGTACCACTATTCTTATCTTTATTCCAATATATTTCAGCCCGTTTGGTCCCATAGAGCCTGAGAAAACTGCTGCCAAAGTCCGAACCCAAGTCTGAAATGAGCTTCCATAAAAATCACGATTTTTTTAAGAATCAAACTTTAAAGAGAATTTGTGAGTTAATTCGATTTGTTACACGATTTTTACAACTTTTCCAAAATTTCAGCCCACTTGGTACCAGAGAGCCTGAGAAAACTGCTTCCAAAGTTCGAACCCAAGTCTGAATTGAGCGTCCATAAAAATCATGATTTTTTTAAGGATCAAACTTAAAAGAGATTTTGTGAGTAAATTCGATTTGTTCCACGATTCTTACAACTTTTCCAAAATTTCCCCATTTGGTACCATAGAGCCTGATAAAACTGCTTCAAAAGTTCGAACCCAAGATTCAAATAAGCGTCCATAAAATTCATGATTTTTCGAAGAATCAAAGTTTATGGAGATTTTGTGAGTAAAATCGATTTGTTCCACGATTCTTACAACTATTCCAAAATTTCAGCCCATTTGGTACCATAGAGCCTGATAAAACTGCTTCAAAAGTTCGAACCCAAGTTTGAATTTAGCGTCCATAAAATTCATGATTTTTCGAAGAATCAACGTTTATGGAGATTTTGTGACTGATTTCGAATTGAAGCACGATTTTTATCACTGTTCCAAAATTTCAGCCCATTTGGTACCATAGAGCCTGATAAAACTGCTTCCAAAGTTCAAACCCAAGTCTAAAATTAGCGCCCATTAAAATCATGATTTTTCTAAAAATCAAACTTTATGGAGATTTAGTGATTGATTTCGATTTGTACCACTATTCTTATCTTTATTCCAATATATTTCAGCCCGTTTGGTCCCATAGAGCCTGAGAAAACTGCTTCCAAAGTCCGAACCCAAGTCTGAAATGAGCTTCCATAAAAATCGCGATTTTTTTAAGAATCAAACTTTAAAGAGAATTTGTGAGTTAATTCGATTTGTGACACGATTCTTACAACTTTTCCAAAATTTCAGCCCACTTGGTACCATAGAGCCTGAGAAAACTGCTTCCAAAGTTCGAACCCAAGTCTGAATTGAGCGTCCATAAAAATCATGATTTTTTTAAGAATCAAACTTTAAAGAGATTTTGTGAGTAAATTCGATTTGTTCCACGATTCTTACAACTTTTCCAAAATTTCCCCATTTGGTACCATAGAGCCTGAGAAAACTGCTTCCAAAGTTCGAACCCAAGTCTGAATTGAGCGTCCATAAAAATCATGATTTTTTTAAGAATCAATTTTAAAAGAGATTTTGTGAGTAAATTCGATTTGTTCCACGATTCTTACAACTTTTCCAAAATTTCCCCATTTGGTACCATAGAGCCTGATAAAACTGCTTCAAAAGTTCGAACCCAAGTCTAAAATTAGCGTCCATTAAAATCATGATTTTTCTTAGAATCAAACTTTATGGAGATTTAGTGATTGATTTCGATTTGTACCACTATTCTTATCTTTATTCCAATATATTTAAGCCCGTTTGGTCCCATAGAGCCTGAGAAAACTGCTTCCAAAGTCCGAACCCAAGTCTGAAATGAGCTTCCATAAAAATCACGATTTTTTAAAGAATCAAACTTTAAAGAGAATTTGTGAGTTAATTCGATTTGTGACACGATTCTTACAACTTTTCCAAAATTTCAGCCCACTTGGTACCATAGAGCCTGAGAAAACTGCTTCCAAAGTTCGAACCCAAGTCTGAATTGAGCGTCCATAAAAATCATGATTTTTTTAAGAATAACTTTAAAGAGATTTTGTGAGTAAATTCGATTTGTTCCACGATTCTTACAACTTTTCCAAAATTTCCCCATTTGGTACCATAGAGCCTGAGAAAACTGCTTCCAAAGTTCGAACCCAAGTCTGAATTGAGCGTCCATAAAAATCATGATTTTTTTAAGAATCAAACTTAAAAGAGATTTTGTGAGTAAATTCGATTTGTTCCACGATTCTTACAACTTTTCCAAAATTTCCCCATTTGGTACCATAGAGCCTGATAAAACTGCTTCAAAAGTTCGAACCCAAGATTCAAATAAGCGTCCATAAAATTCATGATTTTTCGAAGAATCAAAGTTTATGGAGATTTTGTGAGTAAAATCGATTTGTTCCACGATTCTTACAACTATTCCAAAATTTCAGCCCATTTGGTACCTTAGAGCCTGATAAAACTGCTTCAAAAGTTCGAACCCAAGTTTGAAATAAGCGTCCATAAAATTCATGATTTTTCGAAGAATCAAAGTTTATGGAGATTTTATGACTGATTTCGAATTGAAGCACGATTTTTATCACTGTTCGAAAATTTCAGCCCATTTGGTACCATTGAGCCTGATAAAACTGCTTCCAAAGTTCAAACCCAAGTCTAAAATTAGCGTCCATTAAAATCATGATTTTTCTAAGAATCAAACTTTATGGAGATTTAGTGATTGATTTCGATTTGTACCACTATTCTTATCTTTATTCCAATATATTTCAGCCCGTTTGGTCCCATAGAGCCTGAGAAAACTGCTTCCAAAGTCCGAACCCAAGTCTGAAATGAGCTTCCATAAAAATCACGATTTTTTAAAGAATCAAACTTTAAAGAGAATTTGTGAGTTAATTCGATTTGTGACACGATTCTTACAACTTTTCCAAAATTTCAGCCCACTTGGTACCATAGAGCCTGAGAAAACTGCCTCCAAAGTTCGAACCCAAGTCTGAATTGAGCGTCCATAAAAATCATGATTTTTTTAAGAATCAAACTTAAAAGAGATTTTGTGAGTAAATTCGATTTGTTCCACGATTCTTACAACTTTTCCAAAATTTCCCCATTTGGTACCATAGAGCCTGATAAAACTGCTTCAAAAGTTCGAACCCAAGATTCAAATAAGCGTCCATAAAATTCATGATTTTTCGAAGAATCAAAGTTTATGGAGATTTTGTGACTGATTTCGAATTGAAGCACGATTTTTATCACTGTTCCAAAATTTCAGCCCATTTGGTACCATAGAGCCTGATAAGACCATTAAAATCATGATTTTTCTAAGAATAAAACTTTATGGAGATTTAGTGATTGATTTCGATTTGTACCACTATTCTTATCTTTATTCCAATATATTTCAGCCCGTTTGGTCCCATAGAGCCTGAGAAAACTGCTTCCAAAGTCCGAACCCAAGTCTGAAATGAGCTTCCATAAAAATCACGAATTTTTAAAGAATCAAACTTTAAAGAGAATTTGTGAGTTAATTCGATTTGTGACACGATTCTTACAACTTTTCCAAAATTTCAGCCCACTTGGTACCATAGAGCCTGAGAAAACTGCTTCCAAAGTTCAAACCCAAGGCTGAATTGAGCGTCCATAAAAATCATGATTTTTTTAAGAATCAAACTTTAAAGAGATTTTGTGAGTAAATTCGATTTGTTCCACGATTCTTACAACTTTTCCAAAATTTCCCCATTTGGTACCATAGAGCCTGAGAAAACTGCTTCCAAAGTTCGAACCCAAGTCTGAATTGAGCGTCCATAAAAATCATGATTTTTTTAAGATTCAAACTTAAAAGAGATTTTGTGAGTAAATTCGATTTGTTCCACGATTCTTACAACTTTTCCAAAATTTCCCCATTTGGTACCATAGAGCCTGATAAAACTGCTTCAAAAGTTCGAACCCAAGTTTGAAATAAGTGTCCATAAAATTCATGATTTTTCGAAGAATCAAAGTTTATGGAGATTTTGTGACTGATTTCGAATTGAAGCACGATTTTTATCACTGTTCCAAAATTTCAGCCCATTTGGTACCATAGAGCCTGATAAAACTGCTTCCAAAGTTCAAACCCAAGTCTAAAATTAGCGTCCATTAAAATCATGATTTTTCTAAGAATCAAACTTTATGGAGATTTAGTGATTGATTTCGATTTGTACCACTATTCTTATCTTTATTCCAATATATTTCAGCCCGTTTGGTCTCATAGAGCCTGAGAAAACTGCTTCCAAAGTCCGAACCCAAGTCTGAAATGAGCTTCCATAAAAATCACGATTTTTTAAATAATCAAACTTTAAAGAGAATTTGTGAGTTAATTCGATTTGTTCCACGATTCTTACAACTTTTCCAAAATTTCCCCATTTGGTACCATAGAGCCTGATAAAACTGCTTCAAAAGTTCGAACCCAAGTTTGAAATAAGCGTCCATAAAATTCATGATTTTTCGAAGAATCAAAGTTTATGGAGATTTTGTGACTGATTTCGAATTGAAGCACGATTTTTATCACTGTTCCAAAATTTCAGCCCATTTGGTACCATAGAGCCTGATAAAACTGCTTCCAAAGTTCAAACCCAAGTCTAAAATTAGCGTCCATTAAAATCATGATTTTTCTAAGAATAAAACTTTATGGAGATTTAGCGATTGATTTCGATTTGTACCACTATTCTTATCTTTATTCCAATATATTTCAGCCCGTTTGGTCCCATAGAGCCTGAGAAAACTGCTTCCAAAGTTCGAACCCAAGTCTGAAAAGAGCGTCCATAAAAATCTGGATTTTTCTAAATATTTATGGAGATTTTGTTACTGATTCGGAGCATGATTCTGATCACTGTTCCAAAATTTCAGCCCATTTGGTACCATAGAGCTTGATAAAACTGTTTCCAAAGTTCGAACCCAAGTCTGAAATTAGCGTCCATAAAAATCATGATTTTTTTAACAATCAAGCTTTATGGATATTGTGCATCTGAAATCGATTTTTAAAACGATTCTTACCTTTTTTCCAAAATTTCAGCCCATTTGGTACCATAGAGCCTGAGAAAACTGCTTCCAAAGTTCGAACCCAAGTCTGAATTGAGCGTCCATAAAAATCATGATTTTTTTAAGAATCAAACTTAAAAGAGATTTTGTGAGTAAATTCGATTTGTTCCACGATTCTTACAACTTTTCCAAAATTTCCCCATTTGGTACCATAGAGCCTGATAAAACTGCTTCAAAAGTTCGAACCCAAGATTCAAATAAGCGTCCATAAAATTCATGATTTTTCGAAGAATCAAAGTTTATGGAGATTTTGTGAGTAAAATCGATTTGTTCCACGATTCTTACAACTATTCCAAAATTTCAGCCCATTTGGTACCTTAGAGCCTGATAAAACTGCTTCAAAAGTTCGAACCCAAGTCTGAAATAATCGTCCATAAAATTCATGATTTTTAGAAGAATCAAAGTTTTTGGAGATTTTATGACTGATTTCGAATTGGAGCACGATTCTTATCACTGTTCCAAAATTTCAGCCCATTTGGTACCATAGAGCCTGATAAGACCATTAAAATCATGATTTTTCTAAGAATAAAACTTTATGGAGATTTAGTGATTGATTTCGATTTGTACCACTATTCTTATCTTTATTCCAATATATTTCAGCCCGTTTGGTCCCATAGAGCCTGAGAAAACTGCTGCCAAAGTCCGAACCCAAGTCTGAAATGAGCTTCCATAAAAATCACGATTTTTTTAAGAATCAAACTTTAAAGAGAATTTGTGAGTTAATTCGATTTGTTACACGATTTTTACAACTTTTCCAAAATTTCAGCCCACTTGGTACCATAGAGCCTGAGAAAACTGCTTCCAAAGTTCGAACCCAAGTCTGAATTGAGCGTCCATAAAAATCATGATTTTTTTAAGAATCAAACTTAAAAGAGATTTTGTGAGTAAATTCGATTTGTTCCACGATTCTTACAACTTTTCCAAAATTTCCCCATTTGGTACCATAGAGCCTGATAAAACTGCTTCAAAAGTTCGAACCCAAGATTCAAATAAGCGTCCATAAAATTCATGATTTTTCGAAGAATCAAAGTTTATGGAGATTTTGTGAGTAAAATCGATTTGTTCCACGATTCTTACAACTATTCCAAAATTTCAGCCCATTTGGTACCATAGAGCCTGATAAAACTGCTTCAAAAGTTCGAACCCAAGTTTGAATTTAGCGTCCATAAAATTCATGATTTTTCGAAGAATCAACGTTTATGGAGATTTTGTGACTGATTTCGAATTGAAGCACGATTTTTATCACTGTTCCAAAATTTCAGCCCATTTGGTACCATAGAGCCTGATAAAACTGCTTCCAAAGTTCAAACCCAAGTCTAAAATTAGCGCCCATTAAAATCATGATTTTTCTAAAAATCAAACTTTATGGAGATTTAGTGATTGATTTCGATTTGTACCACTATTCTTATCTTTATTCCAATATATTTCAGCCCGTTTGGTCCCATAGAGCCTGAGAAAACTGCTTCCAAAGTCCGAACCCAAGTCTGAAATGAGCTTCCATAAAAATCACGATTTTTTAAAGAATCAAACTTAAAAGAGAATTTGTGAGTTAATTCGATTTGTGACACGATTCTTACAACTTTTCCAAAATTTCAGCCCACTTGGTACCATAGAGCCTGAGAAAACTGCTTCCAAAGTTCGAACCCAAGTCTGAATTGAGCGTCCATAAAAATCATGATTTTTTTAAGAATCAAATTTAAAAGAGATTTTGTGAGTAAATTCGATTTGTTCCACGATTCTTACAACTTTTCCAAAATTTCAGCCCATTTGGTACCATAGAGCCTGATAAAACTGCTTCAAAAATTCGAACCCAAGTCTGAAATTATCGTACATAAAATTCATGATTTTTCTAAGAATCAAAGTTTATGGAGATTTTGTGACTGATTTCGAATTGGAGCACGATTCTTATCACTGTTCCAAAATTTCAGCCCATTTGGTGGTACCATAGATCCTGATAAGACCATTAAAATCATGATTTTTCTAAGAATCAAACTTTATGGAGATTGAGTGATTGATTTCGATATGTACCACTATTCTTATCTTTATTCCAATATATTTCAGCCCGTTTGGTCCCATAGAGCCTGAGAAAACTGCTTCCAAAGTTCGAACCCAAGTCTGAAAAGAGCGTCCATAAAAATCTGGATTTTTCTAAATATTTATGGAGATTTTGTTACTGATTTGGAGCATGATTCTGATCACTGTTCCAAAATTTCAGCCCATTTGGTACCATAGAGCTTGATAAAACTGTATCCAAAGTTCGAACCCAAGTCTGAAATTAGCGTCCATAAAAATCATGATTTTTTTAACAATCAAGCTTTATGGATATTGTGCATCTGAAATCGATTTTTAAAACGATTCTTACCTTTTTTCCAAAATTTCAGCCCATTTGGTACCATAGAGCCTGAGAAAACTGCTTCCAAAGTTCGAACCCAAGTCTGAATTGAGCGTCCATAAAAATCATGATTTTTTTAAGAATCAAACTTAAAAGAGATTTCGTGAGTAAATTCGATTTGTTCCACGATTCTTACAACTTTTCCAAAATTTCCCCATTTGGTACCATAGAGCCTGATAAAACTGCTTCAAAAGTTCGAACCCAAGATTCAAATAAGCGTCCATAAAATTCATGATTTTTCGAAGAATCAAAGTTTATGGAGATTTTGTGAGTAAAATCGATTTGTTCCACGATTCTTACAACTATTCCAAAATTTCAGCCCATTTGGTACCATAGAGCCTGATAAAACTGCTTCAAAAGTTCGAACCCAAGATTCAAATAAGCGTCCATAAAATTCATGATTTTTCGAAGAATCAAAGTTTATGGAGATTTTGTGAGTAAAATCGATTTGTTCCACGATTCTTACAACTATTCCAAAATTTCAGCCCATTTGGTACCATAGAGCCTGATAAAACTGCTTCAAAAGTTCGAACCCAAGATTCAAATAAGCGTCCATAAAATTCATGATTTTTCGAAGAATCAAAGTTTATGGAGATTTTGTGAGTAAAATCGATTTGTTCCACGATTCTTACAACTATTCCAAAATTTCAGCCCATTTGGTACCATAGAGCCTGATAAAACTGCTTCAAAAGTTCGAACCCAAGATTCAAATAAGCGTCCATAAAATTCATGATTTTTCGAAGAATCAAAGTTTATGGAGATTTTGTGAGTAAAATCGATTTGTTCCACGATTCTTACAACTATTCCAAAATTTCAGCCCATTTGGTACCATAGAGCCTGATAAAACTGCTTCAAAAGTTCGAACCCAAGATTCAAATAAGCGTCCATAAAATTCATGATTTTTCGAAGAATCAAAGTTTATGGAGATTTTGTGAGTAAAATCGATTTGTTCCACGATTCTTACAACTATTCCAAAATTTCAGCCCATTTGGTACCATAGAGCCTGATAAAACTGCTTCGAAAGTTCGAACCCAAGTCTGAAATAATCGTCCATAAAATTCATGATTTTTAGAAGAATCAAAGTTTTTGGAGATTTTATGACTGATTTCGAATTGGAGCACGATTCTCATCACTGTTCCAAAATTTCAGCCCATTTGGTACCATAGAGCCTGATAAGACCATTAAAATCATGATTTTTCTAAGAATAAAACTTTATGGAGATTTAGTGATTGATTTCGATTTGTACCACTATTCTTATCTTTATTCCAATATATTTCAGCCCGTTTGGTCCCATAGAGCCTGAGAAAACTGCTGCCAAAGTCCGAACCCAAGTCTGAAATGAGCTTCCATAAAAATCACGATTTTTTTAAGAATCAAACTTTAAAGAGAATTTGTGAGTTAATTCGATTTGTTACACGATTCTTACCTTTTTTCCAAAATTTCAGCCCATTTGGTACCATAGAGCCTGAGAAAACTGCTTCCAAAGTTCGAACCCAAGTCTGAATTGAGCGTCCATAAAAATCATTATTTTTTTAAGAATCAAACTTAAAAGAGATTTTGTGAGTAAATTCGATTTGTTCCACGATTCTTACAACTTTTCCAAAATTTCCCCATTTGGTACCATAGAGCCTGATAAAACTGCTTCAAAAGTTCGAACCCAAGTTTCAAATAAGCGTCCATAAAATTCATGATTTTTCGAAGAATCAAAGTTTATGGAGATTTTGTGAGTAAAATCGATTTGTTCCACGATTCTTACAACTTTTCCAAAATTTCAGTCCATTTGGTACCATAGAGCCTGATAAAACTGCTTCGAAAATTCGAACCCAAGTCTGAAATGAGCGTTCATTAAAATCATGATTTTTTTAAGAATCAAACTTTAAAGAGATTTTGTGAGTAAATTCGATTTGTTCCACGATTCTTACAACTTTTCCAAAATTTCAGCCCATTTGGTACCATAGAGCCTGATAAAACTGCTTCAAAAATTCGAACCCAAGTCTGAAATTATCGTACATAAAATTCATGATTTTTCTAAGAATCAAAGTTTATGGAGATTTTGTGACTGATTTCGAATTGGAGCACGATTCTTATCACTGTTCTAAAATTTCAGCCCATTTGGTGGTACCATAGATCCTGATAAGACCATTAAAATCATGATTTTTCTAAGAATCAAACTTTATGGAGATTTAGTGATTGATTTCGATATGTACCACTATTCTTATCTTTATTCCAATATATTTCAGCCCGTTTGGTCCCATAGAGCCTGAGAAAACTGCTTCCAAAGTTCGAACCCAAGTCTGAAAAGAGCGTCCATAAAAATCTGGATTTTTCTAAATATTTATGGAGATTTTGTTACTGATTTGGAGCATGATTCTGATCACTGTTCCAAAATTTCAGCCCATTTGGTACCATAGAGCTTGATAAAACTGTATCCAAAGTTCGAACCCAAGTCTGAAATTAGCGTCCATAAAAATCATGATTTTTTTAACAATCAAGCTTTATGGATATTGTGCATCTGAAATCGATTTTTAAAACGATTCTTACCTTTTTTCCAAAATTTCAGCCCATTTGGTACCATAGAGCCTGAGAAAACTGCTTCCAAAGTTCGAACCCAAGTCTGAATTGAGCGTCCATAAAAATCATGATTTTTTTAAGAATCAAACTTAAAAGAGATTTTGTGAGTAAATTCGATTTGTTCCACGATTCTTACAACTTTTCCAAAATTTCCCCATTTGGTACCATAGAGCCTGATAAAACTGCTTCCAAAGTTCAAACCCAAGTCTAAAATTAGCGTCCATTAAAATCATGATTTTTCTAAGAATCAAACTTTATGGAGATTTAGTGATTGATTTCGATTTGTACCACTATTCTTATCTTTATTCCAATATATTTCAGCCCGTTTGGTCCCATAGAGCCTGAGAAAACTGCTTCCAAAGTCCGAACCCAAGTCTGAAATGAGCTTCCATAAAAATCAAGATTCTTTAAAGAATCAAACTTTAAAGAGAATTTGTGAGTTAATTCGATTTGTGACACGATTCTTACAACTTTTCCAAAATTTCAGCCCACTTGGTACCATAGAGCCTGAGAAAACTGCCTCCAAAGTTCGAACCCAAGTCTGAATTGAGCGTCCATAAAAATCATGATTTTTTTAAGAATCAAACTTAAAAGAGATTTTGTGAGTAAATTCGATTTGTTCCACGATTCTTACAACTTTTCCAAAATTTCCCCATTTGGTACCATAGAGCCTGATAAAACTGCTTCAAAAGTTCGAACCCAAGATTCAAATAAGCGTCCATAAAATTCATGATTTTTCGAAGAATCAAAGTTTATGGAGATTTTGTGAGTAAAATCGATTTGTTCCACGATTCTTACAACTATTCCAAAATTTCAGCCCATTTCGTACCATAGAGCCTGATAAAACTGCTTCAAAAGTTCGAACCCAAGTCTGAAATAATCGTCCATAAAATTCATGATTTTTCGAAGAATCAAAGTTTATGGAGATTTTGTGAGTAAAATCGATTTGTTCCACGATTCTTACAACTATTCCAAAATTTCAGCCCATTTCGTACCATAGAGCCTGATAAAACTGCTTCAAAAGTTCGAACCCAAGTCTGAAATAATCGTCCATAAAATTCATGATTTTTAGAAGAATCAAAGTTTTTGGAGATTTTATGACTGATTTCGAATTGGAGCACGATTCTTATCACTGTTCCAAAATTTCAGCCCATTTGGTACCATAGAGCCTGATAAGACCATTAAAATCATGATTTTTCTAAGAATAAAACTTTATGGAGATTTAGTGATTGATTTCGATTTGTACCACTATTTTTATCTTTATTCCAATATATTTCAGCCCGTTTGGTCCCATAGAGCCTGAGAAAACTGCTTCCAAAGTTCGAACCCAAGTCTGAAAAGAGCGTCCATAAAAATCTGGATTTTTCTAAATATTTATGGAGATTTTGTTACTGATTTGGAGCATGATTCTGATCACTGTTCCAAAATTTCAGCCCATTTGGTACCATAGAGCTTGATAAAACTGTATCCAAAGTTCGAACCCAAGTCTGAAATTAGCGTCCATAAAAATCATGATTTTTTTAACAATCAAGCTTTATGGATATTGTGCATCTGAAATCGATTTTTAAAACGATTCTTACCTTTTTTCCAAAATTTCAGCCCATTTGGTACCATAGAGCCTGAGAAAACTGCTTCCAAAGTTCGAACCCAAGTCTGAATTGAGCGTCCATAAAAATCATGATTTTTTTAAGAATCAAACTTAAAAGAGATTTTGTGAGTAAATTCGATTTGTTCCACGATTCTTACAACTTTTCCAAAATTTCCCCATTTGGTACCATAGAGCCTGATAAAACTGCTTCAAAAGTTCGAACCCAAGATTCAAATAAGCGTCCATAAAATTCATGATTTTTCGAAGAATCAAAGTTTATGGAGATTTTGTGAGTAAAATCGATTTGTTCCACGATTCTTACAACTATTCCAAAATTTCAGCCCATTTGGTACCATAGAGCCTGATAAGACCATTAAAATCATGATTTTTCTAAGAATAAAACTTTATGGAGATTTAGTGATTGATTTCGATTTGTACCACTATTCTTATCTTTATTCCAATATATTTCAGCCCGTTTGGTCCCATAGAGCCTGAGAAAACTGCTGCCAAAGTCCGAACCCAAGTCTGAAATGAGCTTCCATAAAAATCACGATTTTTTTAAGAATCAAACTTTAAAGAGAATTTGTGAGTTAATTCGATTTGTTACACGATTTTTACAACTTTTCCAAAATTTCAGCCCACTTGGTACCATAGAGCCTGAGAAAACTGCTTCCAAAGTTCGAACCCAAGTCTGAATTGAGCGTCCATAAAAATCATGATTTTTTTAAGAATCAAACTTAAAAGAGATTTTGTGAGTAAATTCGATTTGTTCCACGATTCTTACAACTTTTCCAAAATTTCCCCATTTGGTACCATAGAGCCTGATAAAACTGCTTCAAAAGTTCGAACCCAAGATTCAAATAAGCGTCCATAAAATTCATGATTTTTCGAAGAATCAAAGTTTATGGAGATTTTGTGAGTAAAATCGATTTGTTCCACGATTCTTACAACTTTTCCAAAATTTCAGTCCATTTGGTACCATAGAGCCTTAGAAAACTGCTTCCAAAGTTCGAACCCAAGTCTGAAAAGAGCGTCCATAAAAATCACGATTTTTTTAAGAATCAAACTTTAAAGAGATTTTGTGAGTTTATTCGATTTGTTCCACGATTCTTACAACTTTTCCAAAATTTCAGCCCGTTTGGTCTAATAGAGCTTGAGAAAACTGCTTCTAAAGTTCGAACCCAAGTCTGAAAAGAGCGTCCATAAAAATCTTGATTTTTCTAATTATCAATCTTTATGGATATTTTGTTACTGATTTCGATTTGGAGCACGATTCTTATCACTGTTCCAAAATTTCAGCCCATTTGGTACCATAGATCCTGATAAGACCATTAAAATCATGATTTTTCTAAGAATCAAACTTTATGGAGATTTAGTGATTGATTTCGATATGTACCACTATTCTTATCTTTATTCCAATATATTTCAGCCCGTATGGTCCCATAGAGCCTGAGAAAACTGCTACCAAAGTCCGAACCCAAGTCTGAAAAGAGCGTCCATAAAAATCTGGATTTTTCTAATTATCAATCTTTATGGAGATTTAGTTACTGATTTGGAGCATGATTTTTATCACTGTTCCAAAATTGCAGCCCATTTGGTACCATAGAGCCTGATAAAACTGCTTCCAAAGTTCAAACCCAAGTCTAAAATTAGCGTCCATTAAAATCATGATTTTTCTAAGAATCAAACTTTATGGAGATTTAGTGATTGATTTCGATTTGTACCACTATTCTTATCTTTATTCCAATATATTTCAGCCCGTTTGGTCCCATAGAGCCTGAGAAAACTGCTTCCAAAGTCCGAACCCAAGTCTGAAATGAGCTTCCATAAAAATCACGATTTTTTTAAGAATCAAACTTTAAAGAGAATTTGTGAGTTAATTCGATTTGTTACACGATTCTTACAACTTTTCCAAAATTTCAGCCCACTTGGTACCATAGAGCCTGAGAAAACTGCTTCCAAAGTTCGAACCCAAGTCTGAATTGAGCGTCCATAAAAATCATGATTTTTTTAAGAATCAAACTTTAAAGAGATTTTGTGAGTAAATTGGATTTGTTCCACGATTCTTACAACTTTTCCGAAATATCAGCCCACTTGGTACCATAGAGCCTGAGAAAACTGCTTCCAAAGTTCGAACCCAAGTCTGAATTGAGCGTCCATAAAAATCATGATTTTTTTAAGAATCAAACTTTAAAGAGGTTTTGTGAGTAAATTCGATTTGTTCCACGATTCTTACAACTTTTCCAAAAATTCAGCCCATTTGGTACCATAGAGCCTGATAAAACTGCTTCAAAGGTTCGAACCCAAGTTTGAAATAAGCGTCCATAAAAATCATGATTTTTTTAAGAATCAACTTTTAAAGAGATTTTGTGAGTAAATTCGATTTGTTCCACGATTCTTACAACTTTTCCAAAATTTCCCCATTTGGTACCATAGAGCCTGATAAAACTGCTTCAAAAGTTCGAACCCAAGTTTGAAATAAGCGTCCATAAAATTCATGATTTTTCGAACAATCAAAGTTTATGGAGATTTTGTGACTGATTTCGAATTGGAGCACGATTCTTATCACTGTTCCAAAATTTCAGCCCATTTGTAACCATAGAGCTTGATAAAACTGCTTCCAAAGTTCGAACCCAAGTCTTAAATTAGCGTCCATTAAAATCATTATTTTTCTAAGAATCAAACTTTATGGAGATTTAGTGATTGATTTCGACCTGTACCACTATTCTCATCTTTATTCCAATATATTTCAGCCCATTTGGTACCATAGAGCCTGATAAAACTGCTTCCAAAGTTCGAACCCAGGTCTGAAATTAGCGTCCATAAAAATCATGATTTTTTTAACAATAAAACTTTATGGATACTGTGCATCTGAAATCGATTTGTACCACGATTCTTTCCTTTTTTCCAAAATTTCAGCCCATTTGGTTCCATAGAGCCTGATAAAACTGCTTCCAAAGTTCGAGCCCAAGACTGAAATTTGCGTCCATAAAAATACTGATTTTTCTAAGAATCAAACTTTATGGAGATTAAGTGATTGATTTCGATTTGTACCACTATTTTTATCTTTATTATAATATTTCAGCCCGTTTGGTCCCATAGAGCCTGAGAAAACTGCTTCCAAAGTTCGAACCCAAGTCTGAAATGAGCGTCCATAAAAATCATGATTTTTTTAAGAATCAAACTATATAGAAATTTTGTGAGTTAATTCGATTTGTTCCACGATTCTTACAACTTTTCCAAAATTTCAGCCCATTTGGTACCATAGAGCCTGATAAAACTGTTTCCAAAGTTCGAACACAAGTGTTAAATTTGCTTCAATAAATTCAAGATTTTTCTATGAGTCAATTTTTATGGATATTTAGTGATTGATTTCGTATTGTACCACTATTCTTCTCTTTATTCCAATATTTCAGCCCGTTTGGTCTAATAGAGCCTGAGAAAACTGCTTCCAAAGTTCGAACCCAAGTCTGAAATGAGCGTCCATAAAAATCTTGATTTTTCTAATTATCAATCTTTATGGAGATTAGTCATCGAACTACGGTAGTGGTTAGTCGTGCTCTGTGTTTGACGAATTGCCTACCTGCTGTCGCGGACTTCGTACAGATAAGAAATTATTGTTACATTTTTGTTTTCTATTATTTGTTTGTTATATTTAGGTTTTGATAAATCAGTGTGTACAGTCAATCAATTAGACTGTATTATTATTTTTTTTGTTAATTAATTTATAAATATGGAAGAAGATGAAAATCGACCTCCTGACCCCGAATCCATATTTAATATTGGAGATGAGTATGAATCGGATGTTTCTATATTATTCCCTTCCAGAAAACGAAGACCATCGCTCTGTCTTAATGTACCACCCAAAATTAAACCTTCGAAATCCGATGAAACCTCAAACCCTTAGGAAAGTCTTAAGGATACCATTTTATCAGAATCTAAAAATACTGAACTAAGTTATCCCCCATCTTCCTCGGCTCCATTCATTGTCAATGTCCAAAGTACTGAACAAAGAAAAATCATTCATCCTCTGGATTTCGGGAAATTCATTTTTAGTTCAAAAAACAGTACCCTTGGCATAGTTAACGGATCTATTAAGCCGGAAGGCCGCTATAAGTTATCCCTAGAATTTAAATCCGCAAACTTTGCAAATGAATTTGTCCAAAAAATTGATACGCTTTCACACCACAAATTTAAATCTTATATTCCAACTTACAATCTTACTAGAATGGGCCGAGTGAGAGGTATACCAACCGATCTCTCAGAATCTGTAATTGTTGATGCACTTAATGATTCTCAAGTGACCCCCAAGGTTTTAAAAGCACGTAGATTAAATTACAAAGATACATCTAATGGAACCACTACATGGAAACCCTCACAATCGGTTGTTATTACTTTTGAAGGCCAAACTTTGCCATCTCGGGTATTTATTTATTACAACGCACTCCCTGTGGAAGTATACAAATTCCCGACGATCCAGTGTTTTAACTGCTGCCGTTTCGGACACTCAAAACCCATATGTCGTTCCCCTCCACGTTATTTTCATTGCGGAGAGGACCACCCCTTTGATCTTTGCCAAAAATCATCGAATGATCCACGTTACATTAACTGCAAGGGAAATCATACAGCGGTTAGTGTGGCCTGTCCAGAATTGACCAGACAAAGGAATATTAAACAATCAATGGCTTCAGACAACATTTCCTATTTCCAGGCATCAAAATTATTCCCACCTGCAATAAAATCGTTTGCAGAGGTAACATCTACCTCAATTCCTTGCAATCTATCTTACTCTAAATCTCCTCCTTCATCTTCTCACAGGGAAACAATTTTTATACCACTAAAACCAAAACCAAAATTTATTGCTTCTATTGATAAAAATCAACATAATGATATTTTGTTTAACCCAAATGGGAATTATAAATCTCAGACACTCAATGGGAGTGCTTTAAATAGTTCCCAATCTTCCCCTAATTTAGGGAAAGTGGTGAATGAAAATTCTGCTTTCATTCAGACTTTAATTACCCTCTTAATTTCTATTCTTTCAAACAACAATAATATACCGTCCAACGCTGCTGATTGCATTAAATCTTTATTATCCTGTCTTCCTCATGTCTCCGAAACTGAACAGAATTCTTCAATGGAATATCAGAAGTCTAATCTGTAATAAATTTGAGCTTGTAAAATTACTCGATGAACATGAAATTTCAGTTGCCGCTATTTCTGAAACGTGGTTTAAACCCTCGTATCTATTTAAAATTTCTGGATATAATTGTCTTAGACATGATAGACTGGATGGTAAAGGTGGCGATGCCTTAATCATCTATGACTCTATCCCTTTCAAACCAATCATGTTTCATACTCTCTCTAACAATTTTCAGATAGTAGCAGCTGTTGTATGTGATATTACAATACTATCAATATATGTCCCTCCCTCCACTATTTTTGATGAAAACGAATGGTCATCATTTATGTCTCAGATCCGTCCCCCGTATATGTTACTGGACGACTTTAACGCTCATTCTACCTCTTGGGGTAGTGAATTAACGAATCGTTCTGGCCGTAATCTTTTAGATTTTATTGATTCCCATAATTTATGTATTTTAAACGACGGATCTCCAACCAGATTCACCCCCCCTCAACAAAGGAAAAGTGTTGTTGATTTATCTCTCTGTTCATCTTCGGTGATACGTAAATGTTCTTGGAACATACTTAAAGACCCCCTTTCCAGTGATCATTTCCCTATTATAATCCTCTTTCACTATCTAACCACCTCGCATTCCTTTACAATTAACAATAATTTTAAATTTAAAACGAAAGATGCGAACTGGAGATTTTTTTCTTCTGTATTAGACGGCCGGCATAGTCCAGTGGTAACGCATTGGACTGCCATTCCGAAGGTCGCGGGTTCGAACCCGGCGTGCGCAAATAAATTTTATTTGGTTTATTTGTGTTATTTCACAATTAATTAATTAAAATAATATAAAGTATATTTGCGGCACGTTCCAGAGTGGAAGATTCTACCAGTATCGCCCTGGTGTAAGACCACCATTCAGAATTGAAACGTTGCTCCAAATGGCTTTAGCCGTGTTTAGTGACTAGATCTCAATAGCCAGGTACTTCCCCACCTTCCTCTTTCCCTTCACCACTTACCTTCAGCCTCACAACATCCCCCAATTGGGGATGCCATAGTCTCACTGGCTCCAGACTGGAGCAGTTGGGACTCTTGTAAGGTATTCACTATAAAAAAAGACTCTCTTGTTCACTCTGTAAAATCTTCTCTTGGGAACATCAGAACACAATGTGAATTATTTCCTAGTATAGTTATAAAAGCAGCAGAAAAATCCATTCCAAAGCGTAAAGTTAACATTAAAACTAAACATTCGACTCCGTGGTGGGACGAAGAATGCACTCGTGCTGTTAACTCTAGAAAAGAATCAGTTTCCATTTACCGCAAATGCATGTCTTTTGAAAATTTCTTATCAGTGAAACGCGTCCAATCAGAAATTAAACGTATTTTGAAAAATAAAAAGCGGTCTGGATGGCGAAAATTTTGTGAAAACTTGTCTCCTGAAACTCCCCATTCATCTGTTTGGACTAATTTAAAAAAATTCGGTTCGTCATATGCTCCGGAGCGTACCAAACATATTCCGGAGGAAATTATTATAGGTTTTGCTGATAAGATTGCCCCTCCTTCAGTTGCCAGATGTGAAGAAATGCCCTCTTTTATTTCATATCCATCTCACTCTAACTGGCTAGACTCTCTTTTCTTAGTTAGTGAACTAAAACGAGTAATTAAATCTCTTTCTGACTCTTCTCCGGGTCCTGATGGAATATTATATAGCTTCTTTAAAGCATTCTCCGACATGTCGGTTGAATATTTCTTATCCGTAATCAATAACATGTTTGAAACAGGATTAATTAAAGTAGTGGAACATTTGATAAAGAACAGATTAGAATGGTTTGTTGAAAATCACAGTATTATCCCTCCTAATCAATACGGCTTTCGGAAAAAGAAATCTACTATGGATAATTTAAGTTTGTTAACAACAGATATCCGTATTTCTCAATCCCTTAACTCTTGTACATTGGCCACATTTCTAGATCTTTCTTCAGCTTACGACGATGTATTAATTGATGTTTTGAAGGAAAAATTAATTAAAATAAAAATCCACATAAAATTAGTTCAATTTATTATCAACTTGCTAACAGACACATCCATTATTATCCACTCTTCCTCAAACATATTGAAGCGCAAACTTTGGAAAGGGCTACCCCAGGGGTCTGTAATCAGTCCATTATTATTTAATATTTATATGAGTGATTTAGACATTGTAATCCCTTCGTCTATTAAGCGACTTTATTTTGCGGACGATTTTCTCATATATTTATCTCACAAAAATTTATCGCATGCTGCGAAGGAATTAAATTTGGCCTTACATAATATTAAAGTTTGGATGTTGACAAATGGAATGAATTTAGCTACCTCTAAAACCAAGGTAGTGGCTTTTACTCGCAAAAGAAAACTGCCTCACTTTACAGTCTCTTTTGATAATTTCCCCCTTCAAATCGTTAAGCAAATACAATTTCTTGGCCTGCTTTTGGACCATAAGCTTTCCTGGCTCCCGCATATTCAGAACGTTTCTGCTAAGTGTGAAAAGGGGCTTAATATGATGCGAGCTGTTTCCAGAGTATGGTGGGGATCCCACCCTACTACTCTTAAACTAATGTATAATTCCCTCGTTCGAAATCACTTGGATTATGGCACATTTCTTTTCGACCCACTTCCTAAATATCTGGATAAAAAACTTGAAAGAATCCAATTAAAAGGGCTCAGAATGATTATTGGGGCAATGAAATCTTCTCCAATTAATGCTCTTCAGATAGAATGTGTAGATCCTCCCTTATTTTTGAGAAGACAATACCTCGCGGATAGATATATCTTCAAAGGGTTATCTTTATCGCGTCACTCATTGGAACAGAGTCTCGATCAGTATTTTGAATAACAGAAGGAGGTTAATAGATAGAGATCGATTCTTTCTCTTATTAAAAAGTTTTCTATCATTTATATCTCTGTCTTCTTACCTTCAAAATCTACAAGATGATCCAATCCTTCCTATTTACAGTACCCCGTTTAATGCTATTAATTTTATCCCAAACGTAATAATTTCTGACTTCCGGACGAACATTTTATCTTCAGCTAATAACTTTCAAAATGTTGAAGAACATTTTAAAAACATTATATTTTCAAAGTTTCCTGGATTTTCCCTCATATACACAGATGGTTCTAAATCCGACCACAAAGAATGTGGCGCATCGGTATATATTCCTGAATTCAATGTTAATCTGTCTTATAAATTGCCTAAAGAAATTTCCATATTTACTGCAGAATGCGTCGCAATTGAACAAGCTTTAATTCAAATCCAACTCCTCAATATTCGTCGAGCCTTAGTGTGTACTGACTCTCTAAGTGCAGTATTAAAAATTTCCTCTAATATCGTTCGATGTCCAGAAGACTATATTATTTGTAATATTAAAAACATCCTCGATTCTTTAAACGAGTCTATGTTTGAGACAATACTGGTTTGGGTGCCTGGCCATCTAGGAATTGAGGGTAACGAGAAAGCTGATTCTCTCGCTAAATTTGGAACTGTATCTGGTTCTATTCCTTTAGATTTTAAAATTCCTGTCTCTGACGTCTTTTCTATTCTTAAATCCAACATGTCTCGTTCCTGGGAAGAAAATAAGACGGTCACGAAGACTCAAACTGGATCTTTCTATGCTGGAATACAAAATCATATTCCAAGTAAACCCTGGTTCCACGGCAAAAAAAAATCCAAAAGATTTATTTCCTGTATCTCGAGAAAGAGAATTTTCCACTGCTCTATTGCAACTCATTTTTTTAAAATTCGGGTGCTCGAAAGTTCATTATGCCAGTGTGGTGTGGAGGATGAGACTCTTGACCATGTCTTCTTCAATTGTGAAAACCACTCTTCTTTCAAAGGCATGTATCGATTGCTTATTAAAATCACCCACCAGTCTCCCCTTAGTATTCCGTATTTGCTGTCCCTCAACAACTCTCGCGTATATTCAATTCTTTATAAGTTTATAGATTTGAATGACTTTAATATATGATATGTCCAGTCCCCTTATAAATAATTCACATCAGTTTAACCATATATCTGAACCCAATCGGCACAAAGCACTCTCTTTAGGGTGAATTGCCAAATACAAAAAAAAAGAAAAATCTTTATGGAGATTTTGTTACTGATTTCGATTTGGAGCATGATTCTTAATCACTGTTCCAAAATTTCAGCCCATTTGGTACCATAGAGCCTGATAAAACTGCTTCTAAAGTTCGAGCCCAAGAATGAAATTTGCGTCCATAAAAATACTAATTTTTCTAAGAATCATTTTTTATGGAGTTTAAGTGATTTATTTCGATTTGTTCGACTATTCGTATTTTTATTATAATATTTCAGCCCGTTTGGTCCCATAGAGCCTGAGAAAACTACTTCCAAAGTTCGAACCCAAGTCTGAAATGAGCTATCATAAAAATCATGATTTTTTTAAGAATCAAACTATATAGAGATTTTGTGAGTAAATTCGATTTGTTCCACGATTCTTACAACTTTTCCAAAATTTCAGCCCATCTGGTACCATGGAGCCTGAGAAAACTGCTTCAAAAGTTCGAACCCAAGTCTGAAATTTGTCGATTAAATTCAAGATTTTTCTATGAGTCAAACTTTTTGGAGATTTTGTGATTGATTTCGATTTGTACCACTATTCTCATCTTTATTCCAATATTTCAGCCCGTTTGGTCCCATAGAGCCTGAGAAAACTGCTTCAAAAGTTCGAACCCAAGTCTGAAATTTGCGTCCATAAAATTCAAGATTTTTCTAATTATCAAACTTGATGGAGATTTTGTTACTGATTTCGATTTGGAGCATGGTTCTTATCACTGTTCCAAAGTTTCAGCCCATTTAATACCATACAGCCTGATAAAACTGCTTCCAAAGTTCGAACCCAAGTCAGAAATTAGCGTCCATAAAAATCATGATTTTTTTTAAAAACAAACTAAACAGAGAATTTGTGAGTAACTTTGATTTGTTCCACGATTCTTACAAATTTTCCAAAATTTCAGCCCATTTGGTACCATAGAGCCTGAGAAAGCTGCTTCAAAAGTTCGAACATATGTCTGAAATGAGCGTCCGAAAAAATCATGATTTTTTTATCAAATTCAAGATTTTTCTATGAGTCAAACTTTTTGGAGATTTTGTGATTGATTTCGATTTGTAACCCTATTCTTATCTTTCTTCCAATATTTTAGCCCATTTGGTACCATAGAGCCAGAGAAAACTAATTCAAAAGTTCGAACCCAAGTCTGAAATTTATCCATAAATTTCAAGATTTTTCTATGAGTCAAACTTTTTGGAGATTTTGTGATTGATTTCGATTTGTACCACTATTCTTATCTTTATTCCAATATTTCAGCCCGTTTGGTCCCATTGAGCCTGAGAAAACTGCTTCAAAAGTTCGGTCCCAAGTCTGAAATGAGCGTCCGAAAAAATCATGATTTTTTTATAAAATTCAAGATTTTTCTATGAGTCAAACTTTTTTAGATTTTGTGATTGATTTCGATTTGTACCACTATTCTTATCTTTCTTCCAATATTTTAGCCCATTTGGTACCATAGAGCCAGAGAAAACTAATTCAAAAGTTCGAACCCAAGTCTGAAATTTGCGTCCATAAAATTCAAGATTTTTCTATGAGCCAAACTTAATGGAGATTTTGTGATTGTTTTCGTACTGTACCACTATTCTCCTCTTCATTCCAATATTTCAGCCCGTTTGGTCTAATAGAGCCTGAGAAAACTGCTTCCAAAGTTCGAACCCAAGTCTGAAAAGAGCGTCCATAAAATTCAAGATTTTTCTAATTATCAAACTTTATGGAGATTTTGTTACTGATTTCGATTTGGAGCATGGTTCTTATCACTGTTCCAAAGTTTCAGGCCATTTAATACCATAGAGCCTGATAAAACTGCTTCCAAAGTTCGAACCCAAGTCAGAAATTAGCGTCCATAAAAATCATGAATTTTTAAAAAATCAAACTTTACAGAGAATTAGTGAGTAAATTTGATTTGTTCCACGATTCATACAACTTTTCCAAAATTTCAGCCCATTTGGTACCATAGAGCGTGAGAAAACTGCTTTAAAAGTTCGAACATATGTCTGAAATGAGCGTCCGAAAAAATCATGATTTTTTTTAAAAACAAACTAAACAGAGAATTTGTGAGTAACTTTGATTTGTTCCACGATTCTTACAAATTTTCCAAAATTTCAGCCCATTTGGTACCATAGAGCCTGAGAAAGATGCTTCAAAAGTTCGAACATATGTCTGAAATGAGCGTCCGAAAAAATCATGATTTTTTTATCAAATTCAAGATTTTTCTATGAGTCAAACTTTTTGGAGATTTTGTGATTGATTTCGATTTGTAACCCTATTCTTATCTTTCTTCCAATATTTTAGCCCATTTGGTACCATAGAGCCAGAGAAAACTAATTCAAAAGTTCGAACCCAAGTCTGAAATTTATCCATAAATTTCAAGATTTTTCTATGAGTCAAACTTTTTGGAGATTTTGTGATTGATTTCGATTTGTACCACTATTCTTATCTTTATTCCAATATTTCAGCCCGTTTGGTCCCATTGAGCCTGAGAAAACTGCTTCAAAAGTTCGGTCCCAAGTCTGAAATGAGCGTCCGAAAAAATCATGATTTTTTTATAAAATTCAAGATTTTTCTATGAGTCAAACTTTTTGGAGATTTTGTGATTGATTTCGATTTGTACCACTATTCTTATCTTTATTCCAATATTTCAGCCCGTTTGGTCCCATTGAGCCTGAGAAAACTGCTTCAAAAGTTCGGTCCCAAGTCTGAAATGAGCGTCAGAAAAAATCATGATTTTTTTATAAAATTCAAGATTTTTCTATGAGTCAAACTTTTTTAGATTTTGTGATTGATTTCGATTTGTACCACTATTCTTATCTTTCTTCCAATATTTTAGCCCATTTGGTACCATAGAGCCAGAGAAAACTAATTCAAAAGTTCGAACCCAAGTCTGAAATTTGCGTCCATAAAATTCAAGATTTTTCTATGAGTCAAACTTAATGGAGATTTTGTGATTGTTTTCGTACAATACCACTATTCTCCTCTTCATTCCAATATTTCAGCCCGTTTGGTCTAATAGAGCCTGAGAAAACTGCTTCCAAAGTTCGAACCCAAGTCTGAAAAGAGCGTCCATAAAATTCAAGATTTTTCTAATTATCAAACTTTATGGAGATTTTGTTACTGATTTCGATTTGGAGCATGGTTCTTATCACTGTTCCAAAGTTTCAGGCCATTTAATACCATAGAGCCTGATAAAACTGCTTCCAAAGTTCGAACCCAAGTCAGAAATTAGCGTCCATAAAAATCATGAATTTTTAAAAAATCAAACTTTACAGAGAATTAGTGAGTAAATTTGATTTGTTCCACGATTCATACAACTTTTCCAAAATTTCAGCCCATTTGGTACCATAGAGCGTGAGAAAACTGCTTTAAAAGTTCGAACATATGTCTGAAATGAGCGTCCGAAAAAATCATGATTTTTTTTAAAAACAAACTAAACAGAGAATTTGTGAGTAACTTTGATTTGTTCCACGATTCTTACAAATTTTCCAAAATTTCAGCCCATTTGGTACCATAGAGCCTGAGAAAGCTGCTTCAAAAGTTCGAACATATGTCTGAAATGAGCGTCCGAAAAAATCATGATTTTTTTATCAAATTCAAGATTTTTCTATGAGTCAAACTTTTTGGAGATTTTGTGATTGATTTCGATTTGTAACCCTATTCTTATCTTTCTTCCAATATTTTAGCCCATTTGGTACCATAGAGCCAGAGAAAACTAATTCAAAAGTTCGAACCCAAGTCTGAAATTTATCCATAAATTTCAAGATTTTTCTAATTATCAAACTTGATGGAGATTTTGTTACTGATTTCGATTTGGAGCATGGTTCTTATCACTGTTCCAAAGTTTCAGCCCATTTAATACCATACAGCCTGATAAAACTGCTTCCAAAGTTCGAACCCAAGTCAGAAATTAGCGTCCATAAAAATCATGATTTTTTTTAAAAACAAACTAAACAGAGAATTTGTGAGTAACTTTGATTTGTTCCACGATTCTTACAAATTTTCCAAAATTTCAGCCCATTTGGTACCATAGAGCCTGAGAAAGCTGCTTCAAAAGTTCGAACATATGTCTGAAATGAGCGTCCGAAAAAATCATGATTTTTTTATCAAATTCAAGATTTTTCTATGAGTCAAACTTTTTGGAGATTTTGTGATTGATTTCGATTTGTAACCCTATTCTTATCTTTCTTCCAATATTTTAGCCCATTTGGTACCATAGAGCCAGAGAAAACTAATTCAAAAGTTCGAACCCAAGTCTGAAATTTATCCATAAATTTCAAGATTTTTCTATGAGTCAAACTTTTTGGAGATTTTGTGATTGATTTCGATTTGTACCACTATTCTTATCTTTATTCCAATATTTCAGCCCGTTTGGTCCCATTGAGCCTGAGAAAACTGCTTCAAAAGTTCGGTCCCAAGTCTGAAATGAGCGTCCGAAAAAATCATGATTTTTTTATAAAATTCAAGATTTTTCTATGAGTCAAACTTTTTTAGATTTTGTGATTGATTTCGATTTGTACCACTATTCTTATCTTTCTTCCAATATTTTAGCCCATTTGGTACCATAGAGCCAGAGAAAACTAATTCAAAAGTTCGAACCCAAGTCTGAAATTTGCGTCCATAAAATTCAAGATTTTTCTATGAGCCAAACTTAATGGAGATTTTGTGATTGTTTTCGTACTGTACCACTATTCTCCTCTTCATTCCAATATTTCAGCCCGTTTGGTCTAATAGAGCCTGAGAAAACTGCTTCCAAAGTTCGAACCCAAGTCTGAAAAGAGCGTCCATAAAATTCAAGATTTTTCTAATTATCAAACTTTATGGAGATTTTGTTACTGATTTCGATTTGGAGCATGGTTCTTATCACTGTTCCAAAGTTTCAGGCCATTTAATACCATAGAGCCTGATAAAACTGCTTCCAAAGTTCGAACCCAAGTCAGAAATTAGCGTCCATAAAAATCATGAATTTTTAAAAAATCAAACTTTACAGAGAATTAGTGAGTAAATTTGATTTGTTCCACGATTCATACAACTTTTCCAAAATTTCAGCCCATTTGGTACCATAGAGCGTGAGAAAACTGCTTTAAAAGTTCGAACATATGTCTGAAATGAGCGTCCGAAAAAATCATGATTTTTTTTAAAAACAAACTAAACAGAGAATTTGTGAGTAACTTTGATTTGTTCCACGATTCTTACAAATTTTCCAAAATTTCAGCCCATTTGGTACCATAGAGCCTGAGAAAGATGCTTCAAAAGTTCGAACATATGTCTGAAATGAGCGTCCGAAAAAATCATGATTTTTTTATCAAATTCAAGATTTTTCTATGAGTCAAACTTTTTGGAGATTTTGTGATTGATTTCGATTTGTACCACTATTCTTATCTTTATTCCAATATTTCAGCCCGTTTGGTCCCATTGAGCCTGAGAAAACTGCTTCAAAAGTTCGGTCCCAAGTCTGAAATGAGCGTCCGAAAAAATCATGATTTTTTTATAAAATTAAAGATTTTTCTATGAGTCAAACTTTTTTAGATTTTGTGATTGATTTCGATTTGTACCACTATTCTTATCTTTCTTCCAATATTTTAGCCCATTTGGTACCATAGAGCCAGAGAAAACTAATTCAAAAGTTCGAACCCAAGTCTGAAATTTGCGTCCATAAAATTCAAGATTTTTCTATGAGTCAAACTTAATGGAGATTTTGTGATTGTTTTCGTACTGTACCACTATTCTCCTCTTCATTCCAATATTTCAGCCCGTTTGGTCTAATAGAGCCTGAGAAAACTGCTTCCAAAGTTCGAACCCAAGTCTGAAAAGAGCGTCCATAAAATTCAAGATTTTTCTAATTATCAAACTTTATGGAGATTTTGTTACTGATTTCGATTTGGAGCATGGTTCTTATCACTGTTCCAAAGTTTCAGGCCATTTAATACCATAGAGCCTGATAAAACTGCTTCCAAAGTTCGAACCCAAGTCAGAAATTAGCGTACATAAAAATCATGAATTTTTAAAAAATCAAACTTTACAGAGAATTAGTGAGTAAATTTGATTTGTTCCACGATTCATACAACTTTTCCAAAATTTCAGCCCATTTGGTACCATAGAGCGTGAGAAAACTGCTTTAAAAGTTCGAACATATGTCTGAAATGAGCGTCCGAAAAAATCATGATTTTTTTAACAATCAAATTTTATGGAAATTGTGTGTCTGAATTCGATTTGTTCCACGATTCTTACAACTTTTCCAAAATTTCAGCCCATTTGGTACCATAGAGCCTGAGAAAACTGCTTCAAAAGTTCGAACATATGTCTGAAATGAACGTCCGAAAAAATCATGATTTTTTTAACAATCAAATTTTATGGAAATTGTGTGTCTGAATTCGATTTGTTCCACGATTCTTACAACTTTTCCAAAATTTCAGCCCATTTGGTACCACCATAGAGCCGGAGAAAACTGCTTCCAACTTTCGAACCCAAGTCTGAAAAGAGCGTCCATAAAAATTTTGATTTTTCTAATTATCAAACTTAATGGAGATTTTGTTACTGATTTCGATTTGGAGCATGGTTCTTATCACTGTTCCAAATTTTCAGCCCAATTAATACCATAGAGCCTGATAAAACTGCTTCCAAAGTTCGAACCCAAGTCAGAAATTAGCGTCCACAAAAATCATGATTTTTTTAAGAACAAAACTTTAAAGAGATTTTGTGAGTAAATTCAATTTGTTCCACGATTCGTACAACTTTTCATAAATTTCAGCCCATTTGGTACCATGGAGCCTGAGAAAACTGCTTCAACAGATCGAACTCAAGTCTGAAGTTTGTCCATTAAATTCAAGATTTTTCTATGAGTCAAACTTTTTGGAGATTTTGTGATTGATTTCGATTTGTAACACTATACTTATCTTAATTCCAATATTTCAGCCCGTTTGGTCCCATAGAGCCTGAGAAAACTGCTTCAAAAGTTCGAACCCAAGTCTGAAATGAGCGTCCGTAAAAATCATGATTTTTTTATAAAATTCAAGATTTTTCTATGAGTCAACCTTTTTGGAAATTTTGTGATTGATTTCGATTTGTACCACTATTCTTATCTTTCTTTAAATATTATAGCCCATTTGGTACCATAGAGCCTGAGAAAACTGCTTCAAAAATTCGAACCCAAGTCTGAAATTTGCGTCCATAAAATTCAAGATTTTTCTATGAGTCAAACTTTATGGAGATTTTGTGATTGTTTTCGTATTGTACAACTATTCTTCTCTTCATTCCAATATTTCAGCCCGTTTGGTCTAATAGAGCCTGAGAAAACTGCTTCCAACGTTCGAACCCAAGTCTGAAAAGAGCGTCCATAAAAATCTTGATTTTTCTAATTATCAAACTTTATGGAGATTTTGTTACTGATTTCGATTTGGAGCATGGTTCTTATCACTGTTCCAAAATTTCAGCCCAATTAATACCATAGAGCCTGATAAAACTGCTTCCAAAATTCGAACCCAAGTCAGAAATTAGCGTCCACAAAAATCATGATTCTTTTAAGAATCAAACTTTAAAGAGATTTTGTGAGTAAATTCGATTTGTTCCACGATTCCTACAACTTTTCCAAAATTTCAGCCCATTTGGTACCATAGAGCCTGATAAAACTGCTTCCAAAGTTCAAACCCAAGTCTAAAATTAGCGTCCATTAAAATCATGATTTTTCTAAGAATCAAACTTTATGGAGATTTAGTGATTGATTTCGATTTGTACCACTATTCTTATCTTTATTCCAATATTTCAGCCCGTTTGGTCCCATTGAGCCTGAGAAAACTGCTTCCAAAGTTCAATTTGTACCACGATTCTTATCGCTATTCCAAAATTTCAGCCCGTTTGTTCCCATAGAGCCTGAGAAAACTGCTTCCAAACTTTGAACCCAAGTCTGAAATTAGCGTCCATTTCATTCAAGATTTTTCTGAAAGTCAAACTTTATGGAGATTTTGTGATTGATTTCGATTTGTACCACTATTCTGATCGTTATTCCAATATTTCAGGCCATTTGGTACCATAGAGCCTGACAAAACTGGTTCAAAAGTTCGAACCCAAGTTTGAAATAAGCGTCCATATAATTTTTCTAAGAATCAAACTTTATGGAGATTTTGTGACTGAATTCGATTTGTACCACGATTCTTACCTTTTTTCCAAAATTTCAGCCAGTTTGGTACCATAGAGCCTGAGAAAACTGCTTCCAAAGTTCGAACCCAAGTCTGAAATTAGCGTCCATTAAAATCATGATTTTTTTTAAATCCAATTTTATGGAGCTTTTGTGACCGAATTCGATTTATACCAAGATTCTTAACAATTTTCCAAAATGTCAGCCCGTTTTGTTCCATAGAGCCTGAGAAAACTGCTTCCATAGTTCGAACCGAAGTCTCAAATTAGCGTCCATTAAAATCATGATTTTTCTAACAGTCAATTTTTATGGATATTTTGTGATTCATTTCATTTTATACCACGATTCTTAAAACTTTTCCAAAATTTCAGTTCGTTTTGTCCCATAGAGCCTGAGAAAACAGCTTCCAAAGTTCGAACCCATGTCTGAAATGAACGTCCATAAAAATCATGATTTTTCTAAGAATCAAACTTTATCGAGATTTTGTGATTGATTTCGATTTGTACCACTATTCTTATCATTATTCCGAAATTTCAGCCCATTTGGTACCATAGAGCCCGAAAAAACTTCTTCCAAATTTCGAACCTAAGTCTGAAATTAGCGTCCATTAAAATCATGATTTTTTTTTAAATCCAACTTTCTGGAGCTTTTGTGACTGAATTCGATTTATTCCACGATTCTTACCACTTTTCCATATTATGAGCGTTTGCATCACCCTGTATGCAAATCAGCAGTTTACGTTACCGATATTTTTATTCAATGTTTCGTAAGACTGATTGCTGTCTCAGCTGTTTGACTCGTGCAGTCTGGTTATGAATTGATGACCCTAGGAGCGGTGATATAACCGCTACAGGGTCCTCCCCCTGAAATACTAAGAAATGGACGATGATCATCAAAGAACATATGCGTTGCTTTAAAAATAATAAAATTGATTAAAAATTCGCAGCTCACCTCTTGGAGAAAAACCACGTCCCGCTTGACAACAACGAGCCTAAACCTTTACACATAGAAAGAAAAGGTTTTAGATTGAATTTACTAGCACAATTAGAGATAAATAAAAGAACTAATGATCTAAACATAACCCTAATTAAAAATCAAACAAGAATGATCAATTCTCCCCTGCTTAATATTTTCAAAAAACCCAAAAAATATAATTCCTTAACATAATCACCCACGTTCCAACAATTATTATATTATACCCTAAGGTCATTAATTTTAACAGGTGTGCAAACACTGCTGGCTTCCCAAATATTTTGATTATTCCTATTTTTAGTGAATCATTTTTGAACATTATAGAAATTTAAATGGGTGGGGATAAATAAAATCATATAAATAAGTCGTCGCCGTGTGGACATATCCACAGTTTGATAATGGCCTCAAAAGCCGAAACAGCTGTCACATTAAAAATTGTAAAAATAACAGTAATACTTGGAGAACTTAATAATTATTTTAACATTATTAAATTTGATTTATTTTAAATTTATTCAAATTCTACATCACATTCAATAAAATTGTTGTTTTTATTACTTCGAACCACGTAACCGTATCGAAGTGAGAGTCACAAGGGTCGTTCTCCATCTGCCAGAAAACCCTTAAAAAATTAAAATCGATATAATCAAGAGGATGAACTCGACCCGGCAAGGGAGGTCTAGACGCCTTCTCGAACATGAAGAAATTGGAAATAGCAAGCCTTCTCAATTTCTTCAAGATACCTGAGGAACCTCGTAGGAACTACGATTTTAAACAATGTCCTAAGGACACTTTACCCCATACCACACAAATAGTCCTGGCGACGCCGAAAGACACCCCACTTGATGAAGTAACCGATCTGGCGGACGCCATAGCAGACTCATCCGCGCGCCCAAATGTGAACGAGGCAGTGAATGTGGAGGCGACCATCTCTATATGGATGCAATAGATGGCCTTCAATATACGCCAGGAAATTGCAACAGCGATTCGGCAAGAGTTGGGCTGAAGTACACTACATTATTCCGAACCCAATAAAAGGAAGGTTTCAGAGCAGGCAGCACTCCCTATCACGTCAAAGAAATTCCAACCGTCTCCGGCGAAAGTTCGGCACAGGCTGACATCTCCAGGTTAGGACGCTCTGTATAGAGTCCTGGATGACCTGCCTTTGCGGAAGTACATAATATCATACAGTGGATAGTATTATTATAATCCTATTAGTAGCTAAGTTTAGGTCGAGTGTCGCTCTTTCCAGGAGAAATGGACAAATGAACATTTTTTGTTGAAGTAGCATGTTGGCAAACCTGTGTATCTATTTGTGGCGATGCTTTGGCAGTCATGAACAATCATAATTCGGAACACCCCAAGCTCAGTAAATTGGGAGGCCAGAAACGTTTAGATAAAATCAATGTTCTTCCCAAACCCCACCGTGATCAAGACTGGGTGTATGTATAGTAAAGCCTCACGTTTAAGAAGAATTTGTGAACGAATGCACGGTGGCTGTTGGCGAACAAAGTATTTGTTTATCTTAGAGAACAGTCTCCAATAGAATTTCTAACTTGCAAAGGATTCAACAAGAGATTTTCAATTTGTCTCTTTGACTTGTGACGAGATAACGGACATTACCGGTCAAAGATAGCAAAGTACGTCCCTCTTATGTGACGCCCACTCAGGAGTTGAAAGCTTTACGTCTGTTTAATGGTACATATTTATAGTAGTCTGTCAGCGGAGGAGTATGGGACACAACTGCAAAAGCAGACATTTGTGTGACGACAACGCGGGGGGTGTGTGAAAGTACCACGACAACAATGAAGGACACATTACCAGAGGACCAGCAGCCAATAACTCTACCACAAACAGATCATATTTCATAGAGACAACTGAATATGCTAAGTCTGTTTGACTGCTGTCTACGGTGGTCACTGCTAGCTGAGACATTATTTCATTGCGGAAAGTTTAAGATTAAATTATTAGATTAACAAAATTACAGTAGACAATGCCAGTTGAGAGAGAGACAGGTAGCAGAGAACTGGTCTGGTAAGGTCGGCGGTGCAAACTTAGTTACATCAGTTAATCATCCATGAGCAGAACCTACAACCTTATCAGCATAAGGAGCAAACAAGGTCCGTGTACCCAATCAAATCAGACTTCAGATGTAGTAATGTAACGCTTCCATTGACAGATCATATGTCGTAGAAATTAGGTACCTATTCAAAAAACATATAATTGGACAACTGAATGTGCTGGGTTTGTTTGACTGCTATCCACGGTGGTCATTGCTTGCGTAGACATTATTTCATCACGGATGCGATTTATGCGATTATTGCACAAGGGTTCACACTGTCCTAAGCCAATTGATGGATAGAGTTTGACCATTAGACGAGGTACTGGAAGTTTTATTCTTTTCCACACGCGGAAGGGGGATGATTAGGAATTCATTTTTTACGTCAAATAAGGTCGGAGAACCCAATCAAATCATACTATTCAGGTGATTCTATCAAATGGAGAAAGCCAACAAGTGGACGTCAGCAATCTGAACAACGCCAACAGTATGGGCTTTGAGAACTGTTTGCAAAACCTCTATGAGTATGTAATGAAATAGACTTTCCCCAAAAGAAAATTTATTGAAGAAAAGCTAAGTCGTCTCAATTACGTAGAAATCATTACATCACCATCTTTTGTTCCAACGTCCCAACCTTATTTTCCTATCCGAAACTCAGATAGCCGAGCCGCCAGACTCCTCCTATCTGGACTGCCCGGGTTTTACCCTTGCAAGCAAGTTCCGACTCAAAGGAGGAGTCTGCCTCTATAGTCGAGCTGACGTCAACTGTGTACGACTTTTGAGTCTAGAAAACTCCAGATTCGACGCAATGTGGGTTTGCGTCAATCTTGCCAGTACGGCAAGATTCTACGCATGTCTATACCGCTCACCGAACCATAGCGAATCAGACACTTCCGAACTCTTCAAACATTTGAGCGATACTATTGATGATCTCTTGCCCCGCTACCCTTCGGCCGAGTTTATTATTCTGGGGGACTTCAATGTTCATAACGAACCATTGTTGAAGCTCTCAGGCCCAACGGACTCGGCTGGCCGACAGTGGAAGTACTCAAAGTCATTAAAAAGAAATGAAATAGATATACCTGTTAGCATGTATTATAACGGCATAAATGGAAATAATGCAGAAACTATCGTTAATTTATTTGCTTCATTTTTTAAAGATGTATATGACAACACATTTGATAGTGGTGAAATTCCTTATTTTTCATCTAACATGGGTTTTAATTATTTATTATATTTACAAATTTCTAACATTCACATAGATATAAATGAAATTAAAACCCATATTAACAAATTGGATATAAAAAAAAGTTAGGGTCCTAACAAAATACCACCAATTCTATTGAAACACTGTATACATGCATTGTCGTATCCCCTCTATTTAATTTTTAATATGTGATTGTCATCGGGATATTTTCCAATTGCATGGAAAAATATTTACATCTCACCCATATTTTAAAAAGGTGACAAATGCGATATACGCAACTATAGACCTGTGTGTATACAGTCAACTTGTCCAAAACTATTTAAAAAAATTATTTTGGATAAAATTATTTTTAAATTAAATGGGATTATAACAAGGTTTCAACACGGTTTCATGGAGAATATATATAAAATATATAGTAGATTCGATATATACTGACTTCAGCAAGGCGTTCGATAAAGTTTGTCATAAAATATTGATAAATAAATTAAGGAATATGGGTATAACCGGGAACTTTCTTAAATGGGTAGAGAGTTATTTAACAAATAGGCAACTGTTTGTAAAGTTAAATGACGCAATATCGGATGCCTTTTCTGCCACTAGTGGTGTGCCACAGGACTCCCATTTAGGACCAATACTGTTTATTTTATTTATTAATGACATTGTAGACGTTTTTTCCGGTGTTGATATCCTATTATTTGCTGATGATTTAAAATTATATAAAAAAATTAAAAATATTTCTGATTGCATAATTTTACAAAAAAAATTAAACAACTTGTTTAATTCGGTCGAGTTTTTTGTTCTGGGGGACTTCAATGTTCATAACGAACCATGGTTGAAGTTCTCAGGCCCAACGGACTCGGCTGGCCGACAGGCGGAATCCTTTGCCGTTTGCTACGGATTAGAGCAACTGGTTCAGGAGCCTACAAGGGTTCCTGATGTCCAGACTCACCGCTCCAATCTTTTAGACCTATTCTTAACTACTGTGCCACACGGTTATAAGATTGACGTCACAGCGCCTCTGGGATCATCTGACCACTGCCTAGTGACGACATCAATCCGGGTTAGCCTCAGACCAACCAATGAGAGGCTGAGGAGAAAAGTGTGGCACTATAGGTCATCAGATTGGTTCGGTATGCGGGCCCATTTCAACGCTTTTCCGTAGTCAGCTGTTTGTTTTAGGACTTCGGACCCTTCAAGATGTGCCCAGGAGATTGGTGAAGTCAACAAATCGGCGATGGATGGCTTCATACAATCGACTACTAAAGAAACTGGTGTGGGCTCAAAGCCGTGGTTCAGTCGACAATGCTCCGATGCAGTTCGACGAAAAACCGCGGCTTACCGAGCCTACAACACATCTCGAACGCCCGAAAGCAGATCAGCATACAACAAATCGGCAAAGGAATGCAAGAGAATCATCAATAGGTCAAAATTCGAACACGACCTGCAGATCAGCAAAAAGCTGGCTGCCTGCCCGCATGGCAGCAGAGCATTCTGGTCCCTTGCGGGTTCAATAGGTCGGAATTTTTGCAAACCCAGTTTGCCACCTCTTACCAGACCTGACGGCTCACTTGCAAACACCACCACCGAAAAGGCTAACTTATTAGAGAAAATGTTTGCGGAAAACTCGACCCTCGATGACGGAGGTGCTGTTCCGCCGTCGGTTCCTCACTGCGGCTTCTATATGAAAAAGCTGAGGATCCGGCATCGGGATGTACTCCACGTTATACGGGGGCTCGATGTTTACAAAGCTAGTGGACCTGATAGAATACCTGCCCTGGTATTGCAGAGGTGTGCTGCGGAAATAGTTCCAGTTTTGACAAAGCTCTTCAAAATGTCCCTGAAGTGTGGCACTGTGCCCTCTGGTTGGAAAAAAGCTGTCATTCACCCTATTCCCAAGAAAGGTGACCGCTCCAACCCGGCCAACTACCGCCCCATAGCGATCACATCAGTTCTGTCCAAAGTGATGGAACGTGTGATCAACGACAAACTGCTCACATACCTCGAGCAGAACAAAATTATCAACGACCGTCAATACGGATTCCGGCGGAACCGCTCGTGCGGTGATCTTCTCGCGTATGTGACGCATGTTTGGGGGCGGTGTCTGGAACGTCGCGGTGAGACCCAAACGGTCGCACTAGACATATCCAAGGCCTTTGACCGGATCTGGCACCGAGGACTTGTCAGCAAATTGCCTTCTTACGGACTTCCCGCATCCCTGTGTACGTGGATTGCTGACTTTTTAAGGGATAGGTCGATTCAGGCGATTGTTGACGGTTTCACCTCTTCTTCACACTCTATATATGCTGGCGTCCCACAGGGATCGGTTCTGTCTCCGACTTTATTTTTGTTGCACATCAATGACGTTTTGACATGTGCACCGATTCATTGTTACACGGATGACAGTACAGTTCATGATAGCTTTTTGTTTGACAAGCCCCCAAAGGGCACACAAACTCCAACGGCTCGGAAGGCTTTGAAGCAGAGAATGGACGGTTATCTCGAGAGTATTTCCTCCTGGGGTAAAAATAATCTCGTCGAATTTAATGTTTCAAAGACCCAATCCTGTCTGATTACGTCTAAAAGGGATCCAAATGATAATCTAGTCTCCTTCAACGGAAGCAATCTTCCGAACAGAGCATCTGGAGACCATATACACACCAGACCGTGTGTATTAAATAACTGCAGTTATGTAGACCTGCGCAGGTGTAACTATGCAGGCACACTGTGGCGTGTGGTGGTGTCCAGCCCGCAGGGCCGTGGGCGCAGAAGTCAGACGTGCGTGTGCAGTCCCAGCAATGGCAGCTTCACGATTTAAAGAATGTATGGAAGAGTTCATTGAAACATACAAGAATCTGGAAGATCAAGTGCAAGAATTATCACAACAGAGATAAAAGTAAAGTGGCTTACTCCTAGTCGGGTTCGGGAGAAATGTATTTTAGTTGCCAATGTCAAACCGAGCACCGCGAACACATGGTCTGTCGACGTCGTCGTTCTCGACTGGGCGGATTTCAGGTCCACCTGAAAGAGTGGGTTCACCAGCTGAGATTCGTAGGATTCGTAGCCGAGGTTTTAGCCATTCTTATTTATTTATTTATTTATATTTTAAATTCATTTTTACAGAATAAAAAATTCCAATAACAAAGATACATTATACAAATACACAATCATAATTGCCTAATTAGCGATTTAAATTTATTAATGCTCAGGTGGAAAATGTCGATGTCAGAGGCTAGTTAGTTTAGAAGGACTATCATTCTTCCGAGAGGCATTGCTAATGGTAAGTTAGTCCTACATCTCGGAAGAATGAATGGCTTGTATATTTATTGTTTTTGTGTTTAATTCGTAGAACTCCATTTAATTTTTTTTTTATAAATTTAGATTAAATTTGATAATATTATTATTAAGTTCTGCAAGTGTTTTAGTTTTTTATTATTGTGACAGCTGTTTCGGCTTACAAGGCCATTTTCAGACTGTCAGACAGAAAATGGCCTTGTAAGCCGAAACAGCTGTCACAATAATAAAAAACTAAAACACTTGCAGAACTTAATAGTAATATTATCAAATTTAATCTAAATTTATAAAAAAAAAATGAATGGTTTGTGCCTACGCGCTATTGCGAAGTTATCAGGGACGTAAAATAAAATGTTATTCAAAATTTCTGGATTGTTGATGTGAAGTTATAGGCCATCATCAGCAACGCAGCTTTCCGCCTGTTGACAAGACTATCGATACCTAGCATTCCGGAAAGGAAGGCTGATGGGTATAAATAGGGATAGTACCCGAAGTCTCTAAGATAAAGATAACGTAGAAACTTCTTTTGTACTTTCTCTACCATAGAAGTGTACGTTGCATCCCCTGGTCCCCATATTATTGAGCCACTTTCCAAAATACTACGTACTAGGCTAAAATATAGCAAGCGAACCACGGCAGAGCTGCAGAAATGCCTGGAGTTACATAGCACAAATCCGAGCATTCTCAAAGCCCCGCTGCATATCGTTTCAATATGAACGTGAAATGTTGAGTGTGGGTCAAAGGTTATTCCCGAATCTTTCGGTTCAGAAATATGATTAAGAGAACATTGGGACATCTTATAGTTGAAGTAAATCACAATGTTTGCTCTAGTATAGCACATTATGGTGCATTTCTTAAAATTAAAACCTAATTTGTTAATTTCACTCCATACCACGATAGCATTTATGTCTCTCTGGAGCTGTGCGCAGTTTTCTAAGGTCCGGATTCTTAAAAATAGCTTCAAGTCATCTGCAAATAACAAAAATTTCGCAAACTTTATGGCATGATGAATGTCATTAGTAAAAAGGGAAAAAAGTAAAGGACCAAGATTAAACCCTTAAGGAACCCCAGAGTTTGTGGAAAAGTACGTCGAGTTAGAAATACCATACGTTACGTATTGCTGTCTACTTGATAAATAGCTCACAAATAAATTTAAAAATTTTACCGAGAATCCAAAACGGTTTATTTTATTTAAGAGTAGGTATCAGCGGGTCTACGGTATCAAAAGCCTTTGCGAAGTCGTTGTATGATACGTCAACTTGGTTGTTACCGTCAAGAGCTTGAGATACATATTCCGTAAAGACCATCAGATTTGACACAGTCGGCGTAGATATATTTATGATGACTTATAATTATTAAAACCTTACTGCGCAGCAAAGAACAGTTTCTAGAAATTGCAGAGGTGTCTAATTCAATGTTTGAGTCAGCCAATTCCTAGCCAACCCATGCAAGAGGTTTAAGAACAAAGGAATTACTGAATTTTGCTTCATCAGTTGTTGTGCAAAATGACTAACAATATGAAATTAGATTAGAACGACATGCCAACTATAGGAGCAGACAGCTTGCGATTGGTTCCTGGAATGCTCGATCCCTTAACAACAAACTAGAGGTGGTGGACGATATTTTCAGAGACCAAAAACTCCATATCCTTACTGTCACAGAAACTTGGCACGAGAACAGTGATTCGTACTCAATTAAGAGACTCCGAGCTTTAGGATACGTGGTTCTTGAAGAAGCCCGACCTAGTAGGGACCTACCATCAAACAATATCTCACACGTGAATCACGGGGGTGTCGCGATAATAGCCCGACCAGGATTACGGCTAAACAAAGTAGCTCTCGGTATATTTAACACGTTTGAGTATATTGGATGCAGGGTTTCTTCTTCAGGAACGTCGTTCATGTTGTGCACCCTTTACAGGCCCGGATCGAAACCAATCTCTGTCGAATTTTATAATGAGTTTTCACAGTTTTTGGAAGTTTCAGTCGGACTCTCCGACACACTCATTATTACAGGCGACATTAATATTCGTCTCGAGCGCGTGACATCACCAAACACTGTTAAATTCTTAGATCTATTAGCCAGCTTTGGATGCCACCAATGGGTCGACGTCCCAACTCATGATGCTGGTGGTACATTAGATGTACTAATTTCAAAGAACAGTGATCCACCGCTTTCAGCAGATATTCGTGATATAGGACTGTCAGACCATCGGCTCGTTTGCACTGATATTGATTTTAACCCGCCTAAAGTACCATATAAAACAATTGTATCAAGGGAATGGCGTAAATTTTGCTTTAGCGATTTTCTGGAAGAGTTACAGACCTCTCTCTTATGTACACCCAATGTTTGGGAAACAAAGACCCCTACCGAACTTGTAAAGACATATAATAAAACACTTTCATGTCTGTTAGATAAATATGCCCCGACATCATCAAAAACACGCAAAGTTCGAAAGTCTGACGGCTGGTTTGACGATGAATGTCGAAACCAGAAGAGACTTATGCGGAAATTAGAGAGGACCTATAGGAAAAACTCTTCTGTAACTACAAGAGACGAGTGGATCCTTTCTCAAAAACAGTATACGTGTAAAATTAATTCCAAAAGATCAGACTATTGGAAAGAAAAGATTAACTCTGAGCGAACCGACCCGCGACGTCTTTGGAACTCAATAAAGACAGTAATTTCCGAAGTCACTGTTCCAACGAAAATAGATATTACCCCGGAAGCTTTCTCAATTTTTTTTCGGGAAAAAATTGAATCCATTCGTGCTTCCGCATCTCACGCCCCTCCGCCAATATTCACATCAAATTCTAAAGGAATTTTGTCTTCCTTCAAACCCACAACGCTGGAAGAAGTAATAAAAATTATTTAAAGCTCGCCTAATAAACAGTGCAGTCTTGATCCCATACCGACATGGTTATTAAAACAATGTTCTACTGTTTTAGCTCCATTCCTAGTTCACGTTTTTAATAAATCACTTAGCACGGGTGACTTTCCTGAACCACTCAAGTCAGCTGTAGTTACACCAATCCTGAAAAATTCAAAACTAGACGTAACTTGGGTAATTATCGGCCCGTTTCAAACATACCATTTATTTCAAAAATCCTGGAGAAAATTGCTGCCGCACAAATAACCAGTCACTTGAATTCAAATAAATTATTCGCAAAACGTCAATCTGCGTACAGAAAGTTCCACTCAACTGAAACCGGACTACTTCGTATGCTATCAGACATAACTCTGGCCGTAGAGTCAGGTAAGTTATCACTTATCTCACTCCTAGACATGAGTGCAGCGTTTGACACGATTGATCATGAATTCCTCATTAGGAGATTAGAGGAAACATTTGGTTTGAATTCCGACATAAAAAATTGGCTGGTATCCTATTTATCCAATCGCTTACAAGCCGTGAGGGTTGGAAATAAATTGTCCAACTTCGCAACACTATCTTCAGGGGTACCCCAGGGATCCGTTTTGGGTCCACTTCTCTTAATCCTTTTTACAAATGATGTCGCCAAAATAATCGAGTCATTTGATCTCTTGTCTCACTGCTACGCTGACGATCAGCAAGTTTATTTTTACTGCGCTCCAAATGATATCAATAGTCTTTTGGCGGGGGGTTATACTTACCTTTATAGCAGCCAATTAATGTGTATAGTGTAGGTTGTGATAAAGTAAGAAGATGTAGTTGATAATTTAAGTTTATTGAAAACACGTTACACTATAACACGATATCAGAAGGATTTAGTAGGAATCAAGAAATGTCGACTGCCAAGGTAGATCGGAGAAACAGGAAGGTTGGTCGGTAATGAATTGGCAGCGAGCTCTGTTTTTGGGTTGCCATCCGTGAAACAGTGTTTCCGTATTAAAATATTATTTTAGGCTGGCTGACAGTTCTTGTCCCCACATACCTTCCCCCCAGTGTTAACGATACAGATAAAAATTAGGGGTTATAAAAAATATTACACAAATCGCATGACGTCAGTTACAAAATATACACAAATTCAATATGTGACGTCATCGCAAAATAACATAAGCCTATGCGTTCAGAAAGATATGTCTTAAATGGTAAGGTTACTTTGTGACTAATACATTTATATGTTTGTGAACGCATTGGCATGAACAAATTCCTACATAATTAATAATACATTATTTGAAAGTTAAATCCTTTTTAAAATATGTTGAAATAATTACATGTTCGGAGCATGTACTGCCTCTACGAACTGTATGTTTTTATTGGAGCATTTACTGCGTCGACAAATTTTATATTTTGTGTTTATTTTCAAAACCAAAAGTTGCAAACAGAGTGCATTTAATACTTTAATGTTTGAAAACAATAAATGGTATTACAACATTTGACAAAAGTGGTTATTATTTAACTTATCTAAACCTTTTTATATGGTAATGCATCTACGAACAGTGTTGTCGGAGCATGTTACGAAATTAAGCATAAGTTAATTATAAAATAAAAGTAGGAATCTATTTCCAGTTGTATATATTTTTAATAATGCATCTACAAACAGTGTTCGGAGCATGAGTTGTCAATTATTGAGTTATTTTAAAGTTGAGTATGCTAAATATTATTTATTACATATTTAAATAACTACAAATTTGTCTTATAATATAGGAACATGATATCAATGTATAAAGTATGAACAGAAGTGTTTCCTCAATCTTTGAACAAAGTGAAACGACTATTAATGTCTCTATATTATAAAATTATTTATATCCGTGTTATGGAAAAAAAGAAAAAAATACATATTTAAATGTTTTTGTAAATGAGAAAAGTGTAAAAAAGGGAAAAAATACATATTTAAATGTTTTTGTAAATGAGAAAAGTGTAAAAAAAGGAAAAAATACATATTTAAATGTTTTTGTAAAAGTACATTTAGCAATAGCATGGCTGTGAGTACATAAATCTAAATCTTTATTTTGGAGGTTACAAGATAACTAAACATATAACAAAAAACAACTGTCATATGTTCGTAGAATGTGTTTGTATAGATAATATTATCAAATGGCTATGTTTTCTTACGAACAAATGACAATGGTTCAATTCTGTAAAAAAATTAATAATAATACATATATGTCTCAACGACATGTTACATCAGATGCGTGATCAGTACATTTGATTTAACATGGTTAAAAGCATTTATATTTGTAACAGAGTCATCACATATAGTGGTAAGTTATTTCTGAACAAGATTTATACAGAAGTTGTCGCATATAGCGAAATGGATAATTATCCTAGAAAATATATGTATATGAGTTTGCACTATAATATGGTAAGTTAAAAGTTAGCTAGGTAACTTTGTGCGATTACATGATATCACTTCATGGTTTTAAAGGATGAAAGTATTCATCGTAATAAGGTTTTTTATAAACTGATAAAAAACGTAGTAATTTGCAAAATAATTATAATAAGAAAGGTCAGGTTTTCATCAAGAACTTGAACGCTTAAATATTATGTATGTAACATTAATTTAGAGAATATAATTGTAGATATGTGAAATTCGATCTTTAAATGGATAGCAAGAGTAGATTCTTAATCATTGTTTCTATCATGAGTTACAGAAAATTTATATGTTAAAAAAGTTGTGTCTTTTGTGCATTAGTATGTACCGTATCTTATTGGAAAATGGACTTGACGACCTGATCTTGTAGTTGTCTTTGATTCAGGTGGGTCTGGAACAGATGTATGATTATCGCGAGGGAGTCTTAGAGTTCTTCCATTAGTTAGTTCGGCTGGCGAACATTTCAATTCCTCACGAACAGTAGATCTCAGGCTGGTAATATAAGTGGGAGGGTTTCCATCCAGTTTTGCTCACCACTTGCCATGAAAGATGCTTTTAAACTGGTTATTGCTTGTGGGTGATAAGCGGTAGTTGTGCTGAGAGATGATGTGACAGATATAGAATTCTCCGGGTGCGCGCGATGGTTTGCTTTGCGGTTTGTTGGTCAAGCGCGGGTCGGTGTGTCGACGCCGGGTGCTGGTGACCGGACTCGATGATGATCAGGCACTGGGGAAGAACGTGGTTCTTCAAGTACGCCAGTGCTGACGTAAAGGCCGAAGGTACGGTGGACCTTGCAGGCGATTGAGCGGGAGTTGTTTGGACCAGTGAGGATGTTGCGTGTCCTCGTGGTGGTCGCGATGTATGGATGAAGCGCTGGTCAGATTGCTGGAACCAGGGCGTTCAGATCCGATGTAGGCTGGCCAGGGATGATTCCCGGGACCTGGGCGCTACAATGATGTCCCGATGGAGTCCATGAGCAGAGCCGGGAATATAATAATAATAATAATAATAACATAACATTTATATAGCGCAGTTTTGTGTTGTTTCACTTCAAGTGCGCTTAACTATAATAAACTTAAAATAAAATTTCGTATTGTGTTCCTTTAAAAAAAATTAATTACATAATATGAAATAAAGAATAAACGGTTTACACAAAAGCAGAGAATAAAATTTAACAATAACAGTGCTATTTTAGTAGAGGACAACAATAAAAGACAGTGACAGTGCACGAAAAAAACTTTAAAATTAAAATATTATATAAAACAGGAAAACATTAAAATATTATATAATAGGTGTGCATTAAACATAAAAGTACAATAAGGAGGAAACCGAAACCAAACAATTACCGGAAAACTTCAAAACCTGGCTTTTTATAGTATATTAAAAAGAAGCTTAGATTCATGAGAATATAAATGATTTTAAATTATTAAATATGATTTTTTGAACAATTTTGTTTTTAAAACCCGTTTAAATTCAGCCAAATTTTGTATATTGGTAAGGGCTGGGGGAAGTTTATTCCAAATGAGTGGGCCAGCTACACGAAAAGAGCGATCATAGTAAACAGCTCGATTTGACCGAGAAAGTTCGATTAAACGATTGGTAACATCTATATCTGCTGACCTCAGAGTAAGCTGTCTATCGCTTAGGTTTTGTCGGACACATAATTCCGATATATAGGCTGGCGCCATTCCCTGCAATGCTTTGAAGGTCATTAAGCAGATCTTGAACTCTATTCTTTCAGGGCATCGAAGCCAATGAAGACGATCCCTTAGAAGCGGGGTTATACGACAATGCTTAGATTCACCAAAAATCATTCTCGCCGCAGCATTGAAAACGGACTGGATTCTGTTGAATTGTTTTTTAGGTAGGCCAGCATATGCACTATTACAATAGTCCATACGTGAGACAACGAACGAATTTATGAGTGATTTTGCTCCATCAAAGGGAAGGCATCTCCTAATTGATTTTATCTGCCTTAGATGGAAAAAGCCAGCACTTACAGTTTTTGAAATTTGCGATTCAAGAGAAAGACAATTGTCTAAAGTGAAACCTAGAAATTTTATTTCCGTAGAAGGGATTATATTTGTATTCTGAATACGGATTGGACTGGAGTCGATGAGGGCTTGTCTTCCAGGAGAAGCTATCCAAATAAATTCCGTCTTTGTCGGATTAAGTTTGAGTTTATTAACAGACATCCAACTTGAAACCGTGTCAATGAAACTAACCACCTCGTTTTTAAGGACGTCTTTTTCATCCGGACGGGAATATTGTCCTTCGCGCGATGAAGATGCGCGGGTTATTGCTTGTGTTTCTCTCTAATTGTAGACGGCTGATTGATGACTGGTTTGATTTGTTTCATCTGAAGGGGAAGCTTTAGTATTTGTAGGTAAAATACATGATGTAGATCTGCTTCCGAATGTGCTGCGCGTTGGTCTTCCATATTGTTCAACTTTTCTTGTGAAATTGTTACAGGTTCTTGAAACGATGAAGGTATGTTTGTTTCTTCCGATGAGGTCATTTCCAATAATATGTTACGTAATACGTTATGCAAGACATAAAAAAAACTAGAGAATAATTTGTAAGAATCTATTCCATCTACCGGATATATTAGCAAGTTATAAGCGGGTTCGCGTTTGTATTGTATTTCAGTGAAGACGCAAACCGCGTCACGTAAGCTATTGTGATATACCAATATGCCAATATGGCGCTATTATTATATAGTGCAATAATATTTTAAATTTGTTATTACAAAATAGTATGATGTTAAATTACCTCAAAGTAAGGTTTGGCAGTTATTGGACAATAACCTTAATATTACTACAATAATGTACATTTAAAACATGATTATGTAGGTATGCTGAACAATTCATTGTTTTGCGATATGGCAATAAGAAATCGTGATATAGGTTACTTGATTGAGATATGTGGGTAGGTTGGCTTGTTCAACTGCAGGTTGTCCACGTGGATTGTTGCGTCATCTTCCTTGTCTGGGGAGTAGATGCTGCCGTTGTGGGTCGTAGTGGGTAGGTTGTAATTCATCGAAAGATTATGATGCCATGGTTAGCCACGTTGTTGACAGCCTGATTTCAGGATCTTTCTCACTGAAATTAATTTTAACACGCACTTAATTTTCATAGTAAAAATAGTAAAACATTTCAAGCTAGGGATTGATTGACAAATGGGGTATTGATGGAAAATATACCACGTGTATATTTCCTTAAATTACCGGGACATTTACTTGAATTTATATTAAAAAATTGATTTGTAAGAGATATATTAATTGGATTGTACTTACTGATCTTGCCCGGGATTGCTGTTTCTCTTTTCTGATCCTTGGCAGTGACGGAATGTTGCAAAATGATTTTAAAATACTAAAGTCGGTAGTCGGTATATTATTCAGAGTCGAAGGGTCACCAATTTGGCGATGTGTTATTATACTTACCTTTATAGCAGCCAATTAATGTGTATAGTGTAGGTTGTGATAAAGTAAGAAGATGTAGTTGATAATTTAAGTTTATTGAAAACACGTTACACTATAACACGATATCAGAAGGATTTAGTAGGAATCAAGAAATGTCGACTGCCAAGGTAGATCGGAGAAACAGGAAGGTTGGTCGGTAATGAATTGGCAGCGAGCTCTGTTTTTGGGTTGCCATCCGTGAAACAGTGTTTCCGTATTAAAATATTATTTTAGGCTGGCTGACAGTTCTTGTCCCCACAGTCTCAAAATCCGTATAACTGAATGTCTAGAAGCAATAACTCGTTGGATGTCTTCAAACAAGCTGAAGCTCAATCCATCTAAGACTGAGTTTCTCTGGGTAGCCACAAACAAACGTCAACATTTCATAGACAATTCACCTATTACTATTTCCGGCAGCGATATCATCCCAAAAACAACAGTCAAACTTCTCGGTGTCAATTTAGATTCAGACTTTTCGTTTAAAAGTCAAATAAATAGGACTGTAAGCACCGGTTTTTTTCACCTAAGACAACTCAAGTCTGTCCGAAGAAACCTTCCTTCAGAAGCAACAAAACTACTTATCAACTCTTACGTAGTCTCACGTCTCGATTACTGCAACGGCATTTATGCCAGCCTTCCAAAATATCAAATTGACAAACTTCAATCAGTGTTTAATGCAGCAGCACGGCTCATAACCGGGGTTTCAAAATATTCACACATTTCAGAACACCTTCGTAACCTTCACTGGCTCAAGTGCCCTGAAAGAATCCAGTACAAACTGTGCTGGATGGTGTTTAAATCCATCAATGAAATGGCCCCACCCTACATCTCTGAACTATGCTTCCCGGAAAACACTGGTCTGAGGCAGTCAACGCTTAGATCAGCAACATCAGCAGCTGTAGGCAGACTGATAGAACCTATGCGCAAGCCAAATACTAAGTTTGGTGATCGCGCTTTCGGAGTATCTGGGCCGAAGGCTTGGAATAAACTCCCTCCGGAACTAAGATCCATAACAAGTCCAACAGAATTCAGGTCTAAATTAAAAACTTACCTTTTTAAGCTGTCGTATCCTTAAAATAAATATACCAATCCTAAGAGAAAGTTCAGTTATATTCAATTTTTCAATTAAGTCCTAAATCCTGTATCTAAATTTCGCCAATAAACAATTAGATAATGTTAATTAAGTGTTAATCTCAAGTGACCTATCAGGTAAGTATTGAACTGTATATTTTCTCCATAAATAGTTAAGTAATAACATAGATCACTGTACAAATGTATTATAAGTTTGTACAGCGCCCTTGAGGTGTTTTTGCACAAAAACGGCGCTATAAAAGTCATCCAAGTATTATTATTATTATTATTAACATAAATACAAACACATTACATATTAACAGACTTCGGTGGTGGGTCGGAAATGACTCAGTTTTTGCAAAAATTATATGTCGTTGAGGCTAATTTCCTATAGTAATCTTTTATCAAATTTTAAGCAACAATTTAGGATAAAAATGAATATAATCAGACAAGATTCACTTGAATTTAAATTTGTTTAAATTCAAGTGACCATCGTCACTTGAATTTAAACAAATCTTACTCGCTCTTTTTTAATGTGAATACCGCACCGCAAGTCCCAACTGCTCCATACCATCTGGAGTCGCGCCCCCATTTGGAGTTTGTTGAGATTGAAAGTAGTGGGGAGGGGAAGGGAACACGGTCAAAGCTATTTCAAGCAATATTTCAATTCTGAATGGTGGTCTTACACCGGGGCAATACTGAGAGTATCTCTTCCACTCTGGAACGTGCAGAAAATTTTGACTAAGTAATTTATTTTGGTAAATTTTTAATAATTTGTTAAAAAAAAACACGAAAACAGATGATTCGAGTTAGCGGTAATATGACAGTTGGGTGCGGTATTTAATAAAACTTAAGTTAACATGTTGAAACTGACTTTGCACACGCACTGTTGGGGCGTGTAAGTAAATAAGAAACTCCACTCCTTTTTTATTATTAATTTTTTTATCAATTTTCCTTCTAACTTAAACACCAACATATTTTTTGATAGTTAAAATTATGTTCAAAGTTTTAATTTTTCAGGTCTCTCCAAAATGTATCAAATCTGTGGTTTGTATGTGTGACGTCACTGCACACTAACAAGCTACTTCTTGTGACGTCACTGCACACTAACAGGCTTCTTCTTGTGACGTCACTGCACACTAACAGGCACTGCTACTTGTGACGTCACTGCACACTAACAGGCTACTTCTTGTGACGTCACTGCACACTAACAGGCACTGCTACTGGTGACGTCACTGCACACTAACAGGATACTTCTTGTGACGTCACTGCACACTAACAGGCACTGCTACTTGTGACGTCACTGCACACTAACAGGATACTTCTTGTGACGTCACTGCACACTAACAGGCACTGCTACTTGTGACGTCACTGCACACTAACAAGCTACTTTTTGTGACGTCACTGCACACTAAGAGGCTACTTCTTGTGACGTCACTGCACACTAACAGGCATTGCTACTTGTGACGTCACTGCACACTAACAAGCTACTTTTTGTGACGTCACTGCACACTAACAGGCTTCTTCTTGTGACGTCACTGCACACTAACAGGCACTGCTACTTGTGACGTCACTGCACACTAACAGGCTACTTCTTGTGACGTCACTGCACACTAACGGGCTTCTTCTTGTGACGTCACTGCACACTAACAGGCACCGCTACTTGTGACGTCACTGCACACTAACAGGCTACTTCTTGTGACGTCACTCCACACTAACAGGCTACTTCTTGTATTGCGGCGTAGAGAGTAGAGAAGTCTTTTTATAGTTTAATGGTACTCTGAACCTGTATATCACTTGAGTGGAACATCACTTTCAAGGCAGCCACATTCTACCTCTGAACCTGTAGATCACATTCTACCTCTAAACCTGTAGATCACTTGAGTGGAGCAACACTCACAAGGCAGCCAGATTCTACCTCTGAACCTGTAGATCACTTTCTACCTCTAAACCTGTAGATCATTTGAGTGGAGCAACACTCACAAGGCAGCCACATTCTACCTCTGAACCTGTAGATCACATTCTACCTCTAAACCTGTAGATCATTTGAGTGGAGCAACACTCACAAGGCAGCCACATTCTACCTCTGAACCTGTAGATCACTTTGAGCAACACTCTCAGGGCAGCCACATTCTACCTCTAAACCTGTAGATCACTTGAGTGGAGCACCACTCACAAGGCAGCCACATTCTACCTCTGAATCTGTAGATCACTTGGTGCAACACTCTCAAGGCAGCCACTCAAATTAACCTGAGGGGTTTTTTAATACAATTATAGTGAGATTGGTACTCATTTTTAAGAAGTTGTGATAGTCAATAAAAGTAGGTAGGTATGTATTCCCAAAGTCTTGATGGATAGGAAGCCTCAGTATTAAATATCTACCCAATGTAGCCATCCTAAAATGTCACTACGACCGGAATAATTGTTACAAGAGGAAGAAAATGTGGAAACTTACCTTTCAAACCCTAATTGTAAATTGATATCTCGGACGAGACGGATCAATGTGTGATATAAAGGAGACGGCAGAATATAATGTTGTGAATTCAGATTCTTTACATTCATACATAGTGAAACAGCTCGAAGCTGGCATACTCCGTGGCTCCAACTGCAACAGGTCAGTCCCCCTTCTCTTATATTCCAATCTGGGCTTATGTTCAAGAAGCCCAGATTTAATATTTTGAGGAATACTGTCCTTTGAATGCATAGTAATCAACTGTCCCATATATTATATATAATAGCATTTAACATAGTTTAGGGATTGGTCCTTCGAGTGCGTTGCGAACGGCTTACCTTAGCAGCACCTTCAAACACCAACTTATACAGTGGAGTCGTTTATCTACAGTTTAGATATATTTTTCTATCTTCAAATTTTCAAACTCAGCAAACAACAGCTTGTGACGGAAGCGTCCTTCTGTTTTATTATTATAAAAGGAAAGGAAGAGAATGATAAATGTGATTGACACCAAACAGTGCCTTTATTTCACAGGATTAGTGAGAGAACACTATGCATTTATGTATTTTCGCAATAACACTAAATCTGTAAAGTTGAAATGAGAGTTGGTCATCCCTAAACCTTTACAAAGTCCTCTGGATCCCCTTATATTGGATTTATTTCATTGTAAAAAAAAAAAAACAAAATTTGAGATTAAATATATTTTTATTTTACAAAAACATAGCTGCATAATTATCAACATATTTACACATTAAAATCATATTCCAATAAACAATATGAACTTATTTATTGTAATTACTTAGAAATAAGTTATTTACATATAATACAAATTTTTGCTAATTCATACCTACTGCCCAAAATATAGATGCAGCAATAAACGTTTTGTTTGTGTTTGTCTAATTCTAATGTGTGTACTACCATACAGTAGACATTTATTTCAAGATTCTACTGTTATTTAATTACACATTTTTGTTTTTATTACATTTGTACATTATTAAAATACATTTTTGAAAACAGTTTATACAGTAATTATGAAAACTATAGAACACCACTCCATTATTGTCTGTAGACACAACTTAGTCCTGCAACTTAAATTAATTCTATAATGAATGTTCGACTTAAGTTTTGTACGAGAGAGACAGCGAGAAAACATCGTTCTTCATCATCAACTGTCATCCAAGTCAACACATTGTGTTCATTGGTCTGTGGACTATTATTCCGCCATCCCATCCATTATGTAAGTCAAAGACATAACAGTAAATTAGAACAGAGTAGGTTTGAGTTTTAAAGAACAATCATCAATAAGAGATAGAAAAACAATATTATGTTTTGGCTACTGCCCATAAAATTTGAATATTTTTTTAAAATATCAAAGGCTTAAAGTCAAACAATGTTATCTATAAAAAAATATACCAATATATAATTAGTACTGACATGTTTTTGTAAATAACATTGTTTAGCCTTCGATATGCAGGAAATAATATTATTATCAATAATAATCCAGCAGTATCAAGTGGAGTAATGAGATTGCACTGTGATTAAATACACACACCTTTTGTTTCATTACGTTAATACATAATTAAAAACATTTAAGCGGTAATTATTAAAATCATACAAAATGTGTGCCCCTTGAAAACTGTACTAAACTTAAAGTAAATACATTTCGTCATTTGTATCTGATAATTGTGCCAGACAGATCTTGTACTGCAGCTACATGTTTCTGTGCGGCCAATTTCTATAGTTAACGCAAACTGAAGGTGACTAGATTCAAGGCTTTTTTTATTTAATTCAATTTGTACAATAAGTTGTACCGTTTATACAATGTATTTTCAGTGCCAAAAATCTTGTAAGTGCGTTGTAGGACATGAAAAATATATAATCTTTTGATTAAGCACATTTAGCAAGTACGGTCCTCAAGAGCGAGACTCTGTTTGACATTGTTAGATAAGTAAATGTTCAGTAAAACTAACTCTAAGCAGAATTCTTGCCTGAACAGACTATTCAATAATTACAATAGCGTATTTTCCAAGGTTGATATTTTCAGTTGCAAAATTACCAAATACAAGAGGTCCATAAAAGAATATTTCTCTGATGGTTTATGAATAATGTTTGTGTCTCTATCGTTTATATCTCTATTATGATTTGATTTATACCTAAAACCTCTCTCCATGGCTATAAATGTATAGTTTTGTAAATTTTGCGTTTTATGTAATCTTTGTTTTGTGTATATTTTTTAATTCATATTCCTTTCTCACAAATTTAAATAACTTATTCCATATTATGCTGTCTCAAGTCACAAGGAGGAAATCAATAATTGGTATATTTTACTATATAATACTTATGTACAAACTGGTTTTATTTTACTATAGAGGAAAGGAAGCGTATTTGGAATACTGTTGGTAATTCGGAATACCGTCTTATCTTCGGTTCGGGCGGCGGAATCTATCGGTAATAATTATAACTATTGAAAGTCTAAGCTGTGAGCCTTGATTTTGGCCGGTATAATAGTTCTCCTGTGTCTGCGGATGAATGCTGACGTGTTTTGTGAAGTTGCTCCTATCAAAACTTTTTCGGTGAGTTTTTAATCCAATATAATCACCCCATATTCCAAACTATTTTATAACATTACAAATGAAATCACTTCAGAAAGAGTTATATTTTTATAGTATGGCTTTCGTTTTTGCATTTTTTAATACGTTGACATGTGATATAAGAAAGATCTTTTAGGTTATATGTTGCTAATGCGGAATACGGAATGTGATGCAAAATCCCAATAGTATTCCAAATTATATTCATTTTTTTTTAAAGTTCTTTTATTTAATTTTACAGAGATGTCGTCACCAAATTTGTACCAGAAAAGGAAGAAGTGGGATTCGAATGATATGTGTGAAGCCATTAGTGCTGTTCGCAATAAAAAATGGGATATTTGATGGCAGCTAAACACTTTAAAGTCCCACGTACTACTTTGTTTCGACTCGTATCTGAAAAAGATGCGGACCCTTTGACTTTAACCTCAAAGAAAATTGGCCGAATACCAGTTTTTAGTGCAGAGTTCGAAAAACAATTGGTAGACAACGCCCTTGTAATGGAAAAAAAATTCTATGGTCTAACACAAATGGATATCCGACGATTGTCTTATCAAGTGGCTGTTAAAAATAATCATCCAACTCCTTTTAAATCGGGAATTGCTGGCAGATACTGGTTGAAAGGCTTCCTAAATAGACACAAAAATGTGTTATCTATGAGAAAACCTACAGGAACCTCGTTTGCAAGAGCCATCGGTTTTACCAAAGAAAAATTGGACACATTTTACGACATACTAGAAAATGTGTATTCAGAAAAAAACTACCCCGCCGACCGTATATTCAACGTAGATGAATCAGGACTATCTATCGTTCAAAGTAAAATCCCGAAAATCATTGGACGCCGTGGTAAAAAACAAATCGGTGCACTAACTTCGGCTGAACGAGGGTCTCTTATAACTATTGTGGTTTGTATGAGCGCATCAGGCATATATGTGCCTCCAATGATAATTTTCCCCCGCAAAAATATGAATCTACAGCTCATGAAAGGAGCCCCGGCTGGATCTATTGGAGTATGTCATCCATCTGGGTGGATACAAACTCACCTATTTACCCAATGGTTTTTACATTTCATGGAGAAAACTAAACCAAGCGAGAGCTCTCCGGTTTTGTTAATCTTGGATGGTCATTATAGCCATACAAAAAACTTGGAGATTGTAGATTTGGCTAGAGCGAATCACGTCTCCATAATATCACTCCCTCCTCACTGCACACACAAAATTCAGCCCCTCGACAGGTCATTCATGAGTCCTCTGAAGGCCTATTATAGCGAAGAAATTCGTATGTGGCTACGTAATAACGCACGAGCTTTGTCAGTATATGACATAACGGAGTTATTTGGAAATGCTTATTGCAAATGCCAAACCGGAGAGATTGCAGCAAATGGATTCAAAGTTAGTGGAATCTATCCCTTCAACCGGCATATTTTTAGCGATGCTGACTTTCTTGCTGCAGAAATTGAAGAGTCTGAAGTCCAGCATTGTGCAGAAGCGTCAACAACACCCATGATGGAAGTTGAAGCACGTCCATTAGCTTTAATGGAAAGTCCACCCGAAGAACAAAGTCCTTCCTTGGTCGCGATTGAACCCCAGCCGTCGACTTCGCGTGGAAGACCCAATCGCACTATCATTACCCCATTTGATGTTTCCCCGATTCCGCAAACTAGGAAAAAAAACATCCAATAGAGGGCGTAAATCAGCGGTTTCAACCGTTATATCAAGTTCTCCATACAAGAAGCAACTAATAGATGAACAGGAAAAGAGGACTGCCAAGAACAAGCCCAAGGGTACAAAAAATTCCAAAAAGAAAAAAACGACAGATATTGCTACTGACTCGGATTCTTCTGCATCGGAAGTAATTGATGACAGTTCCTCTTCTGATATAGTCATCCCTCCTGGAACTAATAAACCAAACGATGAAGACGCAGTGTGCTTTTTCTGCAATGGTCCTTTCAGTCAGGATGTAAGGGGAGAACTTTGGGTCAAGTGCCTAATGTGCAACCTCTGGGTACACAATGAATGTGCCGGATGCGAAACAGAAGAGTATGTATGTGATTATTGCAAATAATTAACAAGACACTATTATATTCTGAAATATTAAAAGTGAATATAATTTGGAATATACTATTCCGAATTACATGCACTTTTAAAAAAACGCATTTTTTCTCATTCTTTAATTTTTTATTTTTTAAAAGCACTGTAATATTTTTTTTTAATTTCTGTTCTCGTTTCCTAATAAACTATTAGTTTCTTAACATTTAAATCGACTTTTATTCGTAAAAACATTTTTATCTTATTTTCTGCACCCTAAAATGTAAATGGTATTCCGAATATACTTCCTTTCCTCTATAATTAAATGCAAACTGTCGATTTCCCAAAAATGAATAAATAAATAATCTTTTGATCAAGCTCATTTAGGAAGTATGTGGCTCGCTCTACAGTGCATACAGTACTCTACAGGTCATGGTGAGGTCCTCAAGAGCGAGACTCTGTTTGACATTGTTAGATAAGTAACTGTACCTACAGTAAAAGTTCAGTCCAGTTCTTGATTCCAGCCAGAACGGTTGTACTAATCTCGCTCCGGCATTAAAAATCTCTGAATATTCTCTTTTTTTAGAAAATTCACGGAAATTACTAATTTTCTTTGAGTTTCATTTTTGTATTATAACAGTATAGTGTACATTATTAAAATAATTGCTTTTTTCCGTTGAAAAAACACGTTTACGTGTGTTTACCACCATGTGGTGAAGTGAAAAAATCAACTTTTCGTCTATGTTCGTTTATACTCTAGTGAATAAGTTTCTCCTTTGTTTGCATCGTGTTCTATCCCGTTTACAAAACCCCCACTAAAATCGGTCAAGTTACAAGTGCTCAAAAACTAAAATAAAAAAAAATTTGGTCCCTAATGTGGAGGGCGGAAGTCCGCCATCTTAGTTTTACCGACACATGGTTCTCGATACTATCGAGGTTCTCGAACAATCTAGAGCCTTCTAGAGTTTTCTAGAAGTTTCCAGAAGACAATTTAAATTCACATTGTGTGATCGCTAATGTGGAGGGCATAAGTCCGCCATCTTGGTTATCGCCACGTGGTTTTCATTCCTATCGAGGTTTCCAGAGAATTCTGGAACCTTCTAGAAATTCTCAAAAGACAATTCAGATCAAGATCTCGGAAGGCCCGACTCTTTCGCGGCTTGCCCGGCCTAACTGCCGCCAACTTCGCTTGACAGTAAATATCTCTCCCTGTCTCCTCTTTACAATTCGTTACTTAGTTGAATCGCTTTAGACTAACATGTCTTCAGCCAGTGATACCTCGAGTGATATGATAATAGAGACAAAGGCGACAAGCATGTCGCTGTTTCTTCTCAGCCAGGTCCCTCTTCTGAAGGCATATCGACCCTGAACATCAAACAATTTATGGAGTTTGTCAAAAAGAAAAATAAAAAATTTCAAAAAAAAAGGATAATGAAGACAAAGGCGAAATACACGTCGCACAACATGAAGAACAGCCTAATCCAACCGTCATATCCATTGAGAATTGGCCTAATCAGTAGAATAGAAAAATAGCCCGCATTAATGACTCACCTAAAAGTGATCAAGAAAGAATAATCCCTTCCATGGAAAGGCTCATCAATGACGGCAACAACAAGCTGAATAAAACAGATAAGAATGAAATAACCACCCTAGTAGACACTCTCATGACTGACCTCACCACCATGACTGTTGAGCTAACAAACATTAAAACAAGGGGAGCGACTATCGAAGAACTTTTAGCAGCTCAACAAAAAATGAGTGAGAAAATGGATAAACTCGTAGTACAGCCGAAAATCATTCCACCAGAGGAGGAGCTACGTCAGTGTAGCCGCGGGAGCTCCTGCGTCCAATAGTATTCTACTCAACGGTTTTGAACGTCCCACGCCCCCCAAACAACCAACTGTACTCTTTTACCCGGCTAATGCTGAAGGAAAGACATCTGAACAGATCCACAAGACCCTAGTTGAAATTATCGACCCAAAAAAGAATGGCTTTCAGGTGGTCCATGCCAGAAAAATTAAAGGGGCAGACCTTGCCTTACAGACCACTACATCTGGAGGTCTGGAAAACATTAAAAAGACGGAGGAAAAGCTTACAGCACAAGAAATAAAAATGATTGCCCCATTATGCAGATTACCAAAAATAGTTCTGTACGATGTCCCTAGAGGAGAAGCAACCTCGGACGCAGCCCACTTAGCAGACAAGGGAAACCTCACAAAATAAGATCACTTACGCACCATGAGAAGGGTATCGAAGAACATGATTATCACGTACCATACACAAGCTAGAAAATTACGATTCAGATGATCAAAGTGAACCTGAGGATATCCACTTGGGAGATGGGGACGTTGGGGATCTACAAAACAATGGTGACGGTGATAATCTACATAATGTTTTATCTAGTGGCCAAACTAATATTACAACGATGACGCCTGTTTTGTCTACTTCAAAAGATTTGAAATCGTAAATTTTGTGGAGAAAAAAAAACCTGCAGCTTGAAGACTCCGACATGGAATTTACAGGAAACGGGCAATTGCCTTCGGATGTGATGGAATTGGAAACCCCATTCGATTTTTTTTAAATATATTTTTACAGATGCTCTTATCAATAAAATAGTAGAACAGTCAAATCTCTAAGCTCTGCAAAAAGATATTTCAAGGCCTGCAAATATTACTGTGACTGATTTGCATACATTTATATTTTGTTGCGTGGACCAAATATCCGGTCCCACTAGTCCAGCGATTCTTAACCTCGGGTCGCGACCCAAATTTGGGTCGCGAGAGGTTTTGGGTTGGGTCGCGGAAATCGCGTATTGATATCCCGATCGATGTCACTAAACTAGTATAGTCACAATTATTACTACTCTCAGAACAAGGACATCTATTGTTCACAATCGCGACATGTTAGTTCTGTTTTAATGGGCGGAAGGGCGCGGGGCGCAAAGCGAGGAGTGCGCGCCATCGCCACCGCTCGGCTCACGCAGTCGGCATCGCTCGGTTCGGCTCGGTCACCACCCGCGCCGCCCGCCGCACCGCGCTGGTCGGTCGGTCTCGTCTCATCTCGGTCAGTTTGCTAGCGAGTTTGTTTACGATTGCACGCTCGTTCTCATACTGTTTTACGTGAATAACGTTTATACTTGACTACAATACACTCTTTGTTGACAACTACAAAGTGCTACAAAATTGTGATAATCAATTGTGGAAGATTAAAAGTGCAACTCGCGATTGCTGTTATCGAAAGAACGTAAAATATTTTTTTCCAATAAATGACATTGTTAGCCTACAATTCGCCGATGAACGAATAGAATAGTATATTTCTATAATTTGTCGTTTTGTTTCAGTAAGTCTTTCGAATTGTGGACAGTCATGGCGAAACGGATGTTAACATACAAGCAAGAATTTTTAGCCTTAGGATTTATTGAAATAAAAGATCGCTCTGGTGTGCCACGTCCACAATGCGTGGTTTGTACGCAACTTCTTTCAAATGAATCGCTAAAAATAAACAAATTGAAGAGACATCTCGAAAAAGTCCATCCAACGTACGCAAATAAACCGCTTGCTTTTTGGAAAGAAAAAGAAACACAAACAAAGCGCATGAGACTTGATGCACCATCAAGTTCAGCAACAGTTTCGTTAGAAAAAACTACCTACGCTTCTTTCGAAGTAGCTTTAAAAGTAGCTCAATGTAAAAAACCCCATAGTATTGCTGAGCAGTTGATTAAACCAGCTGCAATAGCCATGGCAAGAACTGTCTGTGGAGATGAAATTGCGAAGAAGCTGGAAATGGTGCCAATTTCAAACGATACTGTGAAAAAGAGAATAGATTTAATGTCATCAGATATTTTAGAACAATTAATAACGGATCTCAAAAAAGCCATCAAATTTTCAATTCAAATCGACGAATCAGTTGATATTGAAGATTTCCCACAGCTGTTGGTGTACGTAAGATACAGAACTCCACAAAATTTCAATGAAGAGTTCCTGCTTTGTGAAAAGCTCTCTGAAACTACAACTGGGGCTGATATATTTCTTTTAATAGACAAGTTCTTTGTGGAACACCAATTACTGTGGGACAATTGTCTCGCAGTCTGTACAGATGGAGCACCGGCAATGATAGGGAGTCGCATCGGGTTTTGTGCCAAAGTCAAGGAACGAAATCCAGAGGTTGTTTTAATACACTGCTTTTTACATCGAGAAAACTTGGCTACACGTGATATGCAGCCAGATCTACATCAGGTGTTACAGGACGTAATACAAATTATAAATTTCATAAAGGCACGCGCTATGAACTCTCGGATATTTCGACTGATGTGCGAAGAAATGGGTTCAGAACACCAGAATTTATTATACCATTCGGATATTGCTCGGATATTGCTCGAAATGCAAGGTGATGCACTTTTAAAAGAGAGATTTGCCAGAACGAGTCTCACAAAATTTTGGGCACAATTATCTGGGAAGCCTGTTCTGAGCAATGAAGCTGAAAAAGCCCTGCTACCTTTCCCAACTACTTATTTATGTGAAGCAGGATTTTCATGCCTTGCTGTTATGAAGAATAAGTACAGGAATAGGTTGGATCCTCAGCATGACATGCGGTGTGCACTTTCTATAAACATAACTCCACGTATACATGATCTTTGTTCAAAAATACAACACCAGGGTAGTCACTGATTATTTTGCTGTAAATTTTTTAACTGTTTTAATGCTGGTCTGATTTTAATACAGAACATTTAAATAAATTTGTTTATTTCTAATTTTACCAATACATCGTATAAATTTTATAGTATAAAATTACATAACCTGTCAATGGAAAAAAAATAAAAAATTAGATTAGGGTCGCGTACTTCAAATATATTCGTACCTTGGGTCGCCAGCCAAAAAGGTTAAGAACCACTGCACTAGTCCATTGATTTGTATTTTGATCCACTAGCATCAACAATGACTGTCAACCAATTTAAAAAAATACGTCGATTAATCCATTTCAACGACAATTCTAAACACTTACCGAGAGAAAATCCAGCTCATGATCGTCTTTTTAAAAGCAGACCTCTACTCGCGGACTTAAATCAAAGATTTGCATCAATTCCCATTGAAAAATATATTTGCGTCGATGAACAAATTAATGTGTTCAACTAAAGCAAGAAGTTGTATGAAACAGTACATGCCCATGAAACCCCACAAATAGGGTTTTAAATTTTTTGTATTGAGTGGTATATGGGGTTACGCTAATAATTTTGAATTTTATTCTGGACAAGAAAATTGCTTGCCAAGACCTGAAAGTAAACCAGTCTTGGGAGCCTGTGGAAATATTGTTGTGCGTCTATGACGCGTAGTACCAAAACCAACAGACTTTATTTTGACAATTATTACAGCTCAATTCAACTTTTAAGCCATTTGGCTTGCACAGGCATTCAATCTCTTAGGACAGTTAGGAGGAATAGAATCCAATCAATGAAAAATGCTCCACGAGGAACACGCTCGGAATTCAATGGATCGTATCAAGGCGTTGAAATGTCTAATGTTGTTTGGAAGGATAACAAGGTGGTCACATCACTATCATCTTTTGCAGGGGAACTTCCAATGAAAACTGTTGAACGCTTTTAACTGCCCATTTGCTATAACATAGTACAACAGACATACGGGAGGAGTTGATTATTACTAGACAGTGTCATGGGAAGATAAAAAATTGCGATGAGAAGCAATTGATTGTATATGAGGGTGCTATACCACTTAGTTGATATGACTATAGTAAATTCTCGGTTTCTATACAAAACAGTACAAGATCAAAAAAATGCCAAAACAAAAAATATGATAAGTCTCGCCAAATTTAAAACCCAAATTGCTTGATCTTTATGCACCGTTGACTCTAAGTTTAACAACAAACGAACTGGTCGGCCAAGTGGAAATTTAGAAGAAAAAAGGCCCAAAAGTAAATGTCCCACCAAAATACATAAGGAGAGATGAGGTATCTCATTGGCCAACATGGCACGAAAAGAGGGAGAGGTGTCGACTTCCCACCTGCAATGGTCTGACGTACTGCCACTGCCAAAAGTGCAAAGTCCCTCAATGTTTTAATAACAACAAAAACTGTTTTACGGCATTTCATTTAAATTAATACTTTCCCCTGTTTTTATGTCTTAATTTTTTACGTATTAGTCGTAAAATAGTTCGCTTTATTCACTGATAATTATTGTTGTAACAGTAGGTACAAACGTTTTTCAGACATGGATGCATAGTGTTTCACATATGATACAATAACGTTTTTCTCAAAATAAACAGAATTTATGGATAAATATTTATTTTAATAAAATAAAACATTTTTTTTTTTGTTTAAACCACGAATTTTTATTAATTTTAAGACCGACCGGTTTCGCTTCACTCGAGCATCGTCAGGGTACAAAATTAAACTGGTTAATTTTGTACGATGCTCGAGTGAAGCGAAACCGGTCGGTCTTAAAATTAATAAAAATTCGTGGTTTTTAACAACAACAAAAAATATTGTTTTATTTCATTAAAATGTTAAGCCACAAAGTGATTGCTTTCTACGAAAAAATAATATTTATTTTATTATTTTTCTCTATTTTTAATTAATAAGTAGAATGCAATTTTTATTTAAATAAAAAAAAGTCATGCGTTTACGGGTTAAGTAATATACACGTGGTGTATTTCCGTCAATTACGATTGACGCGAGCAAATTCTAGCAAACCACGCGGCTGTGAATATTCCACCACACACAGTTTCCAGTCCAGCATCTGCAACAAGTAATGTGCACCAAGTCAACACATATTTTGTTTGCTATATACGATCGATTAACCATTAAATTTTCATAAATTTCGATTCCACATTGTGCGCATGGAATTTATCCTACAGAATTATAATCTGTAGAAATTATTGTGGTCAATTTAATCATAAAGCACAATAGTTTATTAATAACCAATCTTTTTTAAGGGTTATAAATTTTAAATCAACCTAAATAAATTTAAATCTTTCACCAAAAATACGTTAAGAGGTTTGCGTTTCCACTAATATTAATATACCTGCTCATAACTTATAACGTTATCTGATAGATGGAGTAACTTTTTAATTTCTCATACGGTAATTATGTGATTACTTTTTCCTTGTATGCCTTGCGTAACGTATTTTATCGGCTGAAATGACCTCTCCGGAAGACAAAACCAAATCAATTCCGAAGACACAAGAATCATTGCAAACAATGGATCGAACATCAAGCGACGTTGCACAAGAAGGCACATCATATTCCGTGACAGACGCCCATCACGTGTCAGTACAGCTCCCAGCATGTTGGAAGGGCAACATAGCCCTGTGGTTTGCACAGGCCGAAGCGCAATTCGTAAACTACCGTGTGAAGGAAGATTTCACAAAGTACAACATAATTATTGCGGCTTTGGACGCCGATACTCTACAATGTGTGAGCGATATCGTCATCGACCCACCGCCCAAGGATAAATATGCACGTATCAAGACGGCTCTAATGGAATGCTTACAGGACTCCGAAAAAAACGCCTGACCCGTCTCTTAAGGTCTCTAGAGTTGGCAGGACCGACTTTGGCCAAAAGTTCAATTATGAGGACGCTTTGGCTGCACCGCTTATCTCAACATGTGCAGGCAATACTGTCAGCACTTCCAGACAACGACATCAACCAATTAGCTTCAGCTGCCGACAAGTTCCTGGATGTATATCAAAAACCGGAATGCGACGCGGTGGATCGGAACCACAAACCTCGACCATCACAATCTGAGACAGGAATAAACACAATTTTGCAAAACCTTCAGGACCAAATCGCTTCACTTATACAAGAGGTGAAGCACCTCAAATTATCGAATAACGATCAAAACAGTGCCCAGTCTAAGAGCTGGAAGGAGTATTAACATATATATCATATATGATATTTCAGATGTCATAGGACACGCATACCCTCTTTCTTTTACTCAGAGTCACAGGAATATGTCCTATAGACGAAGATATATTTTCCGATGAAGATTTCGTATCATCTTATGTAACCGACCGTCCAGAACAATGTTCTATCCATATAGACAAATGCAAAACGACAGGAAATGTTGTCGACTTATCTATTACCAACCATGAAAATGATCTCGACTTTAAACATCAATGAATTCAACACCTTTGGTTACTTTAGACATGAATAAAGTGGAACTATCAACCCCTGAGGCCATATGTCCATTCCCTAAAGCACCACCCAGGAAGACAAAAAAACAAACAAAGAAAACAACGAAGAAAACCTGGTAGGACTAGAATACTGACAGACACCCAATGACAGAAAAAAATTAAATAATGAACGAAGCTATAAAAAGATATCAAAACAAAATAAAGGCTAACGTAATGGGAGGAAAAAATAAAGCTTCCAGGGTAAAAGAGGATTCAAAAGGTCCCAGCATCAAAGATAAAACATTTATTGATTTAGACCAGCCCAGCACCAGCAAGATTAAAATAATAAGCGATGTTACGGTTGTTATATGCACAGTTTGTAGACAATAATAACATCCTGACATGTAACTTATGCCAAGGTTATTATCACTCTTAGTGTGTTTCAAGAGCACACAAAGAGAATTATTCAGATTCAGATGACGAGAATTCTTTCGTATGCCAGAGATACTATCTGAAGTACTGATGGAGATCAGGATAGTATTGATTTGGAAGATTTATACAGAGCTGCATGTGATGCTAATAAATAAGACTATTTACACCGTTAAATTGATAAATGTTATTATTTATCATCAGCATTACAACCGGCAACCGTTGTGTCGGAAGGACGTATTGTTAAGCTATGTCGTACAATGTATGTAATCTCATAATAAATGAGTGCCTCGCGTTTATCCAAAACAAGGCGGACACTCTCGATGAGATCGCCATCATGCAATTATGTACCTCCGCCTTCTCGGAAGAGGAAATAAAGAATGCGAAGACTATCTTGTTCGACAAACGAACTCTGCGGAAAGGAGACGGCAGGATTAGCCGAGATCTCCAGGACATCCTGAAGGCCTTGAAAGAGACAGACCCTGACAGGCTACCAGTATTCGTCGCCAGACAGCTACACCTGTTGCCTCCTGTCAACTTATCAAGAGTGGACATATCCAAACTCCTAAAGGAACTTAACGCTATGGAAATAACACTCATTAAAACCAAATTAAAAGACTCTTCGGTCACAACAAATGACGAGCTAAAACAAGAACTGGCTTAACTTAGAGAACAAATTACAAAAATACATGCTCCAAACAAACAAAGCGATTTAGCCGAGAACTTGCAACAAAATAGTGGCATAAATGTAGGTAATCCTCAACGTAAAAGTAAACAAATACCGACAGAAGAGTCCTACTCAACTGCTGTGACTAAGAACGCACTAATGCAACCACCACACACATGAAAAATACACAAGAACGCACCGAGCGTAGAAACAGTGATCACTGTGATCACTTCGAACGGCCCGAAAACAATAAACAGAGAACTCGCGAGCACTGTCCGCGGCCACAACCCCGGCCTTCCGCGATGGGTGAAAACGGATTTACACTAGTAACGCGGAAAGTTAACCGAAACTTGAGAGGTAAAGCAACATCAACAATATTAAAGTCGGCTGACTTAATCACGACGGTTTACCTTGGAAACCACCGAGGAAGACATCAATGCCTACCTAGCAGAAAAGGGTTTGGAAGATACCAAGATTGAAAGAATCAAGCCTTTCCGCACTACGTCTTTTAACATCTTTGAACTTTCTGTCAAAGCGATCGAAGTAAAGAAATTCCTGGCAGAAGAACTTTGTATTCTGAAGATTTATAGAATCGCGCATATCAACTAAACATCAAAATGACAAGTAATAATTTGAGAATTATATCCGTGAACTGCAGATCGGATAAAATTTATACATGATCTCTGCGAATTACACGATATTATAGTAGTTCAAGAAACGTGGTTACTCCCTACAGATATTGACTTCCTATCACATATACACAAGGATTTCAACAGCTTGGAACCTCTGCCATTGATATCGCCAATGGGCCACTCCTGGGAAGACCGCCCGGTGGAGTGGGGATAATCTATAGACAAAATTTAAGGGTTACCGCAATCCCAATGCATAACTGAATCTGAATCTGGCCGGAATCAATGAGTGGACGTCGAATCGTTGATATGGCCCTTTTCTTTGAACAGCCCAAAAATACAACTGCTAAGGAACCTTTTACTCACCCAACAGTCTCGCCTAACCAGGCAAACAGGAAGAGACACAGGGGTGATCATTGTCGTCCCGACTAGCGTAGATACCCAAGATTCAATAACAACAATCTGGTCTTATATGGAGACTATCTCCATCGCGGTGAACGCGGGTAAAAACAAGATGAAACGCGAGGAAAAGGCTATCATAACCAATGCAATGGATGACATTAAAAAAGTAGTCACTAGCATGGCAATATCATACGCGTCCGCGGCAGCTCGAGCATCGACACTGAGTGAAATCCTCGAACCCCAAAAGGGACTATAAAAAAGCTTCCCTTCCCATCCAGTCAATCCCTGTCCTCACTAAATCTTATGCGAGTGTTACCTCCTCTAGTCCCCTATCCAAATCGATCAAGATTGACGGAATCCCAAGACAGATCCCTCTCCACCCAGCACACGGTCCTGTTCTATCCTACCATTCCCGAGGGTAAAACCTCAGAAGAAACGCTGAAGAAGTGGACAACGCTGCTAAACCCGAACAAAGACGGTTTTAAAGTGGTAAGAACACGGAAGATTAAAGGTGCTGGATTCGCCCTTCAGACAAACAGTCAGGAGGGTCTTAATAACATCAAAAAGGCGGAAGCTAAACTAGTCGAACAAGGAATCAAACGGTCAGCCCACAAGGACGCTTACCTAAAATAGTAATTTATGACGTTCCGAAGGGAGAAATTTCAGGCGATCCGGCACTGTTTGAGGAGATTTTCACTAATAACATTACAGGAAAAAGCGGTCTGCTAAAGGAGGACTTAAACGACACAAAGAAAAGACACAGTTTATTCGTATAAACTCTTACAAAACACGAGACCAATGGATATGCTAAAATGATTTATAACCAAGTAGTGTTTTTTTACTGCGTTTTGTGCAGGAGACCAATTTGAACCCTAGACCCCTATGCATAGACATGCTAAAATGATTTATAACCAAGTAGTGTTCTTTTTACTGCGTTTTGTGCAGGAGACCAATTTGATGACGGTACAGTACATGAACATATTATTATATAATGTTTTATCAAATGCCTTTATTCGATTAATCATGGCAAATCAAGCTATCAGTATGTATTGTGGATAAAATGAAATTAAAATAATTAAATACAGACAACTCTTACGTTGAGTTTTGAAATTCAATGTCAGGATGAAAAAATGTATTGTAAGAAGATCTTTCAGAATTCACAATTCACATTCCCCTCTGGTCATCCAGGAGCCACTTTTCGCAACTGATTTATAACAGATATTTAGAAACTTTCTTATCCATCAATTTTAAATACTCCACTTTTTGTTATTCGTAAAGAACGGAAGACATTGATAAAAATTTTCTCCTGGACCCCCAAGTGATGAAACTTCGTCCCTCTTCCCCAATCGAATCCGACTGACCTTCAACTTCACAGTACCGAGCTGCACTTCCTCAATCTCCTCCAACAAACTTCTACTCCGCTCATTCCCGTGGTTGATGTCTAAAGCAAACAACTTGAGAAAGCGAGGTTGAATAGGCATAGAGTTTAATTCAATAGACAAACACAGTTTTCCAGTTACGTCAGACCACACGATGGAGGTGATTCAGATCATTAGCAGAGCCACTTCTGCCCCAAAGCAGGATTGCAATAAGTATCTGGATTCAATCAACAGTAAAGAGTATATTGCTGGCCAACAGTTATGGATGATGGCTAGAGATGGCTCTTCTCCTTGAGGCCGATGCTTCAGTCGGAAGCATCTGCTGGGGGAAGATGAAATGAATGATCTATGGTCATAACAACTGATAACCAAAGAGCCTTCCAACAAGTAGTTGATGGTGACCGCCCCAAGTAGCAGCACACGTTGCTCCAGAGACAGTGTTCACTGGCGTCATCGAGATTTAGAACCACCAAATCCAAGGACTAAAGGAGGTGCTACTGTTCTCTACCCCGCCGCGACTGTGGGTTCGGGCTTCATAGACTTCCTCCAAAAGGAATGCCATAATATATTGAACTTGGAAGGTAATCTACTTCTGGTGCCAATCATTACCGAAGACTTTGCCAGCGCATGATCCTGCAAATGACTCTGTATAATTTGGAAATATTCCCAGTTCCAGCTTAACTCAACGCCGGAGCCGCGGTATTGACGCCACCACTGGAAAAGCTTACGCCAGTGTGATGATCGCAAACCTGCAAAGGCATAATGTCCATCTGGCAAGTGCAAAAAGTCTTAAACGGAAATTCGAAGAAGAATTATGAACAAAAGTTACAAGTTAAATGATCAAATACTCGGATAATAATGACGAAATTTCAAATTGGCTAAAGGTAATTCATTTATATTAAGCTTGCATATTTCATGAAAAGAGAAGTGGTGGGGGTATATATAATTGTAATCTGATAATTATGTAAACGCAACAACCGACGTCGGACACACCACATACTTACTGCGGCAACTTAGCCCTATTGCCTATTTGACAGCTAAGAAAAATTTCCCCAATTGCCACCTATAACCAGAAATAATGCTCCTCCAGGACCTGCCAGACCCTCGGTAATAATTCACTAGTCAACCGACGCCCTGTCCACTTCCGAGTCGAAAACCAACTGGATTGCTAAGACACATGCTGGAGATGGCTGGACCCACGTTAGCTAAAAGTGCCATTGTTAGAACATTATGGTTGCAGCGCCTCCCACAGCATGTACAGGCGATACTGTCCGCACTGCCAGACAATGACCTAGAGCAACTTGCTTCAGCAGCGGACAAGATTGTTGACGTTTATCAAGCAACTGAATGTACTACGGTAGACCGTAGCGAAAGACCAAGTACATCGCGGTCTGAAATTTCTGAGAATTCAATATTGCTTGACCTACAAAAACAAATATTAACCCTTACCCGTGAAATGAAACAACTCAAGTTATCGCAAAATAACAATGGTAACCATTCTAACTTTCACGGACGCGACAGACAAAATACTCGCCGAAATTCATACTACCAGCCTCCATCAAGACAGAGCCCCGCTAGAAGACCAAGGTCTGGGTCTCGCGGGAGATCTCCGAACAGGAACTCTGATGGATACTGCAGATTTCACACAAGATATGGCGAAAAGGCATATAAGTGCTACCAACCGTGCTCCTTTCCAAAAAAGAACCAGGGAAACGACAACGGAATACCATAGTAGAGACATGTGAGATTCCGACAAACACTTGCCGTCTCTTTCTATATGACCGAGAAACGTGTCAGAAATTTCTCGTGGACACCGGCGCAGATGTTTCTGTTATCCCTAGACTTTCTGGAAAATAAAATAAGCCCCATAAATGGGGCATTAAAATGTTCGCCCGAGCGGGATCAAGTGGCTTTGTATATGACTTTGAAATTTACACTGGCAAAGACACCAATGTGGGTGAGAGGACTGCACTGGGAATCAGTGGAGATATTTTTTTTTTTTTTTTTTTTTTTTTTTTTTTTTATTGTTGATACATTTTTTTTACAATATTTCATATTTCAATTTAGTAATGTTGGCCTATTATCGTAAGACTTTGTCGAGGCATTCCTCAGAATGCAAACTATAAAGTTTCTTTCGACAATTCGTTCACCTCTCATTCACTGATTTCCAAATTAAAATCTATAGGCATATGGTCCATTGGTACTGTTCGTAGCAACAGACTACGTGGTTGCACATTCAAAACAGATCGTCAGTTACTTGAAGAGGGCCGTGGATCATATGATTATAAGACTAAATTGAAATCTGGTGTTTTTGCCATAAAATGGTTCGACAATAGGAACGTACACTTTGCATCGTCATAAGTCGGACGGGAACCGGTTGGTACCGTCCGTCGTTGGTCTAAGGTTTCCCGTTCCTACGTAAATGTTCTTTGTCCAGCTATAGTGGCAGAGTACAATAGATTCATGGGTGATGTTGACCTCAGCGACATGTTGATTTCACTCTACCGAATTGATATCCGATCAAAACGCTTTTATTTAAGAATAGTTTTTCACCTTGTTGACATGTGTGTGGTGAATGCTTGGCTATTATACAGGCGCCACTGTTCTCAACAAGGTGAAAAATATAAATCGTTATTAGTGTTTCGATCTGAGATTGACCGTGCGCTAACAGCTGGTAATTCTACAGTCAACCCACGTCGTAGAGGTCGACCCTCACATGAATCTCAGGACAAACCGTCTTATAGTAAGGGTCAAGTAAACCAACCAAGACTTCTTGGTGATGTAAGGTTTGAGGGCTGGGGGCATTTTCCCCGATATAGTGAAAAGCAGTTGAGGTACAAGCACTGTCTCCAAGGCATCACCAAAGTCAAATGCGAACGGTGTCTAGTACATTTGTGCTTTGCACCTACTACAAACTGCTTTTCCGACTATCATGATAGGTCGAATACACATTGATTATAATACATTTTAGTTGTGCATTTTTTTAATTAAACACTTATTTGTATTATTTGTGTTATTTGTGTTTTGTTGTTTATTTTACCTAACTATAAAAAAAATTCCCCCTGACACACAATGTTAATTCAAATTAACGTAGAATATTTTATAAAGTATGTATTAAAAAAAAATATATATATACAAGAAAATTTCAAATAATCTTCTGAGGTATTATCAAGCATTACATATTTTTATATGTGGAAACAATAATGCGGGTGTGAAAGGGCTAACCGTGACACGGCAGAAACTTTTCACATCAGTCCGTGCTATATTTACTAATAACAAATGCTGGACCAGCGACAACACAATTGTGGTGATACTCCCTGACGGACTATGCATAGACCATAAAATAAATTTGGATAAGATTAGGAGATAGGAGAGATCATCTAATATTGAATATTTAAATTGCAGGTGAGAATTGTAAAAAGCAGTGGAAGACAATTCGCGATGGGTATATGCGTTTTAAACGCAAAAATAAACTCCCCACGGGATCGTCAACTCCGAAAAATAGTCGAACAAAATGGAATTTGTACAGATTATTTCCTTTTTAGAAAATGTTCCGCAAGAGAGGTCTACTATTGGTAACATAGATGATGAATCGGAGTCATCACAAATCACCGCTGAAGAGTCCTCAGAGTCGGCACAGATTAATACTCAGCAAGGGAATGACGACACGTATTCTGTACCTAATATCGAGCAAGGGAATGCTGACACACAGTCTGAAGATAATATATCTGTTCCTCTTACCGCAGCGTACAAGCAAATAAGAAAACGTCCCCATAGCAAGAGAGATGATATACTATCATTTTTGAGAGAGAGAGAGAAGTCACGGCTTTCGCTGTTGAAAAATACCTCTCAAAATGAAAAAAACAGATGAGTTCAGCTCGTTTGCTAATCATATTGAGCACGTTTTAAAGAAATTACCAATTTTGCTTCAAATAAAAGCCCAAAAAGATATCTTTGAAGTTCTCACCAAGTACGAGATAATGGCCGTAGACAATGCAGCTAGTTCAACACCATCTACTTCAAGCGCTGATACCGCCATGACAAGTGCTTCTGATGATAGTCTCTATACAATAGTAAATGTGTATTCTCCACTTAGCTGTTATTCGGAACCGACCGATTTAAGTACCACAAGAAGAACTAATTGACGGGTACTCTCATTTTCACAGACAATTACTTCGATTGGTCGGCCAAGAAGCTCCTGTGGATGTAATGCAAGTTTTAGTTAATCTTGCTTCCCTGGATTTGCAAAAGCAGTTATTCAATGTCTCAATTGCCCTGTCAATAGTGTTGATGCCGAGAGGTACTTTAGTATCTACAACATTGTCGTAACTGATCGCAGGCAAACAATGAAATGTAGAGTTACATTGGAATCTTGCTACCCTGGATTTGCAAAAGCAGCTATTCAATGTCTCAATTACCCTGTCAATAGTGTTGATGCCGAGAGGTACTTTAGTATCTACAACATTGTCGTAACTGATCGCAGGCAAACAATGAAATGTAGAGTTACATTGGAATCTTGCTATCCTGGATTTGCAAAAGCAGCTATTCAATGTCTCAATTACCCTGTCAATAGTGTTGATGCCGAGAGGTACTTTAGTATCTACAACATTGTCGTAACTGATCGCAGGCAAACAATGAAATGTAGAGTTACATTGGAATCTTGCTACCCTGGATTTGCAAAAGCAGCTATTCAATGTCTCAATTGCCCTGTCAATAGTGTTGATGCCGAGAGGTACTTTAGTATCTACAACATTGTCGTTACTGATCGCAGGCAAACAATGAAATGTAGAATTTACAACAATGCTAGCCTTTAATTGAGTTTTTAACATTGTTTTTTTTTGCGTAATAAATGCGAAATTTTCTATTTTGAGTTTTTTTAAATGCAAAATCACGATTTTTTATTTGCGAAATTTACGTAACCCTATCAATAATCAATTAAATGTAACATTCAGCCTATAATAAGTATGTTTCCCGCTATCCCAAACTCCCCACCCCCACTTCCCTCCCGCAACTGACACTGTCTCTCTCTGATTTTCTATCTCTTTCTCTCTTAACTATTGGTTTATATATATGTGTATTATTCTGTATTTGTTAGTATTTTTATAACAGTCCTGATGATGGTACAGAGGTAGCGAAACCGGTAGACTTTAAAATATCAATAAAGTGACTTTAAACAAAGTGTTTCCTTTTTTATTATTTGAATTATTATTTAATAGCAATCTATAGAACTCATGGATCCAAAATCCAAACATCCATGGATGAAAATATGCCATGACATAAAAAAGGCTCCAGAATAAAAAATCTGATAAATTTCATTATACAAACAAAAGCAAAACTAAAAAAATAATAATATCGAAAGAAAGGATTAATATTGGATTCACAAAAGCACACGTAGAAGACTGTGACCCACTGATGCAATGCTATCATTGTCTTGGTTACGGACACACCTCACTGAGATGCCTCGAAGAATCCCAGATGCCTCCACTGTGCAGAAGAGCACAAAATACAACAGTGCACCAAAAAACAAGAGCCTGCCAAACGCCACAACTGCACTAACAGAAAGGGTTATCAAAATGATCATACAGCTAACAGTCACCTATGTGAATTCCGCAAGAAAATGTTACAAAATGCGCAAATGCGAATTGAATATGACTGAGTTGTATTTCACATACTTATTTCTTTTACACTAGAAAGTCTAATTAACGTAAAATTTACGCATGCGTTTGCGAAATATTGCTCTCTCTTTCTAAATAGCGCGAATCCATAGCTGTGCGTTTAGGACATCTCATTCGTCGCTGTGAGCTGCCGTGTGGTGTACGTGTCGATAAGGTAAGTGTCACCGATTTTGAAATATAATAAACGCGTGAGTCAAAATTACTCATGATTATCTTTTAAATGACTTTGTTGATTTTGACTTTATTATTTATGATAGTTTTATTATTTTATGTATCTGTAAGTATTTTATGTATCTGTAAGTATTTTATACCATAACTATATTATAATTTTCTTTTTATAGATATTGAGGTAAAAGTATAATTCAATGGGGAGTAGAAACTAGGACGAAGACCATATCCTGGCCGCTCTTATGTTAAATGATGACGAGCTTCCCGGTGAGGATACCGATAGTGAAGTAGAGGACCACGGAAGTGAAGATGACATCCAGAGCGACACAGAAGAAGCTTTCATTGATGAGGTACAAGGAGAACAGCCAACACCAAGTGGAAGTGTAATCTTAGACGGGCAAAACAGCACTGAACCACCAGTCTCCACTTCGGTCTCTCGTAGGATCATAGCCTTGCAACAGAGGACTATCAGAGGTAGGAATATATATTGTTGGTCCACGTCAAAGTCAACGAGGCGTGGCAGAAACACTGTTCGAGCTCAAAGAGGTCCAAGCCGCATGTGCCGTAATGTATATGACCCCATCTTATGATTCAATATGGTTTTTACCAAAGATATTAGAAGAACTTTTACTGATGAAATAATTATGGAAATCGTACTATGGACTTGTAACATCACTATTGGTGTCGCACATCGATAGTTCTGAACGTCATTGTATTGTCGTCTGTGGTCGCACTAACAAGCTCTCTCTGTATAACCGTCACAAGAATAAAAGTCTATCTCACAAAATACGATCAGTGTTTTAATATAAAGTCATCCACATTAAATAGAATAAAACATGGTGTCAGAAGTGGTATCAATAGTAATAATATAATATACTGGAAGTTCGATGTTAATAGTAATAATATAAATTGAAAATATTAAGTATAATTCAAAATGGCGAAGGACACGCAAAAGTCACACATACAACATGATTTTCATGCCCTGTCAAATCTGCAAGTGTTGTGAAATAATATAAATAATGATTCAAAATGGAAAAATTGGTGGCTAGACTACGAAATATACCTGGTGGCGTCAGGTTTGGAAGAAGCTACAGAAAAAAGAAAAATTGCAATTCTACTTCATTCAATTGGCTCCAAAGGTATGGAAATTTTCAAATCATTTAACATGAATAGAGAATCAAGCACGCTACAACAAGTCAAGAAAAAGTTTGATGAATATTTTGCGCCTCACAAAAACTTAACAATGATAAGAAATTCATTTTTTACACGAAAACAAAATAATTCAGAAGACATCAATAATTTTCTATGGGACTTGGAAAATTTAAGTTTGGATTGTGAATTTGGAAATTTAAGAGAATCTCTGGTAAGAGACATATTTATTGCAAATATGTGTGCAAATTTAAATCATATTCGTCAACGCCTATTACAAGATTCTACATGGTCATTGCGAAAAACGATTGAAATTGCAAAAACCATCTTAATGTCACAAAGCCATGCAGAGAAAATTAACCAACAAACACACACAGAAAATATTCTTCAAATCAGTCATAATAAAAATACTTCAAGAAAATCAAGTCAGTTTGGATTTTCAAGTCGTCATGGTTCACCGTCATTCTCATCATCACAGTCAAAATCAAGTCAGTATGGATCTTCAAGTCTTTATGGGTCACCATCATCATCATCATCACATCTAAGGTCAAAACCGGAATTTATCCATTTGACAGAAATATATTTACGGATGATGACTTTTTTAACGAGCACAGTGACAGATCGCCCAGTTCCTGTCCAGACATTACCAGATGGTCGACCATCAAACTTAGTTATTGAAAAAGATACATCACCAGCAGACTTCGAAGACCTTTCAATAGCTGGACCCTCTGGGCTTTCAAGAGCGGAGTCTGTTTCTTTTATTGGTCTTGAACAATTCCGCGATTCAATAAAGGCAGGCCCTCGGAAAAATATGAGAAAACCTAGACAACTAGGTCGTAGTTTGATTGCTACAGATACGCCTGAAAAAATCGAAATCAATCAACAGCGATCAGCTGCCAAAAAGAGGAAGGATGCAAAAAATAAAAAAATTATTCGTGCCGTTTTAGCGTCCAGTTTAGATGATGAAACAGAAATCTCCATTCCAGATTCAAGCATTGACATGAATTGGATGGAGAATGATGAGATAGACCTGACAGAAGAAATGATGATGGAACCGTTAGAGAGATCCCCCGGCGAAGGAGAATTTGTTGTGGTAGTATTTGACACGAAAAAAACAAGAATTTATTATATTGGGAAAGTTCTTGAAACACGGAATGATTCCCTGGAATACTTCATCAGTTTTCTTAGACTATAGACAAGAGGTCCACAACAATTTTCTCTACCCAATGTTCCTGACTTATCATATGTAAAAGAGCATGACATTAAATATATTCTCCCAAAACCAATTGTATCTGGAAGCACTAAGAGGCAGCAGCAGTCATTTTGTAAGTTTGATGTTACCTTTGCTATAAACATTCGCTAAATCTTTTGCTCTAAAGGTAAAAAATTACATTACTTATTTTTTTATAGCTCTGCGAGTTTTCATGTTTTGTAATTATTTTCATATCTTGCTACTTTTTTTAGTTATGGGTTTTTCATATTGTATAAATTATGTTTATAAATAAAGCCCTGATTATTTTCTTAATTTATTTGTTTTATTGCGAGGATTATTAATATAATTTTCAGGAGAATTAATGTGTTGGTCCACTGTGTACTTCTTCGGCTCACTGTGTACCATGCCTGCGGTTCACTGTGTACCAGCATTGTACACAGTGAACCAAAATGTCATTTTTTTTATATAAATCATTATATATAATTAATAGTAAACTCTGCGAAAATGAGTTTATGCACATAGAAAGCCAAATAAATACTGAAGACAACATTTGACAGTTATACTTTAAATTTTGGTGGCCCAGGTCAACTCGGAAAAGGTTCACTGTTGACCCACTGACCCTACTCTACGGTACACATGTTAATTTTAGTACATTCAGTGAACACGTGTAGAGAGTCTGGATGGACGCTCAGCGGTGAATAAATAAATAAATGTCTGTTTCAGGATCGTGACCCGAATCACCCACCGATAGCCGGAAGAATATTTGACTATATTACTTGCTCCCGGAACACGTCTGAAAGAATTTCTAGCAGCATTTATATTAAAATGTACGCAAATATTACAGGTGAGCGTATGCGTGTTTGTTTTAATATTATAAAGTAAATTGGTAAAAGAATATGATAATTTTAGTCAACCCAATTAAATATCACATAAGAACTGCGCACTGTGTTCGCACATAATATACTTAAAACTGCACTGTGCGTGTACATCTGTCAGCTTACTTTTTCTTCTAATATTATAAAATATTACGACTCTGAAAGTACACTTTACAGTACGCATGTTAATGTTAGTACATTCAGTTAACAGGTCTAGAGTCACAACAGACACACAAACACATTATCAACCGCGACGGACGCTCAGTGCCCAGTGGTGAATGAATAAACAAATGTGTAATCGTCTGTTTAAGGATCGGACCCGAGGCAACCCATCGCTGAAGGATTATTTGACAGTTCATTTGACCGATATCACTCGGCCCCGTACATGTCTAAAACCATTTCAGCAGCATTTATGTTAAAATGTACGCAAACATTACAGGTTTGTGTGATATATGTGTGAGTGTTTGTTTGTTTGTGTGAATACACAATGTCGTGTGTAATACACAATCTAATGGTTGTGTTTTTATACAAAGAAAAGGATCGCTTCGATAAAACTGGAGGTAACGGACAGACGGACGGATGCACGGACGATTTATGGAACGCTGTCTACATTAACTAGAGCTGAGATCATCCACCGATTTAATAATAACGGTCCGCTTTTCATTACTATATTATGTCACCTGAACATGGCTAAATTCATTTCGGGCAGAGTTAACGTAAGAATATATTACAGTATGATGTATGTGTACTGGTGTGTTTATTAATAATTGATTTATTTACACATGTTTAATTTTTTTCCTCATGTCGTCGTGTGGTAAGTACACGCCATCTGTCGGCAGAAGACCGTAACTTCATTGTTCCCGATCGATTTACGAAGGGGCTAGGTGGAAGTTTACGATTTGGACAAATAGATGGCGTTGATTATAAAGCAGTTTCCCAAATTATAGAGAGAGAAGCCGAGTTAATGTTTACAATATCTTCAAACAGGTACAGGTAATTATGAAGGTAATATTTATTTATTTGCAATTTAATTTATTTGCATTTTTTTGACAGCTGTGATTGGGTGTAATCGCCGCCATTTCTTCTGCAGCCTTGTCATTGGCTTATTGCTTTCGGTGCCCAATTGCTATTGGCCGTGGCTGACGTAAACAAATTCTAAAAGATTTTAATAATTTGCAATGCCTCCTAAGAAGCTGCAGTCTGAGGACTCCGAACTATTGAAGCACATCGACAGCTTTCAAATGTTAGGCTTGAACGCGAGATTGCGGAGCTTAAGAAAATCGTTAATCACTTCGACAAAACGAATAATAACCACGACCAACAGCTGCTCGAAAATAACATTGAAATCTTCGGCATCTCAGAAAATACCAACGAGGACATTGCCGACACCATTATTAACAATGTAACAACAATGCAACCAAAATGGGACATAAGATAAACAGAGAAGATATTCTTTACGCCAGCAGGGTAAAAATACGCCTACATCCTCTACCCGATGGGTCCGGAATAGTCACCCCTCGCGATCCTCGCCCCCGAAACATTGTAGTAGCATAGGTTTAGCCGGAGGGAATATATCTCTTATAGATAGTTCCGCGAAAGAGTTTAAAATCGGTAACAACTTTAATTTTTTATGGGTGCGAAACTCCAAGATATACATAAGAAAGAACTAAACCTCTCCCGCAATCCTGATATCTGGCCTGGCTCAGTTATCAAACCTGTTGTAACTACAAAACCCTCTACCTTTTCTATTCACTTCAATTTATCTCATATTATCTCATACTTTTATCTCATTAAATCATAATTATCCATCCTTTACTTCCACGCTTACAACACATCACAACAACACACTCATTCTATCCATAACAACCGCTAAAATGTTTAACAATCATACCTACACACTCGCACATTCAGTTCTCAAATACTCATCATATTAAATTACCGTGATTTTTTGCTCGCCAACTGGGACCTTTGCACGCGTAATTTAATTTAAATTAAACTCAGTTTAGCTACATCATAAATTACCGCGATTTTTTGCCCGCCACTCGGGATTTTTGCGCGCGTAATCTAACTTTTACTCAATATTATAAACTCAGTGGTCAAATTGCCCATGACAAACCAGTGCATAAACTCTGAATTACCGCGATTTTGGCCCGCCATTCGGGATTTTTGCGCGCGTAATTCTATTCTATAGTTTCGCTCACATCGCCAAGCCATCACGCACTCGCCAAATCATAGCTCCGAACGATCAACCACAAACTCAGTGATCATAACTCACCCAAATCAAATCAGTGCATCAAAACTCTTGTGATAGTGCTGCATAACTTCACCTAAATTCAGTGACAGTGTCTATGAACTTTTGTGAAACCTTGACGTCCTGGAAAGCGACTCGGGATAGTTCCCGCTTGAAAGAAGAGTAGAGCCAACTGCCCCCAGCCGATCCAAGACGATCCACAGAATCAGAACTGTCACCATATCATCACCACCACCTCACCACCTCATCATCACCATCACCTCACTTCGCCTTCTGTGAGTACACACTTTGATTTAAATAGTCTGGCAAATTAGAGTCTTAAATTCATTAAACTCATTCTTGAACTCATTAAAACTCATCAATTTCACCCACTTCAAATCTGAAAATCATCAACACATAGAGGAGATGTACCGAATATGGCATACGTCCATAATATGAGATGGTCATGTTTCTCAAAATTTATGCGAGAAGAGCTTCTATAACCCAGCGTTCCCTATTCCCCACCGAACGATCTTGAACATGTCAGTACTCGTTCGGACGCCGGCCACAACACACGCGCCTGAGAGAGTGATCAAGTTTTTGTGCCACACCGGTATAATATTTACGTAAGTTTCACTTTATTCTTTCTCAAAAGATTTTCTCCACAAAATTGTCAATCTTTCACTGATCGACCAAATTATTATTTAAATTTTATGTTTTAAAAATGTTTTGAAGTTAAATTCAAGTAGATTTTGTTCTATAAATATATTTGTTTGAATTGATCTTGTTCCAAATATGGAATTTTTTGATGTCCCTAATATGGAATACTATCTCATCTTAGGAACAGTGTTTCCAATATGGAATTCTAGTAGAACCAAATTTCTTTTTTGATATTCCAGGTTTATCTATTTTGGCCTACACTAACCTCAAAATGTCGAAGACAAAACAGCGGAAGACGTGGGATAAAGAAAAAATGGTTAAGGCTATGGAAGCTGTAAAGACGAAGACCATGGGTTATCAGAAAGCCGCTATTCTTTACGAGGTTCCTCGAAGCACTTTATTCAGATTGTGCAAGCCGAGCGCTGAAGAAGATGCTGTTGAAGCTGCGCTGGGACGAAAGTCAGTCTTGGGACCAGTTTTAGAGGGACAATTGCGGGATTACCTATTAGAAATGGAAAAGCGGTATTACGGACTGACAAGGAAAGATATCAAAAGACTTGCATATCAACTAGCAGTTCGCAATAATCTACAGCACCCATTTAAAAACGAAACAACTGGGAGAAAATGGTTAAAAGGATATTTAAATCGCCACAAGGAAATTATTTCTCTTCGTAAGCCAACAGGCACATCGTTTGCTCGCGTTAAGGGATTTACTGAAAATAATGTTCGTTCATTTTTCGACCTTTTAGAGAAGGAATATGAGAAGAAATCCTTTCCCCCATACCGAATTTATAACGTCGACGAATCAGGCCTATCGGTGGTGCAGTCCAAACTTCCAAAAGTTGTAGCTATGAGGGGGAAAAAACAAGTCGGTGCCATCACCTCTGCGGAAAGAGGATCACTTATAACGATTTGTCTCAGCATGAATGCCGCCGGAGATTTCGTTCCGCCAATGATAATCTTTCCCCGGAAAAAATGAACGCTTTACTTATGAAAGGAGCACCGGCAGGATCCATCGGAGGATGTCATCCATCAGGGTGGATCCAAACAGAACTATTTACAGACTGGTTCCAGCACTTCATCGAACATACGAAACCAACTGAGGAAAATCCGATTCTGTTAATCCTTGATGGACATTATAGTCACACACGCAACATTGATCTTATAGATAAAGCTCGAGAGAATCATGTCACCATTCTGTGCATACCTCCACATTCTACCCACAAATTGCAGCCCCTCGACAAGACAGTGATGGGAGCTTTAAAGACGTATTACAGTGAAGAAATTCGGCAATGGCTTCTGATGAATCAGAGGCCTTTGTCAGTCTTTGATATCGTGGAACTTTTTGGAAAAGCATACCTGAAAATACAATGTGCAGCTTTAGCCGTGAACGGTTTCAAAGCTACTGGAATTTACCCCATCAACCGGAATATCTTCAGCGAGCAGGACTTCCTAGAAAATGAGGATCAAGAAAATGATTGTCCCAACTCAATCAGTATTTCAACTAGCACGTCTCTTCCATCTGCTGATCCCAAGCCTGTCCTCGTTAGCCCAAATATAATTGCACCCTACCCAAATAAGAAAAAGACGGTTTCCACTAGAGGAAGAAAAGCAGGAAAAACTTGCATAATTTCGTCGTCTCCTTATAAAATTGAGCTGGAAGGCATGCAGAAGAAAAGGGGCATTGTGAAAAAAGGCACGGAAATATGCGATCAGCCCTCCACTAGTGGGGTCCAAGTGAAAAAAGAAGTCTTGAAGAAACCCATCAGAAGGCTACGATACGACTCTACGTCTTCTTCTGAGATGTCACATATGTCGCTGTCATCCCATTCTTCTGAAGACATTTCGACAGCAATCCAACCTCGTGAAGTTGAGTCCGATGCGGTTTGTGCTTATTGTTCAGGACTATACAGCCATGATATCAGAGGCGAAGAATGGATACAATGTATAGCCTGCCGCCATTGGTGCCACATTGAGTTCTCGGGAGCCGAAAATATTGATTTTATTTGTGATTATTGCTTGCCAAATTAACAAAATCCGTGTATCCCATAATAGGAGCACTTTTTTCGAAACCTGTTTTTTCTATTGTTTTACTTTTCGTCCAAAATGAAGACCTTTTTGAGTTTATTTTAATATTTCGTAAACATTTTAAGTTACATAACTATATTTCCAAAAAATTCAATGTGTAATACTCAATAAACGATTTAATTATAATTAATGGGATATTTTTTAGCTAAGCTATCCCATATTCGGTACTTCTCCTCTACCTTTTCCCCCCATTCTATTCACCTCAAATCAAAATGTCTATCAACGAAGTCTTAGCTAGATTCTTAATGTGCACGATCAAATTAATGAACGACCGCGACCCATCGGAGTTGTCCGATGATGAAATTAAAAAAGGAGGCCAGGCACTTTTCCGCTTGGCTCACCAACTCTACAACCGCGACGAAACCTCCCCCCCCCCCCTCAGCAACCCTCTCTCGCCCGAAGGAATCAACGACAGGTCAACGTCAGCGTCCCCCCCCTGTGGCCAACCCTCCCCCGCCCCTTACGCCAAGTGGCGGCGTCCCCTCCCCGAACCCAGCTTCCACTTACCTCCCCCACTAGTCCCGCCCCCCACTTGACCAGCCTACCCCCTTCCCCAACGCTATCCGGCAACGAAGATTCAGACGTCGGTACCGATTCTAGCACGGACGAAATGCCCTGGGAGACGACTCGAAGCACCCGTAAACGGGGTCGTCGCACGACAGCCACCCCCCCCTCATCAATCCAACGCGCATATGGAACGGAAAATAACAGCGTTCCCTATGCAGTAGCATCAACCTCATTCGATTCTCAACGCACATTCCAAACGGGAACAAGCAACATCCCCTATGTACCTTGTAAAAGAACTCCACAAAACTTAACAGCACCCTCCCCCCCCCCTCTCTAACAACCCTCCCCTCGCCGCCCCGCGATCAACCTTCCCCCCAACCATCCACTTCTCAATCCTCAACAATCCCAACCCCTCAAACTGCCCCCACCACCCAGAGCCAAACCCCTCAGATAAGTGTTTCCCATCCCCGCATTCCTCCAATCATGCTACACAACAAAGCAGGCTGGAGCTCCCTACAAGCCGCATTAATCGACCAAGGAGTCGATTTCTATGCTAAAAACTCAAGCAGGTATATTAACATATTCCCGAAAAACCCTCGCGATCACCACCGCACTACCAGACTTTTAACTACAAGGAATGCAGAATTCCACTCATTCCGCCTCTCTCGCCTCAGTTTAGCCCTCCCACTCATTTTAGTTAACCTAACAAAAAATGACAGGGCAAAACTTATTTTCACCGAACTAAACACCATCATGAACCTCAGAGTAACAGTCGAAACTCTGAGAAACAGATTGAGCATCGGACAATGCTTCCGATGCCAAAACCACGGTCATAGCTCGGCTTGATGCAATGCCCGTCCCAGATGCGTTGAATGCGCGGGAGATCACCCCACGCATGAATGTACCAAATCCCCGGACACCCCCGAAAAATGCGCTCTTTGCCAAGGGGCACACACGGCCAACTACAAAGGCTGCCCATCCCGACCCATCCCCCGCAACGCCCCCAGACAAGACCCAATAATGGCTTATAATGTCTCAAACAACTAGCCAACCATTAAACATTCAAGCAGCGTTCTGGAACGCTAACGGAGGTCCTAACAATAGAAATACAAAACTCAAAGAGGGTGAAGATAGAGTTGGACCCTGTGAAGAAAATGAGAGTTCTCACGTTTGTAATGGTGGCTAATTACAATATTGCACATGATTTGGGGCTACATATCCAGTACAAAGATGATATTGGGATAACCGTGCAGACCCATAACATAGTTTTTGCCACTCATAATGCTCTTAGGCAAAAGGCAAATAACATCAAGTCAACCCTAGCAGATGCACATGAGAAAACTGCTTTTAAAGTAAAGTATGTGAAAGAGTATCCTATCACAAGAGAGAGAGCACAAGTAATTGTGATAGCAGCAGCAAAGACCATGGGGCTTGACTATAGAGCATACAACATAGACTCAGAAGAGAATTGGTATGGAACTGCAGGTCCCCTGATGGATTATATTGGGGGTTTCCAACTAAGATTGAATGAACTGCGCATGGGTCAATCAAGAATGCCAGTTCGAAAGGTCGATGGAATCACACGCACAGTTGACATAAAGGACATCGGAATACATGGACATCACCACATCCTAGCTGAAGATATTACATGGCCTCCGGAGAAGAAATCAAGCATGCCTCAAAGCATTGGACCTCTTGCAGCCTTAGCTCAGTTGATACATTCAGATAGAGGATATTCTGCTAAGTGGAAAGCAGCAGTGAAGCGAGACATGTCCCACATCCCAGAGATTGACACAATAATAGATCTCTGTGCATTAAAGAGTTATGCAGAGACAAAGCAAATTGTCACAGTATTAGGAGACATATTACTGATAACTCTAGGAAGACAACAATCAAGAATGTTTTTCCCGGTAAACGTTCTCACGCATGCCCTTTTGCCACAATTGTTTGACCATCAAGCTCCATATGTTGCTGGCACACTCCTCATAAGCAACACTATCTTCAATTTTTGTGGTCATGGAGGCTTCCTAGCTTATAAGACAATTATGGGCAAACAATTCTTGATTCCTGGGACTCATACAGCAGAGGCAGCAGCACAAGTATTTTTTACATTGTCTATTTGGAACCTTCAAGGAAGACTTGGGAATACTAGCAGAAATCACTGGCATAGGCAAATGGATGTCAAGGTCAGACATGGGTACACACTTCAAGAAGAACAAAGGTGATGTTTACTGTTCCAATTCTGAACTATTGGTCCAAATTATCTGGAGCCAATTTGTCAGGAATGCTTACTGGAACTTATTCACAGATATCCAGTGCAGCTGTGTTTTCAGGAGAGAGAATTGTCACTTTTGGCAAAGATTTTATAGATTATTTGGGATCCAATTCTACTGGGACTGTATCAACACCAAGAACCATGGCTGGAATGACAGAAATGTTGCTCCATTTAAAACATAAGCTTCGAAATGACCTTGTAAAGAATTCAAACAAGCATAAATTTGGAACAACTTGTTGGTACAAGATTGAAGGGCTTACTAAGGATGACAAAATCAAAGCAGATGGGTTATTGCTCAACACAACTGGGAGATATTTTCTTGGAAAAAATGATGAGATGTAATAAACCAAGCCTTTTCTTCTCACATCAATTATTTCATATTTTCTATTACACTTTAATTATTCTTTCGTAAACCAATTTCTTATTTCATGGTTCGCTTAACACTCTTTTTACCTTTTGTGTGCTTTTAATGGTTATTTTTGTACTTATAAATCAATATGAATAAAAAAAAATAAAAAATAAAAAAAAATAGTCTGAGAGAAATTCACCAATTCTTCCTGGATTATAATCTAGACATCCTACTTGTCAACGAAACCTGGCTCAAACCCAGCCAATCTATAAGTTTACCTAACTATATAATTTACCGTAATGACCGCATCCACACACGAGGCGTAGCCACTATATTCCCCAAAAGGATCCTAAAACGTCCGCCGAACCTACGTTCGTTCGGAGAAAATGTGCCATGGCGCAAATCCATGAAATACAAAAGGCCCAAACAAATCCTCAGGGAGAACTAAAACTATATTGAAGTCAACTCCCGCAAAATTAATGACCACAAACATGTAAATTAATAATTTATCTTGTAAAATCATGCCCATCATTATAAAGGAGCTAGAGCTTGTAATCCAAGCTAATTACTCTATTTGACGTTCTATCAAAGTCAAAGTCAGTATATTATCAAGCGTTACACTCGCCTAATGCATATCCCATTGGACTTGTGGTAGACAACAATAAATAAATCGGTAATTTACTTCGCTTTCCAATGTCCGAAAAAAAAATTTTTATTAAAAAACGCGCGTGGCCTTTGCACCAAAATGAAAGAGTTTTATCACAATGTTTTGTCAAATGAATTCAATATAATTTTAATTACTGAAACATGATTAGTAGACAGCATATCTGACAACGAGCTCTTCGACCCCAGGTATAATATTTACAGAAAATACAAATACACGCCCCTAACGGGTAAAACCAAAGTAAACTCACGCGAGTCGTGGAGCTCGTAAGCTGAAGACATTTAGATTTCACTAGTATTAAGAGACCCAAAACGTCGTATATCTAATATTCATATCTGTTGTTCGTACCCGGAGTCGGTCCAAAGCTATCAAATACTCAGCTTTTATCCTTTCTCAACAGTCACAAGTCTAGAATTTCCGATTTAACCACAAACTATCCAAACGATATCTTCCTATTAATTGGCAATCACAAGATGCCCAACATCAGCTGGAACACCAAATATCATCCAAAACAACAGGCACGGTAGAATACTTGACCTAGTGTTCTGTAATACAACACTCTGCGTCTCTCCTGCCAAATCAACTCTGGTTCAGGAGGATACACATCACACATCCTTAATAGTTAGTAACCTAGCATAGTATGTAACCTGGACGTTCACGGCATTCCCGAGGCAAAAGGATAAAATCTGTTAACATTACTGGAGAGAATGGGGTCCATCATTAACATCCCGCTTCCGAGTGGCGCTGCGCTCGCCGTCACTCGTCCTACCTACTAAGACTTGGTGCTCCCACCACTAACTTCTATGTAAATGAACACCTGACAATAAAAAATAAAATACTCTTTGCAAAAACACGTGCCGCCGGAAAAGAAAACGGCTATAAATACGTATGGGTCCGGAATGGCAGTATCCTGGCGAAAAGGAATGATCTCTTTCGAGTTTTCACCATTCGTCGTGAGGGAGACCTTAACAAAATTAGCACTCATGATCAACAAAATATGTGACTTCTACAACGCACTAGTTACTGCTGCTGTCGATGCCAACTCTCTCTCACTATCCTGTACCCTTGTTCATTCGTCTCTTTCTTGGAAGATTACTTGTTTCGCAATACCTCCATAATTATATAGCACTATCATATCTTTTGCATATTTCTTCATATTTTACAATTGTTATAAATATTATAACATATTTATAACATATTTTAAATGTTATAACATATTTTATGTTGACATATTTTACACTAAGTAATCTTTGTTTCATATATAATTTTAATGCTTCATACGTCCTACTTAATGTACCGCTCTCGCGAATGTGGAATAAGTCGAAAAGCACACTTACACTAATAAAATGACCTCATCAATTATATCCGTTTATTACCAGAACTGCGGTGGTATTAAGACCAAAATTCAGGAGCTACTTATTAATATTTCATCGAATAACAATAATGTTATAGTTCTAGTTGAAACATGGCTTGTAGCAAGTGTGAATACGGCCAAATTCATAGATTCACGGTACACGGTGTTCCGACGAGACGAGTAGAGACCGTATGATTACTGGTAAGATGGACGGAGGCGGTGTGCTGGTAGCAGTGCGCAAGGAGCTCTCAGCTTCCCGTTTCGATGACTGGGAAAAAAATCAGGATTGAACAAATCTTCGTATCTATTCCGGTAAGGTCTCTTAATCTCATTATATGTGCTGTATACATTAGGGTGTGTAAATTATTTCTACTTTTGAATTCAGAAACGCATGATGTCTCAAAAGTTGCGTCTTACAAAGAAAATGAGAACTACATTCATGCTCGCTAAAATGCATTGAAAAACAGAAAAAAAAACTAACATAACGCTTGTGCAGGAGCCAGGATCAGTGTATCTCGGACACGCTACGCCATCATCTGGTACTGCTAAAGACAGCGAAAATGCCATATGTTCTCTTTTGGAAGAGGAAAATCATCAAATGGAGAAAATTGTTGCAGTTGGTTGTGACGGAACAAATACAAACACTGGCCGGAAAAATGGAATCATTTCAAGAATGGAACAGAGACTTGGAAAGCCATTGCAATGGCTTATCTGCCAGCTGCACGCCAATGAACTACCATTGCGACATCTGCTATTTTCATTAGATGGACCGACTAGCGGACTTGTAGCTTTCTCGGGACCAATCGGAAGAAACTTAAAAAATTGTGAGAACATGAACATTATTCGGTTTGTTCCCATTCAATCATCCATACCGGAAAAGATAACTGAAAAATTAAGCACGGACCAAAATTATTTATATAATATGTGTCTGGCTGCGTCAAAAGGTATGATAAGTGTAGATTTGGCAAGGAAACAACCAGGGAAAATGTCTCATGCCAGGAGGCTAACAACTGCAAACAGAATATTACGGCTATTTGTTGCAACGGAAAACCCAACAGAAAATTTGCAGATATTGGCCACCTTTATTGTGAGAGTATATGCTCCAATATGGTTTACCATAAAGTGCAATAGTTCTTGTATAGATAGAGCCCGTAATCTCTGGAAAATGGTTAGCATTTCCAGATATCTTTCAGCAGAATTGAAAGCTATTGTCGACCCCGTGATTCAGAGGAACGCATATTTTGCACATCCGGAAAATATTCTATCAATGTTAACCGATGACAATAAATGTATAAGGGAGCTAAGATGTAGAAGGATCATTAAATATAGGGCCCTTCAAACTTCAGGAGTGAGAGAGTTCATAATTCCAAAAATGAATTTCAACTGCAATAGCTACATAGAATTAATTGACTGGCAGGCCACAGATTTAATTCTGACAGAATCTCCACTCCTGAGCAACGTAAAAACGGACGAATTACTTAAATTGTGTGATGAAGGAAATGTAAAAAGGTTCGATTTTCCTAAATTTCCTTATTTCGTGCCCGAGCTGTAAAAAAAATTAACCAAATAGATAAAATAAAAAAAGTTTTTTTTTTAATTTTATTCATAAGTTTAAAAATTACAATAGAGTTTCATAAAAATAAAGTCATAATAAATCAACAAATATTCCTATCGATTTCTCTGGAAAAATTGTCAGTTTCGGCGGGGAACATTGAATGAAATTTTCAAATGTAACGTAAGTTAAATTTGAGTTGAAACAACCCAATTCTGGTTTGAAAAAAATCAACAGAATGACTGTTACATTTGAAAAGAAAAGAAGAATATGAACGATTGTTCAGATATTTTTGAAACAACTGGTCAAATAAAAAAAAATGTTTTAAACTTAAAAATTAAAAAAAAAAAAATGAACTTGGAAATCGTTAGTGTGCCATCCAAATGATCAAACGTGCCACCTCGGGCACGCGTGCCCTAGGTTCGCCACATCTGTCCTATGCGATTCAATCTAAAATTAAAAACAACAATGAGCGTAAGCGAAATTTCAGGAAAGCTGATTACACGCAAAACAATAATGACATTAATTGTACTGATTAGAAATCTGAAATTACGAATTTATCAGCAGAAGAAGCAGTAGACCAATTCTATGTAATAATAAACAATTTAACTGATAACTTTATTCCATTAGGGGAAAGCGGTCACCATTCGTACGCAGGGCACATTCGTGCAGTATAACTGAAAAACAAAACGGCACAAAAACACGCCGAGCATACCCGAGCTGTTCCGAGTAAATTGTTTCCCACTGCCTGTGATGCCAAAATCAGTGAAACGCGGTGGGCGGTGAAACGAAACGTCAGAAATGGCGTCTTCGAGTGCCGGTTTAGACCGTCTTTTAGAAGTTTCGTTAAGTAATTTCAAAAAGAATTCAGAGACGGGTGTTATCAGTGGATACATCGACAATGAAGGAAATTATGAAGCAGCCCATTTCTCCAGTTCATAAGCAGCTGCTGATATTTACGAGTTATTCGAAATTAACATTTCCAATGTTAATTTCGGGAGGGAATGGCCGACAAAGATGTCGATGAGGTTCGCTATCCATCACATCGCCAACCCTTCGGTGGCGCAAAGAGGAGGACGGAACGTGATCAATGTCGAATTGGTACATGGAACATTAGAGGAGGAATGGAAAGAAAGATGAACGAACTGTGTGATACTATGGTGAGCAAATGTTTGGACGTACTTTGTATAACAGAGAGTATGAAAAAAGGTAGCGGTACAATGCAGCATAATGATAGGCTCGTCATTTGGTCTGGGAGACCAGATACGGAGAGGGCTTGTCAAGGTGTTGCAGCGCTACTGTCTCCCAGAATGATTGAATGTATGTTGCAGTATGAATGTGTAAGTCCGAGAATAATGTGGATCAGATTTAAAATCGGTTTGACAAGGGTGTTTCTTGTTATTTGCTACGCCCCTGTTAATTCTGAAAGCGATGAAGTGAAAGATGATTTTTGGACTGGTGTGAATGTTGTAATGAGACTAAAAAATATGAACGAAAGGATTATAATGGCAGGCGATTTGAATGGGTGGGTGGGAATTAGACGTGACGGATTTGATTCGGTCTTAGGTATGTTTGGGGATAAAAGAACGAATGACAACGGGAACAGAATGCTTGAAGTATGTTTAGAGTGGAACCTGTTTGTGTCGAATACTTTCTTCGATCATAAAGGTATCCACCAATATACGTGGGAAAGAGGAAATGAGAGGTCAATTATTGATTTTGTAGTAATTGACTCTAGGTTGAGAGCTGTTACCGAGGACACAAGAGTTTTCAGAGGGGCTGAGGTCGAAACTGACCACTTTCTTGTAGTGTCGAGAGTAAACCTCTTTCGCGGTTGGCGCTCTAAAGTGAAAACGGTACCAGCTCCGACAAGAGTCAAAATAGAAAAACTGCAAAACGATAATGTGAGAAGTAAGTATGTGAATTGTGCAGAGATAAGATTGAATGCGAAGGAAATGGATGGTCTAAGCATAGACGAAACATGGAACCACATAAAAGTGTGTCTTTGTGAATCTGCTAGGGAGGTTTGTGGAATAAGTACGCAAGGTAGGAAGAAAGGTGATGCATGGTGGGATGATGAGATTAAAGCACTGGTCTCAGAAAAGAAGAAAGCATGGTTGTGTCTGATTGCGGCTGGCAGTGCTTCCAGCGAAGAGAAGTATCGAGCGAAAGAAGTATATAAGGAATGTAAGAAAAAAGTAAGAGTTGGAGTGAAAGAACGAAAGAAACGCCTGGAAGAGGAAGAAGGAATGAAAATGACAAACCATTTCCAAGAAAACATTAAGTTGTTTTGGAAAGAAGTCAAAAGGTCCCGGAGTGGCCCAGAAAACGGAAGCATGAAAGTGATAAAATCAAAAGATGGAAAAATGTTGACGAATGAGGAAAAAATAAAAGAGAGATGGATGAATTATTTCGAGGAAGTCTTCGAAAGCGAAGTGAATGACAGTGATTCCAGTGGCGAATCAGATATGAATGAAGATGGAGTGAATGTTACCGAAATTAGCATGGATGAGATAGAAAGCTCGATTAAATGTATGAAGAATGGTAAGGCTGTTGGGTTTGACAATATTGCTGCTGAATATTTTAAAGGAGGTAGCCGTGTAATTCTCACATGGTTGTGCAATCTTTTTAACCAATGTTTAAAGGAAGGTTACACGCCTTTAGATTGGAGAAGGGCTGTGATCATGCCATTATACAAAGGTAAAGGGTCACGTATGGAATGTGGGAATCATAGGGCTATTAGCCTGCTTAGTTCAGTTGGCAAGCTGTATGGTAGAATTTTGATTGAAAGAGTAAGAAAGGAAACAAAGGATAAAATATGGGATGTGCAAGGTGCTTTCATGAGTGGAAGGGGGTGCATGGACCAGATCTTCTCATTGCGTATGCTCACTGAGAAGTTTCTGGCAAAAAACCAGAAACTTTTCTGTGCCTTTGTAGATTTACAAAAAGCATACGACCGAGTCGACAGGAAAAAGCTATGGAAGGTGTTGTCCAAGTATGGAGTGAATACGAATCTGATTCAGGCAATTGCGTCTCTGTATGAGGAAAGCGTTGCATGTGTTAGGGTAAACGGTGGTTTTACGGGGTGGTTTGATATCACAAAAGGTGTTAAACAAGGCTGCGTAATGTCACCGTGGTTATTCAATCTATACATGGATAATTGTATGCAAGAATTGAAAGAGGTGGGATTGGGCGCGAATTTGAATAATTTTAAAGTATGTTGCCTGTTGTATGCTGATGATGCGGTGCTGATTGCTAATAGTATAGATGATCTACAGTCTCTCGTGTCTAGGATGAACGAAGTATGCATGAAGAATGAGTTAATGATGAATGTAAGTAAGTCTAAAGTAATGGTGTTTGAAAGAGAGAGTACGAAAACAGTGTGCAATATAATTGTGAATGCGGAATACTTGGAGCAGGTGGATGAGTTTGTGTATTTAGGAAGTATGTTTACGAGAGATGGGAAGGCTGACAGAGATATCGAAAGAAGGGTAAATGCAGGTAATTCCGTTAATGGAGGACTAAACGCCGTAGGCGCTAACAAAAAATTGTCCAAAGAAGCGAAGTTAGCAGTCCACAACGGAGTGCTGGTACCTACCTTGATGTATGGAAGTGAGGCATGGAACTGGCAAAGAAAGGATGAAAGTAGATTAAATGCTGTTGAAATGAGATCCCTGAGGCGTATGTGTGGTAAAACCATGTTTGATCGTGTGAGGAATGTGGAGATCCGCAAAGAGTGCAAGGCTGATGTAAGCGTAATGAGTAAGATTAAGAAAGGGACGCTTAGATGGTTTGGGCATGTAGAGCGAATGAGCGAAGATAGGAGTGTAAGGAGGATATATGATGCAAATGTGAATGGTAGCAGAAGTCGGGGACGCCCGAGGAAGACATGGCACGATCAAGTGAATCAGATACTCGAGTCGGGCCATGTCAAGAGTCAGAATAATAGAAGAGTATGTATGAGACGATGTATGAATGTGAATGAGGCAAGGAGTGTGTGCCAAGACCGAGTTGTTTGGCGGTCCGTCCTCTCTGCCTACCCCTGCGGGGAAACGGCGTGATGGTTAGTTAGTTAGTTAGTTAACATTTCCAATCTTTCAGATGCAGTATACACGTTCTGCCCGCCTACAGTGGAGTTCTTTGGGATGCTGTAATGATTTCAAAGGGGTTGTTACCATAGTGTTTATATTTCCTGTGTGGTGTTATGTATTATGATTACATAATAGCCGTGATGTAGCATAACGCATAAGCTACGTTGGTGTTGGATACGTAATGCTTGATTTATCTGTCATGTTTTTAAAGGGGTTTGTTCCCTCAATGTTTATATTTCCTTTGTGTGGTGTAATGTTTTATTTTCCATTAATAAAATAATATCAAATATGTATCAATGAATTGCCCAAATTCCTTCATTGCTCACTTATCCTTCAACATGCTATATGGCATCCAAATTTTCACATAAGACTCCAAATAATGCTAGTTTTACTTTCCCATAGGTCTGTTTTGTAATGTAAAAAGATTAGATACTTTGAGTATATATATGCCTAGTACGAATTTATACAAAAGTTGAACATAGGGCCTACCACAAGTCTTTTATTGTCCAAAAGTTCATTATATTTCCAGGAATTAGAATGTGGTTGCCATACCAAACAGTCTTTATTAAGGCTTTGGAATCGACATTATGATATTGGCCCTATAGTAATGTAACCTAACCAAATGAAATCAAGCTGCAAGAATCGTATGAAACGAAAGATGAAAATTAGCTTTCGGCTGCTCGGAAATATTCGGAAATGCTCGGCCGTTACGTCACAAAAAGAACCCTAGGCCACGCCCCCTGTCGACTGGTCGCTGTGGATATAGCATCTCTTATAGACATACCGGCCGCCATGTTGCTAGCGGAGTGTCGCGCAGCGATGTGATGTCTAGGGAAATTTCCCTAGATCTAGGGGAGAAAAATATTCTTTAGGGAAAAGGGAAATCAGCACAAAATCTAGGGAAATTTAGAACTCGGGCAAAATTTTTTTTTTACATATGACAATACTACTGGTATTGCTAGTCGCAAATTTTTTTTTAAAGAAATTCCCATTCCATGAATCAATATTGTAGATTTACTTACAAGAAATGTTTTTAACACTGACAACTCAAAATTTATCTAAAAGGATGAATGGGGAATCCTTTAAAAAAAAAATTGGTTTCAGGTTACGTTTTTATCCATGTTTATTTATTACAAGGAATTTTCTCGAAGTTTCTGTTGCTTTGAAAGGTGATTAGGTGATCGCGCTTGATTTTTATATTGAAAAGTGATTTTTATTCGGAATTTCATTTCTAATTCAGTGGTAAGTGACATACATACTTTGATATTATTATTTTACTAAGAAAAAAGTGTTTTATTTGGAAAAGTACAATATTATAAGCCTACATATTATTACTAAGTATCGATGTATATCTTTCCAATTAATAAACATATAACAGGATTAGTGTTACACAATCAGCAAACTACAGGATTAGTGTAATAGCATTAGGAATAAGTTATAAGTTCAATGTTCAGCTACCAAGATCCTTAAGCTACTTACTGATGTATTCGGTGTTTAACACAACTTATACTATTATGTGTTTGGTAAAGTGCATCCTGAATATAATATTTATTACAGGCCACGATGGATATTCCTTCAACGTCCGGCACGAGGAGGAACCTTTCGGATGCAGAAGAAGCTCCTTCAGCCAAGAAGCCTAAAAAAATATATGCCCAAAAATACCAAGAAAAATGGGAATGTGAGGAGAATTTCAAAGGCTGGCTGAAAAGAAGTAAGAAGGGGCCAACATTTTTTTTTTGCCATGCCTGTAGTAAAGATTTTGTATGTGGCAAATCTGAAATCCAAAAACATGCCCAGGGAACAAAACATATTACTAATATCAGAGCTGCCGTTTCCCAACACACGCTGTTATCAATGCCTAGGGTGCAACAACTGACGACAGAAGCCGCAAAAATAAAAGAAGCTGAGATAAGGTATGGTACATCTTTACACTACTGATTTTAAAATGTACTTATAATTTATTTTACAATATGATAAGGTTTAATCTATAGTATATTATTATGAAATAAATCTTCCCAATTCTTATTACATATTTCTAAATTTATTGTATCTACTATATTGTTAATTATTTATTTATAATTTCAGGTTGGCCGCCTTTGCTGTAGAACACAACATTCCATTTAAAGCCATGGACCATCTGAGCAAGTTAGGCCAAGCTCTCTATCCGGACTCTGAAATTGCCAAAAAGGTGACTTGTGGCAGAAAGAAATGCACAGCAATCGTCAACAACGTCACGGGGAGTGTTGGGTTTGAAAATGTTTGTAAGTTGTTAAGGGACAATAAATTTTCATTAATTGTCGACGAGTCCACTGATATTAGCAGCATTAAACATTTAGCCTTAATAAGTAGAGTTTTTGATAATAGTATAAACCAAATAGTAGATGTATTTTTGAACTTAGTTCCTGTGCCTTCTGCAACTACTGATAGTATGTATAATGAAATTAAAGATTTTTTTTGTAAAAATAATATCCCATATGCTGCTAATATGGTGGGCTTTGCTGCAGATGGTGCCAATGTGATGATGGGTTCGAGGCATTCGCTTTCTGCTCTTTTAAAAAATGATATACCAGGTCTTTTTGTTATGAAATGTGTGTGTCACTCTTTTCACTTGTGTGCTAGCAATGCATGTGAAAAGATTCCATCAGGTGTGGAAGATTTAGCAAGGGACGTATATTCCTATTGTCATATAACAGATTTTAGGCGCGAAGATCCTACAGTTGCTAGCCTGAGTAGCGGGAACTATCAGGTTGGTTGCTGGGCCAAACGGAGTTGAAAACGCACAAAAGATCCGCTAGAGTTCCCCCCACCCCCGGCGACCAAGCGCCTCGTCCCTTCTTACGCCCCGACCTCTGACCTAGCTGGACGTGTGCGCATCCCGGCCCCGCGTTCCCAATTTCGCACCGCACGGTCGAAAAGCATAATGTACGAGAATGGCGCGCTTTGAACATCGACAGGCTGGCACCGCTTGTTTGAAACACGGCGCTCAGCCCTACAATCAACAGGATGCCCCGAGGACTCCCATGTCCCGACCACGCCACGCTGTGAGTTTCTTACGTTTCCTATTACCCCTTGAATGTGTCCGCTAATAACCTAAATTCGTCCACGCTGCCTGTCGGTCTAGAGAGAGAGCTGTTAATTACTCCCCAGAGAGAGATTAGGGAACCCTTTGATGATAATTCCAGTTAGGATGTAACAACCTGTATTCTATTGTTATTCACCCATGTAATGTCCATTTTGCCGCTCAAATACAATGTTGATTCATAAAAAACCTAACCTCTTTCATTTGGGGATAGCAGTCGTATGGGAGTGTTTTGTGTAGACGGTGGGATATGGATTCTTGAGCCTCGCGCTGACCCCGAACCCTGACTATGAGAGAGACGTCTCATGCCCCGCTCTGAGCTGGCCGAGGGAAAGTCAGGGCCCCCCAGGTCCAACGCGCGACACTGTCGACCAACATGGGGCAGAATTTTTTTTAAACATATCCTTCCCGACTGCACAGAATTACCTTTACGATTGTCCCCAATTTGAAAACATGTACTATGCAATTTTGTCCACACAAAGCGCGCAATTTTGTGCCAAGAGCATTTTTGCCGCGAAAACTACGGTGGAAGTTTCTCGAATAAATAAGAAACGCACGCAATCCCGTCGTGACTTTGTTGCCAAGCGCATTTTGCCGCGAAAAAATAACGGTAGGAATTCTCTCGAACGAATAAAAGAGACGCGCGAAATTCCCGCCAAATGCTGTGATAACGAAAGTTCGAACATAATGTTTTGTTTCAACAACCTAGATTCTGTGTTCTTTGTTTAACAAAACAAACCCACTGTTTTAATTTCGGCATAAATTGCACCGTAATAATAACAGTCAGGATTTAGAACTGTGAAGCCAATTTTTACACCGGAAGTGACTTTTTTTAAAAAAAGCACAATACACCCAACGGCCCATCGAAGCTGATTTCTAAAAAGTATATCAGCTACAACCTGTAAAACACAAATAATTCTTTATCCCGATTAATTATATAGGTACGGTGTTTGTCCATATTCTTGTTTTTTTCAGCATTGACTGTTATAAAAGTGATTTTAAGTGAATTGTTTCAAATTAACTTCAGAAGTGCAGTGTTTTTTTTGCAAATAAGTGCTTTCTCGACGCAATAATAAGAACGTGTGTTCAATCTCACGATTTAGTGCCAGTAAATGAAGCAAATATAAAATCTTTCCATCAAAAGTGTTTTTTCGCTTCTGAAGTGCTGTTTTTTGTGCCTTTTTTCGTGCCTTTCCTCAAGTGCAGTGAATATAAGTGCGAATAGTGCCCACAAAAATTAAATAATGCAAATCCTAAAGTGTCCCCCTGGCCAATTTTTCTTCAAAAAGACTTAGAAAAATTTCGGAGTTTTTTTTTCCCTTTTTAAACCATTTTTAACAATGAATTCCAATCAAATGGCTACATCTTTGGACATGGGTGTCATTCCCAATGTACACAACTTATCCAAAGTGCACCTACAAGCCGTCTTAAAAGACAGAGGAATATCACCACTAAACAAATCAAAGTCAGCATTGAAAGCATACGCTTTGTTATTCAACAAGAAGTTCATCAGGAAAATAAACCTATCCGTTGCAAGTGAAGACAAGGCACCCAATACCCCAGTTTTGGAAATCCCCGTTTCTAACAAAGAAACCAGGACACATGTTACAGTAAAACAAGACAATGCACCCATCACGGCACAAGAAAAAACATACGATCTCACTCCTTGGAGGATCAAATATAACGGTGTTTCTGATATACTGGATTTCATTGACCGAATCGAAGAAACGGCCTCAATTAAAAATGTTCCATTTGACGTGCTGCAGAAAAACTTTATAGAACTAATATCTCCAGAATTAATCCCGTGGCACAGAATACAAAAATCAAAATGCAAGGACTGGAATAAACTCAGATCAGCCCTGATCACTAGCTTCGGCAAATCAGAGGCCCAACACAGAATTAAATTATCGTTACTATCCATTAAACAATTAGTAAACGAAACTGTGGCAACATTCATAGAGAGGGCCGAGTCCATCAACATCAAACTTTCCCACCCTGTCTCGGAAGCCGAATTATTACCAGTTATAACTGATGGCCTCCTACAAAGATATGAAAACATTATCACCTCACAGAAAATTGTGTCGTTGGCCCATTTAAACGAAGTTTGCCTCATTTTGGAATCCCACCAAGACAGGAAAAACAACAAAACCACCACGGACAATATCACTGTACCAAGCCGTCCTTCTGGATTAAAACCAGAATTTGACAACAAAAAAGTTTGCTCCTTTTGCAAAAAAGTAGGTCACCTAGCTACCACTTGTTTCAAGCAGGCCAAATTTCTGGAAGCTAAAGAACCCAGAACCTTAAAGAGACATCGCTCCAGGGATCGTTCTCCTCCACGCGACGAACTGCGTGAAATTTTCAAAAGATCAAGAAATAACATGGAAAGGTTGCAAGACCCTCACTTTGTTAAACCTCAAGTGGATTTCTCTAAACCCCCACCGAATTTTCATGCAAGAAAACCAAAAAACTAAATAATAACCTCTCAGGTATTCATTCTGTACCAAGGTCTAAGGAATGGACTGATTGGTTATCACACATTAAATATTTTAACCTACCTTTGTAAATAAATGTATATTAACATATTATGACCATGAAGTATTATTCCTGTAATAACGTTCTTTCCCTCACGACAATCGTTTTCTCCCTTTTTACCTTTTATTTTCTCACCTGTTCTGAAACTGATCATTTTAGAATAGAGACACGTTTTCGAGTTACAATCGCCGGGAAGTCGCGAACCCGCTTTTGCTTCTCAACTTCTACACTATGCAATGTTTATGTCATGTCACCCCATTTTCGTTTCATTTTGTTCCCTTCGTCGTGTTAGAAAGAACCACCCCACTTTTGTTTTTGTCCTTGTAAAATAACGATTGGTAATCACTCATAAGAGTGCCATCCAAAAGAGTTCGGATTTTGTAAAATTCCAAAGTGTTAAATACCGACCCCTCTTTTTTAAAAAAAAAAAGAAAACCTGTCAAGTACAGCCATTAATTCTTTCTTGTCCAATTCAACTTTACCTTGAGTATGTAAAACCCAATAGTGGTCTCAAAGGCAAGAACCAAGCAGCAATTAATCACATAATTGCCCTCTTTGTATGTATATAATTTTTTCAATTTTTTCCTTTCAAAAATTGATGGCGTCCTACCCAAGCTCACATTTACCAAAAATCGGATTTTGACACATCCATTTTGGGAAATTGTATTTATAAAAGAAAACCAAATGTCGGTCCTATAAAACCACATACAAATAACTGGACTCGCTTCAACTAAAAGTATGTAAAACCCATTAAGGTCTTTTATTGTATGACGAGATCTCGATTTCTTTTCTCTACTGTTACGTCACGTATGCCTCGTACCTCACGTTTCAACCCTACGGGACAGGTTAGTAAAACCTTACGGTTATCCTGATCTTCGAACGCAAATAATTATATCACAACGTAAATCAACAGGACTTTGTTCGATCATCGTTGCATAATATAAACACCCAACCTTTGTCTCACCATTTAACCAAGTGTTTGCAACCCAATTGCACGCTACAATGAACAGTATGTAAAGCCATTATGGGCCTGTTCTCACCCATCGCACGATGTAAGTAGAAATACCTTCTACCATCATCTTGCACCTTGTAACACATGAAGTAACATTAAAATTGTTTATCTTCTCTATTGTTCCATCGTACGCCTCTCCAGGCTACGGAGTTAGTCAATCTAACAAATCTTTGCAAACAGTATCAAATGATACTGCTAGCTTTTGTTGAATTATATTTAAATGTAAAAAATTGTCACGCGATAGGAGAGATCCTTAAAAAATCCACCACTACACGAGAAGTTCGTTACAATTACTTAATACTTATAACCATGTGTTATAATTTGGTCGTGTGACATTAATTTGCCATGAGTACCGCCCTTGTGTATAATTTGGTCGTGTGACATTAATTTGCCATGAGTACCGCCCTTGTGTATAATTTGGTCGTGTGACATTAATTTGCCATGAGTACCGCCCTTGTGTATAATTTGGTCGTGTGTCATTAACATGTCATGAGAACCGCTTTTGTGTATAATTGTGTACAACCCTGTACACGAGACGTGGAGACGTAATAATAATACTTACCGTGATTCGTGTGAACGACATAATATCGACATCGTCATCTCCTTTAAGGAACTGTTTTTACACTCTTTGACTTCTGTCTATAATTGAGTTGTACCTTGCATATACTGCATACTTGTACACTATACGTGAAGACGTTACAATACTCACCATGAATCGTGCGAACGAAATAATATCAAACCTTTATATGTGAACTACGTAAGTATTTCACAGAAACCCCTTTGTTCAACGCCAATGCCCGTGGACTTCCTGTTTTTGCTGCTTTCCAAAAAGAAAAGAAGCCCAGGAATATCTACTATCCCAAAAGGACTAGTTTTCAGCTTCACTGTCAATTATGGGGCATAGTGCCGCAGGAGTTAATCGATGGGCACAAAACCACTAAACTCGTCGTCTGGGAAACGAATAAGAAGAATCCCAGGTTTGTGAAATTGGAACTAGGGTCTGTCTTTTCTCACAATCATGTAGAAGTTTAAAACGACCCCTAATCTTTTGCCAAATACACGCAAAAGATTAGCCTCTTTAGTACAATGTGTATTCAAATGCTGTTTAAAATTAATCCACTTTATTAAAATGTAAAGAGTCAGGAAATCTGCTGGTTGAATATGTTTCACTCTCACATAGAGGTTGAATTGGAAATTAGTCCAGTCTCTAGCAAATTTCGTAACTCAATTCCCGTCCTTTTTCCTCCCCCTCCCTACCCCCATGCCCTCAGGCATATGTATGAAGTGGAAAATCTGTTGTCGACCATATTTCGCCCTCACTTCGAGTTCGAATCGGTAATTGTTCCGGTCACCAACAGGCTTCCTACCTCACCTTTCACGTATGTTGTCATTTTTTTCTCTCCTCAACGAAACACATTCATGAATTTTGAATACGTATGATACGCACTTGGCGTATCGTCTGTCTCTTCTGACAACCTTTATTCATGAATTAGTTTCCCTGCTGTTGCCGTGACTCGTTCACGAATTTTTTGTCTTGTTCTTTGAAATCCTACGAAAATGTTACCACCTGTATGTTAACATAGGCCAAGGAAGGCCGGTTGTTTTTTCAACCAAGACAGTTTGTCATTCGGCAAACGCCAAGTCATCCTAATAAAGGATAATGTTTATGTAATCAAAACTAGTTAGGAACCTCTCTCTACCTCTCTCTCACACTCTCCGTCACTCTCCGGACCGGCAGCTAAACCTCGTTTGTTTATTTTTCTGGACACATTTTGTTTCTCTCCAAACTTTTCTTCATTGGTCCCTAGGCAGGTAAACTTCAAGAAATTTGCTTTAATAATAATTCCCCCCGGATTTAAAAAGAAGCCCAGGCGGATGCCATCTCCGGCAGCCAAGCTGAGCCTCACCTCCTAGCAGCCTGCGCTGTGGTTACAAAGGTCCCTCGACTACTACTCGCTACACACTTGTTCCATCTTGTTCCTGAAAGCACAGACCATACCACTCATATGTATGACGTTTGTCGCACCACTGCAAGCCGAGTTGTCCCACTATACTTTATGACACTCTGAACTACCTTTCGGACACGCTAGTCCCGGAGTTCAAATTCTTGCCCTCAATGCCAATGCCAGTTATACCGTCTCTTGCTCTGTCATGCAGTGACGCATACCAGGTCGTGGGTGAAACATAATTACCCTTTGCCCCCTCCAGTAAACACAAACTGCGCATCTCTAAAAAGTTATCCTGAGCTACATTATGCTCCGATAACCAACACATACGATCCGTGCCCACCATAATAGCACATAGGACTCGTACTGGCATAACTACGGAACCTGGACTACTCTCTCCAATGACCACTGTAACCATAGCCGCAGCCCCGCAAACCACAGCCCCACTTCGCAAACATCAACGCCCACAACGAAGCAAAGTGTTTTTCCAAGGCCTAAGTGTACTCCTGAGTGTTTTTTTTCAATTGCATAACCATGCTCTTTTGTTTTTTTTCAATTGTATAATGTTGTCTATTTGTTTTTTCAATTGCATAACCATGCTCTTTTGTTTTTTTTTTCAATTGTATAATGTTGTCTATTGTTTTTTCAATTGCATAACCATGCCCTTTTGTCTTTCAATTGCATAATTTTGTCTTTTGTCTTTCAATTGCATAACCATGTCTATTGTTTTCTAATTGCATAATTTTACTTGTTGTTTCCACACCTGCTCTCTCCCCAAAATTATTTGCTCCAAACATGCTATGTACCCTTCCTCATTTCTCCCCACAAATATTGTTACCTAGCCTATGGCATAAGCTAGTCATTATGTTTTAGCTAGGCATCTCTCTGGCCATCCAAGTCTCTCAAACTAAGGGCAACTTTTGTTTTGTCAAAAAACCCCAAGGGAGGCATATAGAGGATCTTTTAACCCTGATGCTCCATTGCCACGTCGCCTTTTTTACGAGCGCGGGGGGAGGTGTCATATAACAGATTTTAGGCGCGAAGATCCTACAGTTGCTAGCCTGAGTAGCGGGAACTATCAGGTTGGTTGCTGGGCCAAACGGAGTTGAAAACGCACAAAAGATCCGCTAGAGTTCCCCTCACCCCCGGCGACCAAGCGCCTCGTCCCTTCTTACGCCCCGACCTCTGACCTAGCTGGACGTGTGCGCATCCCGGCCCCGCGTTCCCAATTTCGCACCGCACGGTCGAAAAGCATAATGTACGAGAATGGCGCGCTTTGAACATCGACAGGCTGGCACCGCTTGTTTGAAACACGGCGCTCAGCCCTACAATCAACAGGATGCCCCGAGGACTCCCATGTCCCGACCACGCCACGCTGTGAGTTTCTTACGTTTCCTATTACCCCTTGAATGTGTCCGCTAATAACCTAAATTCGTCCACGCTGCCTGTCGGTCTAGAGAGAGAGCTGTTAATTACTCCCCAGAGAGAGATTAGGGAACCCTTTGATGATAATTCCAGTTAGGATGTAACAACCTGTATTCTATTGTTATTCACCCATGTAATGTCCATTTTGCCGCTCAAATACAATGTTGATTCATAAAAAACGAAAAAGAAGTTGATTCTGAAAGTCTAGATAATTTAAGAAAGCGATGTTTAGAATTTTACATTGAAGGCGTTAGCCAAATTTTAAAAAGATTTAATTTTAAAGACAAAACAGTTCAAATCTTAAAACATTTAACCTCTAAGAGAGTATGGCCTCACCGTTGGCGTCCGAAATAAAATCTGCTCAAAGGAGTATGGACGCCCATGGTGTGTCGGTGCTTGTAGAAATCATTCTATCGAATTTATTCATAAAAAGGACATGCTAGTGACATCTCTTGACGAATTCCATAAATATGCCGAAGAAATATGTAGATTCCGTCTATTTTTAACGGATCTACAGCGTTTTGAAAATACACGTGGTAATGGCGCGTCAGTTGCGTTGATTGTAAACATTTTATTGACAGTTCGCGAGCGTAAACGACATTTTTACCGATTTTGTTAGAGGTATTTGCATTGTTTTCGTGACACAAACACTTGAATGTTTCTGTGTTGTTATTACGTGTTAAATATGCGTATTATATCGCGAAATTAACAAATAATTTTGTGCGTTTGTGACATTACTGTGAATTGTGGATTTTTTAGTTGGTTTTGTGTATTGTGGGTCCTATTTTCGTGTATTGACGACAAGTTTCTTTTCCGTGAGATATTCTCTAACATTCTGTTTTAGTTTTGGATAATTTTGAGTGTTTTTATATATTATACTTTTCACATTGAAAGGTTGTGTGTTTTGTGGGTCCTATTTTCGTGCATTGACGACACATTTTTTTTCGTGTGATATTCTATAACAGACATTTTTAGTGTTGGATAATTTTGTGTGTTTATATACTTTTCAAACTTTTCACATTGAATATGTCAACACCTTTGGATGAAGACGAAATTACGGCCGTATTAGCCGAAAGTGATGATGAAGACTTTTTCAATGATATCCAAGATTTACCAGTTCATTCTGATAGCTCTTCCGATGACTCAAATATTTCTGATGATGAAGAAGATGAACCACCATCTTCGAAAAAGCAAAAATTGGATAGTCGAAAATGGGTTCAATCTGATTTTGTACCAACCTTGCATGATTTTGACAGCAGGCATTCAGGTATAAGAGGCGATATAAATTTGGATGAGAACGCAAGCGAACTCGACTTCTTTGAATTGTTCTTTACTAATACCATAGTTCAGTCAATTGTAACGGAAACAAATAAATACGCTTCAACACTGGCTCTCAACGTAAGTCTAAAATCAAAAATGAATAAATGGGTTGACACTACTGTGTCCGAAATAAAGATATTCTTGGCGACACTTTTGCTTATGGGTCTTGTTGGTAAAAACTCATTGAAGAAATATTGGTCAAATAACCCAATAATAGAAACGCCATTCTTCAGAGTGTTATTTTCACAGGATAGATTTCTACTTTTACTGCGGGCTCTGCATTTTGCCGATAACAATGTTCGGACAAATGATAGATTATATAAAATAAGGAATCTTTTGGATCCTTTGAAGAAAATCTACAAACAGACCTTTTACCCATTTCAGAACATATGTATAGATGAAAGCCTCTTATTGTGGAAGGGAAGACTTTCCTTCAAAATATATATACCGTCCAAACGACACCGTTTTGGAATAAAATTATTTGTCTGTTGTGATGTAGAAACAGGTTACGTCTTAGATATCATAGTTTACACTGGATCAGATTCAGACATCATCATGGATCCAAATATTGGAGTGTCTGGGTCAGTTGTAACAACTATGATGAAGGACTATCTTGGAAAAGGCCACAGACTCTTTGTAGACAATTGGTATACAAGCCCAAAATTGTTTGATGTTTTATTTGAAAACAAAACAAACGCTTGTGGAACTGCAAGAGCAAACCGAAAGGAAATGCCTAAGTTCGGAAATGCTAAAATGCAAAGAGGAGGTTATTGACAACAATAACAATCACGACGTAATCTGTCAAAACTCCTGTTTAAAATATCTAAAAAAACAACAAAAAACGCAAATTAACAAGTGAAAAGTGATACTATTGGATAAATCGTCCACGATTTATTCTGTGGAAGTGTTATTTCAGTTTGAAATTGATGTTTTTAGACTCAGTTGTTTAGTTTAATAATTTAAAATCTTTGTTTTTATTCCCAACACTAAAGTTTTACTAATAAACTGTCGTAACCTCGATTAGTCAAAGAAATTAGTGGATGTGAAGAATACAGTGAAAGTGAATATCATATAAAACAAACAAAAAACAATAGTTAATTGTTTATGAAAAACAGTTGAACAGTGAAAACTAAAAATCTAAAATAACATTGTCATCTTCCAAAGGCGATTTACAATATATAAAGAACTATACTGTCGCTAACTCTTAACTCGGGAGTAGTCCTGTGGATAAATCGGTCACACCAGTTGAAATTAATATCGACGGGGAGGGCGGACGTTCGAAACCCAACCAAACCAACAGGATTTTTATTTTTATTTTATTTATAATCAAAAGCACTACTGCAAAGTCTTGGCCACAGATGTCACTACAAGTTAATAAATAATCAACAAAAGCATAAATTATTCAAATAAAAATTATAAATAACCTATTCCAATAAATAACTCACTTAAAATTTAAATCAACTTCACATTACCTAATATAACAATGACAACTAGAGGTAAAAGTGCGCTTGAACTCGATGAAATAAAAATTGAAAAAATAACCCAACACATCGATAAAAAAATGGATAACATTAAAAAAGAAATCTTAACACAAATCGAATTATTCAAAGGAGAAACGCAAAAAAGTATTGATTTCATCAGCAAACAATACGATGACCTAATAAAAAAAATCGATCTAACCATAATCCAAAACCAAAAAATTGAAACTGAATTCGAAACATTAAAAAAAGAACAACAAGACCTCAAAAAAACAGTGGAGTACCTGGAGAATAAAATTGATAATCTGGAATACGAGTCTCAGTCGAACAACCTAGAATTGCGCAACTTCCCGGAAAATCCACATGAAAATCTAGTTACTATATTTCACAACCTATCCACAAACGTCATAAAATCGGTAGTACAGCCCGAAGACGCGACCTCTGTGGTGCGGGTGGGAGGCAGAAACCGCTCCGATGATTCTCGTTCAAAACCAAGAGATATAATAATCACCCTCAGCTCTAAACTAATGCGAGATTTATTCCTGGCTAAACTAAAAGAACACATTAAAACCAAAGGCCGAATTACTGCTTCATCCATAGGACTACCACATACTCAAATGGGTCACAGTACACCCATCTATATATCCGACCACCTAACTTCAAGAAAAAAATTCCTCCTGGCTCAAACAAAACAACAGGCAAAAATAAAAAACTATAAATTCACATGGACAAAAAATGGTCAGGTGTATGTTCGTAAGTCTGAGGACTCTAAAATCCTTAGAATCTCGTATGAATCGGACATTAAAAAAATGTGACTGGAAGTCAACAAAAAAAATCCATTAACTAATCTGCTTATCTGTAATAATTCAATAATTTTTATTTATTTTCTTTTCTCAGTCAACTTTGCTCACATCACAAATCTATCTATAATTATTAATAATCTTACTAAACTTATCAACTTGCTTCAAATATTTATCGTAACTTGCTCCATAATTCCCCTTTATCTGATCATTTTAAATCACTCAAATATTCTTTTCTATATAATATATTCTATGTTCTATTCTATATTCTATTCCACAATCATTCCAATTCATCCATTTATTTCCACTGTGCTAATTTATCGAATTATTATACCAAACTTAATTTATTTAAATATTTTTAATTTCTCAATTACTTTATGTCGTATGATACATGTGATACATTCAATTGTTTTAAATTATAAAATAATTTCAACTAAATTAACTCCTTATATTTCCATGATAATCCTAATCCTATCATATCATCAAATAAAATTATCTTACTTAAATCAATTACCTCACTTAACTTCTCTTAATAATGCTATTCAAAAATTGGATACAACTATTCTAATTAATTTCATAATTTCAAACCACTTGATTCCGTCTATCCTAGTGATTGTTTTTATTCTTGCACTTTTTTCACTTTTCTTAATAATTTTAATTTTGCTAATTCTCTTAAATGTGGTATATTTATTAATTTTTTTACATCCCTTGGTAATTATTATACTATTAATTTTAAAAACTCTACTTCTCCAAATAACTAAAGTCTTCTATAATTCTCTTAACTGTCGCATGAACTATAATTATAACAATTGTTTCAACCATTTCCTATGCATTATTATTTTAAATCGTGATATCTGTTTTAACTATTTTGATTATTGTGTCACTTATTTTTCTTATTTTTCTATGGATTTAAATTGTTTCATTTTTAATTTTATACACATCTGTTTTAATTATTTTGTTTATCTCAATGTCTCTTATTTTTCGATGAATTTAAATTATACCAATTTTATTTTTATATATACCTGTTTTAATTTTTTCAATTATCTCAATGTCTCTTATTTTTCGTTGAATTTAAATTGTTCCATTTCTATTTTTATAAATATCTGTTTTAATTTTTTCGATTATCTCAATGTCTCTTATTTGTCGATGAACTTAAATTATTCCATCTTAATTTGTATATACATCTCTTTTAACTATTTTGATTATCTCAATGTCTCACATTTTTTGATGAATTTAAATTTTCCCATTTTTATTTTTACAAATATCTGTTTTAACAATTTAGATTATCTATTTGTCTCTTATTTTACAATGAATTTAAATTGTTCCATTTTTATCTTTATAAATATCTGTTTTAACTATTTTCATTATCTCATTGTCTTTTATTTTTCGATGAATTTTAATTGTTCCATTTTTATTTTTATATACATCTGTTTTAACCATTTTGATTATCTCAATGCCTCATATTTTTTTTTGATGAATTTAAATTGTGCCATTTTTATTTTTATAAATACCTGTTTTAACTATTTTGATTATCTCAGTGTCTCTTACTTTTCGATGAACTTAAATTATTCCATTTTTATTTTTATATATATCTGTTTTAACACTCTTCCTATTGTTCTAATTCCGTTAATTCATATAATTCTACTAAGCACTAGAGAAACTAAACATCTGCAAAAACACATCTTAATTATCAATTTCTATGGTTTTCCTTTTCCTTTATCTTTATACATCCACTTAACTCACAATGTTACTGATGAATTCGAGCCCCCACCATACACAGACGCTTATAATGGACCCAAATAACCCTATCGATAACCTACTAAACATCACGGTTCAAACGACAAATGATATAAATGAATATAAAAAAACTATCTCCACACCTAAAGCACTAAAAATATTTGCCATGAATATCCGCAGCCTCAATAAAAACTTTGACAATTTACTTGTACTCCTAACTGAATTAGGGAATGAATTTGATATAATTGTGCTGTCAGAGTGCTGGATAAATGCAAATTATATCCCTAAAATAATCAACAACTACTCCGTGTTCAACACAACTCGGCACATGTCCCAATCCGATGGGGTCATAGTTTATGTCAAATCTTACTTAAACCCTATAGTGTCTGAAATTTCAGTTGACCATGCAAATTGCCTCAAAGTTACTATTGACAACTTAAATGTCTTCGCCATATATCGCTCCCCTAAGCTCAATAATGTCTCCCCTTTTCTCTATTCACTCGAAAAAAAAATCGAAGACTCAACTAAAGATCTCATCATAATAGGTGATATCAACATAGACATACTAAACGAAGCCAGCCCTCATACAACAAAATACCTAAACCTAATGGGCCTACATGGCCTTATACCATACATCAACATACCTACCCGAGTCACACTCACTACTAAGACATGCATAGATCACATCATGGTTAGAACAAAGCGATCTGCTAAATCAATTGTATTCGAATCTACTGTAACAGACCACTACTCAACCATCCTAGAATTACATAATTCAAAATCTCCTCCCCCTAAGCCCAGTAATCCTACTCATAAAATTGTAAATATGGATCATCTGATAAAGGCAGTAGAACTAGAAAAATGGGAGTCTACCCTGCTTTCTGAAAATGTCAACACAGCTCTTGAAACGTTTTCTGCATCACTAACTGCCCACATTAATTACGCGTCTTTCCCCACCAAAACAGCCTCCAACAAAAACAAGAAGTTGAAACCTTGGATTACGAACGGCCTTATCTTCTGCATACGTAAAAGAGACAGACTCCATAAACAAGCACTAAATAACCCTGACCCCCAATTCTCACGATTCTATAAAAAGTATCGTAACATTTGCAATAACCTGATAATAATTACCAAACAAAAATATTATAAGAAAAAAATTGAAGAATCAGGATATGACAGCAAAGTAATTTGGAACGTAGTCAACGACATATCAGAAAATAAAAAAACCTCACTCAACATTCAATCACTAGTTATAAATGGGAAAAATATCCAAGTTCACGAAGACCCAGAAACCTTAGCTGATCACGCCAACCATTATTTTAGTAATATCGGCACAAACTTAGCCAACAAAATTTTGAAAGCCACAAATAAAACCCAAAATTTTCTAGCTTCAAGGGTAAGACAACAGAACTTTCTACATCCCACACTTATCCTAGCCCCCACATCCACCAAAGAAATTGTTGACACTATACTCTCTATAAAAACAAATAGTGCTGCAGGTAATGACAAAATTTCACCTTACATACTAAAACACATAGCTCACTTCATTACCACACCGTTAAAACACATTGTTAATCTAAGTTTCAAAAGTGGCACCTTCCCCAACCAACTAAAACATGCTACGGTTATCCCAATCTATAAGAGTGGCGACAAAACAAATATCGAAAACTACAGACCCATTTCTTTGCTAAGTGTCCTATCAAAAATCATCGAAAAAATTGTCAAAAGTAGACTTATCTCCCATTTGGAAACCCAGAAGATTCTCTCGCCCAATCAGTTTGGCTTCCAAAAAAAAATTAGTACAGAATCTGCAATCTTAGATTTGACTGAGAACATCTCTAATAGCCTGGATGAAGGCGATTCCTGTCTAGCCATATTCTTAGACTTAGCAAAAGCATTCGACACGGTTTCCCATCCCATACTCCTAGAAAGGCTATCTCAAATAGGCATCCGGGACTCAACTCTTAACTGGTTCTCCTCATACCTAACTGGTAGATCACAAACTGTAAAAATTAATAACACAGCTGAAAGTAACCCTCTACCAATTCAATTCGGAGTCCCACAAGGGAGTGTCCTAGGCCCTATTTTGTTCCTCATTTACATCAACAAACTCTGTAACCTACCCATAACCGGAAAACTAATATCCTTTGCAGATGACACTGTGCTCATAGCTCGTCATAAAAACTGGAAAGGAGCATTTGACATAGCTCAACACGACATAGGCCTTGTAAAGAATTGGTTAGATGACAATCTCCTGACACTCAACGCTGGTAAAACAAAATTCCTAACCTTCAGTCTATCTGTTGCAACCCAACCTACTAACAATAAGAAAATAACAATTCACTCTTGTCCAAGACCTTATTCTTCCTGTACTTGCCCAAACTTAGAAAAAGTATCCCATATAAAATACCTAGGGGTCCTAATTGATCATCATCTTCGTTGGGATCAGCACTTAGCCAGCCTAACTCCCCGAATTCGCAAGCTCTGTTATGTTTTTCGAACATTAAGAAATATCCTTACTCCTACAATAATGAAAACAGTCTACTATGCTCTCTGCCAATCCCAATTAGCATATGGCATCATAATTTGGGGCGGTTGTGCACATTATCTTATTGATCCATTACAAAAAGCCCAAAAAACGATAATACGTACTATCAACAAGCGACCGACAAGATACTCCTCCACTCGACTCTTCACTGAATACAATGTCTTAAACATACAGCAACTCCACATAAAATTTACTCTAATGCATTTTTTGTACAAATATAAGAAAAAAACCCTCGTACACCACAATTACACCACCAGAACAATAACCAACCGACACTACAACGTCCCTACACTACATACCACGTCAGCTCGAAGACATTTCATGTACCTAGCTCCCAAAATATTTAACCTTCTCCCTGAAAACTTAAAAACCGAAACCCAACCCCATAAATTTAAAAAACTAATATCAAAATGGATAAGTTCACTTGGAGACCACAATATATAAAAATTGGTACATAAATTAAATTATATTATAATTTTATCAACTAATTATCAATTATTATTAATATTTAATACCATTTTTATTACTATAAATACATTTAGAAACCATGATTTTAATATTTGTAATGCAATTAAATTTGTATAATTTAAAAACTTTTAATTTAATTTAATTTGTATATTTTTATTACTTACTTATTATTTAATTGTATAATCTAATTGTATAATCTAATTAACTTATATTTCAATCTAAATTGCATAACTTTATAACTTATAATTAACTTATTTTATAAATCCAATCTGTAAATATCACCCGCCATAACACAGGGACATCCCTAGCATGGCGGTTGAATTATCAAAAATATGTATAAATGTTCAACAAGTTCTTATAATAAATAAATAAATAAAGATGTAAAAGCATTTCATTCAAATGATCTCTTGGCAGTAAAGTGGCGTGATAAACGAGAAATTATTATGTTGACAAACATACATGAAAATAAAATGACGATCACCGATAAAATTGACTATTCTACCAGGGAAAACAAAATAAAACCAGAAGCTGTGGTAGATTATTCGAAAAACATGGGGGCTGTAGATAAGGTTGATCGAATTCTTGGTTTTGTTGACAGTTCTCGCAAGTCTTTCAAGTGGTATAAGAAAATTTTCTTTCGCCTTTTAGACATAAATGCCCTAAACGCCTTCTTTCTACATCGTCAGAGAACAAACAAAAAACTAAGTTTTAGTGAATTTCGTGAGAATCTTGTAGGTCAGTTGGTAGAAAAATATCACACCGAAAGGCCACCAGCATCTGGAGGAAGACGAGTAACAGATTGTCCTACTCGTCTAACTGAACGACATTTTATCAACCCGCTTCCACAAACAGAGACTCAGGGAAGGAAAACACGAAGGAAGTGCCATGTTTGTAGTCACACAGCCGTTCAGCCAAGGAAAAGAACAGAAACAAGATACATGTGTATTCAATGTAATGTGGCTTTGTGCTTATTTCCCTGTTTTGAGATATATCACACAAAAAAACAGTATTAGATTGTAGTTCTTCAGTGTAAAATGAAAATGTGAAAAATAGTTTTAGATGACATTTTTTAGTTTCTTTTGTGTAAAAAAGTAAGGTGTAAAAAGTTTATCCCATAAAAATTAAAAAAAAATTGAAAAAAAAAATTGTGTAAATAAAACTTTTTTTTTAGTGTAAATAAAACAAGTTCTATAGTGAAAACAACATTCGGATGAGGAAATATGGAAGTACAAAATAAAACTGAAATAAAAATTGGTAAGTAAATTTATGTTCTAGGTTGTACATTTTACGTGAACCGATGGTTGACAAAACATGAATCACATATTTTTTGTTATCGGATTAATTCGGTTATTTTGATATTTCTATATGTATTTCTTTAGCAAAGTTTGATTTTTATAACACATGCTATGAATATAATTTATAAAAAAATCAAATTTTGAAGGTAAAAAAAACTCACTCTACTGAACACTTTTTGCTCTCAGAAACTCACTCCCTTAGAGGTTAAAAGAAATAGATCCGGTTAATGTCAAGGCACAACATTGCAGGTCGATCGCTCCTATGGCAATGTTATTTCCAAATCTGGTAGGAGAGAGAGATTTAAATGACCTTGACAGAGAGTGGAGAGAGTTGCAATGTTTTGATTTTGACCCATCGCCTGACGATTCGATACTACAATTTTGGTTGAGAATTACTCAAACCAAATTGGGCGATGATACCCTCAAATTTCCTAGACTTTCAAAATTTATTTTAACAATCCTGTGTTTGCCGCACTCAAGTGCAACAGTAGAGAGATTATTTTCAATAATTAATCTAAATAAAACGAAAATCAGAAACCGTTTGTCAACCAAAACATTATCCGGAATATTGCATTCCAAAACATTAATTTCCTCAACAAATTCCTGCTTAGATTTCAAAATAGGGAAAACATTGGTTGACAAATTGGATAATAGTATTTATGATTAACTAAACTTCTGGGTTTTGTTCGGCATGTAACAGTACAGATTTTTGCCCGCTTTATGTCCTCGTCATTTCACTTCTGTATCATTCATTCCAAGTGCCAAACTTCAATCTGTACTAATAATTTAAAGCGCCCTTGAGGTTATATTTCACTGAAACGGCGCTATACAAATCATCCAAAAATTATTACTTTTAATAACACTGTCAATCCAAATCTTCTTGTTCCTTGCTAAAATCTAAATTAAAATCTTCGGCGGATAACCAGAAGCCATAATCACAGAAGCCAATTACAATGAATATAGCCTATCGATGCCTTAATCTGCAAAACAGACATACATTTGTAGATGGTATTTCAGAAAAACAGCGTTATACAAATTATATAACCATATGTTATATACATTACAATTATATACAAATTATGTAACCATATGCAAATAGGGTGGTGTATGCTTGGAACAAACTCCCACAATATGTCATCGATGCAACTAATACAAACCGATTCAAAGCTCTATTGGATTCACATTTGGAAAGAAGATAGGATTAACTTAGTGAAAAAATTAAAACTACTCATTTACTGTCAAACTATTGTGAAATTAGATATGAGCGCATTTTTTATTGGAATTGTAATCTTCTACTTCCCGGTAAAACGTATACAATTTCAGATGAAGGCATCGCTAGGTTATATATTGCTAGTATTTGACCTTAACAATTTACTATGTTTTTTCCAAATTATTGCCTATTCCGCCACGCTGGTATCGTTAACAAAATCAGTATTTCGTTTCAATTTAAACTGTAATAAATAATAACTAAAGTAGGCAAGTAATGCATTTAAAATAATTAGCTATTTAGTGTGTCGGAATTGTAAATAATTACCTCTTCTTAGTATCCAATTGTAAATAATTATTTAATCTTATAACCTCTCCTCTATACCATGTACCTGTCTGACTGAAATGTATTTCCTGTAATCTTGTATGATTGAAATAATTTTAGCAACATCATAGATCTCATGACATATAGTGCCACATACCAAAATTGAAGAGAAATACTTCTTATTAATAAATAAATGTAATTATGCATACAATCATAAATTGGTTTGACACACGAGATCTGTCAGCTGTCAGATTGGTTAGCCGGTGTTGCCATTGAGAAACAACAATTAAAAATTGCCAACAGCAAAATAAAAAATTTCCATGTAAGATAACTAACGACTTAAATGTGATATTTGAAAATAAAAGAAGTACCATATTCAAAGACCTTTATTTCAATGACTACCCCCCCCCCCCCGACGCGTGTGTTATATTATTATTTGCGGGCGTATTTCGCCAAGGTGGTACCCCCGGAATCTAGGGAATTCTAGGGAAATTTCACCTCTAATTCTAGGGAATTAATTTTTTTGGGCATCACATCCCTGGTGTCGCGTCCAGTGTTACCGAAGCTCCCGATTTTTCGGGAGATCTACCGATTTTTCACTTCATCTCCCGATCTACCGAAATGGCACCAAAATCTACCGATTTTTCGGTGTTCTCAGCGATTTATCGTTCCTCGTCGATTCTTTGTTTATGGTCCGCACAACAGGCAAATAATTGTCTATGGTTAAAAAAAAAACTAAAAAATTCCCCGGATTCGGGAATTGACAAGAATGTTTACAAAATACTGCAATCTAAGCATATCTCTATTATACGCGGTTCACACGGGGCGACTTTTGTCGGTCAACTTTTGTTGGTTGGACAATTGAAAGCTAATCGCCACGTGTGAACACTCTGTCAACAAAGTTATCAACTTTTTTTGTTGCCTAGCAAAAGTTGAAAGCCCGTCTACTTTTGACGTTCGAGTACGACCATCGCCATTTTGGTTTTACTTGTCGTTCGAGTTTTTCACCGAATCGCCCCGTGTGAACACATGTTTCAACTCGCTTGTCTTTTTTAGTTACTCGCGGGAAAAAGTAAAATTTGAAACGGACCTCCACTTTTAAATTTGATGTTTGACACAGGTAAAATTCCAACCTCCTGGAAAACCCAATTAATTATCCCTATTCTGAAACCCCAAAAGGACCCCAGTTCTGGTCTTTCGTACAGACCCATTGCTCTTTCTTCTTCTTTAGTTAAAATTGCAGAACATTTGATAAAAAGACGACTAGACTGGTATGTTGAAAGTGAGAAAATTCTTCCCAGCTCACAGTTTGGATTTCGAAAATCAAAAAGTACAACTGAAAGCATTTCAATTCTCACTTCTGATATACAGATGGTCCTAGCTGAAAAAAATATTCTTGTCGGTGTCTGGGTAGATATTACCGGAGCTTTTGACAATGTTTTATTAAACGTTACAGAGAAAATTATTACAAATCGGCATCCCCCGTAAGCTTGCAAGTTTCATAATCAACCTTCTTCTTACCAGAAAAATTCAAATCCAGGTTCTGAACTCCCCTTCTCTGTTGAGAACGGTAAACAAGGGTTTGCCTCAGGGTTCCGTCCTTAGTCCTATCCTTTTTAATATTTACACCTCTGACCTGCATCAGAGTATCCTCCCATCATGTAAAATTCTTCAGTATGCAGATGATTTTTTTATCTATATATCGGGACGAATTATTGCTTTTCTGGAGGAAATGATCAACCTTAGCATGAAAAATCTTTGCATTTTTCTAAGAAATCACGGCCTGGAAATTTCTCCAACCAAAAGCAATGTCATCGTTTTCTCTAGGAAACGTGTTGCCCCGTGCATTTCAATCCGAATCGATAACATAATCCTCCCCGTCCAGGTTCAGATAAAATTTCTGGGGGTCATACTAGACTCTAAGCTAACGTGGAACTCTTACGTAAATCTCATTATTAACAAAAGTCAAGCTGGCCTTAACGCCCTGCGCGCCGTGTCAAGGGTCTGGTGGGGAAGCCATCCATGCTCGCAAAAATTGTTTTATAATGCTTATGTTAGAAGCCATTTGGATTACGCGTCATTCCTTATTGAGCCCACTTCTAAAAAAAACCTTTCAAGGTTAGACCGTATCCAATCTCAAAGCCTAAGATTAATTATCGGAGCCATGCGATCTTCCCCAATTAACGCTTTGCAGGTGGAGGCTGTTGACCCTCCTCTCCATTTCAGAAGACAGTTCTTGGCAGACAAGTTCTTATTCAAATGTTTCAGACTGTCTAATCACCCACTGATGGACAAAATTGCTGCTCTCTCTGCTCAAGTTAGATCACTTTCATATTGGAGGAACAAAACAATCCCACTTCTCGTCAAAAGCCTCCATACTTACAATGCTTATAAACCTATTTTAAATCCCCATGACAGACTTCCATTATATTTAAATTCTTTTCAAATTCATTCGCGCAATCCTAATATTATTTTTTCACTTGGCTTTCCTGGCAACCACGAAGCCCCAAGTAAATTTATCCATATTTTAAACTCGAAATGGACCGGCTGGAAAACTATTTATACAGATGGTTCTAAATCTTCCTTATCTAACCATGTGGGAGCGGCGTTCCACTGCCCAAGAGACCAAATTAGTAAAAAAATAAAACTTCATAAAGAAGCCTCAATTTTCACAGCTGAATGCATAGCAATTTTAGAATCCTTAAAATACATTGAAAGTATTCAAATTGAAAATTTTTTAATTCTCTCCGATTCCCTGAGTGCTCTTCAAAAACTAAACTCCTCCCCTTTCCACTACCCGGAAGATGATTTGTGTATTGGAATCCGCTCCTTATTACATACGTTAGCTATCTCTGGCAGAGAGATCGCGTTGGCTTGGATTCCTAGCCACTGCGGTATCCCTGGTAATGAAAAGGCAGATTTATTGGCGAAAGATGCCATCGACACCGGAGAGTTTTTGTACAATTTCTTAAACCCCGACGACCTTCTAGTCAAACTGAAAGAAAACATGATCTCCACATGGCAGAATCATTGGAATGAGTCGAGTAAAACAAAGGGTAATCATTTTTACAAATTACAGCCTACGATTCCTTCAAAACCGTGGTTTTCTGGGCTCTCTTTGAACAAATTTTCAACCTCTTCCATTTGCCGTATGCGAATAGGACATTGCTGCCACAATGTTCACCTGACAAGAATTCAGGTTAAGAATTCTGCCATGTGTGAGTGTCGTCTTGAAGAGGAGGACCTCAACCATATTTTTTTCAGTTGCCCTTTAAATAATAATTATAAAAATTTCATACCTGATCTGATCAATACAGGTATATTGCCCCCCTACGACATTGCATTTTTGTTATCTTCCATTGACAAACGAGTATATAAAATCATTTCTTATTTTATTAAAGTTAATGGCATCAACTTGTAAATTTACTTACCGAATTATTCATACGTGTATATATATATGTATGTATGTGTGTATGTATGTGCGTATATTTGTATGAATATATGTGTGTATATATAATATATATATATATATCTTTTTATTATTATTATTTATTTATATTTAGTGTGTTTAGTGAACTGTATATTATATATTTATGTTGTGTATTTGTAATTCTTTGGTAAATAAATATTAACCTACACATACACAAATACAAATACTCCACACACTCTCTACTTGACACTGGCCAGAACACTCCACTGGGGTGAAAAGCCATTTAAAAAAAAAGAAGAAGAAGAAGAAACGGACCTCCTTTGGCGAGGAGTATTTTTATTGTAATTAAATTTAATCTAATAAAATATAACAGGAGGAACAAATTGAAAGAAGCTATGAACGTTATTAATTAGGCATTTATTCTATAGTTCCGATTAGAATGGGTTAATTAATTAATTTAATTAATTATAATTTTCAGTTGACGCCATTTTGAATGTCAAAATCGCTTCAACTTAAATCGATACGTGTGAACCAAATCTTGTTCAACTTTTTTCGTAAAATAAAAGTCGGCCAACAAAAGTCGAAACGTCAGAACGCGCCATTATAGACCAATACGAACCGATCAATTACGAGTTACGAGCTGTGCTGTGATTTATAATTTATTACGTAACGCCAACTCCTCTTGCCTCTCCGTTTGCGTTTTTCAGTGCTTTGTTCTACGAACGTTTTTCTTTAATTATGACGAGCTCAGACTCTGATGCAGGCGAAGGTACGAGTAGGAGCATTGCTAAAAAAAATAAATATTCCCAATTATATAAAAAGGAGTGGGAAATTTTTCCCGATTATGCAGGTTGGCTTGCTCCTAGCAAAAAAACGCAACTTTTGCATTCTGCAAGAGCTGCAACAAGGACATCAATATTGCCTCTGGAAGAGATGCAGTAACGAAGCACTCAAATTCCCAGGTACATCTAAAAAGCAGGAGATCAATAGCATCCCAACCGATGATCTCCATTTTCGCGAGCAGTGGAAAAAAGGCCCTTGAAGATCAAGTCAAGGAAGGTTAGTACTTATATTTTTAGAATGAGTCTCGCCACTCGTTATTTCACTAATTTGTTATTAATTACTAATTTGTTTATTATTTGTTCTGTGGGCCGTGAGCTCAGTTTTTCTGATTTACCTATTTATTAATTTGGCTTTCACTTCACCTATTTTAAGGGTGATCCTGGCCATACAAAGTTTCTTAAAATTACACAGAAGAAACAAACTTATTTATAAAAAATACAAGGTTTGATCTTAATTTCGAAACTTGAACTACTATTAAATTAAATTAAGTATTCTTTTTTTGTTTTTAAGCTGAAATTCGCATGAGTGGATTCGTCGCTGAGCATAATTTGCCATTTACAATCATGGATCATTTGCCGCGACTTATGCGCAAAATATGCCCGGACTCAAAAATTGCAGCGGAAATACAGTGTTCCCGCACGAAAACTCAAGCCATTATTGAAAATGTTATCGGCCAAGAAAGCTTCAAGAAGGTGTGCGAAGATCTGAGGTCATTAAAATTTTCATTAATTATTGATGAATCGACTGACAGGAGTACTATAAAACATTTATGCCTTGTAGTGAGATATTTTAAAAATAACACCATTAGAGATAACTTTCTAGCCTTGATTCCACTATCGTCTGCAAACGCCACCACTTTATTTGAACTTATTGATAATGTTTTTCTAAAACACGAGATACCATATAAAGTAAATATGATCGGTTTTGCATCTGATGGGGCCAACGTCATGATGGGTCATCAACATTCTGTCATGACTCTTTTAAAATTAGAAATACCAAATTTATTTGTTATGAAATGTATTTGCCATACATTTCATTTGTGCGCATCATATGCGTGTGAGAAATTGCCTCGTTTTGTAGAGGACTTTGTTAGGGACATTTATAATTATTTTTCGTCTAGTCCAAAAAGGATAGTGGAGTACAGAGATTTCCAGACATTCTGTCATTTAAAGGTCAATAAAATTCTACACCCTTCCCAAACCCGATGGCTTTCAGTACACGCTGCTGTAAAACGTGTACTGGAACAATATTCAGCATTAAAACTTTTTTTCATAGATGCTACACAAAATAATGATATTCTAGCTATATTAATATGGCGTTTGCAATGCAAGAGTCCTTCAATGGACTTAGAAGAAAGCCTATTTCTTTGATTGGTTTTAAACAAATTAATTGATGAAAAATCCTTTCTACATTTGCAGATGAATGCGGTAATGTAAAAATGTGATAAACAAATTTTATTAGAGTTGGAAACATTTTGGAACAATCCCCATATTTCATATTACTTATGCTTTCCCAAAATAAATCTGACTTATCACTTAAATTTCAAAATCGACATTGCGCAATAACCTCCATTCTGTGTCTATTGTTTGCAAATCACTAATGGCAATTAAATTTGGAAACGCCCTGCATATTGGGACAATAGACACTACATCGCCAGTTTTTACCAGAGCTGGATAGAATGCGCGTAAATCCTTGAAAATATTATTTTTTAGCGGGAATCGTTCAATAATTTCTTTGCAGGCTTCAATATAAAAATCTAAACACCTAAAACGAAATAAATGAATTTGTCAATTCTTCATTTAAATCTAATAGGGTATTTGTGACTAATACCCCGTAATAAATATCATTTAGCTCTAAAAAATTTCTTGGGTTTTTATAATCAACATCCTCAATAGGAATACTTGCAATGTAAGTTCTCTTTAAATAACAATCGAATAAAGTCTTGAGAGTCCGTGTTATTTCGGAGTACAAGACATGAATTCTTGGATATTCCGCCTGCATCTCTTTATTGAGATTGTTAAAAATAGGTAGGACGAAATCCAAAAATTCTAAAAAGAGTTTAGTGACCGGATCATTAATTTTTTGAAGGATATTATCTGCAGCTAGAATATCATTATTTTGTGTAGCATCTATGAAAAAAAGTTTTAATACGGAATATTGTTCCAGTACACGTTTTACAGCAGCGTGTACTGAAACCAACGGGTTTGGGAAGGGTGTAGAATTTTATTGACCTTAAATGACAGAATGTCTGGAAATCTTTATACTCCGCTATCCTTTTTGGACTAGACGAAAAATAATTATAAATGTCCCTAACAAAGTCCTCTACAAAACGAGGCAATTTCTCACACGCATATGATGCGCACAAATGAAATGTATGGCAAATACATTTCATAGCAAATAAATTTGGTATTTCTAATTTTAAAAGAGTCATGACAGAATGTTGATGACCCATCATGACGTTGGCCCCATCAGATGCAAAACCGATAACCGATATTTTGTATTACTTTATAGTTATGATATTCTTTTGTAATATGTTATCTTTAAACATAACTAGGTGATACTTGCATCCTATCTATGGGTCCTTCCACATAGAAAGCGTGTTTCGTATTTCGGACTACCCGCGCCCAGCGCCCGAATTTTGTACCGAGTTGCGGCAGTCTGTATCTGGCTTCACTGTGTGCGCTTTACTACGTTTACATACAATCATTCTTGTCGGCCGTCGGCCGCCCATGCGCCGACTGCTTTTCCCGCTTTCTATGTGGAAGGACCCTATTGATGGGTATTATTTTTATGCTTTCCGGCAGCACATTATTATTTTTTATTCCTTATAGTTATGATATTGTTTTGTAATATGTTTTCATTATCATTATTATTTTGGTAACACATTGTTTATTATTTATTTTTTTTTTGTATAAATATTATTGTTTTTGATATCTTTGTTTTACTTTGTACATCGTACAAAAAAAAGGATTGTTGAGCAGTGATAGAAATGCGGAGTTGTATACTGCGCTCACAGCTTTTTGGGATAATTTTTGAAGGATTCTTCCCAGATAAGAGATTCTACTGCCCAATTGTCTTTTGTATACACTCAGCATGCTTGTAAAGGTTTAATTTTAATCTAATATAACTCCATTTATAACAATTTCTGTATAATTTCATTAACAATTTTAATTTGGCCCATGCACTTTCTTTTTGTTTTTGATGATTCAACTGAGATATTTGTAGGTATTTCTTAATAAAGGATTAAGGATTACTAAACAGTGTACCTACCGTTATCAAGCATCTGTCGCCAGGTGACAGGTGTTTTGAAAAAGCCCATGAGGTGGTTGATTGGTTCCTAAATAAAATTAAAATTCATAAATTTTTTCGTTTCATTTAGGGTAAGGGAGGGCAAAGTGGAAGGGGCGGGCAAAGTGGAAAGTTCATATAAAACAAAAAATAGCGACTTCCCCCCCCGCTACGCTCACTTACCGCAAGTCACGTGTTGCCCTTATGCCCCTTCAGAAATTTAGTAAATTAGTATAGCTACGGCGACCCAGCGCGGTGCACGTCTATGTTGAGTGATTTGTGCAGATTCCTTACGAAAACATTCAAACTTCAACGGTTGATTTTTCATTGAAAGGTAAGGATTTAGTTACATGCTATTTATTATTATATTGCATATAAGTATAATTCAACGTTATTTTAATACGTCTGTAATATTTTGATACGATTTTTCGAAATATTAATTTTTTTGTTCCTTTCACACCATTTGGGCAAAGTGGAAAGTTGTATGTGAGGGCAAAATGGAAACCTTTCCACTTTGCCCGCGCTCGTGATTTCTTAGAGACATCCAGTTTTTATTTATTGTTTTTGTGTTTAATTCGTAGAACTCCATTTAATTTTTTTATAAATTTAATTTAGATTAAATTTGATAATATTATTATTAAGTTCTGCAAGTGTTTTAGTTTTTTATTATTGTGACAGCTGTTTCGGCTTACAAGGCCATTTTCAAACTGTGGTTAGTCCACATTGAGACGACGTTTTTATACTATTTCAAATGTAAATTTTGAAGGTGCATACATTGATTTATTACTGGTTACACCGATGACATGATCTATTGTTGGTTAAACCAATCTATGTTTTCCCCTCAGTAAATGGTAATGGGTTCTTAATTATTTACTAATGACTTTATTGCTATGAATTATTTGGGTGCATTATACTGCTTGGGTTTTGTGAAAATACTAAGAAGTGGTGAGTAAATTATTTTCCGTACTTTATTAATTAGTGTTGAGTAAATTATTTTCCGTACTTTATTAATTAGTGTTAATGACCCAAATGAATGACCCAAATTTAACACTAATTAATAAAGTACGGAAAATAATTTACTCACCACTTCTTAGTATTTTCACAAAACCCAAGCAGTATAATGCACCCAAATAATTCATAGCAATAAAGTCATTAGTAAATAATTAAGAACCCATTACCATTTACTGAGGGGAAAACATAGATTGGTTTAACCAACAATAGATCATGTCATCGGTGTAACCAGTAATAAATCAATGTATGCACCTTCAAAATTTACATTTGAAATAGTATAAAAACGTCGTCTCAATGTGGACTAACCACAGTTTGAAAATGGCCTTGTAAGCCGAAACAGCTGTCACAATAATAAAAAACTAAAACACTTGCAGAACTTAATAATAATATTATCAAATTTAATCTAAATTAAATTTATAAAAAAAAAAAAAATAAAAAAAAAAAAAAAAAAAAAAACATCCAGTTTTACTCTAACGTAACCATTCAATTTTATTTTTTTATTTTCAGATGGTTAATAAATATATCAAGCGAAGCAATCAGGGTTCATGGAGCGAAGAAAACATGAGAAGAGCCATGGAAGAATCGAAGACTACTTCCCTATCTGCTGCATCTAAAAAATATGGCATACCTCTTGGGACGCTGCATCGGCATTTGAAAAGTGGAATATGTACTAAAAAATTAGGAAGATTTCGTACTGTATTTTCCGAAGCTCTAGAAAAGCTAATTTGTGAACATGCCAAAGAACTGGATAGTTGTTTCTATGGGCTAACAAAGGAATCCTTGCAAACTTTAGCCTACCAACTAGCTGTTAAAAATGACGTGGAGCATCCATTTCAAAATGAGAAAGCTGGTCGAGCATGGGTTACAGGGTTCATGAAGAGGCATCCTGAACTAGCATACAGAACCCCGGAACCAACATCTATTGCACGTTGTGCAGCTTTTAACCAGTTCCAAGTGAATCATTTTTACGATAATCTGTGGACAATGTTGGCACAATATGATTTCATCAACCGCCCTGACGATATTTACAATATGGACGAAACTGGCGTCAAGACAACTTCTGAAAGACCTCCTCGAATAATATCAATAAAGGGTAAAAAACAGGTAGGAGTCATATCTTCCGCTGAAAAAGGCCAGTTGACTACACTTGTGTGTTGTTGCAGTGCTACAGGAAGATTCATCCCACCATGTTTTATTTTTGGAAAAAGGATGAACGAGCGGTTATTGGATAATGCTCCTAATGGTGCACAGGCATGGTGTTCGGATTCCGGCTGGATCGTCAATGATATATTCAATAAGTGGCTGCAAGTTTTTATTGAAAAGTCAAAACCTTCAAAAGAAAAACCCGTTTTACTTATCATGGATAATCATTCCACCCACCAAAATCTGGAAGGATTAAATATGGCTCGCGAAAAGGGCGTTATAATTGTAACCATCCCTCCACACACTAGCCATAAACTCCAACCTCTAGATGTTTCAGTCTACAAACCATTCAAAGTTGCCTTTGAAAGAGCTGTGGACACTTTCCAAAAAAACCACCCTGGAAGACGTATAAACCAATTCGACGTCGCAAAACTTGTTCGATTTGCCTTCGAAAAAAGTGCAACAATAGAAAATGCAGCAGCTGGTTTTAAAAAGTGTGGCGTTTTCCCATATGACAGGAATCTTTTCACTGATTTAGATTTCGCTCCTACGGTTCACTACATAGCGGAAAACACTGAGCTGACCGCGAACAATGCCACATTGGTTGAAACCGTGACAACATCTACAGTTCCAACGTCTGTAGAACTGGAAATCAACAGCCCACCGAAACAACTTTACTGAATTTAGAAACCAACGATGGAATAAGTTTTCAAAATTTATCTTTGGACTTAAACATCACTAGCCCTACGAGTCCAAGCAGAAAAACGTGCGATATACCCCCAGATGAAATAATTGCTGTTTCTCCGAGAGACTTAATTCCAATACCAAAATTTTCTAGACCAGTTAATGAAAAACGTGTCAAAAGTCAGAAATTCTAACCAGTTCGCCCTACAAAAATCAATTGGAAGAAAAAATAGCCAACAGGACGAAAATTATCAAGGAAAGAGAGCAGAAATTAGAAATATCAAAGAAAATAAAAATTGAGAAAATGGAAAAGAAAATTTTTAAAAACAAAAAAATTAACAAGACAGACGAAGAAAAGATTTCTCGAAGAGAACCAGTCAAAGTGAAAATTAATTTTCAACCTCAGCCCGGCACATCGAAACAACAAAATTTGACACTTTGCATGTTTTGCCAAGAAATTTACATTGATCCTCCAACTGAAGAATGGATTCAATGTAATGTCTGTCAAGAATGGGCACATGAACTGTGTGTCGATATTGACAATGATGGAAAATTTACCTGCTTTAATTGCCAATCCCATTAGAGGAATCATTCTATCGCATTCTACATTTTATTGTTCTATATTATAAGTTTCCACTTTGCCCTTTCCACGTTTCCACTTTGCCCTGCTATGCGGGCAAAGTGGAAAAAAGTGAGGTTTTCAAAACTGGGTCTCCATTACTAAAACTGTTCGTTTTTATTATTATTTTGTTTCAATTACCAAAAATATGTAAGTTCCTTATTTTAATAAAATTTTAAAAACTTTAAAAAACTTACATTTTCTTAATTAATCTGTAAGCTAAAGTTAAGTTTTCCACTTTGCCCCCCCTTCCCCTAATTGTACACATCCCGATGACGAAGGTCGTTACTTGTATGAATGTCGCTCACTTTTAAAAGTAAGTAGGTATTACATGATTTTTGACGTCTCGCAAAGTGACATGTGACAGTCCAAGGTCGATGTTTCACAAAAATTTGCGCCGAGTTGCCAGACGTAAAATAAGTCCCCGTTAAACGTTAGGGCAAATTGCGTTATTCCACGGGCAACATCTACAATAATCATATTGACGGCGCTGCTTATGGGTTTTTTCGTTAGTTGTTAAGGTTATGCTTCGGAATAATAAAAGGGATTCGCATTATTGACAAAGGAGAAATTTTGTTAAAATAATTCTAGTGATCTCCCGATTTCTAAGAAAATCTCCCGATTTCTCAAGATTTCTCCCGATTTTTAGGCGTAAATTCTCCCGATTTTGAATTTTTGAGTTCGGGAACACTGGCCGCCATGTTGCTAGCGGAGTGTCGCGTCAGTCGCACGACGGTGTATCAGCTGACAAGACGTAACATGTCTTCGCACGCGGTGAGTACATTTTTTACCTATGTGACTGTAAGTAGGGTTGTTATGTTTTTGACAAAATGGTGATGATTGATTAATGTTAACATTGTTTATTTTGAGCTTTAATTGTTATATTTCTCAAACTAAATTAGAATTTGTATTAAGTTGTATTTTAATTTTGTGAAAAGGCATGGGGTGCATTCGGACAGCCAGAAAGGGGGCACATTCGTACGCGTACGAATGCTCCCCTTTAGATTTCATTAACAACCACCAGTATATCAAAATTCAATTTTTAATAAATAAAATATAGTATTACCTTTTAAAGTTATCGTTCAGACAGCACAATAACATATTTTTCCTTTTATGACGTATTCTACTTCTAACAAAATTAAATATTTTTATTTAGTCAACCTTATAATTAAAATTTTATTGCAGAATCATGGAGCGAAAATATTAAAAAAAAAGGGTACGCGTACTCAAGAAGTGGATGAAGGGTCCATGAATTTAGTAATTAATGATGTGATACAAGGACGGTTGTCGTATAGGAAAGCCGCATTCAAATACAACATCAAAACATCAACGTTGGAAAGCGGAGTCAAGAAATTTAAAGATAATCTAAGGCCGATGGACCCTCACGAACTTTTCATTCTTAATTCACGAGTCTACAAGTCTTCTCCTTGGAAGAAGAGGCACGCTTAAATTACTATATTACTAATTGCTGCAAAATGCATTATGGGCTAACGATAGTACAAATTCGGAAACTTGCCTACGAATACACGAAAGCGTTGAATTTAAAATATCCAGCGAAATGGGACGAAAATTAAATGGCTGGCTTAGAGTGGATGCGTAAATACAGGGAACGAAACGCCAACCTCAGTCTGCGAAAGCCAGAAAACACTAGCGATGCTCAATCATTCGCGTTTAATAAGAATGCAGTCCAAGAGTCTATAATAATTTGGCTGATGTGTTACAGCGACATAATTTTGCTGCCGTCAGGATATTTAACTTTGACGAGTCCGGCGTGTCTACTGTTTTAGAAACTCCTAAAATTTTGGCTCCTAAATCACAGAAACAAGTGAGACAAATCGTGTCAGCGGAAAGAGGCGAATTGATAACATTTGGTGCTATTATTTCTGCAAGTGGAAATACTATCCCTCCGCTATTTGTATTTCCACGGGTGCACTACAAAGACCATTTTATTGAAGGTGCGCCTGAAGGAAGCCTCGGTGCTGCTAATAGAAGTGGGTGGATAGGATAACGCTACCGCCGCCATTTTGTTTGTTGTTTTTACGTTTGGCGTGAAGAAAAATGTCTAGAAGCGAAAACCGTAGCCTTAGCCGAAGCCCGAGCAATTCTGAAGATTCCATGGAGCCTTCGCTCCTTGTCTTTGAAAGATTAATCGAGACCAGACTCGAAGGCATGCTAGCCAAATACTTCAGGGCTTGGAGTTCCAGTTCCAGCTCAAGAAGGATCAAGTACTTCGTCGGCACAGAGCAGCGACCCGACTGTGAAAGCAGAATCATCCCTTTCTTCGATCCGGAGGACAAGGCAGTCACGGCAGTGTCATGACTGCAGAAGATTGAGGTCTTGAGAAAGGTGCACGGATGGGACGAGTACGTGAAGGCGTGCTATATGCAGACGCGGCTGCGTGGATCGGCCCGAAAGTGGTATGACCACCTAGACAATTATGAAATGTTGTGGCCCGAACAGAAGTTGTCGCTGGAGTAGCGTGGCGCTGAGACAATGACTCATTATTATCACGAGAAGCAGATGATGGTGAAGAGGTGCGGGTTAGACGATGAGGCGGCTATCTCCCACATCATACGGGGTCTGCCCTTGGAGCTTCAGCCGCATGCCAGAAGCTTCAGATGCACTACCCCCGAGGAGCTGTATGTGGTATTCTGGCGTCCCAGGAAAATTATAAATCCCCCGAAGGCAGTTCCTCCTCAAGACCGGACAGGAAAGACAGGGCCACTATACATGCCCCACCAGCATTGCAGCCTCATCGCTGGGGAAAGCAGGGGCGTAGGCGTGACCAGAAGGACAGCGCCAAAGCAGATAAGACCTGTTTTGAGGCCAACTGCATGAAGAAGACGGAGGATTGCCCGCACTGTGGTAAGAGTGGACACCTGCCTGCCAGGTGTTACAAGCGGCCCAGACATCAGGAGAAAGTCAATGTTAGCCTCCTTAAGCTAGCAGGCAGGACTGATGTGTTCAATAAGAAGGTAAAGGAAAAGGGGTTGACTCTCCGTACATACATAGACACGGGAAGCAGATCCAATATTATACATATCTGGGGAAGCCTGCAGACAATTATGAATAATTTAACATTGGAGCATTCTGGAACAATTTTGAAAGGTTTTACAGGTGGGTCGGTGTGGTAGAATTTATTCTCGAGGTGGACGGTTTGAGTCTGGTCACCTCAGCACTTGTTACCGACTGTATTATGGGCAGCATCGATATTTTAATTGGACAGCCCTTTATTTCACATATTGGAATTACCCTCATTGTACATGATGGGCAGGCTATTTTTAGAAAGGATGTAGAAGTTAACCCTGTACAAACCCAAAGGTTGTATGTGCTGGGGACATCACGATTCCACCAGCAACCACGGAGGTTGTGAAGATGAACATTGCAGGAGCAGTGCCTGGGGAGAGTTACTCCACGGCCCCGCGCTGTTTCGAACTGGGTGCTACAACATTCATGTTGCCAGCTTCGTTGATGGGTGCCGGAGGGGTAATTCCGGCGCACAACCTTGGGCGGCAAGCGTTGAGGTGGAAGAACGGTGAACTGATCACTCGGGCTGTACGGAGTACTGAAGCTCCAGCAGGTCAGGCTCACAGCCGAGGAGAAGTTGTTTGTTTGTTTAATGGAGACATCAGATCTGCAGGTGGGGGACCTACTGCAGGTGCTTTGCGAGTTTGAATTCTGTTTTGCTAATCCCACCAATGACCACCAATAGGTTACACCAATCAATAGCATTCCATACCTATGTCAATTCAATAGAGAGTGACATCAAGCATGATCCCAAGGCACTTTGGGACTATGTAAAATTACTGCGCAAGGATGGTGGTATAGCAGATATCATGATGCATAGTGATCGGGAAGTTAGAGGAGCGGATGTAGCCAATGCATTTGCAACTCATTTCCAATCGGTGTATAGTAATGAGCCTCCATTACTAAATCCCATTACTGCTATCAAGATTTATTTATTAACGCCGATTATAGCGGCTTTTACAAAAGAATAACAATTGTTTTACATATGAATACAGAATATGCATAGATAAAAAAAATATAAATATAAAATACGGTTCCATGATAAATCAACACAGTGACAATTCAACACACTTTTAAAAAGTGGTATAAAGTCATTAGAAACGAAGATTTTTTTTTTACCTAACCTAACCTACATAACCCAGTTAATAAAGTTTTTGTTTCATCACTTTCCATGACTTTATATAACTTTTTAAAGATGTGTTGAATTATCATTGTGATGATTTATCCGGTTACCATAAAATACATAAAAGAGAACAATAGAAATAGTAGTATCAACATAAAAAAGTACAATGAGTAGGTTATTATAAATAAAATACAACATATTATAAATCCCGGATATTATGTAATGAGTGTTAAAAAAATGAATACTTTAAAACTGTATTTGATTATAGTCAATCTGAGAAAGACAGTTTTAATTAAGAAGTGTTTGTATGAGGTTAAACTAGCAATGTTTTTAGGTTCATCCAAAACATATTTATTTCAAAGTACATTTTTTTTTTTTTTAAAGAAAGACAAACATTCCCGGGTTACGAATAACCTGACAATATTTGAAAATCTCCTACTACCACCACAGAAAGCGGAAACTGTTGCTTGTATTGTGATAGAGGACTTAGCCAGCCGAGGAATTGAACACGCTACGCCTGGGTGGGACCCAAGCGCGATGTCAACTCGGCCACCGACCGGTCATGTAGGCGATTCATTATGGAATTGAGTTCAGCGTTAGATCCCGTATTGTTGCAATGATAGGGTAATTTGAAACGAACTGATCGACTAGGTACATGGAAACATATTAACGAAAGAAGTTCAGGGGAGTTCAACAGGTTGGTAACGATTTTAAATAAATAAAATAGGTCTGAACAAATTCTCCTTTCTTTTAATGTATCGAGTCCCAATAATTGTAACAGAGAGGGGTAATTAATGTTTTCGATGAATATTCCCAATTTAAAATTAATATAACGTAAAAATTTATGTTGGACTCGCTCAAGGGAATTCTCATGTACACTGTAGTAAGGACTCCAAATGGTGGTGTTAAATTCTAGTTGGCTTCTAACAAGTGAAGTGTAAAGTAATTTGACAGTTTATAAATTTTTAAAATCCTTTGAAATCCGTAAGACAAATCCTAACATTTGCATTGCTTTATTGGTTATATTATTAGTATGTTTAATGAATGTTAATTTAGTGTCAAAGGTTATAGCAAGGTCTCTTATTTCATCAACAGATAACAAGGTGTGATTATTGTAGTGATGGGAATGATCGAAATATTTATATAATCGATTTTATTTAACAGAAACATCAAAAGAATCGAATGATCCATTCGAATGAATCGCTCGGAGTGCGGGAGCAATAGCTACGGGCAGGGGCAAAATTTTTTCCGTCGGGGGGGGGGGGTAGGATTCGAAAATAGAAACTCGAATATCAAGACTATTCCTATAAGTAAAAAAAATTGTTTGCATATTCCGGTTGTAATTTATTTTCATTAGTATGGCAATATTTTTGGTAAGCAGGTACTAGCGAAATTTCAATCACTAATTTTCATTCCTGGCAATGATTCCCTTGTTGTCTGCTAGCAACATTAGTATTATTCCTGTTAGCCACGAATTTCAAATATGTATGCATATGCAATTAACATTTTTATAAATAATTAATAAGATTCGAATATCTACATACGTACAATTAAAATAAATTATTATACAAGTTTTTTAAGTATAAAGAAAAATATTTTCTGAATTTATTTACGTTATTTAGGTGGATAGGACAGGTACTGTAAATAAGTCCGAATTATTTTTGGTTTTGGGGAATTTCCCTTTTTTTGAAATGCACCTATCTGTCTATAAAATTATTCCAAGCTTACTCTCTTGTCACTTTTGCGTCAATATTAATAAAATCACATTATTTTATGTTATTTCACTTGAAGCTGCTATTACAACGCTGATTTATAATGAGATCTGGAAAAAAAAGGTCCGTGGTGTGGGAATTCTTCACCAAATCCTCTGATAAAGTCGTATACTGTAAAATGTGTAAAACAGACTTGAAATATTTTGGGAATACTACAAATTTAATGGAGCATTTGAAAAGAAAACATCCTTTAGATCTTCTAAACGCGGCAGACCAAGATGATAACAACAGACCACGTTCATCATCCTCACGTTTGCCTCCTCCTGTTCCCCACACAAGTGCTGGTGCCTCTACGTCTACAAGTGCTGGTGCCTCTACGCCTACAAGTGCTGGTGCCTCTACGTCTACAAGTGATGTTTCTATTCCTACAAATGCAGCTGCTTCTACATCAACCTCATCCATTCCACAAACCTCTACGGCTAAGCGACTTAGGCAAATGCGACTCCACGGTTCTGTGAAAGAATATGGGTTATCGGATGCAGAGAAGACGTCGATAGACAATGCCCTTATCGAAATGATAGTGGTAGACTACCAACCGCTATCCATAGTCGAAAACAGTGGTTTTTTAAAGTATTCGTTCAAAATGAACCCGCTGTATGTACCTCCAAATCGTAAGTTGCTGACTTCTACCTTACTTGTAAACCGCTATAAAGAATTTCGCAATATAACTAAATCGATGATTGAATAGGTTGACGACTTAGCAATCACAACAGATTTGTGGTCTTCCGATAGTAACAAATCGTATATTACAGTTACCGGACACTGCATCTACAGTAATAAACTATATGCTCCTGTATTAGCTACAAGAGAGGTTAGAGAAGTTCACACCGGCGAAAATATTGCAATAGAAATAACACGCATTTTGAACGAGTGGAACATTCTGGAAAAAGTTATGTTGGACAATGCGGCCAACATGAAAAATGCCATTAAAGACCATCTTAATAAATCAAATCTTGGCTGTGTCGCCCATACATTAAATTTATGTGTTAAAGATGCACTGGAAGCAGATGCTTCAATAGTACAATTGTTAAAAAAAATGCAAAGCATTGGTGTCATTTTTTAAACATAGTGTATTTGCTACTGATAAATTAAGAAAAATGCAACAGCAAATGGGTCTTCCAGAATTGAAGATAAAACAAGACGTGATTACGCGGTGGAATTCATCTCTTATTATGATAAGTAGACTCAATGAGCTGAAATTGCCACTGTCAGCTGTGCTGTCGTCCCTCCCACGAGCACCTGATTCATTAGACGCCTCTGATTGGAATGTAATTAATGACCTTATGCCAATTTTAAAACCAATAGAAGGCGTCACAGAAGTATTATCTGGTGAGAAATACCCCACAATTTCAATGATTATTCCACTGTACGTTGGTCTCCATCTTTCTGTATCAAGAATGACCACCACAACCTTGATTGGCTCCTCTCTGCAGATGACACTCGGTGATTCTTTAGAGAGACGTTTGGGACCAATTGAAAACAATGAATTCGCTATCAAAGCTGCGTTTTTGGACTCGCGATTCAAGGAAATAGGATTTAGATCCAAACATCATGCGTTGGCTGCTCAGAAGTTGGTGGAAGGTGAGCTTCAAGTACTCATCAGATCCGGATCATCAATCCAAGCTGACATTGAGTGCGAACCAACTTCACAAATAATTGATTCTGTTAACATAGCATCCGCTTTGTCAAACTACGATACTCAAAGGGCAAGCAAAATCAATGTATTTGACCCCAGTACCTCCGGCCAAACCATTATCAGAGAGTATTTAAAAATGAAATACCCCCCGCGCAACGAAAACCCGATGATATTTTGGGAAAAGGAAGAAAGATCCTTTCCAGAACTTCACCAATTACAAAAAAAGTATCTATGTATTCCTGCAACCTCATTTCCTTCGGAACGAGTATTTTCAAAGGCCGGACAACTCACAAATCAACGGAGAAATCGTTTGTGCCCCAAAAATTTAGACTGCATGATTTTCCTGAACAGCAACATAAATTTGTGTAACTAATACTATTCATCTGAAGCAATACTTGCTGCAATAATAATATATAAAATATATTATTATTGGTATATCAGTTTTCAAAAATATTTCACTTTTTTCCTAAATTTTTGTTATGTTCTTTTGAAATTATTGTTTTATTTGTTATAAAACGTTAGGTATGCTCATGTTATGTTATTAAAATGTCATATTAACACACAAAATTAAAATTAGGTACATAATATTGTACTTGTATTGTTATTTATCTTCTCTAACATGATCTATTTCAGTGTGATGTTGTGTCAATTACTAAAATGCTTTTATTGTATTGGAGTCTGTTCTTATTATGAAAAAACTGTTCCACTGTTTTTTTTTAATTTTTTTCAACCTGTGTACCCATGTAGAGCACATCAAGCTTGTTTAATGTTGTATCTTATTATTGTGTGTTTGTTAAGTTTTATCTTTCAAACCAATCTATTTATGTTCTGAATTGTTAATTTCTAATGATGTTTACAATTATGTACTTTTATATAATGTTGTTCCTTGTTACTTGTCCTTTCTTTCATGATCTCTTACAGTTTGTGATAAGTGGTGATATTTTTTATATAATTATAATTGCTTTTATTGTATTGAAGTACCTAAACCTAATTGGAGTTTATTCTCATTATAAAACACTGTCCTAACTACTGTTTATTTTATTTTTTCAACTTATGTATCTGCATATTATATTACAGGCAGATTTAATTTTGGGTACCTGTATCTTATTATGTACATTATTATTGTGCTGTAATTTTCATTTGCTGTACTTTGATATCTGTTTTATTTAATATTGTAAGCTCCTGCTGAATAGCTACTTAGTGTAGCCAGTAGGTACAAATTCCCATTAATAATATTTATAATGTACCTCTTAATAATAAGATAATAATTATATTCCGTTTTGTTAAAAATAACCTCTAAATCTCATGTACGTTGTAGGCGCCTACTAGAACCCAAAACAAACCATTCATTCATTTGTGATTTGTATGCAATTCACAAATTATTATTAAGTAAATAAAGTTATTTTACTACAGAAAGCGTTTCATTTTAATTACTAACTAAGAGACACCGATGTTAATTGCATTCATGTTAATTTCAAATAAATTAGATATATTTGTTCGTAGCATAGGTAGCAGATATATTATGTTTATATGAACGAACACATGTCACTTGATGAGTTTAATATATACTGCATATTGTATACTGCCCGAAGAAGCTACGGTTGTAGTGAAACCCGATCAGCATTAAATATAAAAATGGTGTTTGCTAAGTTATCGGTTTATTTTATTTTAAATATACACTACCCGAATGTCCCGAATAGATGATACATAACCTAAAAATAACATAGGTAGGTATTAAACCTTCAATTGTGAAAAACTATCACCATGAAAATCTTTTACACATAAACTATACCTACTGGAAACGTAAATCGTCACCTAAAAGTATTAACAATTCACACACGAGGTTGATTATAACATCAACATGCTTCAGTAGGCGGCCAACAATGTACTTATAAAATATTTCGTTTGTCAAGCAATCTGAGATATTTTGACATCTCGAAATATAACCTCTCAAATGTGAGAATCGATTTGCGTTTTCGAACGAATTCTGACAGTTTGAAAACGATTGTCTCGGACTGAACATTCGAATGATTTCTGACATTTCAGAGCGATACTTAACATAAAATTGACCACTACAACACGGGCATGTGCCTAGTGTGGTGGCCAAAAATTTACCCGTTTACTGTAATGTATAAACTTTACTGAATAAAGAACAATAAAAAAAAAAATTGTCTCGATTCCACTTTCGATGACATTTGAAAACGATTATTTCGGACCGTGCATTCGAATTAATTCTGACCAATCACAACGCTTGGCTGGCATCGATTATTTCTGACCAATCACAGCGACGACTTTCGAAGACGTTTCAAAACGATTGTCTCTGAGTTGCATTCGAATTAATTCTGACAATGAATCGAGATATTTCGAATGGTAAAAAAGATCGAGTAAACCATCGATGATTCATCGATTCCGCCCATCGCTAGATTATTGAGAAAGTAGGTGAACAACAATGGTTTTTTTTTTCTGTGGAATCTCATTTTGACATTTTTTTACATTAAGGCTAAGGACTCACGGAGCGATTTTTACCCGCGCCCGCTGCGGTGGCGGAATGGAGTTTTAGAGCTAGTTCAGACACGGCGGATTCCGCGCGGATGCAAACCGCGCGGATCGACCGCGCGGATCTTAATAATATGGCATCCTACTAGAACGTTCATACAATACAGCGCGGACCACGCATCCGCGCGGTAGCCGCCACTCGACCGCCAGAAAATGAATTCGCGCGGACGCCGCGCGGATCTATTTCTATGACGTGCCATCGGCGCGTTCAGTTGCTTCGTGAAATCCGCGCGTATCGGTCGTGTTACAATGGATCGCTTCGACACCGAATTATTCATTGACTTTGTGGGACATCCAGTGCGCAGAGTATTCTAATAAAATTGTCAAAAATGGAGCTAGTGGAATTTTTCGGTGAAAACGAGGATTCATTAGAAAAAAAGGCACTTTTTGGTTAGTAATTTTTATTTATTTTACATGTTAAGTTAAGTAGTTTACATTCTTTGTGATAGATACCAACTTATACGTAAGATTATATTTTTGTGTCTTGCCATTCTACACGACCATCATTTACAAAGTAATTAGCATATCTATCTCTAATGTTTAAAGATGACGGTGTACCTCTTCCTGTATGTAATCTATTAAGATTACTCATTGGCGCAGTGTATAAAGTATCTTCATACTGCATACCATCTCTGTTTCTAACAAAATTGTGTAGCACGCAACATGCCTTTATTATGTCTTCGGCAAAGTCTATGTTAACGTTTATAGGCCTATGAAAAATACGCCACTTGTTTGCTAAAATCCCAAAAGTGCACTCAATATTACGTCGGGCTCTAGATAACCTATAGTTAAAAATTCTTTTTTCATATGTTAACCCTTTTCCTGGATAGGGTCGCATTAAATTTTCCGATAAACAAAACGCTTCATCGCCAACTATAACATATGGTAATGGTGTAGGATCTGTGTTAGATATTGGTGTAGGTTTTGGTATATGTAATGATTTTTCTATTAATCTTTTATAAAATATTGAATTTTTAAATATTGCAGAATCACTGCTTTTTCCATACGATCCAATGTCAATAAAAGTAAAGCAATAGTTAGCATCACAAAGTGCCAGCAGCACTATAGAAAAAAAGTATTTGTAATTATAATACAAAGATCCAGAATCTTTAGGCATTGTAATCCTTATATGCTTGCCATCGATGGCGCCTATGCAATTCGGGAAATTTGCAGACTTTTCAAAGTCTATAGCTATTTTCTTCCACGTGTCTTCACTTGGTTCGGGCATGAGCTTTTTGGCGATTGTTTTCCACAAAGCTTGACATACTTCACGGACAATTCCCGTAATTGTAAATTTGCCAAGACGAAAGTTGTAATGAAGTTCTCCAAAGGAACAACCAGTACCCAGATATGTTAATAACAACACAAATTTACAGGACTAAACAATTCCTTAACGATAGTGATATTTTTTTCAGGTGTATCATTGCAAAAAAAAGTGGAAGAACATACGTGATGCTTACAATAAGGAATTCAAGAAAGGAAAATCAATTCCTTCTGGTTCAGGTGCATGTAAAGGTTCAAAATACATGTATTTTGGACGGCTTTCTTTTCTTCAAAAGTCGGTAGAAAACAAAGAAACAACAACAAACATAGAAGAAGCGAAAACTGAGGAAAGTGAAGACATTAACAAAGACCAAAACAATTTTGTCAACGCACGTGAAATACGCTCCCTGCCCAATAAAAGAAAGAAAATTAAAATGGCATCAGAAGATCGATTGGCTAGCATATTAGAAGAGAGTATTCAGTCACGAGATAAAATACAGAGACAAATCAATGATAATATTTCTAATCAAGATGATGATAAGCTTTTTTGTTTATCGCTGTACAAGGAACTAAAAAAAGTTCCAGAAAACAAGCGTTTGGCTACCAAAATCGAATTGCTCAAGGTAATAGAGAAGGGGCAGATATTACCATCGCCGGTTCGTATAATAAATCAACAAAACATGCCTAATACAGGATTTTTGCAGAGTCAACAGTACTCGAACCCACTAGGATATTTAACTGGATATACAATCCCACCAGCGTCTCCATCTCCTTCATCAAGCATTAGCACTGACTCACAGTCTTCTATCATACAAAATATATATGCTGATATTATGTAAAAATAAAGACCTTACCTTAAAGTAATCACGAGTTTTTCTTCTTTTGACACGCTCGACCTCACATGGGTATCAGAAAACGCAATTTGTTCACTGATCGTTTCAAGTAATTCATCAAACGAATTTGTAGACATTCTTAAATAGTTAAAAAATTTAGACTCAAAATTCCTCAACTTTGGGTATAAAGTCATAAACTGACCATGGGTGAGCCGATCACGCAAAATTGGATGCACCCAATACTTTCGTTTTTTTTTTTTTTTTAGGAGTAAGTGCACACATATTGCTTCTTCGACTTCCATTACTGAAATGAAGCGGCCGTCACCCTGTCACCCTACCCCACTCCTCACGCTCACCGCGCGTGTCTGAAAACTTTCAATCCGCGCGGATGGGAACCTCTCGGTTTGCATCCGCGCGGAATCCGCCGTGTCTGAACTAATGCTAACGCCACTCAACCGCTAGAAAATAGAATCGTGCGGTGGTTTTATTACTATGGAGATCTTCCTCAGCGTTCAGTAGCGTTGCGGGCACCGCGCGATCAACACGTCACAACGAGAGCACGCCTGAGCTAGCTATGGATCGCTTCGACACAGACTTATTTATTGATGAAGTGGAGAAAAGACCTGTAATATTATTATATTTTTGAATCTTGCCATGAAACACTCCCTTCGTTCACGAAGTAATGAGCGAATTGATATTTAAAGATGACGGTGCCCCTCTTCCTGCATGCAAGGTATTGAGACTAGTCATTGGTGCAGTATATAAATTATCTTTGTATTTTATACCATCTCTACTCCTCACATAGTTGTGTAGAACGCAACAGTACAACATATATGTATTTTCAAGGCTTTCTTTCCTGCAGAAGAGTGTAGACAACGATGAAACTACTAATAGTATGAATGAACAGTCAAATGTAATAATAGACGAAGACAATAATGAGACACATCAATTAAACGCCAATGCAACCGAAGCCACTGAAGTAGGTTCCCCTAAACGAAAGAAAAGAAATATACCAGTAGAACGAATAAGTGATTTAATTGAAAAAAGCATTGAGTCACGACAAAGTTTTGAAAAAGGACTTCAAGAAAATAGTATTTCCAGACAAGATGACGATAAACTTTTTGTTTATCGTTATACAAAGAACTGAAAAAAAGTACCAGAAAATCGACGTTTAGCGACCAAAATTGAATTGCTTCAAGTTATACAAAAAGGACAAGCTTTACCACCCTCTGTTCGCATCAGTGCTCACCAGATAATACTAAGTTTAAAATTTTTATAAGCTACTTTCCAATATATTCAGTGTTTAGTTTAACACAACTTATACTATTATGTGTTTGGTATAAGTACACCCTGAATTTATAATATAGTATTTATTATAGGTCAACACGATGGATATACCTTCGACTTCTGGCGCAAGGAGGAACCTTCCGGATGAGGATAATTCAACTTCGGCCAAAAGGCATAAAAAAATGTACGCGCAGAAGTACCAGGAGAAATGGGAGAGCGAAGAGGTTTTTAAAGGCTGGCTCAAGAAGAGCAATAAAGGACCTAATTTTTTTTCTGCAATGCTTGTAGGAAAGATTTTGTGTGCGGAAAGTCGGAGATACGGAAGCATGCAAAGGGGGCTTAACATGCTGATAATATCCGAGTTGCTGCTTTTCAGCCTATAATACTCGAAATGCCAGCAATACGGCAAAGGGCGACAGAAGTCTCACAAATAAAAGAGGCTGAGATAAGGTACGGTGTATCGCTAAGCTATTGATTCTAAAATACATTTATTTTCATTACGACAAGGTTCAATATATGGTACATTATTATGAAATAAATATTCTCAATTCTTATTACATGTTTCCAGATTTATTGTATCTACTATATTGGTAATTATTTATTTATAATTTCAGGTTGGTCGCCTTTGCCGTAGAACATAATATATCTTTTAATGCTATGGACCATTTAAGTAAATTAAGCCAAGTTCTTTATCCTGACTCTGCAATTGCTAAAAAGGTAACATGCCCCAGAACAAAGTGTACTGCAATCGTGAATAACGTAATGGGGGGCAGTGGCTTTGAAAAAGTTTGTAATTTGTTAAGGAAAAATAAATTTTCTTTAATTGTAGATGAGTCCACAGATATTAGCAGCGTAAAGCATTTAGCCTTAGTAATTAGAGTTTTTGATAGTAGCATTAACGAAATAGTACTCATTTTTGAATTTAGTTCCTGTGCCTTCCGCAACTGCTGATAGTATGTTTTATGAAATTAAAGATTTTTTAAATAAAAATAATATCCCTTATTTTTGTTGTTTGTTTTTGGGGTGTTATGCCGTGTTGCGCTAACTCCTTCTTTAGCCGACGTTTCGGACAGCGTTGCAGTGTCCATCATCAGGGCAGATCCTCAATATCCCTTATGCTTCTAATATGGTGGGCTTTGCTGCAGATGGTGCCAATGTGATGATGGGTTCGGGGCATTCGCTTTTTAGTCTTTTAAAAAATGAAATTCCAGCTCTTTTTATTATGAAATGTGTGTGTCATTCTTTTCACTTGTGTGCTAACAGTGCATGTGAAAAGATTCCATCAGATGTGGAAGATTTAGCAAGGGACATATATTCCTACTTAAAAAATAGCTACAAGCGACAGTCTGAGTTAGTCGAGTTTCAAGAATTTCTGTCGCTCAAACCACACAAACTTCTGCACCCATCTCAGACCAGGTGGTTATCTTCAGTCGCAGTTGTGAAAAGACTTCTAGAGCAATACGAAGCACTCGTTTTATACTTTACACACGCTCATCTTCAGGAAAACATTCCAGCGGCCGCATCAATATTAGAAAAACTCAGAAATTCCATGGTCAAAATGTATTTTTACTTTTTAGAAATTTTTTTTTTCTACGATCTCAATTTAGAGATGCAGTCAGAAAAAATTAAAATCCATCTCCTATATAGCCGAGTAGAATCAACTTTAAAAACCATTTTAGGTTGTTATATTGAACCGAATTATTTAAACCGGACCCAGCTAGTAGACGTTGAACATAATGATCCGCGCTATTTTCTTAGATTAGAAGATGTGTACTTGGGTGGTGTGGTGACTGGTAAAATAGCAAACGGACTGGTTGAAATAGATTCTGAAAGCCTAGATGATTTAAGAAGACGATGTTTAGAATTTTATATTAAAGGTGTTAGTCAAATTTTAAAAAGATTTAATTTTAGAGATAGAACAGTTCAAATATTAAAACATTTAAAAGTAATAGATCCGGTTAATGTCAAGTCAAAACAATGCAGCTCGATCGCTCGTGTTATTTCCAAATCTGGTAGGAGAGAGAGATTTAAATGACTCCATTAATGCATACCAGTTTTGCACAACACTATTACACGTACACTGGAGTGGTATGGTTTAATAAATTAACGACTGAGATGAGATTAGAACCGGATTTTAATAAATTTAAAAATAAAATTAACTTCACTACAATAAATAATTTAACGAATTAGAATGACGATGATATCTCACTATATTATTTTATAAATTATTGTATAAAAAAACTAAAATCTCTTCACTTTATATGTTTTTATGATTCTTTTTTTCTTCTATTTACATATGTATGTTAAGTTTTTATTATTTTCCCTTTACACACGAGTTTTAGACTCTTGTAAAGGTAAACATGTTAATTTTTATTGAAATATGCTCTTACTATGTAAATTTAAACATTATACTGTATTTTATAAAATAAAAAAAAATATTAAAAAAAAAAAAAAAATGAGAGAGTGGAGAGAGTTGCAATGTTTTGATTTTGACCCGTCGCCCATAGGCCATTCAATACTACAATTTTGGTTGAGAATCAGTCAAACTAAATTGGGCGACGACACCCTTAAATTTCCTAGGCTTTATTTTAACAATCCTGTGTTTGCCACACTCAAGTGCAACAGTGGAGAGATTGTTTTCAGCAATTAATCTAAATAAATCCGAAACCGTTTGTCAACGAAAACATTATCCGGAATATTGCATTCCAAAACGTCTTCAAGTACTTGCTTGGATTTTAAAATAGAGAAAACATTGGTTGACAAATTGGATAATACTATTTATGATTTTTAACTTAACTTCTGGGTTTTGTTCGGCATGTAATATTACAGGTTTTTTCTCGCCAAATATTTCCACTGTCATTTCACTTCTGTTCTTCTGAATCATCTCAAGTGCCAAACTGATAAACTTCAGTCTTCAACCTGTACTAATAATTCAAAGCGCCCTTGAGGTAATATTTCACTGAAACGGCGCTATACAAATAATTCATTATTCCAGATCTTCTTGTTCCTTGCTATAATCTAAATTAAAATCTTTGGCGAATGACTAGAAGTCATAATCAAAGAAGCCAATATCAATGAATACAGCCCATCGATGCCTTAATCTGCAAAGCGTACATTTCCAAAGTTTGGAGGTGTTTTTTCACAAAAACAGCGCCTTACAAATTATCCAAATATTATTATCATTAAAATATGTTATTTGACAAATTATTATTGGCGTTGTAATCTTCTACTTACACGGTAAAACACAAAATTTCAGATTAAGGCATCGCTATGTTATGTATTGCTATTATTTGACCTTAAAAATTTACTCCATGCACATGTATTTTCGTAAATTTTGCCTATTCCGTCACACTTATCGAAAACAATACTTCGATTCAATTGAATTAAGAAATAATGAATATGTGAATGGGATAATGAATAAATTCATGTTAAATAGTAGGTATTTTGTGTGTCGGAATAGTCCATAATTACCTGATCTTTGTAAATATCATGTAAATTTGATGTATTTTATAATCATCATTTGAAATGATAAGTATTTTATAATTATCATTTGAAAAATGTCAATGACAAATTTGTTGTGTCAGTGTTGCCACTGTCGGCCACTGTTGCCATATAAGAAAAATAATTGCCATATAAGAAAGAGAATAAAAAAAACAGTGAGTACGCACTGGTGTATATGTGCCGTATTTGGGTATTCGTGTATTTTTATTACTACAAATAATATGTGAAAGTTATCAACAAAAACCAAGTACTTTTTTTTCAATACTCCCCCCCCCCCCGGACGGAGTACCCCCGGAATCTAGGGAAATTTCGACTCCCAAATCTAGGGAAATATTGCAATCTGGACCTGGCAACGCTGCAATTGGGCAGCCTGCGGGAAGACACGCCATTCCGGGAAAGACACGAGCGACATTCCAAACGACATTCCACCAACATGGTCATGACATTTTACCGGCGAGGAATGACGAGTAGTTTTGTTAAACGTTTTGCCTGGTCATTGTTTGCTTTCATCTAAATTTAATAACATGGAACGTGTTATTTGGCGCCGTCTTCTTGTTAACAGGAACCTCTTCAGCAGGAGCTATCGGCCGGTTTGTCTGCACATGCCGCAGGACTCTGTGGGAGGACCCACACTCACTGCGTGGGACCTGTGGGGTAATAAGAATCCAGCGTCCTCTTCAGCAGGAGCTATCGACCGGTTTGTCTGCACACGCCGCAGGACTCTGTGGGAGGATTCACACTCACTGTGAGGGACCTGTGGGGTAATAAGAAGCCAGCGACCCTTCTGCCCCAAGAGGAGTGCAGCAGACTGTTCCCTCGCGGCAATGATGGAACACCTGGCGGAGTTACAGACGGACACATGTGCACCATCAGCAGACCACGGCAGTGTAACTACTATAGAAACTCTTCTTGTTAACAGGGTCCTCTTCAGAAGGAGCTATCGACCGGTTTGTCTGCACACGCCGCAGGACTCTGTGGGAGGATTCCAACTCACTGCGTGGGACCTGTGGGGTAATAAGAAGCCAGCGACCCTTCTGCCCCAAGAGGAGTGCAGCAGACTGTTCCCTCGTGGCAGTGATGGAACACCTGGCGGAGTTACAGACGGACACATGTGCACCATCAGCAGACCACGGCAGTGTAACTACTATAGAAACTCTTCTTGTTAACAGGGTCCTCTTCAGAAGGAGCTATCGACCGGTTTGTCTGCACACGCCGCAGGACTCTATGGGAGGACTCACACTCACTGCGTGGGACCTGTGGGGTAATAAGCAGCCAGCGACCCTTCTGCCCCAAGAGGAGTGCAGCAGACTGTTCCCTCGTGGCAGTGATGGAACACCTGGCGGAGTTACAGACGGACACATGTGCACCATCAGCAGACCACGGCAGTGTAACTACTATAGAAACTCTTCTTGTTAACAGGGTCCTCTTCAGAAGGAGCTATCGACCGGTTTGTCTGCACACGCCGCAGGACTCTATGGGAGGACTCACACTCACTGCGTGGGACCTGTGGGGTAATAAGCAGCCAGCGACCCTTCTGCCCCAAGAGGAGTGCAGCAGACTGTTCCCTCGCGGCAGTGATGGAACACCTGGCGGAGTTACAGACGGACACATGTGCACCATCAGCAGACCACGGCAGTATAACTACTATAGAAACTCTTCTTGTTAACAGGGTCCTCTTCAGAAGGAGCTATCGACCGGTTTGTCTGCACACGCCGCAGGACTCTATGGGAGGACTCACACTCTCTGCGTGGGACCTGTGGGGTAATAAGAAGCCAGCGACCCTTCAGCAGGAGCTATCGGCCGGTTTGTCTGCACACGCCGCAGGACTCTGTGGGAGGACTCACACTCACTTCGTGGGACCTGTGGGGTAATAAGAAGCCAGCGTCCTCATCAGCAGGAGCTATCGGCCGGTTTGTCTTCACACGCCGCAGGACTCTGTGGGAGGACTCACACTCTCTGCGTGGGACCGTGGGGTAATAAGAAGCCAGCGACCCTTCTGCCCCAAGAGGAGTGCAGCAGACTGTTCCCTCGCGGCAGTGATGGAACACCTGGCGGAGTTACAGACGGACACATGTGCACCATCAGCAGACCACGGCAGTGTAACTACTATAGAAACTCTTCTTGTTAACAGGGTCCTCTTCAGAAGGAGCTATCGACCGGTTTGTCTGCACACGCCGCAGGACTCTATGGGAGGACTCACACTCACTGCGTGGGACCTGTGGGGTAATAAGCAGCCAGCGACCCTTCTGCCCCAAGAGGAGTGCAGCAGACTGTTCCCTCGTGGCAGTGATGGAACACCTGGCGGAGTTACAGACGGACACATGTGCACCATCAGCAGACCACGGCAGTGTAACTACTATAGAAACTCTTCTTGTTAACAGGGTCCTCTTCAGAAGGAGCTATCGACCGGTTTGTCTGCACACGCCGCAGGACTCTATGGGAGGACTCACACTCACTGCGTGGGACCTGTGGGGTAATAAGCAGCCAGCGACCCTTCTGCCCCAAGAGGAGTGCAGCAGACTGTTCCCTCGCGGCAGTGATGGAACACCTGGCGGAGTTACAGACGGACACATGTGCACCATCAGCAGACCACGGCAGTGTAACTACTATAGAAACTCTTCTTGTTAACAGGGTCCTCTTCAGCAGGAGCTATCGGCCGGTTTGTCTGCACACGCCGCAGGACTCTGTGGGAGGACTCACACTCACTGCGTGGGACCTGTGGGGTAATAAGAAGCCAGCGACCCTTCTGCCCCAAGAGGAGTGCAGCAGACTGTTCCCTCGCGGCAGTGATGGAACACCTGGCGGAGTTATAGACGGACACATGTGCACCATCAGCAGACCACGGCAGTGTAACTACTATAGAAACTCTTCTTGTTAACAGGGTCCTCTTCAGAAGGAGCTATCGACCGGTTTGTCTGCACACGCCGCAGGACTCTATGGGAGGACTCACACTCTCTGCGTGGGACCTGTGGGGTAATAAGAAGCCAGCGACCCTTCAGCAGGAGCTATCGGCCGGTTTGTCTGCACACGCCGCAGGACTCTGTGGGAGGACTCACACTCACTTCGTGGGACCTGTGGGGTAATAAGAAGCCAGCGTCCTCATCAGCAGGAGCTATCGGCCGGTTTGTCTTCACACGCCGCAGGACTCTGTGGGAGGACTCACACTCTCTGCGTGGGACCGTGGGGTAATAAGAAGCCAGCGACCCTTCTGCCCCAAGAGGAGTGCAGCAGACTGTTCCCTCGCGGCAGTGATGGAACACCTGGCGGAGTTACAGACGGACACATGTGCACCATCAGCAGACCACGGCAGTGTAACTACTATAGAAACTCTTCTTGTTAACAGGGTCCTCTTCAGAAGGAGCTATCGACCGGTTTGTCTGCACACGCCGCAGGACTCTATGGGAGGACTCACACTCACTGCGTGGGACCTGTGGGGTAATAAGCAGCCAGCGACCCTTCTGCCCCAAGAGGAGTGCAGCAGACTGTTCCCTCGTGGCAGTGATGGAACACCTGGCGGAGTTACAGACGGACACATGTGCACCATCAGCAGACCACGGCAGTGTAACTACTATAGAAACTCTTCTTGTTAACAGGGTCCTCTTCAGAAGGAGCTATCGACCGGTTTGTCTGCACACGCCGCAGGACTCTATGGGAGGACTCACACTCACTGCGTGGGACCTGTGGGGTAATAAGCAGCCAGCGACCCTTCTGCCCCAAGAGGAGTGCAGCAGACTGTTCCCTCGCGGCAGTGATGGAACACCTGGCGGAGTTACAGACGGACACATGTGCACCATCAGCAGACCACGGCAGTGTAACTACTATAGAAACTCTTCTTGTTAACAGGGTCCTCTTCAGCAGGAGCTATCGGCCGGTTTGTCTGCACACGCCGCAGGACTCTGTGGGAGGACTCACACTCACTGCGTGGGACCTGTGGGGTAATAAGAAGCCAGCGACCCTTCTGCCCCAAGAGGAGTGCAGCAGACTGTTCCCTCGCGGCAGTGATGGAACACCTGGCGGAGTTATAGACGGACACATGTGCACCATCAGCAGACCACGGCAGTGTAACTACTATAGAAACTCTTCTTGTTAACAGGGTCCTCTTCAGAAGGAGCTATCGACCGGTTTGTCTGCACACGCCGCAGGACTCTATGGGAGGACTCACACTCTCTGCGTGGGACCTGTGGGGTAATAAGAAGCCAGCGACCCTTCAGCAGGAGCTATCGGCCGGTTTGTCTGCACACGCCGCAGGACTCTGTGGGAGGACTCACACTCACTTCGTGGGACCTGTGGGGTAATAAGAAGCCAGCGTCCTCTTCAGCAGGAGCTATCGGCCGGTTTGTCTTCACACGCCGCAGGACTCTGTGGGAGGACTCACACTCTCTGCGTGGGACCTGTGGGGTAATAAGAAGCCAGCATCCTCTTCAGCAGGAGCTATCGGCCGGTTTGTCTGCACACGCCGCCGGACTCTGTGGGCGGACTCACACTCACTGCGTGGGACCTGTGGGGTAATAAGAAGCCAGCGACCCTTCTGCCCCAAGAGGAGTGCAGCAGACTGTTCCCTCGCGGCAGTGGTGGAACACCTGGCGGAGTTATAGACGGACACATGTGCACCATCAGCAGACCACGGCAGTGTAACTACTATAGAAACTACCTCACAGCCAGCAACGGTGGCAGAGTGGCCTGCACCCGGCTGCTGGTGGGGCTCTTCTTGGATTTCGAGAGTTAGGGTGACACCTGCCAAGGACTGTTTCTCCGCATGTACCACTCCACCCCCTGGGTGGAGAGTGGTGTGGCCATAAGCTGCATCTGCCCGTCTGACCATCAGCTCAAAAAAGCAAAGGTTCCTTTTCTTCATTCTTTTTTAATATAATACGCCATGGAGCTATTTTTAGTATTTTCATCTTTTTTTCAAAATATTAATATTTGTTTGAAAAGAAAGAGTAGACAATGTGTTTGCAATAACCATGAATTCCTTCATATTTAGTTATGTAGTAGCGCACACCTGTGACAAATCACGGGATAGTCTGAATTCTTCACTAATAAGATCATTTTTTTTATATAACAATTATTTTCCGTTAAGGCGAAATAGGTAGACTTGACCTGAAATTTGGCATTTTTGAGGACAGTTTTAGACGTATGGACACTTTTCTAGAGAAAAACACAAATTGATTTCGAAAGATCGTTATTTTATCTATTAAAGTAAGATTTTAAATTTTGAAAAATAATATTATTTTCATACCATAATAAAGTGTTACCGTTGGACGATGCGCAGATTTGTTGCATTTTCAAAGGCGAAGTTGTATTATACAACAAATATTTCAAATCATATAATAATACAGTATAAACAATCAATAAATTATCTATCATATGTATGTATAAGAATTTTGTTTTTATTTCAAATAAAATTACTAATAAATAAATCCGAGGACGCGTTTTGTGACGAAAATCCCTCAATTTGACTATTTATTTATGACCTTACAAATTGGTATAGTTGAGATTTTTTTACAAAAATAATTTACTATGATATTATTGAAACATTAAAAATAATTTATGACCAAGAAATATATTCTTAGAGTATATAATAGTAATTAATTTCGATTCGCGTTTATTGTTTGTTCGTTGTTTCTGATTACCCCGGCGCAAGCCGAAATTTTATCATTCCCCGCTGCGACAGGGCGGCGAGCGGACGTCTATTCCACGCCAGTCTACTTGATAACATTTCAACGAAATTCCTCGTTTAAAAATGGGGAGAAAAATACTATCGGACAAAAGTTTTATAAGAAAACAAAAATTTCGTCATCAAAAACGTACATGGGAGAAATATTTGCAGAAAAAAAAAGGGTTAGTCATATTTAATTATCCTTGTACATTGTACGTACTCTATATGCTACAGGGTCGTTCAAACGAATCAGTCAGAATACGCATATATTTTTTATAACATTTAGCGATAATTTTGTGTTGTTTAATTTTCAGGGAAAATAATCACCTACCGACGAATGGTTGTGATTCTGAAGCAAATATTGTCTCTAAAATTCCGTCGATATGTGTAATTTACATTAATATTATTATTATTTTATTATGTAAATAGGTAATACCTACAATATATTGTGAATCATGGATATTATGTTGACCGAAACCGTCAATATCGGGGTATTTATAAACTAGCAATTATTCCCGGCGTTACGCGAGTTACACGCACAAAACCATACCCTTGTATACATGGTGTCGGGAAACGCGTAGTATATTACTGTGACCGATTCAACTCTAATTACCGCGGTAATTATAAACAAGCATTTACTACCCGGTGTTGCGCGATTTACGCGCATGCAACATTACCACGTGTACACGGTGTCGGGAAACTCGTGGTGAAATTACGGTAACTGAAACCGTGAATATCGCGGTAATTACAAAATATCAATAATTCCCGGCATTACGCGAGTTACACGCACAAAACCATACCCTTGTATACCAGCGCCCTTAAGGTGATTTCAGCGCCCTTGAGGTGATTTTGCACAAAAACGGCGCTATACAAGTCATCCAATTATTATTATTATTATTATTATGGTGTCGGGAAATGCATGGTATATTACGGTGACCGATTCAATTGTAATTACCGCGATAATCATAAACCATAATTTACTACCCGGCGTTGCGCGAGCAACACGTATGCAACAGTACCTTGTACACACGGTGTCGGGTAACTCGTGGTAAAATGTTTCCAGTCATGGATTCAACGTTGGGATAGGTATATCTCTAGTCAAGCACAGTACTTCGAAGGAGATTAATTCCATTTCCATGTAAACTTATTTGTAATAAAATTTTCTTAGTTACACATTAAGCTGTACAATTTCTGTTTCGAAATCTTCCTCATATAAATATATTTAACTGGCTACAAAAGAGCAGGCAATGCCGCATTCTAGTCTATGCGTATACGATTCCCGTCAAAATAACGGTTTTGATTCGTGATGTGCGATTCAAATCATGTTTTTGTTAATAATTTCTATTCTATTGTCCAATTCCCTATTACATTGGTATAATTCAACATATTTAGTATTTTTAGTGTTACTTTTTGTCAGTTTAATAATTTCATATTGTGAATTGAGCTTCTTGTTTTAGAAGAAAAAAAACGAGGTTATTTTGATATACTTACTTTAAGTATTAGAAATAAAACTTACTGGTAATACCTATCTTACAAACGGATAAATATGTAAGACGAGAGATTTTTTACAATCAAACTTAATGTTAATCACTTTTGTAAAACCTATGTAAAATAAAATTTAAAAAAAAAACAAGTGAATAAAAATATTTGAAAAATTAAAAAAAAATGTTTATTCAAATACCTACCTATTTTGTACCTACTATGTCAACGCACTGCATTTGTATTTATTTATGTTTACGCACTCCGACGTATAATTTACAAATATGTATGTAACTACTTATTAGGAAGAAAGCTACAACCGAAAATTCAAACACAATAATTGTTATTTCATCGGAACCATGCTGTAGGTTTCGACCGCTGCGCGGAGTAGACGGCTGGCAGTGGAATGAATATGGTATTTCTGTCTCGTTCTAAAAAACGTCCGATCGCGAGACTGTCTTTTGACGAAATTCGAATTCTCGGTCGCTGGTTAATACGCCTTAAAATATTACATAACTTTAATCGCTTGTCTGAATTCTTCGTACAATCAGTTCCAATTTTCAAATCCTTGTGACAAACTGCTTAGTTGCAGTTTAACAGGATAAAGAATTAATAAAAAAAAACAAGTTCAAAGCAAAAATTAGAATTCATGACCGCAGATTTCACGCAGGACTAAAGCACAGCACAGACAACCGTAATAAGTGTTTGATTATATACCCTTTCTTGAATGTGTTTTAGAATTTTTGTTTTTGTGTTTCTGTGGCTCAATCTGTCTGTGGAGATAGAGTAACAATAGCGCCTGTTGCTTTTACGTGCAACAGATTGCACTGTTTTTCAAATAAGCCTTTTGTTCAACAGATGTCGCTGTTTTTTTTTAAGTAACATGTTTTTGCCTGTACCTTCCAGATTTTTACAATGGCGTTCCAACGTGCTGTTCTCGGATATTTTTTTAACATTTATAATTAGGTTAGCATTTTGGGTTGACATTTTTTCGTGTGTGTGACATAGTATCTGGCCTGTTTTACGTGTTATTTTATGTCGTCTGGAGTGTGTCCTTCCTGGATTTTGGTGTCCCAGGCTATTTTTTTTTAATTTGTTTTAAATTTTTAAATTAAATTAAATTTTTATTTAATTTTTATTAAATTCTATGCCCGTTGGTACTCCGGGATGGTAGCGCATTTCGTTATTTTATTTATGTCTTGTATTGTAATTCACCTTTGATAAATTCTGATTTAGATTGGTACTCCGTCCACGGACGTGACTAATAGATCCCGATGCGCAATACACCGCTGCTAAATGGGTAAAAATTTATTGTCGTGGGCCGCTCCATATATTTGCCGCGTGCTACATATTGCGGCACAATAATAATAATGCATCTTTCAAGCGTAAAGGCATTTGCTCCGTCGCGAGGTAAATGGCATATTATGTTCGCTATTATTATTTTGTATTTCGGTAGTAAGTATAGGTAGTAAGTAGTAAGTACGCGGTAGGTACACACAATCTACGCGTCGTAATTTTATTCAGCTCATTACTTTTAGTAATTACCTACTTTTATACGAGGATTTGTTCTTGTATTTTTTTTAAATTTGTTAATTTAAAATAATTTAAATCATAACTGCTATGTGGAGTTTTTTGTTTTGAGAGATTTTTCTATTTTTTTGTCTTAAATATGACTTGACGGAAGGTTTTGTTGTAATTCCGTTTTGATCACTTTGACTGACGGGTTATTGTAACCACAATGGAATTGCTGACGTGTTTCCACACTATTAATTTTTTTTTTTTTAAATAATCATAATTGGAAAGGGAATTTTCCAATCATTAATTAATTTTTATTATATCATTTATGTTGTGTTTTGATTGCCATCTCTTTAAGAGGATATATTGGAATAAATCACACGTAATTAATTAATAGGTATAATCTTAAAAAAAAAAAAATTTTTGAAAATCGCTCCAAATTAAAACTTTCTATTTTCAAACTTAATCGTATGTTACATTTTTCGTCTATTGTTCTTCAACTCTTTAGGAGGATTTATTTGGGAACAATTGCTCGAAATTTGTATGTTAATTTTGTTACAAAATATTTAACGTCGTTATAATTTTGCAAGAATTTTAGCTCATTGTTGCATTTTACCATGCCAATAATAATAAATCCAAGTTTTATTATATTAATTTCACGATGCTTACGGTTGGTTTAAATTGTCTATGATTATACTTACTACCTACAGTATTCATTTCTGCTCCCAGTATAAAAACAGTAAAAAAATAATAAAATTAAACTTTGTGTTATAAAACTTGTTGATTTAAGATACTTGATTGCTCCCGACGGTGTCAAAGTATTTATTCCGCTGTGAAACTTGTTTTGAAATTCGTAAACAGTGCAAACAAATAATATCTGACAGTTAGAATAATTGTAAGTCCATAAAATAAATACCTTATCAAATACATACCATAAAGCAAAACCGGGGCAACTTGCAAAAAAAACTATGGAAAAAATAATTCAATATATCGACAAAAAAATTGATAATATCAAAAGAGATATAATTGCTAATATTGAAAAACAGTCGGAGGAAACCAAAAAAGCATTGAATTTATAAGTAACCAGTACGACGATATCATAAAACCTGGCAATCGACCTGGCAAATGAATATAACCGAAAAATAACAAATGAATTTGAGATTATTAAAAAACAGCACACAGAACAGAACATAACAATAAAAAAATGGAAATCCGAGTCTCGGAACTGGAGTACAATTCTAGATACAATGTCTTAGAGATAGCGGGTATCCCCCAGAAAAATGGAGAGCAACCCATCGAAATAGTAAGGAGAGTTGCTGCTGCAGCCGGTGTAAAAGTTCAGCACTCTGACGTCGGTGAAGTAACCAGAATTACAGACCGGCGCAACCAGGCACCCAACAAAATTGCTTGTGAAGTTTTTAGACACAAGAATAAGAGATGTACTTTTAGAAAAAAGAAAAGACATTAATTACTGTATTATGGGCAGCATCGATCCCCCCCCCCCCCGGTGACTAAAAATCTAAGCCCTCATTTGTACCGCCGCTCATTTGTACCAAGCGTAGTATTTTGAAGCCCCCCCCCTGAACGGGTCACGCAGTATGGGTACGTTACCTAATAACAATTTGTCAGAAAAACTCCAAATAGTATTTAAATTTTTTATTAGAAAATAACGAACACAACATAAAAACAAAAAAGATAAAAAAAACAATTTTTTCTTTGGTATTAATGAGAAGGATGTGCTTGCTTTTCTGAGCATAGTTTCTCAAAACGAGGTTGAAGTTTTGAAATCGCCACTCTCGTCTCTGCCTCTAAATTTATTTTTGATCTGTACTTATTCTTAATTACTGCAGCTGCAGAGAAACCTGTCTCACACGAGTATGATGTCGCAAACGGTAATAAAACCCTCAACGCTGCAGTGATGATGGAATATAGATATTCTCGCTATTAAGATTGTCTCACGACGCCCCTGGGATGATCCCCCGGCGCCCCGGGGCGTCGCGACTCACAGTTAGGGAAGCCCTGGGTTACACCAATCAATAGCATTCCATACCTATGTCAATTCAATAGAGAGTGACATCAAGCATGATCCCAAGGCACTTTGGGACTATGTAAAATTACTGCTCAAGGATGGTGGTATAACAGATATCATGGTGCATAGTGATCGGGAAGTTAGAGGAGCGGATGTAGCCGATGCATTTGCAACTCATTTCCAATCGGTGTATAAGTGTATAGTAATGAGCCTCCATTACTAAATCCCATTACTGCTACCAAGATTTATTTATTTATTAACGCCGATTATAGCGGCTTTTACAAAAGAATAACAATTGTTTTACATATGAATACAGAATATACATAGATACAAAGAAAATATATAAATATAAAATACGGTTCCATGATAACTCAACGCAGTGACAATTCAACACACTTTTAACCCTTAACGGTTTTGTGGTATCCCTGTGAGCACACATAGAAAATAATTATTTCCTAGAGGAGCAGTGTGCTTTTTAAAATAACACACATTTATTCAAGTAACTGATACTGCCATCTATTGGCCGCTGCCAAAAACTTCCTTCAAAATTTGAATATCATCGTGTCTATCGACATTTTTGTCATTCATCGAGAGATTTTTTGACAGTCGGATGTTAGAAGAGTTCAGTGCTACAAAAAACCTCTTTTCTGTGCAAATATTAAGGTAATAATCCAATTTTCTATTAAAATACAATGTTCTATTGTGATTATTTTAAGAATTATATCGAAATACGTAAATTACCATTCGTGGGTTGAATTGTTACTTCAAGTGTACCACAGCTCCACTAGGGAAATCTGCACTGACCGTAAATTAATGTTACTGCATTTTGCTAGTAAAAGTTATTTTGATGTTCTTCCAGATGGAAAGGCTGAGCGATTTTGAAATAAATGCATATGTCATAGATTTGCCGTCAGATCCCGAATCTGAAGTTGACGATTTCAGTGAAGATGAATTAAATCCAGAAGAAATCTTTAATCCTACAGAAATCGAAGATTGATTTCTGTGAAGATGATAATGCACCTCTGTCATCATTACTTACGGTTCAAACAAATACATTTGAAAATATACCTGAGAATTATGAATGGGTGAGGAATATTGACAAAATTAAGAACATTGAACCATTTACGGAGGAAACAGGTGTACAAATTTCAAGGCTTGTTGGAAAATCCCCAGTAGAGATATTTTCAAGTCTCTTCACAAATGATTTGTTTGAACACATTGTATATCAAACAAATTTATACGCAGCAGAACAATATGGCACCAACTATACCCCTATTACTACTGAAGAATTAAAGTTGTTCCTCGGTATCAACATTCTAATGGGTATAAAACGATCACCAAGTTATAAAGACTATTGGTCACCGAACGATGCTATGAGAGACAACTTTATAGCAAAGAGCATGTCACTAAGGCGATTTAGCTGGCTTTTAGGAAATATTCATCTATAGAAAACCATTGCCCTATTCCTGGATCTGGCCAAGGATTTCGACACAATATCTCATGAAATACTCCTACAAAGACTGAGAAATATAGGAATAACGGGAAAAGCATTTCAATGGATACAGAGTTATATTTCTAATCGATTCCAACAAACTAGAATTAATGTGGATATTAGCACTTCATTAGAAAATAATTTTGGTGTGCCACAAGGAAGTACGCTAGGTCCTCTTCTCTTCATTATATATATTAACGAACTGTGTAATCAACATACAGGTGGGAAAATTATTACGTTCGCAGATGATACCGTTATATTGTTTGAAGGAGACGATTGGAAGGAAACACACACCCTTGCTAACACCGGTATAAACAGAGTGAAAAATGGCTGGACAGCAATTTGCTTACATTAAACGTATCAAAAACCAAATACCTAACATTCAGTTCTACTATTTCAGGGCAACCTCAAACACCTCACCACCTTATAATACATAAAATTAACTGTAATTTTGGAAATAATAACCCTCCATGTAAGTGTGAAGCCCTCGAGTGCGTTAAATTTATTAAATATTTAGGCGTTATAATTGATAATAACCTCAAATGGAAGAACCAGATTGAAAATGTAGCTAAAAGAGTGCGCACCCTGATTCACAAATTTATTTCATTACGGGAAATTTAAAAAAAAACAAGACTTAAAAACCATATACTACGGGCTGTGTAACTCAATCATAACATACGGTTGCACAGTGTGGGGAGGTGCAGGAAGAACAACATTAAACCCGTTATTGAAGGCACAGAAATCTATTTTACGTGTTATTATGAAGAAACCTTTCAGATATTCTAGTGACGCTCTCTTCAAGGAATTTAATGTACTAGATGTCCGACAGTGCTATATAAAAAAAATTGTAATCCATGTTCATAAAAATAAAAACAAAATGAAAACAGCCGAACACAAACATCAAACCAGAAGTAAGGGAAGGAATGACCTTTCCGTTCCAACAAGCAACAGAGCGGCTTATCAAAAAATATTCTCATATCTCGGTCCAAAAATATATAATAAAATCCCCTCTCAGCTGAAACTGTGTGAATTGTCATCCTTCGGTCCAAGAGTGACAAAATGGTTCTTGGATCTAGGCAGGACTGATTCCGAAATGATACTAAAAAATGTAATTTGAAATCACGAACGCCTCTATGTATCTTTTTTATGTATATTTTTATGTATCTTCGTTTTAACATACTTATTTTAGCTAGTCTTAAATCCTGTATTCGTCTAGGATAACTTGAAACTTGTAAATTTGACTGTCCTGAAACGGGAATCCTTCCTAGTTGGACAGTCAAAATCATAAAATGTAATCAATAATATATTATAAAAAAAAAAAAAAAAAAAAATAAATGATAATACTCGAATGCCACAAAAAGGAAGTGATAATTTTGATAAATTATACAAGTTCGTCCGTTTCTAGAAACCTTATCACAATCATATGATGAATGTATGTTACCCACTCAACATCAAGCTGTAGATGAGAGTATGATTAAATTTAAAGGAAAAAATATCTTTCAAACAATATATGCCAAAAAACCCATCAAACGTGGTTATAAAATCTGGGTGAGGGCAGACTAAACAGGATATATTTTTGAATTTGAGATATATACAGGAAAAATTGAAAACAAAGTCGAAAAAGATTTAGGAGGTCGAGTAATAAAGCAGTTGACAAAAAAGTTTGATTTAAGATTTTCACGGCCAAAAGTATTTTTGTTATTTGTTTTTGGGGTATTATGCCGTGTTGCGCTAACTCCTTCCTTAGCCAACGTTTCGGACAGCATTGCAGTGTCCATCATCAGGGCAGATGTGTTATTTTGAACAATAAAATAACACATCTGCCCTGATGATGGACACTGCAATGCTGTCCGAAACGTTGGCTAAGGAAGGAGTTAGCGCAACACGGCATAATACCCCAAAAACAAAAAAAAAAAAAAAAGACAAAAAAGTTGATCGATAAAAATTACATTGTGTTCTTTGATAATTATTTTTCTTCTGTGCCGCTAATGACAGAGCTAAGCAAATATAATATCCACGCTTGTGGAACTATCAGAGGAGACCGCTTACATTTGCCCATAAAAAAGAAAAATATGCGAATTGAGAAAGAGGGTAATATATATCTGCAAGAAGATAAAAATATGAAAAAAAGTGACTGGGATTATGCAACGAGCGATAACATTTCTGTCACAAAATGGATGGACAAGCGAAGCTGTGTATTGATTTCAAACTTTTTAGATCCTTCAATAATTGGAACTGTGGTGAGAAAAAATAAAGATGGTTCGAATTCGACCATTACATATCCCGAGGTTGTCAAAAAATACAATACCCATATGGGCTATGTGGATAAAGGGGATCAACTCAAGTCTTATTATGAGATCTCTCGGAAGAGTAAGAAGTGGTGGCACCGCATATTCTTTCATTTCCTGGATGTAACTGTTGTTAATTCTTATATTATTCATGGGAAACTACATGACCAAGAAATGGTGCATAAGCAATTCCGATCGACGATTGCAGAAGGTTTGATGGGAACAGGCCAACTTCAACTTCGGAAAAGTCGGCAGTCTGTAGAGTTGATACTCCGGTACAAGCCTTTTGTGCCAAAAGAAAGACGTTTGGCAAATGCACAACATTTACCAGTAAGAGTTCAAGTTCAGTCTGTCGCAGCGTTGCCAGGTCTAGGGAAATTTCCCTAGATCTAGGGGAGAAAAAAAATTTCTAGGGAAATGGGAAATTTTCACGAAATCAGCACAAATCTAGGGAAATTTCGTACTTTTTGGCAAAAAAAAATTTTTTACATGACAATATTATTGGGATTGCTAGTGAACATAAATGTATTTTCATTTTTTATTTTTGGGATTTCCAGGAATCTTAAATAATGTTGATGTACATAAATGAAGCAATGTTATTTTTAACACTGACAACTCAAAATTATATTTATGTTCCTAAAAATATTAAAACCGGGGACTTCTTAAAAGTATCAGATTACGACTTTGTCTATGATCATTACAATAAGAAATTACCTTCTCTCAGCTTTTCACTTTTGGCTTTCCACTTTCGGCAATTTCGGTTGGTTTACAGTGATTTTTATTAAGATTTCTGTTTTGAATTCAGTGGTAAGTACTTAGAAATTATTATTATCTCTTTCCAATTAATTAACATGTAAAACAGGATTAGTGTAACACAAAGTTCAGCGTTCAGCTACTAAGTTTAAAATTTTTATAAGCTACTTTCCAATATATTCAGTGTTTAGTTTAACACAACTTATACTATTATGTGTTTGGTATAAGTACACCCTGAATTTATAATAGGTCAACACGATGGATATACCTTCGACTTCTGGCGCAAGGAGGAACCTTCCGGATGAGGATAATTCAACTTCGGCCAAAAGGCCTAAAAAAATGTACGCGCAGAAGTACCAGGAGAAATGGGAGAGCGAAGAGGTTTTTAAAGGCTGGCTCAAGAAGAGCAATAAAGGACCTAATTTTTTTTTCTGCAATGCTTGTAGGAAAGATTTTGTGTGCGGAAAGTCGGAGATACAGAAGCATGCAAAGGGGGCTAAACATGCTGATAATAATAACCGAGCTGCTGCTTTTCAGCCTACAATACTCGAAATGCCAGCAATACGGCAAAGGCCGACAGAAGACTCACAAATAAAAGAGGCTGAGATAAGGTACGGTGTATCGCTACGCTATTGATTCTAAAATACATTTATTTATAATTTATTTTCATTACGACAAGGTTCAATATATGGTACATTATTATGAAATAAATCTTCTCAATTCTTATTACATGTTTCCAGATTTATTGTATCTACTATATTGGTAATTATTTATTTATAATTTCAGGTTGGTCGCCTTTGCCGTAGAACATAATATATCTTTTAATGCTATGGACCATTTAAGTAAATTAAGCCAAGTTCTTTATCCTGACTCTGCAATTGCTAAAAAGGTAAAGGTATTTTGTGTGTCGGAATAGTCCATAATTACCTGATCTTTGTAAATATCATGTAAATGTTATGTATTTTATAATCATCATTTGAAATGATAAGTATTTTATAATTATCATTTACGGACAGACGTTTTTAACTTGCCAAGGTGGTATCCCCGGAATCTAGGGAAATTTCGACTCCCAATCTAGGGAAATATTGCAATCTGGACCTGGCAACGCTGGTCTGTCGTCTAGAGCGACTGAGTGTGGACGCGTCTATCGGAATTTTTACAAAAATAAATTATTGTAACATCTCTACCAAGCACCCGCCGCTAGTGGTGTGACCGCTGACGCGGTTACAAATTAACTATTATGGACGTGCTGTCCATAAAAGAGAACATTAAGCTTGAAATCTCAAACATTACCACAGTAAAGGATTCAAAGGCTAAAAACAATCTAGAATTAGACATTCAATTACTTGAAGAAAAATGGACGCAAGAAAAAACAGCATTCCAAAATGAAATCATTTCTCTACAAACTAAACTAATAGACAAATTAGAAAAAAAAATTGAAAGTTCGAGTAATTTGGAAAAAAGAACTTACGCAAGTTGTCTGAAAAAAGTTCCTGAATCCAAATATTCATTGATAATCAAAGGAGAAAATTCTGATATGACATCTGATGCAATAAAAGACCAAATTTAAAAAAAAATTAAGCTATCTAACTCGGGGATCGCTGTAAACGGAGTACGGAAAGCCTCTCAAAACAAACTAATAATATCTTGCCCAACCAAAATCCATGCAGAGAAATTAACAAACGAAATAAATAAAACACTAAAACAACATATGGTTGCGGAGGAATTGAAAAAGAAGAAACCAAAAATTTTCATAAAAAACCTTCAAGCAGAATTAACAGAAGAAGAAATAATTGAAGCCTTACAAACTCAAAATGATGGAATTAAAGATATAATGGAAAATTCAAAGAACACGATTAAATTAATAAAAATACTTAAACCAAAAAAACAAAAAGGACTCTCAAACTACATCCTGGAAACCAGTGGAGAAATGAGGTCTTACCTGATTCAAAAGGAAAAAATTAACATCGGATTTAGCAGAGTACGAGTGGAAGATGCCAACCCCCTGATGCAGTGCTACCATTGCCTGAAATTTGGACATACTGCGTTAAAATGCTTCAATAAGGATAAACGTGCGACGTGCTTACATTGTGCCAAGGATCACCCCTGGAACGAATGCCCTAACAAAAACGCAGAAGAAAAATGCAGTAACTGTATTCATCAGAACACTTTATTCAACATGACCCTTAATACTAACCATAGAGCAAATAACACAAACTGTACCTACTTTAAAAAGATGATGAATATTGCCCAAAGTAGGAGACTATGATTAGGTATGTATTATTATTCTTTAAAAAATAACGCAACGTTAATAACAAAAATTTCAATTAACTACTTATTTTCTTCAGCATTTATTTATACATAATATTATAAATCATTTATTTAAGAAGTACAATTATTTAATATACTTAAAAAAAAATTAAATTGCATCTATTCCGATGCATTGCCCCATTACCACAGTGTTAATACGAATGTACTTATATCAATTCCGATGTTCGTATATCTTTGTTATACATATAGTAATAATTCTCCAAGCATTCACTGGTGTCAATTATCAAACCTACCTCGGTGTGAACAAAACTTTGATTTAACTAGGAATGTATTTGAAATGCTTTCCGTTTTATATATTAATCTTAATTTGCATCTACACTTCCCTATGCGTATATTTGTATATTGTTGCATTTTAAATAATTTTTTAATATGGGTGACTTAAACGGCGACTTTGACACCACAGAAATTGATTATAGACGCACGCAAAATATTGAAAACTGGACTAAAACAAATGTCCTTGGTAATAATAATTTAACTGCAATTAACTTAAATATTCGATCATTAGCTAAGTATTGGGATACTTTCCTACTAATTATTTCCAGTTCTTTTACAAATATTGACATTATCATGCTATGCGAAACGTCAATAAATGAAAATAATTTGAATCTTTACAAAATTTTGGGATATAATGCATACCACTTTTGTCGTACAAATAGATCGGGTGGTGGAATTATAGTATATGTGAAAAGATCATCTTACTTTCGAAAAAATAAATTTGATGTCAACGAAATTTGAATGCGTTTACGGAACTATTTCAGTCAACAATCTTAAACGGTTATATCTTTTAGCAATATACAGACCGCCAAATACAAATAAAAAATTATTCCTCGATGAACTTGAATCTATATTGGAAAATATTGACATTAAAGAATCCGTTTTGATAATCGGCGATATGAACATTAACATTTTAAACAAAGAGGAGCCTATAGTTATTCAATATGTAGAACTGTGTACTTATAATCTAATGTTTCACATTACTGTAAAAGCCTTTTATGGCGTTTAATAAATAAATAAATAAAAAATAAATAAATAAATATGAAAATCTAATGTCTAATTTTGGATTGATTAAATGTATAAATGATGTGACGCGAGAAGCGATCTTAACGAATTATGTTACGGCTTCATGTCTAGATCACATCTATATAAGAGAGAGAGACCACTGACATTAGTTCATGCGTATGCGAAACAATAATAGCAGACCACTACTTAACTGCAGTCACGATTAACTTCTGTACCCGTGACAAAAGTATCTACGAAAAATCGCACGCTACGTATTACACTGCACTATCTGAAAAAAAAGTTGATCTACTCATCGAAATTACCGACTGGAATGCTATGCTTAAATTATCGGAGCCAAAAATTATGTATGAAGAAATTAAATCAAACTTTAAAAACATTTATGAAAAAAGTAGCATCTTAAATATATGTTCTAAAAAATATCGCAATAACCAAAAAGACTGGATGAATGATAACCTCGTTGAAAATATACATACACGAGACATAGTGTACGAACACAAAGAACGCGGGTTTCGGCTTTCAGGTTAGCCGGCGCGCCGACAAGAATGTTTGCATGTAAACGTATGAGACCGCACATAGTGAAGGCAGGTTCAGATTCGTGTCCGCGCGCGGCAGCGCCCAGAAGCTTTAACGGAATGAATTCTTAATTCCTGCTCGCCGGTGACGCCGGTCAGTTAAGTTTGTTTAGTAAACAGAAAGCTGCTGTCAAAATGAGCGACCAATTAATTGCAGCAGTTTTTAACAACACGCCAATCTGGGACAAACGAAATATATTGCACAGAAACAGAAATGTTGTCGATAAGTGCTGGAAAAATATTAGCAAGGAAATTAACGAAGACGGTAAGTGCGAAATGAGAAAATTTTACTCTAACCTCAAATGTCACATTCACTTTGCTTGCACTTTTTTTTACTAAATATATGCAAAATTTGCAATGAATGAATGAAGACAGTAAGTTCTCACTTATGCAATATCCTCAAATGTCACAGGTGAATTCTTTTCATGAGAACATGCACTCAATATCTGTTCTGCTGAGGTTTTTTCATATTAAGATAAGAAATCATAGCTTCATCGTCTGCACTGTATGGGGCTGTAAATATTTAACGTTTTGCATATATGATTAATGACATTTTCTGTTATTACAAAATAAACCAATGCAATTCGCATGCACTGTTGTTTTTACTAGATATATGTAGAATTTGCAATGAATGAATGAATATGGTAAGTTCTCACATTTACAATAACCTCAAATGTCACGAGTGAATTCTTTTCATGGGAATGTGCACTAAATATCATGTTCTGCTGAAGTTTGTTTTATTTATTGTTTTTGTGTTTAATTCGTAGAACTCCATTTAATTTTTTTATAAATTTAATTTAGATTAAATTTGATAATATTATTATTAAGTTCTGCAAGTGTTTTAGTTTTTTATTATTGTGACAGCTGTTTCGGCTTACAAGGCCATTTTCAAACTGTGGTTAGTCCACATTGAGACGACGTTTTTATACTATTTCAAATGTAAATTTTGAAGGTGCATACATTGATTTATTACTGGTTACACCGATGACATGATCTATTGTTGGTTAAACCAATCTATGTTTTCCCCTCAGTAAATGGTAATGGGTTCTTAATTATTTACTAATGACTTTATTGCTATGAATTATTTGGGTGCATTATACTGCTTGGGTTTTGTGAAAATACTAAGAAGTGGTGAGTAAATTATTTTCCGTACTTTATTAATTAGTGTTAAATTTGGGTCATTCGTTCAGAAGTTTGTTTTCATATTAAGTTAAGAAACTACAGCTTTACCGTCTGCACTGTATGGGGCTGATAAATATTAAGCATTTTGCATGTATAATTAATGATATTTGCTGTTATGATAAAGTAAACCCAGCAGAATTTACAATTCGGTTTGGGTTTTAAAATTTTGGTTTATAAAAGATTTGCAATGCAAATAAACAGATAAAAATCTCCTAACTGATTGTAGTGCCATCTAGCGGTAAAAATATGAAGTAACAAACATAATTTATATATTTCAGAAATTGGATGTTTTACTTTTTTTTGTTATTATATGGACGAAACTAGTTCTATCAATAGAAATGCCTAACTAACATCAATGATATTTTTTTCAGAAACTAAACGGAGAAAGAAATGGAAGTATTTACGAGACCAGTTTGCTGTGGAGCGGGAAAATACCACCTTCCCACTCAGGGGATGCAGAAAATACCACCTTCCCACTCAGGGGATGCAGAAAATACCACCTTCCCACTCAGGGGATGCAGAAAATACCACCTTCCCACTCAGGGGATGCAGAAAATACCACCTTCCCACTCAGGGGATGCAGAAAATACCACCTTCCCACTCAGGGGATGCAGAAAATACCACCTTCCCACTCAGGGGATGCAGAAAATACCACCTTCCCACTCAGGGGATGCAGAAAATACATCATTTACAGATCTATTTTCTTTATAGATTTCATGAGATTCTTTTTTACAGTTTATCAAGTGAATTAATTCCTTAGTGAACCATATTGGATACTTTGATTCTTTATGTTGGGTAAGAGGAATATTATTTGATATTACATTATTGAGTTGCGAGTAAAAATAGTCAGTATTATATTATATTAAGATGAATATGAAGGGAGCCCAAAACATTGATACAAGTCATATAGACGAATCAGATCTTAATTCTTCGATTAATAACATGAAACATCCACATTCACTTAGGCCAGACTTTCTTCCAATCTTTTTTTTTAAACGATGTGTTGAATTTTTAAAAATGCCACTAAGCTTTATATTTTTTTTTTTTTTTTTTAAAAAGAAAGACAAACATTCCCAGGTTACGAATAACCCAACAATGTTTGAAAATCTCCTACTACCACCACAGAAAGCCGAAAATGTTGCTTGTGTTGTGATGGAGGACTTAGCCAGCCGAGGAATCGAACACGCGACGCTCGGGTGAGACCCAAGCGCTATGCCCACTCAACCACTGACCGGTCTATATTCAACCTATCTTTAGAAACTGGTATATTACGTGATTCCTGGAAAGTCTAAAAAATTTGTTCTATTTTCAAAAATGGATCAAAGACTGTAGCAGTTCTTTATTGCCCGCTACCTTTTCAATATTATTTTCTGACATGTACACATTAGACTTCTAGAAGAAAGTTCAAGACGGCGACTCGACCGGGGCCGGACTACGAAGTCAGTACCAATTGGGCAGCCTGTGGGAAGACACGCCATTCCGGGAAGGACACGAGCGACATTCCAAACGACATTCTACCGACATGGTCATGACATTTTACCGGCAAGGAATGACGAGTAGTTTTGTTAAACGTTTTGCCTGGTCATTGTTTGCTTTCATCTAAATTTAATAACTTTAAATTTAGAGTTATAGACGGACACATGTGCACCATCAGCAGACCACGGCAGTGTAACTACTATAGAAACTACCTCACAGCCAGCAACGGTAGCAGAGTGGCCTGCACCCGGCTGCTGGTGGGGCTCTTCTTGGATTTCGAGAGTGAGGGTGACACCTGCCAAGGACTGTTCCTCCGCATGTACCACTCCACCCCCTGGGTGTAGAGTGTGGTGTGGCCATAAGCTGCATCTGCCTGTCTGACCATCAGCTCAAAAACACAAATGTTCCAAAACATTTTACCGGCGAGGAATGACGAGTAGTTTTGTTAAACGTTTTGCCTGGTCATTGTTGGCTTTCATCTAAATTTAATAACATGGAACGTGTTATTTGGCGCCCTCTTCTTGTTAACAGGGTCCTCTTCAGCAGGAACTATCGGCCGGTTTGTCTGCACACGCCGCAGGACTCTGTGGGAGGACTCACACTCACTGCGTGGGACCTGTGGGGTAATAAGAAGCCAGCGTCCTCTTCAGCAGGAGCTATCGGCCGGTTTGTCTTCACACGCCGCAGGACTCTGTGGGAGGACTCACACTCACTGCGTGGGACCTGTGGGGTAATAAGAAGCCAGCGACCCTTCTGCCCCAAGAGGAGTGCAGCAGACTGTTCCCTCGCGGCAGTGATGGAACACCTGGCGGAGTTATAGACGGACACATGTGCACCATCAGCAGACCACGGCAGTGTAACTACTATAGAAACTACCTCACAGCCAGCAACGGTGGCAGAGTGGCCTGCACCCGGCTGCTGGTGGGGCTCTTCTTGGATTTCGAGAGTGAGGGTGACACCTGCCAAGGACTGTTTCTCCGCATGTACCACTCCACCCCCTGGGTGGAGAGTGTGGTGTGGCCATAAGCTGCGTCTGCCCGTCTGACCATCAGCTCAAAAAAACAAATGTTCCTTTTCTTCATTCTTTTTTAATATAATACGCCATGGAGCTATTTTTAGTATTTTCATCTTTTTTTCAGAGGATAGAGGAGAGAGGAGTCGCGTAGTTTGTGGATTTTGCGCAGTTTGTGGTTTTTTCGTGGCTTGTAACATAACCACAAAACTGCTTCCGTCTGGCTTGTGTTCACACAGCCAGGCCCCAACACCTTACAGCCGGCCGGAGAAATCCAGCAGGCCTGGAGCAGGCGCACGCGCCCCAACTGCCCTTTTCAAGGCAATCTTCGCAAATCACTCACGTCGCCCCAACTGCCTTTCTCAAGGCATTCTGCAAAATACTCAAATATTACTAATTTTTTCTCGTTTCTTACAGAACAAATCAACTCATAACGCCTTACCACCGCACACCAAGAGGAACTGCGACTTTCAAACGCAACAAGCCCCTGCCTATGGCATTCCCGGAGGGAGCCACTGGCTGGAGATTAAATCCACATACGCATGAGCAGGAATTCGTGTATGGATCCTCGCAGACCGGCTCCGGCTCGGCAGACGGATCATCGAGAGCCTCATCACCTATGGAAGAGGAATGGACGAGGGCTACGGCTTCAAAGCGCCCCCCCGGCCCCCATTCCCCCCCAAAGCCCATTTTTCGTCTGGTTCACGAAAACAAATACGAACCCTTACATAAAATAAGCGAACCAACTCAGGAAATCTCGTCGCCACCGACGAAGAAACGCCCGACGCTACCAGGACCAGTGGCGTCCACAAGCCGAGACCAGGCGCCCACCAGCCGAAAACCTGTGGCCACAACCACTCTTGGGAAGAGAACAAGAGTCCCACCCATAATCATGACCATAGGGTCAATGACGCACGGCGATATCACGGAAGAAGTGCAGAGGCACATTGGAAGTGCCCACTTCAACTTCCGGTATGCCAAAGGAGGCAAAATCAGCGTTGTGGTGAGCTCAGTAGAAGCCCACAAAAAACTGACAACAGCCCTACGTAGAGAGGAGAAGCCTTTCCACACCTTCACCACAGAAACGGAAAAACTTAAGAAGACCGTCATCAGGGGACTCCCGAAGTTGTCACCAGGTGACATAATGGAAGACCTTGAGAATCAAGGCTTCCCGGCAAGGACTGTGGTCATGATGACCACCCCGGGAACAGAATATCCGCTTTACCTGGCCCACTTTGGCCAGGAAACAAACATGGGCCACCTGAGAGCCGCAGTGGTCTACCTGTGCCACTGCAGGATTACTATGAGGAAGTACCGAAGCAACCACCTCCAACACGGAACGCAGTGCCACAGATGCCAAAATTTCGGACATGGGTCCAGAAATTGCGCACACATTGCCCGCTGCGTCAAATGCGAAAGACGTCACGCCACACCGGAGTGCCCCAAAACCAACCGAGAAGAGCCGGCCGTCTGCTGCAATTGCGGCGGAGCCCATCCCGCAAACTACGGTAAATGCCCCAAAAGGGTGGCATACGTAGCTGCTCTCCAGCACAGACAGGAGCAATCCAACGCCCAGAGGCGCAAAGAGGCAGAGCCCCGTGCACAGAGACCCGCGGCCCGAGTAGACGGCCGGTCCTGGGCAGACGTAGCGGGCCGAAGCAACCACCAGCAACAGGCTCCTGAACAACAGCAACCACGAAGAGCCACACCGGAACAACGCCAAGCGCCAAACACCGGATCCTCTGATGACGATGACATAATGATCCTACTGCAAGGCCTCATCAGGGTACGCGAACAACTGCCCTCCTGCTCATCCAAAGCAGAAAAACTGATCATCCTAATGGAGCTTCTCAAGGAGACCTCACCGTGAAGATTTTTAAATTAAATCAAATTTTAATAATTTTGTCACATAATTATTGTTAAATTCTATGCCCATTGGTACTCCGGGACGGTAGCGCATTTCGTTATTTGTTTTATATTTTATTTATGTCTTGTATTGTAATTCACCTTTGATAAATTCTGATTTAGATTGGTACTCCGTCCACGTGACTAATAGATCCCGATGCGCAATACACCGCTGCTAAATGGGTAAAAATTTATTGTCATGGGCCGCTCCATATTTTTGCCGCGCGCTACATATTGCGGCACAATAATAATAATGCTTCTTTCAAGCGTAAAGGCATTTGCTCCGTCGCGAGGTAAGTGGCATATTATGTTCGCTATTATTATTTTGTATTACGGCGCAACGACGCTACGTATTACTGTGACTCATCATTTTGCTTATGAAATGTGTAGTAAGTACGCGGTAGGTACACACAATCTACGCGTCGTAATTTTATTCAGCTCATTACTTTTAGTAATTACCTACTTTTATACGAGGATTTGTTCTTGTATTTTTTTTAATTTGTTAATTTAAATCAGGGGTCTCCAAACTTTTCAGCCGGAGGGCCACATTGACTACTCCAGTGAGTTCGGAGGGCCAAAACTGTTTTAATTTCTAGACACCCATGTTTTCGTCCACGGGGGGGGGGGGGGGAGCCACGATTCTTACTCAGGTTACATTTTATAATATATTTTGTATAAAATATTTATTTTTTAATGTAAGTTTTTTTTTTAAATTGTTTAATTTTATTTATTTGTTCTGATTGGTTGAAAATACAGCGCAATTCAGAAGGAAGGTTATTATAGTTTTTTATAGCTTGGTAAATATAACGGTTGTGCATTTGTGTTGTTTTAAAATTTGGTGTAATAAATTGATTTCCATTTCTCATTAGTGTGTAAAATTATTAATATTCTTTATTATTTTTTTCTTTACACATTTTAATAATAGAAGCTTGCTTAAATATGTCATCGAAATTTGGTACTGGACATAATTTAAAAATAGTGATTGTGTTGAGAAGGTAGATTTTTTTAAGGATTACTTTAATTATGGTTCTTTGTGAAACTTTTACTGAGTTTAGATTGTTTTTGTAAGAACCTCCCCAACCTAAAATTCCGTAGATAAGCAAGGAGTGAACAAGCATATTCTGCGTATTATACTTATCACTAAGCTTTGCCTAGCATGTAAATAAAACCAAGATACTATGATTCTGAGTTTTTTATCCACCTTATCACAATCACAATTAAAACAATAAGACCAGGGGGCGATTTTGCCACGTATCGTTTCGCGCGTATATTGCATCCAGAAGGAGCGTGAAACGCGCGAGCATTTGGAACCATTCCTTGTCACAATTTTGCCGCTCCATTTCCCTTGATACGTGTACTCGCTCTGCAGTTCCCGTGTAAACTGTCTGAACTGTAAAAGTCTGCGAAATACACACGATTTGCGCCCGTATTTTTCGCGCGATACTTGTGGACGCAATGTATTGGTGCCCAGTACCTCGCCAATGAGCATATATATTCACACGAAAAAATTCGCGGTGAATTCGCCCCTTCTGAGTAAGGTCTTAGCCATTAGTTGTCGCGGGCCTGATTGATGAAAATGGTCATAAAATGTCGCGGGCCGGATGGATGACACTGGCGGGCCGGATACGGCCCGCGGGCCGTAGTTTGGAGACCCCTGATTTAAATCATAACTGCTATGTGGAGTTTTTTGTTTTGAGAGATTTTTCTATTTTTTTGTCTTAAATATGACTTGACGGAAGGTTTTGTTGTAATTCCGTTTTGATCACTTTGACTGACGGGTTATTGTGACCACAATGGAATTGCTGACGTGTTTCGACTCTATTAATTTTTTTTTTTTTTGTTAAATATTCATAATTGGAAAGGGAATTTTCCTATCATTAATTAATTTTGATTATATTATTTAGTTGTGTTTTGATTGCCGTCTCTATAAGAGGATATATTGGAATTAATCACACGTAATTAATTAATTGGTATAATCTATAAAAACAATTTGGTGCTTGTCTATCAACTGTCACATCCATCAAGGACCTTGGGGTCACTCTTGATTGCAAACTCTCTTTTCGAGATCATATAAATAACATCGTAAATAAATCACTTAAACTACTCGGGTTCATTCATAGAATTACTTCAGACTTTAAACATATAAGAACACTTAAAACTCTCTATTGTTCGTTGGTTCGCCCTCACCTTGAATATGCCAGTGTCATTTGGTCTCCTTTCTATGCTGTCCACATTAGTCACATCGAATCTGTCCAACATCGCTTCCTACGGCGAATTGCTTGGAGGTTCGGACTCGAAAAAGGCGATTACTCTTATGAGGAAATTGAACAAACTTTAAACCTTTCTTCTTTAGAAAAACGTAGAAAAGACTCCGATCTAATTTGCATATTTAAAATAATCAACAGTATAACCGACTCACCTGAACTGTTTTTTTTTTTTTTTTTTTTTTTTATAGTCGGAGGCGGTTTACTTACGTTCCCCGCGAGCACTTAGGCCATAGGCCCATTGTACTATCTCCCATTTTACCTCATTCCCTTGCCAGTAACCCGGTCCCTTTTATGAAGTTCACCAGGGCTGTCATTGGATATGTGGCGATGTCTTCTGGTTCCACACTGTGTCTTCCCAGGTATCTGAGCCTTATTCCCAGCAGAGCGGGGCATTGGCACCATAGGTGAATTGGAGTCTCTTCCTCCTCTTCACATTTCCTACAGATGTTGGTGTTTTCCACTCCCAACAGTTGCATGTGTCTCCTGAGATGGCAGTGTCCCGTTAATAGTTCTACCAGTTCCCTCAGTGAGTTTCTGTCCATATCGAGTAGTTGCCTGGTTCGGTTAGGGTCCGGTCCGTTTATGAGTACTTTAGATTGCCTCATTCCGGGTGCCTTCTTCCATTCCTTCCAGTGTTGGGATTTGACCCACCTCTTGATATGTAGTTTGGTGTGGCAAGCTGCTACTCCTACGGCCGGCTCAGATCCCACAAGTGGTGCTTTCGCCCCTTTCCTTGCTAGTTCATCAGCCCGCTCGTTGCCCTCAATACCTTTATGTCCTGGTACCCAGAGCAGGGTTACTTTATTGATGGTCGCCAGTTCTATTAGGATAGTCCTGCATTCCATCACCAGTCTGGAGTCGCATCGGTTACTTTCCAGTGCCATTAAGGCCGCCTGGCTATCAGAACATATGTTTATGTTCTTATTTCTGTACCCGATACTCATATTCTCCTGTGCGCAGACTAAGATGGCTTTCATCTCAGCTTGAAACACAGTGCAGTGCATTCCTAGAGGTATACTGAGTTCCCTCTTAGATCCCTGTAGACAGACCCCGGCCCCTGTTCCTTCCTCCATCTTGGACCCGTCTGTGAACCAGATTAGTTCCTGTTTGGAGTTTGGACCTGGGACCGTGTCCCATTCCTCCCTTGTGGGGTACGTCACTTTAAACAGCTGTCCGAAGAAGTATTCGGCTTGTTTGCCGTCCTGCTTCATCCCAGCCGTCGGACTAATTGCCCTCAGTCTTATTCCTATCTCCGTGTGACTGTTTCTGGGCAACTCTCCTCTCCATTGGCCATTGCAATGTAACCTGTAGGCTGCCGCCATCGCCGCCCCCTCTATTTCTATGTTTAGTGGGGGTAGGTTCAGCAGCACTCCCATGGCTAGTATTGGAGTGGTTCTCATGGCTCCTGTGATGCTTCTGCATGCAAGTCCCTGTATGTGATTGAGTGTGACCATCACTGTTTTCAGTGTTGTTCTCCTCCACCAGACCAGGGCTGCGTGCATGATCCTTGGTTTTACAACGGCTGTGTAAAGCCATTGCATCATTTTAGGTTTGAGACCCCACGTTCTGCCGCAGATTCGCCTAGTTGCCCACATCAGAGCACAGGCCTTTCTGCCTACAGTTTCCACCTGGTTTTTCCAGCTCAGTTTGGCATCTATGATGACTCCGAGGTACTTAACCGTGTCAGAGGGTTCTAATTCCTTTCCATAGAAGGTTGGATTGCTCCATCCTTCTAGTTTCCTTTTACGCGTAAAGATTACTAGTTCTGTCTTGTCTGGGTTGACTGACAGTCCTGTTTCTTCACACCATTCTTCCACTGTTGCCAGTGTTGACTGTATAAGGCCTCGGGTTGTGTCTGCATCCCAACACCTTATTATGGTTGCAATGTCATCCGCATACCCTTGCGTATATAGGCCCCTGTTGTTGAGTTTCCGGATGAGGTTGTCCACCACCAGGCTCCACAGCAAGGGTGATAAGACCCCTCCCTGTGGACACCCTCGTGTCACCAGCACTTTGATGCTTACCTCACCCCTTGTCACCGTAAGTATCCGGCCTGAGAGCATGTTCCTCAGCCACCTTCTGGTGGTTTTGTCGAGTCCATGTCTTTCTGCCGCTTCATCAATGGATTTAATAGTGGTGCAGTTAAATGCTCCCTCTATATCCAGGAATAGCCCTACCGCCAGTTCCCCAGTCGCTTGTGCCTGCTCCAGTTTGTACACCAACCTGTGCAGTGCCGCGTCGACTGACTTACCTGCTTGGTAAGCAAACTGTAACTCGTGGAGGGGCTTCTCTTTCAGTGCCCCGTCCCTTATGTGCCTGTCCATTAGCCTCTCCATTGTCTTCAGAAGAAATGAGGTGAGGCTAATTGGGCGGAATGCACCTGGTTGGTCGTAGTCAGCTCTCCCCGGTTTGGGTATGAACACTACCCTTGTCTTCCGCCATGGTATGGGGATGTATCCGAGGGCACAGCATGCCCTCAGGATCTTCGTCACCGGAAGTAGGATTGTATCTAGGCCCCTCTGTAGAAGTGCCGGAAAGATTCCATCCTCTCCTGCGCTTTTAAAAGGGTCAAACCCTCTGATTGCCCATTTAACTCTGGAGGGAGTAACTATTTTAGCCGCAGTGTCCCAGTCCTTACCTTCCCGTGTAACTCGGGCTGGTGGTGGACCGGTATCATCTGCTTCTAACTTTTTGTAGCCGGGAAAATGTTTCCCCAGCAGTACCTCCAACTCCTCCTCCCAACTGTTGGTATATCCTCCATCAGCTTTTTTGAATGGGCCTTTTGCTGCCCCTGGGTCTTTTGCAAGAATTTTTTGGATTCTTGCAGTCTGTGGGATGGTTTCCACCTCCCCACAGTATTTCTCCCAGGAGCATGTTTTGGCTTTCTGGATTGCCACCTTGTACTCTTTCTGGTATTGCTTGTGGGCATCCCAGTTTCCTGACTTTTTGGCCTTGTTGAAAGCTTGCCTGAACCTGAACTGTTACAACTCATTCAATTCAACATCCCATCACGTAGACTCCGAAATAATGAATTGTTATTCCTCAATCACCACTCAACTAACTATGGGTACCATTCTTCTTTGTCCAGAATGTCGAGACTTGTAAACTCAAGTCAGAGCATTGAATTTTTTGGTGTAAGTCTAAATGACTTTCAAAAAGCGATACGTAATGTGTAATTTTTCACAACTTAATCGTTATTGATGCTCTGACTTGTAGTTATTTTCTATATGTACATTTTCTATTTTACATTGTCTTTGCCCTTCACATACATGTACTCTCCATTCACTGTCATCTATGTTTTCTTATCCGTGTCAATATTATGGTTTTAATGGACATATTGTCCGTAAATTAATAAATAAATAAATAAATAATAGCTTGTCAGCTCAGAATAGATACCGTGATAGCTCATCAGCTCATAACAGATATTCTTTATTGTGATAGCTCATCAGTTCAGAATAGATATTTTTACACATGATAGCTTGTCAGCTCAGAATAGATACCGTGATAGCTCATCAGTTCAGAATAGATATTTTTACACATGATAGCTTGTCAGCTCAGAATAGATACCGTGATAGCTCATCAGTTCAGAATAGATATTTTTACACATGATAGCTTGTCAGCTCAGAATAGATACCGTGATAGCTCATCAGTTCAGAATAGATATTTTTACACATGATAGCTTGTCAGCTCAGAATAGATACCGTGATAGCTCATCAGTTCAGAATAGATATTTTTACACATGATAGCTTGTCAGCTCAGAATAGATACCGTGATAGCTCATCAGTTCAGAATAGATATTTTTACACATGATAGCTTGTCAGCTCAGAATAGATACCGTGATAGCTCATCAGTTCAGAATAGATATTTTTACACATGATAGCTTGTCAGCTCAGAATAGATACCGTGATAGCTCATCAGTTCAGAATAGATATTTTTACACATGATAGCTTGTCAGCTCAGAATAGATACCGTGATAGCTCATCAGTTCAGAATAGATATTTTTACACATGATAGCTTGTCAGCTCAGAATAGATACCGTGATAGCTCATCAGTTCAGAATAGATATTTTTACACATGATAGCTTGTCAGCTCAGAATAGATACCGTGATAGCTCATCAGTTCAGAATAGATATTTTTACACATGATAGCTTGTCAGCTCAGAATAGATACCGTGATAGCTCATCAGTTCAGAATAGATATTTTTACACATGATAGCTTGTCAGCTCAGAATAGATACCGTGATAGCTCATCAGTTCAGAATAGATATTTTTACACATGATAGCTTGTCAGCTCAGAATAGATACCGTGATAGCTCATCAGTTCAGAATAGATATTTTTACACATGATAGCTTGTCAGCTCAGAATAGATACCGTGATAGCTCATCAGTTCAGAATAGATATTTTTACACATGATAGCTTGTCAGCTCAGAATAGATACCATGATAGCTCATCAGTTCAGAATAGATATTTTTACACATGATAGCCCATCAGCTGATAATAGATACTTTTCTGTGATTATTCTAGTTTTGGAGTTTATGTTTATGATTTTGGTTCGAATATTACCTTCAATTTATTGTCTACAGGTACACTGTTATATATTCGTGTATTTCAAATTTACTTTTAAATTTTTTTTTCTTTTAGAAAAATTTTATATTTACCTTTTGAATATTCATTCTATCTGTCATCATGACGTTTATTATCATGGGTTTTTTTACCTTGTTATTTATTTTCATAATATTATTTATAATTGTCAAAGTACAATTCTGTGATAGCTTTTTACAACATAGTTTGTTAAAGTCTTTTAATCAGGTTTTCAACTTGAGTGTGACTTTTTTCATTTAGTGAACATATTGTAATTTTCTTTTGCTTGTAAGGTGTGCACATTCTTTCTTTGTAAAGGGTTAAATTTGAGTTTCTTTCATCAATGACCAGTTCGGTTAGGCAAGTCATCGAACACCTTCACGAAGACTTTTTCTGCTTCCTCTGGACTTACTACATGATGCGTTCATCAGAATCATCTGGATCGCTCTACTTCTTCTTCATCTTCGTGCTGTGCTACTGAACAGTCAACCATCATCTTCTCTGAACTTACTACATGATGCGTTCATCAGAATCAACTGGATCGCTCTACTTCTTCTTCATCTTCATGCTGGTGCTACTGAACAGTCAATTATCATCTCCTTATGCTGTACCGTCATTGCTGTCTTCCTCTGGATGCAACCTTCCCATAATGAAATGGACTTCGGGCTTGCTTGGATAACTTGGAGCCTGAGGTGCTGTACCACACGGACGGCGGAGAATCATGCCGTCATTTTGAAGCCCCTTGCTACCCTCCATTACTCAACTACAGATTTCTGCTGCAGGAGTGATTCCAAGGCCAGTTGGTCATGAGGTGTCAGGCGAACCTCGGACTTATAGGCATAAGTCTTTTGGCTGAGGGGGCATTGCAGCAGTTTTTTATTGCCCGCTACCTTTTCAATATTATTTTCTGACATGTACACACTGGACTTCTAGAAGAAAGTTCGAGACGGCGACTCGACCGGGACCGGTCTACGAAGTCAGTACCAATTGGGCAGCCTGCGGGAAGACACGCCATTCCGGGAAGGACACGAGCGACATTCCAAATGACATTCTACCGACATGGACACGATATTTTACCGGCGAGGAATGACGAGTAGTTTTGTTAAACGTTTTGCCTGGTCATTGTTTGCTTTCATTTAAATTTAATAACATGGAACGTGTTATTTGGCGCCCTCTTCTTGTGAACAGGGTCCTCTTCAGCAGGAGCTATCGGCCGGTTTGTCTGCACACGCCGCAGGACTCTGTGGGAGGACTCACACTCACTGCGTGGGACCTGTGGGGTAATAAGAAGCCAGCGACCCTTCTGCCCCAAGAGGAGTGCAGCAGACTGTTCCCTCGCGGCAATGATGGAACACCTGGCGGAGTTACAGACGGACACATGTACACCATCAGCAGACCACGGCAGTGTAACTACTATAGAAACTACCTCACAGCCAGCAACGGTGGCAGAGTGGCCTGCACCCGGCTGCTGGTGGGGCTCTTCTTGGATTTCGAGAGTGAGGGTGACACCTGCCAAGGACTGTTCCTCCGCATGTCCCACTCCACCTCCTGGTTGGAGAGTGTGGTGTGGCCATAAGCTGCATCTGCCCGTCTGACCATCAGCTCAAAAACACAAATGTTTCAAAACATTTTACCGGCGAGGAATGACGAGTAGTTTTGTTAAACGTTTTGCCTGGTCATTGTTTGCTTTCATCTAAATTTAATAACAAGGAACGTGTTATTTGGCGCCCTCTTCTTGTTAACAGGGTCCTCTTCAGCAGGAGCTATCGGCCGGTTTGTCTGCACACGCCGCAGGACTCTGTGGGAGGACTCACACTCTCTGCGTGGGACCTGTGGGGTAATAAGAAGCCAGCGACCCTTCTGCCCCAAGAGGAGTGCAGCAGACTGTTCCCTCGCGGCAATGATGGAACACCTGGCGGAGTTACAGACGGACACATGTACACCATCAGCAGACCACGGCAGTGTAACTACTATAGAAACTACCTCACAGCCAGCAACGGTGGCAGAGTGGCCTGCACCCGGCTGCTGGTGGGGCTCTTCTTGGATTTCGAGAGTGAGGGTGACACCTGCCAAGGACTGTTCCTCCGCATGTCCCACTCCACCTCCTGGGTGGAGAGTGTGGTGTGGCCATAAGCTGCATCTGCCTGTCTGACCATCAGCTCAAAAACACAAATGTTCCAAAACATTTTACCGGCGAGGAATGACGAGTAGTTTTGTTAAACGTTTTGCCTGGTCATTGTTTGCTTTCATCTAAATTTAATAACATGGAACGTGTTATTTGGCGCCCTCTTCTTGTTAACAGGGTCCTCTTCAGCAGGAGCTATCGGCCGGTTTGTCTGCACACGCCGCAGGACTCTGTGGGAGGACTCACACTCTCTGCGTGGGACCTGTGGGGTAATAAGAAGCCAGCGACCCTTCTGCCCCAAGAGGAGTGCAGCAGACTGTTCCCTCGCGGCAATGATGGAACACCTGGCGGAGTTACAGACGGACACATGTACACCATCAGCAGACCACGGCAGTGTAACTACTATAGAAACTACCTCACAGCCAGCAACGGTGGCAGAGTGGCCTGCACCCGGCTGCTGGTGGGGCTCTTCTTGGATTTCGAGAGTGAGGGTGACACCTGCCAAGGACTGTTCCTCCGCATGTCCCACTCCACCTCCTGGGTGGAGAGTGTGGTGTGGCCATAAGCTGCATCTGCCTGTCTGACCATCAGCTCAAAAACACAAATGTTCCAAAACATTTTACCGGCGAGGAATGACGAGTAGTTTTGTTAAACGTTTTGCCTGGTCATTGTTTGCTTTCATCTAAATTTAATAACATGGAACGTGTTATTTGGCGCCCTCTTCTTGTTAACAGGGTCCTCTTCAGCAGGAGCTATCGGCCGGTTTGTCTGCACACGCCGCAGGACTCTGTGGGAGGACTCACACTCTCTGCGTGGGACCTGTGGGGTAATAAGAAGCCAGCGACCCTTCTGCCCCAAGAGGAGTGCAGCAGACTGTTCCCTCGCGGCAATGATGGAACACCTGGCGGAGTTACAGACGGACAAATGTACACCATCAGCAGACCACGGCAGTGTAACTACTATAGAAACTACCTCACAGCCAGCAACGGTGGCAGAGTGGCCTGCACCCGGCTGCTGGTGGGGCTCTTCTTGGATTTCGAGAGTGAGGGTGACACCTGCCAAGGACTGTTACTCCGCATGTCCCACTCCACCTCCTGGGTGGAGAGTGTGGTGTGGCCATAAGCTGCATCTGCCTGTCTGACCATCAGCTCAAAAACACAAATGTTCCAAAACATTTTACCGGCGAGGAATGACGAGTAGTTTTGTTAAACGTTTTGCCTGGTCATTGTTTGCTTTCATCTAAATTTAATAACATGGAACGTGTTATTTGGCGCCCTCTTCTTGTTAACAGGGTCCTCTTCAGCAGGAGCTATCGGCCGGTTTGTCTGCACACGCCGCAGGACTCTGTGGGAGGACTCACACTCTCTGCGTGGGACCTGTGGGGTAATAAGAAGCCAGCGTCCTCTTCAGCAGGAGCTATCGGCCGGTTTGTATGCACACGCCGCAGGACTCTGTGGGAGGATTCACACTCACTGCGTGGGACCTGTGGGGTAATAAGAAGCCAGCGACCCTTCTGCCCCAAGAGGAGTGCAGCAGACTGTTCCCTCGCGGCAGTGATGGAACACCTGGCGGAGTTATAGACGGACACATGTGCACCATCAGCAGACCACGGCAGTGTAACTACTATAGAAACTACCTCACAGCCAGCAACGGTGGCAGAGTGGCCTGCACCCGGCTGCTGGTGGGGCTCTTCTTGGATTTCGAGAGTGGGGGTGACACCTGCCAAGGACTGTTTCTCCGCATGTACCACTCCACCCCCTGGGTGGAGAGTGTGGTGTGGCCATAAGCTGCATCTGCCCGTCTGACCATCAGCTCAAAAAAACAAATGTTCCAAAACATTTTACCGGCGAGGAATGACGAGTAGCTTTGTTAAACTTTTTGCCTGGTCATTGTTTGCTTTCATCTAAATTTAATAACATGGAACGTGTTATTTGGCGCCCTCTTCTTGTTAACAGGTTAGAATATTATGTTACACACTTTGTCACACCTTTTAATTTACTACCGAATTTAAATTAATATCCGTGCGCAAGATCTTAGATCTGACGCATACGTTATTATTCCTTGCGCTCTCGGGCATTCCTCAGGGCGCTAATTTAGGACCGCTCCTCTTTCTGATTTTTATTAATGATATTACAGAAAATATTTTGCACTCCAGGTCACTTCTTTTTGCTGATGACCTAAAACTATTCTCGGAAATTCAAACTTTAGAAGACTGCATTCGACTCCAATCGGACTTTGATAGAATTGTTGACTGGAGTAAACAGAATCAGATTGAATTCAATGTTTGTCAATTCAATGTCAAAAAAAATGCAACAATAATCACAGTGACAACTGTTCGTGTTTACTTTGCTCTCGCAAAAATCATAAAAAAGCAGAATAATTCGTGTGAAAGTTGTGTTTGTATGGATGATACAAGTGCCAGAGGTTTTGCGTTTTTGAGTTTGTGAAAAAAAAATATCTGTTTCACTGGATTTTAAACATTTTTAACAACATTTTGCAACTTAACCTAGGATCGTGTTCTTGTGTTCTTTGAAATGTCCAGCCCAGTGCAACCCTTGCCTGATGAGTGCAGCCATCGGCGGAAAAAACGAATCATGATGTCCTCAACGTCCTCATCACACAAAATAGCCTCGGAACTGATTTCTCCAGTGTCTGAAAACGAAGAATCTGACGGCGAATCTGATTATTCAGACGTATCTGAAAAGGAGACCCATAGTATCCCAGTGTCCTCAGTGCAGATACTAAACGACACACAAGCCAGTCTTAGAGCACTCCAAGATGTCCTTGCGGAAAAGCAGTCTAGAGTGTCAAAGGACCAACAGCTATGGATAAGCGGATACATATCTGAAGTTTTCCGATCAGTATCACAGCTGCTGTTAGTAAGAGAGGCTTTCAAAGCTGATCTGGCAACAGCCAATGCCAACTTAATGGTGGCAAAAGGAGAAACTACCATTGAAAAAGCCGAAAACCAACATAGGCTTCAAAAAATCTTGCAGCTGGAGTCGGATCTGGGACCGGTGATGCGCAGAGTAGCTGATGCCACGGAGGCAAGGCTTTCATTTGCGGACATGGTCAAAAATGATCCTCAGAAGACGGCACCACCAATCAACCGCTCAGGACCTAAAGTTGGGACCCCCAAACCAGCTGTATGCATCTTCCCAAAGTTGGACTCTGTAAAAGACAGTGAAGGTACAAAGCAGCTTCTAAAGGACGTGTTGCGACCATCAAATCTTGGGATACGCATTACGGGTATGAGGAATATCCGAAACAAAGGAGTTGTGATCCATACTGCCACTAAAGAAGATCAAGAAAAAATTTTGAAAACCCCTTGCCTAACTAACTCGGACACTCTGAGCGCCAGATTACCTACAAAACGGCATCCACGAGTGATTTTTTTCAACGTTCCTCGTGATTTAACAGACGAGTGCTTCCTGAAAAGTGCCTTAGCAGGAGTACAGGACAAAGCAGACCTAGAGTCCACAATCAAAAATTGTAAGCTTAGTCACCTAGCTGGCGCTCGAACAGGAACAACTTGCCAGAGTCTACGAGGTTCCTGCTCGCACACGACATGTGTTGGTGGAGCAAGAGAAGGTTTTTGTGGACTGGAATGTGTGCCGTGTCCGTGATTTTATTGGCCTTACAATATGCTCCAAGTGCCAATTGATTGGACATTCTTTCAAGTTTTGCAAGGACAAGCAAAGATGTGGACACTGCAGGCGAAGGTCACGCCAGGATAAACTGCCCAAAAGCTGCCGCCGAGCCAGTTTGTGCTATCTGTACCAGGTTTGGGAAGCCCGCAGCACATCCAACTGGAGACAAGGACTCATGCCCGGCCTACAAAGCTGCCCTTTCCAATTGATTATGGCCGATAATTATGTTGAAGAAGATGACGAGGTAGAATTCGATAATACTAATGATTTCCAGGATTGGCTAAATGTTCATAGTAACTATAGTATGGAAAATATTAATATTGTTCAGTTGAATATTAGATCGATTTATAAATACTGGAATACTCTGAATGTCTACTTAAATTCTTGTTGGAAACATATTCATGCGTTAATGTTGTGTGAAACGGCTAGTCATCAGAACTAGTCTGTCTGTATAATATTCCTGGATTTAAATGTTACAATTATTGCCGAAGTAAAAAATCGGTGGAGGTATATTGTTGTACGTTCGAGATGAACTCACATTTCAACAGAAGTCAATAGAAACAAATCATTTTGAATGTGTGCTTGGCTCTATGACACTTCCAAACAAGAATATTTTAAACATCATAGCAATATACCGCCCCCCCAACTCCAACAAAGTTCAATTTCTCAATGAAATATCTTCCATTCTGTCTAATATAAGACCCAGAGAAAATATTGTACTTATAGGAGATGTTAACCTAGACCTTTTAAATTATCAAAACCCACTTATTATGTCCTATGAAAATATAATGTCTGACAATTATTTAACCAAATGCATTTGTAACGTAACTAGGGAAGCGGTTCTAGCAGGAAAAATTACTCGTTCCTGTTTAGACCACATATTTGTACGTTTTAATAGCGGATGTCAACAAAGCAATACTCTTCCTTCATGTGTATGTAATAATATTAACATAGCGGATCATTTTTTAACTGCAGTCAATATTATATATATTGAAAGGAAAAAATTGTTTTAGTTTTTTTTTTATATTAGCGGGGTCCCAATAAAATTATATTAGCGGGTCCCAATAAAATTATATTAGCGGGGTCCCAATAAAATTCATATTTACATATCTCCCTTTCAAACCATGTTTCAGGTTATACAGAAGTTGCTGCATTGCTCCCTTTTATATAATACATTTAATTAAATAATTCTAATATTTCATTCAAAAATCTATTATTTTGGTTAGAATTTTTATGATGTACATATTTCAATAGATAATTTTAATATTTAATTTAAAAAATCTAATATTATAATAAAATTAATATGTACTATATAATTCGAAAATTTCAGTAAATAATATTTTTGCTACCCAGCATTTATACGTATTTCATAACTCAACAATTTTGTAGGTTATTTTTTTGTTATTCATCATTGGTATGTATTGAAATAAATAATTTAAAAAAAAAAAAAAAAAAGTTATGGAATCACTTCTTGGGGACATTCTTGTAAAACTAATATAAGTTATATCCAAACATTACAAAACTCCCTTACAAAATTGTTTATCCATAAATATACCAATGCACACAGAAACGACACTAAATTAATATACAAGTCTCTGAATGTTTTACCTGTCAGAGGATTATTGTTTTATAATATTGTAAGTCAACATCTTATATTGTCTGATTCCTTGTATAGGGAAAGAGTTTTCCATAAACATAATACAAGATTCACCCAAAATGAAGGACTGGTGGTCCCGAAATGTACCAATAAATACGGTGAAAGAACCCTAAACTTTATTGTACCCAGAATATTTAATAAACTACCAATGACAATTAAAAATATAAACGTTTTTACAGCCAAAGTCAAATATAATCTAAGGAAATGGCTATTAGATACTGAGGATTTATATTGATGCACTACTGAAGACCTTGTTTTCCTAATTGGAATTCACATTCTAGGGAAATGGAAAATCGTTATAAATTTGTATTACCTTATGTATATTAAAACCATAGAAGTACTTGTTGATTATATTCACTTGATTATATTAATTTGTTCATATTAATTTCATTTGTGCTTGTTTTTGTTATATGAGGCTTATACTGCTTCTTACATATTTATATTTATACAATTCTGTAATTTAACCAACTTGTCATTTATTGTTAATTTATCATCAACATTATACATACCTACATACTGTTTTACCATTGTACCATGTTATTGCAAAAATGTTGTCATTATGTACCTGCTGACAAACTACATAAGTAGTTTAGCAGGTTTGAATGTAGTTAGTCGCCCTGTTCTAGCCATACATGATAGAGAACTGGAGACAGAACTGCACACAGATGCCAGTAAACTTGGATTAGGTGAAATGCTGATGCAGAAGCAGAGCGACGGTGTAATAAAACCAGTAGCTTATTTCAGTCGGGTGACTTCGAAGGAGGAAGAATTCTATCACAGCTATGAGTTGGAGACTTTAGCTGTAGTTGAATCGAAAGTTTGGCATACATTTTACTGTTGAGAGATTGCACTGCCGTAAGGGCAACGCTGGTTAAAAGCGATATGATTCCTAGGATAGCTAGATGGTGGCTCACCATTCAGGAGTACGATATGAATATAGTATATCGTCCCGGGGACCGCATGAAGCATGTTACCCCTTGAGGTGAATGTTTCAATGGTTGAAACGGATGATTTGTTACTTTCCTTGCAGCTTCAGGACCAAAATAATACATCTATCAAAGAGCAGCTTAAGAGTGGCAAGGCTAATAAGGACTTGACAAACGATTTTTGCGTCAGAAATTCAATGCAAATAAATAAATTCAATTCCAAATAATGCTAAATGGATGCTAGTAAGGAATTATCTTCATGACATTGATGACAAAAGTGAAGTTTGATTCACATGTTGACTCGGTTCATTAATTATTCATTTACTAAGGACCAATACGGAAAAAGCAGTGGCGGTTTTCTCTAAAGTGCGTTTGTGCGGCGAACCCCCATTAAAAAGATGAGAAAATAAAACAAACTTGTTTTATAATAATATAAGCACATTATAAATAGCACGCTAATAAAATTTCGCCTTCAAAACCCGCGCCACAGAAAAATACTATACCTATTCCAAGTTTGTGCGAGTTGGAATCCGCGCCAAACTCTTCATACAAAAGAATCTTAGCCAGTACAGACCCTATGACGGTGATATATACAAAATTTGGTCTTTCTTTGCAAAATTAAGACAAAGTGCGTGCGTCGAACACGCGTTATGATATCACGTGACCTCCGAACATTGGCGAATGTAACCGAAGAAACCCGAGAACTTCGCGGACTGACCGGCCGACGTTTGACCTTTGAACCATAGGGATGCAAGTTAAGTGTTATTTTTTATGTTATATTATGGTATTTAACTTTGTAGTCATTTTTGTACATATTTTTGTTTTCTTGTTTCTGCATTTCTCCAACCATTTGCTTATGGCATTTGTAAATCTACTACCTATTGAAGTAGACCGATTTTGATTTCTGTTTTCGTATTTTTTTTTTTTTAGATAAGTCGTTATATTCCTTAACCCTTGAGACGTTGTTGATTTTGAACCTTCTACAAGCTTCCATTTTTTCAAAGACAATAACAAGCACTATTTCGTTCTCTTTCTGACATAAAAGAAATAATTAATTTTTATATGAGAGGAAGAGAGATATATGCATTTTAATAATGTGCGGTCGTTCTGGGACAAATATGGTCTTAGGAGAGTATAATGCGCGCACGGCATTTGGGACTGTTTGGGTCTTAGAAGGTCCCAAGGGTTAACCTGTTAACCGGGGAGTTCAGTTTTGAATTAGGCAGCATATAACGGGCGCGAACTCCTTCAATAGGACGTATCAATACGTCACGCCCGGTGGACGTTAATTTTATTTTTATTTTTTATTTATTTATGCAAAAAAAGTGAAAACATCAAATTAAAAAAATAGAGTATTTTCAAACAATTATAAAGATTACAAAAAAATATAAAAAAGGTTATAATTACAGAACAATAAATAAAAGCACACAGATAAAAGAGAAACATTAAGTTTAAAAAATTAAAATATGTAAAAATTAAAAACTCAATTTCCGTGTGATATGTTCGGAAATATACGTCCCGCTTGTTCCAGGGCGCAACATATATTTCAAGGACGTATTTATACGTCCTACCCGTACCTGATACTGTTTACGTTTGACGTATATATACGTCCCGCCCGGTTAACAGGTTAATTATATTTGCGAAAGTTTCGGCAAACGCCCCATTGTCGTCGCTAGTTATGCAATTTTGTGTTTTGTCTTCTCCAGTTCTCCATCTCCAGTATTCTTTCGGATTTCAAATTGAAAGCGTTTGCGTATATGTTTATTTATGCGTTTGCGTTTATTGATTGTCGCGAATATTTTGTCATAATTTTTTTATACAATGGCGGAATACAGTGTTGTCTATATAAAAAATAATGCCAATACTTATGAAAAAAGGTTGGAAATTAAAAATAAAGGGCCTCCGCGTCCTGACCTCTCATTAAGAGTTTTTAAACGTGAGTGGTACGCGAGGTGTACTTGGTTATGTGGTTGCGAGGAAACCAATCGGTTATTTTGCTTCCCCTGTTTAGTTTTTGGAGGCGACCCATCGTGGTGTAAAATTGGAGTAAACGATCTTTCGCATGTAACATCAAAAATTAAAAAACACTCGTCGGCGTCCCAAATCCATTTGCTGAATGAAGTGCAATTGGCATCCATTGGCAGGCTCGATATGCGCCAGAAATTGGATTCTGCTTATCGAAGATCGATAAGAGAATTTAACATACAAGTTGATAAAAACAGGCACATTCTATCGCGACTAATCGATTGTGTTAAATTTTGTGGGGCTTTTCAAATTGCACTCCGAGGACACGATGAGTCTTCGGAATCGGTAAATCCGGGGATCTTCCGGGCTCTGGTGGATTTCATAGCCGAAATCGATCATTCTATGAAAGAACACTTGTCGGGAACCAGTGTTTTCAAAGGAACATCCAAGGGTGTGCAAAATGACATTTTGGATGCCATCCTGCAAGTGTGCCGGGAACACATAATGAAGCAGGTGACCGAAGCCGATTACGTTGCCATCCAAGCAGATGAATCCACTGCAAGTGTGCCGGGAACACATAATGAAGCAGGTGACCGAAGCCGATTACGTTGCCATCCAAGCAGATGAATCCACTGCAAGTGTGCCGGGAACACATAATGAAGCAGGTGACCGAAGCCGATTACGTTGCCATCCAAGCAGATGAATCCACTGCAAGTGTGCCGGGAACACATAATGAAGCAGGTGACCGAAGCCGATTACGTTGCCATCCAAGCAGATGAATCCACTGCAAGTGTGCCGGGAACACATAATGAAGCAGGTGACCGAAGCCGATTACGTTGCCATCCAAGCAGATGAATCCACTGCAAGTGTGCCGGGAACACATAATGAAGCAGGTGACCGAAGCCGATTACGTTGCCATCCAAGCAGATGAATCCACTGACTGTTCGACAATTCAGCAGTTGGTGATTATTTTAAGGTACATCCACAACAGTAAGATTTATGAACGTTTCTGGAAGCTAGTAACACCAAAAGATCACACTGCAAAAGCCATCGCTGCCGAAATATTAAGCGAACTAAACATTTTAAAAATAAGTGCCAATAAATTGGTTGGACAAAGTTATGATGGCGCTGCCGTAATGAGTGGAAAAGTGGGAGGGGTACAAACTATTATTCGACAAACATTTATACATTGAGTGCTATAAAAACATTAAACAATTTAATTCCTATAAAACTTTTCTCATTATCTAATAATTGTGTCTAGTGTAAAGTGATTTAAAAACAATAATATGTAGGTACCCCTCCCACTAACTTTATTTAAGTTGTGTGACTGCTGCCGTATTCGACTATTTGACGAAGGACAACAGTAAGTAAATTTTAATTAGATATGTTTATCTTCTCTTGAATTTCTGAACCCCCTGTTAAAAAGACCACGAACTGCCACTGGGAAAAAGGGAAGGTATGCTTAACGCTATACCGAAGCCCGACAGATCGATGGACACCCTGCATATAGATCACATTGGACCATTTTCTAAAAGCAAGTTAGGTAATAGCTATTTACTTGTGGCTACAGATGCGTTCTCCAAGTTTGTGTTTGCTTTTCAATCGAGACCATTAAATTCGATGGAGAGGGTTAGAAAGTTGAATGAAATGTTCAGTACATTTGGAACCTACTAAAGTTATCTCGGATAGAGGTTTGACTTTTAATAGCAGAAGATTTAATCAATTTTCTGTAGAAAAGCAGTTCAAACACATCTTAACTGCAGTTGCTACCCCGAGAGCAAATGGGCAGGTTGAGAGGACTAACAGGACATTGCTGAAGGCGATGCGTGCTATGGATGCAGATCCTAACTTGTGGGATGCAGGATTACCTGAGATCATCTGGGGTGTTAATAATACCGTCAATGTCAGTACTGGGTTTAGCCCATTTCAGTTGATGTTTGGTCACAAGAACAGTGTTCTTGCTGACACGCAGGAGGATGTCGGTGTAGAACATCAGGTAGCTGGGTGTAATGAGGTAGTGTAGTGTTCAGTAAAAACTATCCATGTGACCGAATATGCTCGGTAGAAGCTATTTGTGTGTTGATGATACATCATAGAGGTATCAGATATGTCCGGTAGAGATTATCTGTGTGATGAATTGAAAAGTAACTCTAATGATACTGTGCAGACGACCGAGAGTTGGTCGCTTATTTGAATTAATGCTTTACTTTATGAGATACAATGGAGAGTGAGGATGGTCGAGTGTAAACGCAACAACCGACCCCAGACACGCTACATAGATTGGCGAATGGAAGATTCTAAATATGATGCGGGTGGCCACACTGACCCGGTTCTAGGTTCTCTATTCTTGGTTTGCGGTCTCTTCTCTACACAATCTCTGGCACACACGCATCACCCGCCATAACTATTTGTAAAAGTCTTGACTCCTCAGCCACCTTCAATCAGTGGCCCAAATCGGAGGTATAGAAAACAGACTAAATGTAGGTCCTTCTAGGATTAGTTGAAGAGTTTCTCATCTATCTCTCTCCGGTAGTCAATTAGAACAGCAAATTGTCGATACGTGTGGTGATAGCGTTCCGGTTAAACAAAAGGATTATCCTGCTTCACCTCATTTGCTTCCAGCAGTTCATAAAGATTTGACAAATCAAAATATTGTAGTGTATGTTACTTTCTAATTCACCCGGATACCTAGTACCTACTAGAGTATTCATCAATTCCATTTTTGCACCACGAAACACGATGATTTTGCCGGAAGGAGGAGAATCGATAAGATGGCGGGGGATGTAAATTTGAGGTTAATAAAGCATTTTGAGAAAGTGATTTGAAATCCACAGTGGCGTTAGATTTATATGGTGGTTATAGAATTATATCAGTTATAGAATCCCAGGTGCCGAAATAATGGTCGAATGATATTACTGGGGAGCTTTTTTGCAGAGAAATTGTGATAATCACGTGGCATTTCGGTATTCTGACCCAAGTTAAATGGGTAAGATAGAATTGGGCCAAATGAAAGATGGATGACGCAAGCTTGATTGATGGCATTCGGGTGGAGGAGTGGCCTTTCCGATTCTTTAAGGATCCGAAGATCACGGCGGGAGCGGTTTGTTTGGTAAATTAAAACATTGAACTAATGTTGTGGAATTATGATAATCATTCATTCTAGAGAGCTGCGAGACAAAATCAGATAGATGTTGCGTGGCTCGATGGCTATAAAAATTAACGCGCCAGCGATAAGCCTGCTCCTAGTAGACATTGACAACGAAAACAAGGAGATTTTATTAGTAGTCAATACAATTAATGGTATTGAAAAATCTAAGTAAGCTACAGAAAATAACTTATAAATGAAAAAAAAAATTATAAATTTGTCTGGCTAGCCTTTAATAGACTTTAAAGGAGAATTCGTTAGAAGTCGAACAACCCTCGGAGAATGTAAAGAAGTTAGCAGCGGCTGTAGGAATGGAACTTCTTCCCAATGACATCCTGGAAGCCAAGAGGATTCCCGACAGAACTGTTCCAGGATGTTCACAAAAAGAACAAAATACTGGTAAACGGGAAAAATATAATCCAGACTTCAAAGAGCTGCTATGTTAAAACTATAGAAACGCTTTAAGAAATCAGCATCCTGGGTATGAAACCAGAGAAATGGCGTGCACCCGAGCACCGCAGACGCTGGGAGTTTACAGCGCGGTTAAAATCCGTGCAATTTACGAGACCGGGGAAAATATACAGATACACGAGACATACTTAATTGAACACACACATTATTTTGAAAACACTTTGAATCAGTTTGATCACAATGAGAAACAATTATTTCAGTCCCAATAATAATAGGGAGCGAGCATATACAGCACGATTATACCCACTAGCTGTAACATGTGTTCAGCGTGAAGGTTTGTAATGAGTGAGTAAACAGAAGTAAGACAGAGTGCCTGGCAACACTATTTGAACAACAGCCCATCAGTCTACTTATGGCTATCTAACTTAAATATACATAATGTGTAAATAATACAGAAAACAATGGAGGCAGGTACAGCAGATGGGATGCAGCAATAGGATGCATTGTACTGTAGTACTGTGGGAATGTTACTTGGTTGGTTGGATGTTCACAGTTTGCTGGGCGCTCCCTTGCGGGGGACACTGCTGTAGGGGGCCAGGTGCGGGAACAGAGATCTGCCGCTCTTGAAGGTCAGGATGTCTTCTATCTTCACAACCTGCAAATTAAATTACTTTAAGTGCGTGGACTAATGGCTTTAACCACTTGAATGACTGTCCGCTACTGTCTCAAACTGTAGTGGTACGCCACTACTCGAGTCGGACGGTGTCGGGTACTACTTAGTACAGAGAACCAAGTGCTAAGGTACCTAGGCCGTCGTAGATCCTACTGGACACTTCAGCCGTTGCCTAGAGGTTAAGTCGGACGGGACGGACACTGGGCGACCACTAGAATCTTCGACGTAACGGGCGGCAACATATTAATAATAATAATAAGAATTTATTCCTGAATGTATGCAGGGGTAGTGCAATGCAATACATTCCATATTTGAAATAATATACATAATTAGAGTTAAAACAATATAATAATACAGTAGAACCTCGTTAATTCGAAATCCACGGGACATCAAAAATCAAATTTCGAATTAACGAATTCCCACGTAATTCGAAATTTTATGAAAAAAAAATACGCCGAAAATCGATTTTCTGGGCCGCCTCTTCAAATCCGCGTGATATTTTAGTTGTAAATTCGTATTAATACCAATTATTTATTTATTTTCGCGGCCGATTACCGTAGCGGCGGCCCCTTTAAATTCAGTTATTCGCAATAAATTAGTAAAAATGCTATATATTTACGCGTAAATCGAGGTTTCGCTGCCGATTTCGGTCGCGGCCTACCCTTTAAATTGAGATATTCGTAAAAATACGATAAATTTCCGCGTAAATCGAGATTTCGCGGTAATTTTCCGTCGCGGCCGGCCCTTTATTTCAAATATCTGAATTTAAATTCGTAAGGATACGATATATTTCCGCGCAAAACGAGAATTCGCGGCCGTATTCCGTCGCGGCCGGCATTTTAAATTCAGATATTCGAAATAAATTCGCAAAAATACAATATATTTCTGTGTAAATCGAGAATGCGCGGCCGATTTCCGTCGCGGCCGACCCTTAAAATTTAGATATTTGATGTAAATTCGTAAAACTATGATATATTTCCGCGTAAATCGAGTTTTATCGGCAGTTTTTCGTCTTTTAAGATCAGATATTTGAAGTAAATTCGTAAAAATATGTCATATTTCGGCGTGAATCGAAATTTTTCAACCGATTTCCGTCGAGCCGTATTTTTTAACTCGGATATTCGAAGTAAAGTTAATAAAAATACGATATATTTCCGCGTAAATAGAAATTTCGCGTCCGATTTCCGTCGCGGCGGGCCATTTAAAATTCAGATATTCGAAATAAATTCGTAAAAATACGATATATTTACGCGTAAATCGAAATTTCGCGACCGATTTCCGTCGCAGCGGGCCATTTAAATTCAAATATTCGAAATAAATTCGTAAATATACGATACATTTACGCGTAAATCGAAATTTCGCGGCCGAGTTTCGTCGCGGCCGACCCTTTAAATTCAGATATTTGGTGTAAACTCGTAAAACTACGACATATATCCGCGTAAAACTTATTTTCTCGGCCCTTCAAACTCAGATATTTGAAATAAATTTGAAAAAGTGTAAATCAATTCAGATTTACCAAATAATAATACTAATTAGGACGATGTATAACCACGTAAAAATACATTTTTCGGCGTTTTACCGCCACGGCTGACTTTAAGATTTAATTATATTTTCACAAAAATCAAATTTTTTCGAATTACACGAACAAATTTTCGTGCACGGACAAAAATAAATTTCGAATTACGAATTAGCAAATTTCGAATTAAAAAAAATTTTGTATGAAAAAATTTTTCTGCGGAAATTTTTTTGGCAAAAATTTCGAATTATGCGTTTTTTCGAATTATCGGGGTTCGAATTAACGGGGTTCTACTGTATAGTGTGGATTTAATATTTCTGAATAAATAAATAATCATAAGTGTTATTTCAAAGAAATTACGACCGTGATAAGCTTTCAAATTTAGATGAATGAAAATGACATACACAGATAATTTTTTTCTTTAAACAGTCAGAGAGGCCTACATTCATGAAATAAAAAAGTAGAATCAGTGTTATTAGAGCAAGCAATTAAATTTTGTCCTCTACACAGTTTTCGAAGCATAAAGATTGCAACGCATTAAATTCTAGCACAGATTATATGAGAGCGCTCAACTGTTTGCCGAGTTCGGTTATAATAGAGGACGCTCACCGGTAAACGACAAATGTTCAACTGGTTAAAGAACATACCTCTGAAGTATCTTGAGGAGCCGGCAGTACTGTCTCATTGCTAGGTTCATCCGCCTTGAGCGCATCTGCATGTCCAGCACCACCCTCTGCGCTGGATATCACGTGAACGCCCAGCTTGTGGCGGCTTGCGGAGTTGGTCATTATCATATTCTGCAAACGGAACAACACCATAATACATGGTTGATACACAGGGCTGATGATCGAGGCGTAACGAAGACCAGCAAGATATTTAAATATTATTACAAATCAATAATACCTCGTAGAATTCCATCAGTTTCTCCCTGGTGACCTGCCTCAGGGCGTTGACTTCCACGGCCATCCTGCCAAAGTGGTATTGCTGGCAGGCGATCTCGGACCAGAGCAAGCCGGTGCGCCCGCCGAGGTGCTTGGGCCGCTTTAGCCGCAGAGCCACCAGGGACGCCCGATGGCGTTCAAACTCCTCGTTGGACATGTCGCGGATATTTGCCTGTAAGAAGCATTCATTATTATTACTATTTAATGACCAGATAACATTTTCACATATTTATGAAAATACTACATAACTTACATTAACTCCACACAGGAGGCCATGAGGAAAATAATTTCCCTTTAGGCCTATGTCACCTCTGGGGATGATGCGTGGGGGTTTTTTTGAGGAGAGGAAGGAGTGAACATGGGTCTTGAAGAGTCCCATGTTGTAGGAGAGAGGAAACACAGAGGTCGGCAAATCGTTCCACAGCCGAGCTGTAAAACTCAAGGAGTCGTAGAAGCAACCCGTTCTCATGTGACAAATGTTGAGCGCATGTTTCGCGATTATGCACCGGTGTCGAAGGGATCAATGACGCTAGTTCCTCGGAGCATCTTCCGTTGTAATACAGGTAGAACAAGGACAGCATACCTACCTACACCTGTGCTCTAAAGATTGCAATCTGCCGGTTAAGATAGGGGAATCTATCAAACGTACTGCCCGTTTCTGCCATACGCGAGAAGATCACCGCAGTATATCTCTCTCTCTCTGGTTTCAATCCTGGGATTGGTTTGCAGCAATTTCATCTAATCTCCTCTTCCATTCTTCCCTGTCTTGTGCGGCTCTTTTGACTTCTGCATATGATGAGCAGCGCACGTCCACCAGCAGGTCCTCCAGGTACTCTCGGCGTGGGCGTCCCCTAGAGTTGGTCCCCTCGGTCATACCCACTATTATGACATGCAAGAGGCCTTCTTGTCGTATAACATGGCCGATCCATCTTGCACGCCTTTTGGACAAGGTCCTGAGCAGTTGCCTTCCTCCTTCGATTCTTTGGAGAACCTCCTCATTTGTAACATGGTCTCTCCAGGAAATTCCTAACAGTCTTCTATAGGACCACATCTCAAAAGCCTCTAGTCTCCGTTTATCTCTTTCGGATAGGCACCATGTTTCGCAGCCGTACATCAAGATACTCCATACATAGGTCTTGATGAGGAGTATTCTCAGTTTTAGGTCTATAATCTAGCATTAATGGTTAAAGAGTATTCGCAGTATATAATCTAGCATTAATGGTTTCCCAGAATAGCTACTTTTATTCAGAGAAATGATTTTTTGCTCCCTTCCCCGGACCACCCATATAACAGCATAGTCCACACCGGTCTCGCGTCTTGCGATGGTGTGTAAAAACCATCCTGAGTCACTCTTCTATTTATTTATTCATCATTTTATTTGTTACAGCTGTGGAAATATATCTTTTTGCATTGTGTAATCACTGACTGCACCAGCACCCTCGGGCCCTAGACTCCACTGCTAGTTGTTCTCCTATTAACATTGGGTTGGTTACCTTCATGTGTTCGAGGAAAGCTTCCACTCTGGTCTCCACGTAGCTGGGGTGCTTATCTGACTGCACCAGCACCCTCAGGCCCTGGACTCCGTTGCTCCGCCGGATCCCGCTGAAGACGATGTAACCTAATTGTTCCTGCAAGTCATAATTACATTAATTTACCAAGCAATCAATAATTAAGTGCATGAATCAGATATTATTACATAATACAATAAAACATACTAATTTCCATTGTCTGTGAAGATGTGAAATAATCCTGCGTAATGTAATGTGTAAAATTATTCATGTTCAGTGATTCAACTGATTGTGGGAACCAAGCGATAAAGTAGGTGTCGACATTATTTTATATTTGAAAGGATATTTCTTTTGTTCATATTTTGAGAGATCTAAATACCAATGATTTTTAAAGTTTACTAACGGCGTGCATTCGAAAGGTAAATTATATATTTTTTTAATAAGCCATGATCCTGAGACAAATATTTTAAGTTTCAAAAATCTCACAACCAAACAGTTGCTGTAGCTGTCATTTTTACATCCTGTTTTATATCTAGCGTTAATCTATTGTTACAAAATGCATACACCTACACAAGTGACGCCATGTTTAAAGTCTCGATGACGTGAGTGACAATGACCTCGCCCGGCTGGTCGCGGCAGACCACATCGCCCATCAGTTTCCATGATGTTTACAACACTTGATCTTGATCTCAAAAACATGCAGAAACAAAATTTCAAACATCTCTACTGCAAAACTACAAATTTGCACATCCGACATGGTTATTCAGGACTGTTGATATGATTTCTTAAAGGTGTGTTAAACTTGTCATTTTGATGAGTTATTCGGTCACCGATAGTTTGTTACCTGAGTCCTGAGGATGTTGAAGCACGGCTCCGACAGGATCTGGTTGGTGAGCTCAAGCAGGACGTTAGACTCCGTGGACTGCATGCCGCACTGGTAGTACAGCACGACGCAGGAACTCTTGTGGACGGTGTGGTCCACTTCATATCTGTAGTGGCTTCCTACACAACGTAACAACATCATGAAATAGACTTAACTTGGAATGAATAAATGCAATCAGAGGTCAACGTGTTATCAGAGATCGATGGTAACCAAAGGTCGATGGGTAACACAGTATAGAAGAACCCAGTTAATTTATTTGGGTCCACGCATTAAAATTTGTTTGAAAATAAATCACATACATAATTCCGTTAATCTGAATCTGAGTTTATAAATCCTTTAAATTTATTAAATATGGTTTTTGAGGTCCTGTGGATTTGGAATTAACGGTTTCAACTGTATTGTAAATGCAAAATAAATTAAATAAGCCTAACCTGTTTCTAGTTGAACATCTCTCTCTGGCAACAGCTGCTGAGGTAAAAGCGGAACTGCATTCTTCGGAATTCTAAAATAAACATCAAATACATTTTTATTGAAACGTGAATATCAGAACATTGTATATTTAGTTGCACTAATATTTTATAAGGAAAGACATCTAGTGGGTAAAATTAGGAGAAATAACTTCAGAGGCTGAGCGAGGAGAGACTGGACCTGCTATAGACGAAGGACTGGAGGCGATGGGCCCCCAAACCCAACAGAACGAGGGGAAGAAGATAATTCTGAGAGAGAAGGGAAGAAGAATGGTCCATCACCAAAGAGGCTTTCCTATAATAAACTTGTAGGACGAAGGAGTGTTGCTAGGAATGTGCCTAAGCTAAAAGGGTATTCTTCTACAGGGATACACAAGTATTGGATACTCGAGGATTCAAGCATCTTGCCGACTACATTTGTATGAAGGCACAAGTTGCTGACATTTTATAAACTCGTCTCATTATCGTGCTAGCTTATGCGTGTGCTTTAGAGCAATGCTATGAACAAAACAGTGAAACCAACTCTCCAAGTTGACATTTGACATGCGGGTCTCGTGATTTCAGTAGCAATGTGTAATGCATTGTATCAGTATTGCCTACTTGTCTTCAATAAGTGCGGTTAGTTCCAACGCCCTCTCCTTTGTGGCGTTTCCGTGAATGAAGCACTCCACATGGATACTGGTTAGCAGGCGGGGAATGAAGTCCTCCAGCTTCTCCACGGTCATTGCTGAAACAAAAATCTAACAGTTAATCAGGTGGGCAGCAGAGAGGATACAATTATATATAGGTACCGGTCAGAAATATTTATTAATTAACGCCCGTTTTCGGGGCTTATACATATAAATATTATGAAATATACATTATTTATTGTACATAACTGAATTGCTTCATCTCACCGCATCTACAAAAACACTTTGCCGAAATGCACAAACGGTGAAAATACAGGTATTTTAGTTACCTTCTGCCGCCTCCTGCAGCTCGGCTTTGGTCCATGCATTCTCCGTGAGCAGCAGCGCCAGGTGGTAGACGGCGTGCTGGTACGGCTGTTCCGCCTTGAAGTTGCGGTAGCTGCGTGCGTTGATCTCCTTCATTACCTCGAAGCGCGCAGGGTCCACCTTGAAGGAGACCAGCCGCTCCATTATCTTGTCGAGAAGCACGTGCTGCTTCGAGTCGTAGCCTTCTAACCGCAGCTGGGAACAACAAGTCAACTTCAATACACTACACACCTTTTATGATGACGATGTATCCAATTCTCTCTGAGAAGTGTGGTTGATTTGAAAAAGAAATAGGAGTTGGATTCGCTTCCCGCAAACGACTCGGGTTCAAGAACTCATTCCGGCTGAACCCACACACCGCTAATAGACACGGACACTGATAATGGAAACTATTAGATATAGAAATGTAGTTTTATCTAGAAGGTCGTAATGTAATTGATTGTTTGTAGAAAGACTCACAGATATGCCGCTCTTGGAGTTGCTGATTTGCCAGCTGGTTCCCGCCAGCTCGGCGGCGTACGCATACTCATTGAGTGCGTCGCGGAACAACAGTGCAAACAGCGACGTCAGGTTGCAGCTCACGGGGTTGGCGTACACAAGGGGACTACAAAGAAACAACAGTTGCGGTTGTAGTTATCCAATGTCTATAATAATTACAACGGTATGTGGAAACACAACGCCCACTGACAATCGACAGTGTGCGTTGAAATGGGTAGAAGGACAAGAGCAATGAGCGACGCGGAAGTTATTTTATATCAACTTACAAGACAGAATATCTTGGTTCCATCTTAATTGTAGAAAATTATTCATTTTGGCAGCACAGCGTTTTTCTGTCATGATTTTATGTTGGATGCATTTTAAAGGTTTCCGTTTTATAAAATACCAAAAGTTTTCTTGACCTAATTTGTTATACTTTCCAAATGATAAAAATCAACAGCATTTATTGATATTTTCTATGGCTTCCGTTTTACAAAGGTACGCTTCCAAATTATGTTTCTGAAAACATATAAATAAGAGCAGAGTTTTAATAGTTCTTATTTATTAACAAACAATGATTAATTTCATTGATCAATATTTTACACTTTCGAAATGATAAAAATCAACCAAATTGGCCATGGAGATAAAATAAAATTTTCATCTACGGTGCTTTGTTTTTGCTTTATTAATGATTTTACAGTTTACAAAAGTTAACCATGTCAAGCTGTATGTACCCTACCGCAAACAAATAGAAAATGGATAAATTGACCCTCGACTTTTAGTAATTGGCTCGTTGCCGAGTATGGTGACCCCTACTCCACTCGCTCTGGTGAACAAGGCTCCAGTAAACACTCCTCTGCATGTAGATGCAGCAGTGATATTAAATCAGTCCCTTTCTCTAAACACTTTGCCGGTGACCACGAGCCGATGCAGATGCCTCGTGGCAGCTCTTGCAGAGTGAGCATATTAGTACGCCTGGCTGTCCATGCAATCCTACCCACACTTTAAGTGTGTCTATTTGCTTCCTTTGGCTGTCTCTAATATCTGTCCCTTCATACACCGAGCTACTTACCAGCTACATCACTGTGATGCAACCACAAGTAGCCAACCATTCTGCTACTCTTTAACAGGTTCGCTGCCGCCTATGCACAATATAACTGATCCTAGGTGCCAAGTGGCGCCACGGTTGAAAATCACTTAGCAGGTGCCGGCGGTTTCGTCGGTTTAGTCTTTATTGTTTACTCTTTTTACTCTCTTCTTATTATGTTGATAAAACAAAAATAGACAATTTTTTTTTGTCTTTTGTACAAATAATAACTGTTAAGATTTCAGGTACTGAAATATTAATATTGGTGCTTGTCACCCTAATGATGTGGCAACATTTATTTTGTGTTAGCGATTGCCGGGGCAATTTCGTATTGCCACGGATTTAATTTTTCTTCTCTTGTTACCATCCGTCTTGGGCGGTCGTTTTGGCAAAACGGCGGAGCTGCCAGGTTTTCACTTACATGTGGTTAATAAAACCGCGGAGAGAGATAGCAATATTGGGCTCACCTTACATGAGCTGCCCTACGGGTCTTTTTTATTGTTAAAATAAAGACCATTATTCGAGAGCTGGAGTTATTATTGAAGAGTTACTCCAGTCATACTTCCTTGGAATCTGGTGACTCACCACACCGGATTGCTCTGTCAGGAGAGTGAAGTCAAGATCCTGAACATTGGTCATTCAAGAGCCGGATGATTATTATTTGGATTGATCCATTTGAGACGGAAGATCATTATTTGGAGTGGTCCAGTCGGGCCTCATCATCATCGGGAGTGGTCCAGTCGGGCCTCATCATCATCAGGAGTGGTCCAGTCGGCGTCCTCATCATCATCGGGAGTGGTCCAGTCGGCGTCCTCATCACCATCATTGGATTGATCAAGCGAGCCTCATCACGACGCTCGCATGCACAGCAAATCAGGTTGTAGCCTTCCTTTCATTGTCCTTTCAAATTCCATTTAAAAAAGCTAAAAATCTGTGTAGATGCCACATTATTTCGTATTGATTATATCGAATTATATTCGGGTGTTCATAATCAGATGCTTTCAAAATAGCATAAAATTGTTGGTGATAATAATTTTTATTGTTGTATTCTGCCGAATAACTTTGCTTCTGCTTACGTACATATCTAGCCACGCGTTTGCAAGTCGTTCGTCCTTGCATGCCATAGTATTTTGATTGGTTTCTTTATAATCCATAGTATTATTTTATTCACGTCAAAACGTCAAACTGCCGTTTCGAGTTGTGTATTAAGTTTTTAAATCAGGTTATTGTGTTATTCGTTTCTAAAAAATGGAACTCGACAAGTTGGTTAAACAGCGCGGGGTGTTGAAAGGTTCATTAACGAGATTTGAAACCTATTTAAGCAACGAAAATGATATTAGGCCCAGCGTATTGTCGTCGAGATTAGATGCCATCAAACCTTCTCTGATGGAATTCTCCAAAATTCAGCTGGAGATTGATTTATTGAATAAATCAGAAGATCATGACGCGAGGGATAATTTTGAAGGTACATATTTTAATTTAATTGCATTAGGACAGGAAATATTATCAAAATTTAAGAAGATTGAAAATGTCCCGAATACATCTGTGAATTTACCACCAATATCAATACCAATTTTTTCAGGTTATAGTCATAAATGGTTGACTTTTAAAAACTCGTTCATTGCCCTAATTCATGATAACAGTAAATTAAATCATGTTCAGAAATTTCATTACCTTATTAGTTATGTGTCCGGAGACGCACTTGATTTGATTAGTTCTCTAGAAATAACCGGGGATAATTATACTGCAGCCTGGACGATGCTTATTTCAAGATACGAAAATGTCAGACTTATTGCAAATAGACATCTGAATTTCTTATTTAATGTTACACCGTTAAAACGACAGAATCATCATGAATTGCGAAATTTAATTGATCAAGCAAACATTCATTTGAGAGCTTTACATAATTTAAAGCTTCCAACAGAACATTGGGACACATTAATTATACATATTCTAACCTCAAAGTTAGATAATCACACACGTAGCCTGTGGGAATCCATGGAGTGCGATAAAATTTATCCTACGTTCGAGCAGTTTAGCAATTTTATTTCACAAAGGTCGCAGATCCTGGAAACTATCCAAGGTGATAATGATGGAATGCAACAGAAAGCGGAACCAGTTGCAACAAAACCAAAGTTTTTTAATTTTAAGGAAAGGAATTCTACGAACAAGGTTACGTTAGCGTCAAGCAACGTCAATTGTATGCTGTGTAATGACAGCCATTTCATTTATTCTTGTAAAATATTTGTTAACAAAGCACCAGCGGCACGAAGAAAGTTCGTTTCAGAGAGCAATTTATGTTATAACTGCCTAAAGCCGGGGCACCCTTCAAAGGTGTGCAGGTGGAAGGAAAAATGCAGTGTTTGTGATCGAAAACATCACACTCTGTTACATATCAATACTGATAATGTACAAGCGGGTACTTCAACTGGCAAGGGTCAGTCGGAGGCACCAGTGAATTTAGCGTGTCATAGCGACATGAACGGGCGAGAAATTTTACTATCTACCGTAATAGTAAAAATAGAAGACGCGTACGGTGGAACACACAAAATACGCGCACTTTTGGATTCAGGTTCAATGTCTAATTTTATTACAAAGGATACTTGTAAGAGATTAAATTTGCATTGTACAAAATTGAACATACCTGTTTCAGGTTTGCATAATAATTTAATTCATGTAAAGGAAACAGTTGACATTAAATTTAAATCATTATGTTCTCAATACGCGGATGAAATATCTTGTTTGGTATTAGATGAGATTTCTTGCAATCTTCCACAGACCGTGATTAACCCAAAAATGTTGAACATTCCAGACGGTGTCCGGTTAGCTGATCCGCAGTTTTACCAGCCAGCTTCTATTGATATGCTGATCGGAGCAGAGGTTTTCTGGCAGGTGCTTCGTACGGATCTGATACAGTTAGGAAAGGGTAAACCTACATTGCATCGAACGGAGCTAGGCTGGATAATATCAGGAGCTGTACAGAGTCGTCATAATACGAGGCCAGTTAAAGTTTGTCATATTTCATTAAATTCTTTGCAGAACCAAATAGAAAGGTTTTGGAAGGTTGAAGAAACCGAAAATAGTAAGCATCACTCTCTGGAAGATAGTGAATGTGAAAGGATTTTCGAAGGCACGCATAAACGCGATGCAAACGGTAGATTTGTAGTCAACTTACCGTTTAAATCTAACCTATCTCAATTAGGAGATTCATTTAGTATTGCTAAAGGTAGATTAGCGTCAATGGGAAGGAAATTCTTAAGACAACCTAGTTTAAAGGAACAATACTCGGAATTTATTGATGAGTATCTTGCGTTAGGTCACATGACTGAATGTGAACCTCCAAAACGCGATGAAATTACTTATTATTTACCACATCACGCTGTATTTAAAGAAGCAAGCACAACTACTAAAATTCGTGTTGTTTTTGACGGGTCGGCTAAACCCGCTCGAGGGATTTCTTTGAATCGCGCTCTAATGATTGGGCCCACCATTCAAAATGATATATTTTGTCACTTGGTATTTTTCAGAAAACATCAATATGCAGTCACCGCAGATATTGCAAAGATGTACCGCCAAATTAATATCAACCCGGAACACAGAAATTACCAACGTATATTATGGAAAAAGGATGCGGAGGATTGTTTGAAACATTATACGCTAAACACGGTGACATATGGTTTGGCTCCTTCGCCTTATTTAGCAATACGTTGTCTGCTCCAGCTAGGTAATGACGTTTCATTTACTCATCCATTAGCTAGTAAATCCCTTAAGGAAAATTTTTATGTAGATGATTTTCTTTCTGGTAGTGATTCCATTGATACTTGTCACGTGCTTAAATCCCAAATCATTAATGCGCTTGCTACAGCAGGCATGGAGATTAGAAAATGGAGGTCTAATGCACCCTCAATTAATGATTCTAAAGATAATTTGGAATTATTGCCAAATGAATCCAATGAAGCTAAGATTCTAGGATTAATATGGGACACCAAACTTGATGAGTTTACTTATCAGGTAGAAAACATAGACTCAAAGTTAGAAGTAACAAAACGTCAAGTTTTATCATTAATTTCAAAAGTTTTTGACCCTTTAGGACTGGTAGGCCCATTAATCATTGTCGGTAAGATAATTATGCAAAGATTGTGGAAGCTAAAAACATCCTGGGATGACGAGCTACCCAATGACCTTTTATTGGCCTGGCAGACTTACACGCTGAGTCTCAGTAAAGCAAATCATATTCGGGTACCGAGGAAAATTTTCTGCTTCAATAAAAAATCTTTTAGCTTACACGGTTTTTGCGATGCATCTCAAGTAGCATATGGCGCTTGTCTGTATTTAAGATCTACCGATGAACACGGCATTCACCAATCACAGTTAATATGCGCTAAATCTCGTGTAGCCCCACTAAAAAATTTATCGTTACCACGTCTTGAGTTATGTGGAGCACAATTATTAGTTAAATTAATGAAGCGGGTGACGGCAGCTCTCCAAGTAACAGTTGACACCACTTTGTGGTGTGATTCGTCAATAACATTGGCTTGGATTGCAGGAGAACCGTATCGTTGGACTACTTTTGTTGCTAACCGCGTATCAGAAATACAACGTGAAGGTGATGGCGCTATATGGCGTCACATTTGTTCAACTGAAAACCCAGCTGACATAATTTCCAGAGGAATAACATCTCAGCAGTTGAAATCATCTTCATTATGGTGGTCAGGACCACCATGGCTCACGTCCGACGAGGATAAGTGGCCACGTTCTACATTTGATACTCCCACGGAGTTGCCAGAAACGGCGAGGATAGTTTTGGTTACTAGTAGTCCTGTCGATTGGGAAATATTTAATAATTATTCTTCATTAAGACGACTGAGGCGCGTAGTTGCTTATATGTTACGTTTCATACATAACTGTTCTAAACGAAAACCGATGCGGGTCGACGAGCTTTCTGTAATCGAACTGGAACATGCCATGCATGTAATGATTTTGAACGCTCAGCGATTCGCATTTCGTGATGAAATAGCTTCTTTAAGTAATGGAAGATTTGTATCTAGGCGGAGCAAGGTAAAGGCACTAAATCCTTTTATGCAGGATGGGTTATTGTGTGTTGGAGGTCGACTATCACAATCTGATATTACCTCGGTCTCTCAAAAACATCCAATTTTGTTACCACAAAATCATAAGTTGACTGACTTAATAGTAACCCATCTGCATTATGAGAATTTGCATTTAGGATGTAATGCTCTGCTCGCATTACTGCGTTTACGGTTTTGGCCAATATTTGGTAAAAACGCAGTAAAGCGAGCACTGCATAAATGTATTGTATGTTTCCGAGTCCGTCCGCGCGAGTGTCGCCAGCTCATGGGTGACCTTCCTGCTGACCGATTCCGAATCCAAAGACCATTTTATGTAACCGGCATAGATTATGCAGGTCCAATTTTAATTAAGTCTGGTTTAACCAGAAATGCCAAGAGTGTAAAATCTTACATATGTTTATTTATTTGTTTTTCAACGAAGGCAATTCACCTAGAATTAGTGACTAATTTAACTTCAATGGCATTTATGAATGCATTGAAAAGATTTATAGCTAGGAGGGGTAAACCCTCACGACTCTTTAGTGATAATGGAACTAACTTTACAGGTAGTTATAGGGAACTTACTGAACTATTTGATTTTTTGAAGGCATCTGATAAGGAAATCCATAATTTTTTAGCCCAGCAGAATATTAGCTGGAGTTTCTTGCCTCCCCGCTCACCGCATCACGGTGGACTTTGGGAAAGTGCAGTTAAAATGACTAAGTTACGTTTAAAAAAGGCAATGCGGTCAACTGTTTTGACATACGAAGGCATGAATACCATACTAATACAGATTGAGGCTTGTTTAAATTCCCGTCCTCTGACTCCATTATCATCAGATCCAAATGATTTAAACGCACTCACTCCTTCACACTTCCTTATTGGCGACAACCTGTTAGCATTGCCTGAGCTTGATATCCATCATCTGCCTACAAACAGGCTTAATATTTACCAAAAGATGTCTACCGTTGTTCAATCTTTTTGGCACAGATGGAGCCGGGAATACCTAGCAGAATTGCAGAACCGAGTCAAATGGCAAGAAGGACGTCAACGCAGTTTACAGCCTGGTGACATGGTCATCATCAAAGACAACCAACTACCTCCGCAGTACTGGAGGATGGCGCGAGTGACGGAGATCCACCCTGGTCAAGACGGACGCGTCCGCGTCGTCTCCTTGAGGACGGCCAGAGGTGTCACCAAAAGAGCCGTGACACAGCTCTGTCTACTTCCCATGGAGGATCCTTCCTCCAACCTGGATTAAGAACAAATTACAACACTAAAAGTGATGTTATGTGTGAATCAAAATGCCGTCAGGCTCAACAGTGCCAAGTGATAAGATATTTTCTCATAAGTGGGTGCAGCGCACCAGAAGTTTCTACGTTATTAGACTTTTATTTTTTAATGTCAAGTCTGACATAGGGTTATATACGTTGTTAAGTTTTTTGTTATTATTTTGATATCCATGTATTGAATATTGTTTATTTTTGTATGTGAACCTGTTGGGTAAATTCTGAGTACCAATGTTGCAATCTCTTCCTACATTATTTTATGAAAAACGACTATTCCTTAATACTCGTTTTGGGGCGGGAATATGTTAAGATTTCAGGTACTGAAATATTAATATTGGTGCTTGTCACCCTAATGATGTGGCAACATTTATTTTGTGTTAGCGATTGCCGGGGCAATTTCGTATTGCCACGGATTTAATTTTTCTTCTCTTGTTACCATCCGTCTTGGGCGGTCGTTTTGGCAAAACGGCGGAGCTGCCAGGTTTTCACTTACATGTGGTTAATAAAACCGCGGAGAGAGATAGCAATATTGGGCTCACCTTACATGAGCTGCCCTACGGGTCTTTTTTATTGTTAAAATAAAGACCATTATTCGAGAGCTGGAGTTATTATTGAAGAGTTACTCCAGTCATACTTCCTTGGAATCTGGTGACTCACCACGCCGGATTGCTCTGTCAGGAGAGTGAAGTCAAGATCCTGAACAATACAAGTAGCAAATCAAATAAGATAACGAAAGTAATACACATCTCATGAAGAAAAAGTATTTATAAAATTTGGTGGTACTCATTGACGCACTCAAGTTCATTTTCTAACTCCCTCTCAATGTCTTCAACTTGCAGAGACTTTTTTGGACGAGATGGTCCAGCATCATCACTCATTATGACAATAAGAAGATTTTGACACAAAAAAATTGAAAAACACAAACTTATCGTTTACTTTTTTAAATGGCCCTTTACAACAATAACCTAATTTTTTCTTGAAAACCAATTGCTGTAAAATGTTGGTACAATTGTCAACAACAATGCCAGCTACAGAAACAACCATTCGCCGCGAGTGCCGGCAGGAAAATGATGTTTGTGCAGACATACTACTCATGGCCGCCGGCACCCAGTGCCAGACGCCGAATGGCTCCGACCGGAGTCACCGGCAGCGAACCTGTTAAATCTTGTTTCCGTAGATGGCTCATACCGGAATTATACTGAACTCATAATTTTAAATGAATCATGAATCATTTTTCAAGTGCAGCCATGGAATTGTCGTTAAAGTTTATTTTATTTATTTATTTAACGCCTAAAGGGCTTTTACATGGTTGGTAGTATAATTTTAATTTGACAGATACTTTGAAACATAAAAAATAAGAATAAAATTACATTTGATAAAAGCTATGCAACAAGTCATACAAACGCAAGAAACAAAAACAGAAAATTACAGCTATTTGTAGGTTTACATGATGTGTTTAGGAGTATTGTTGAAATAAATGTTTTAAATGATCCACAAAACTTGCCAAGTTGGTATTGAATATGTCAACATCACCCAAGTAATGATTTCCCATGGTGTGAAGTCATTGATCGGAGAGTGGGCAATGTAGTTACGCTTATGTGTGCTGCTGTAGAATATTGTATTTTGTCGTGTTGTTACTATGGGTGTATGTATGTTTATAAGTTGCAGGAGTTCACAACAGTCGAATTTAGAGTTAAGTATTCTGAATAAGAACGTTAAATCGTTTATTTTACGTCTATCTTCTAATGTATGTATTTTTAGAGTATTTAATAAGAAATTGTATTTTTAAATTAATACAATTATAAATGACTAGCGACGAAGACAATAATATTTTCTTCTCTATATTTATTTACAAGCGTAAAAACAATCTAACAGAAGATTTTGGGTTCAACCATACACTGTAGTTCCTTGGCGGCACTCGTCGCCGCCAAGGAACTACATGAGAATAATGTCAAATTGGCTTTTCTTTCCAACATCCTAACGTATTCTGATAAATTATAGTTATTACAGAACAAATTTAACATTCAAATCACGTTGACGTCAAACCCATAGTCGATGCGTCGCGTATCAAAACTAGCAAAATAGTATGCCAGATACCAATGAGCGGGGCTTACACTAGATGCACAAAACTCGAGTTCCTTTAATTATCTCCGTGTACAAATGGCCTAAGTGTCCATATAATATGGCGGTAGAAGGAATATATAGAAAGAGATTATTTTTGCAATCTGAACCTGTTTAATACATGAATGAGAAAATAACAGCAATAATATGTACCTGCCAATCTCGATGGCGGTGTACAGCTTGGGCAGGAAGAATTCATCATCCTGCTTGTGCCAGACCCTGATGTAGGGGGTGTCTCGGATGATGGTGGGGAAGTCGGGGGCGGAGGGGTCCTGGGGGGAGAGGGTGAAGGAGTCGGGGATGAATTCGTTGGGTTTGGGCAGGGCCAGTTCCTCGCACAATCCTGCCGCCTTCCACTCCTGTACAAATATCACAAAATAATGCATTAATTAAATGAAGGGTTCAATTAACTAAATCCGATACACTGAGTCTAATGAATTCCAAAACTGAGGGACCTATCCTCTTAGAAAGTTATCCACAATGGTATAGTGTCGGACAGCCGACGGCCAGAGTTGTTTGAAGTTGGAGAGGAATTATATTGGTAAATCCACGGAATCCGATTTCAAAGTTAAAAAGAATAATATGGTTAGTCAGAATCCTTTCCCAATTCTAACTGTCAACCACAGCTACCCCAATAGTTGAGTCAAATATTGATTACAGTCCACAATAAAACAACAAACAGATTCCATACAATATTGCCACTCCACATTATGTACATTCTCAAATTTAAGACTGGTTTGGGGTTTGTAGAGGCTAGGTGCTATACAATTAGAATAATAAAGGTACCTCGATGGTGTCCTGAGGAATCTTCTCGAGGTGGTACTTGGTTCCGTACCAGGGCTCTGTCTGGTCGCACATGGGCTCGAACTTCTTCCCCACCACGGCCACCCGCACGCGCTCCGGCTCCAGCATGTCCAGCAGGTGGGTGATCAAGTCGGGTCGCCACTCCGTCAGGATGTGGTGCGCTGTCAGTATGTCCTCCATGGGGTACTCCTGATAACAAACAAACAATTATTAATGTAGTTATGGTGTGTAAAACTTACTACATACTTTACTTTGATTATTAAAGATCCTCTAGTCTTTAGTAGTTAATATTACACATTTTGTCTATGATTTTAATAGAGGAACGAGTTTCTTTTTCTTTGTAAAACCAAACTACTCTCATTGTTTCAAAATGTCATCGTGTTGAAGTACTTGAAATTTGTAAAATGGACTAAATTACCTGTAAGCCGTGAACATAGTCGGCGACGAAGTTCCTGGGTTCCTCCTTGTCCTTGAAGCGGAAGATCATGGCCAGGATGTCTCGGGACTCGTCGAAAATGGATTGCTGAGGACCATCCTTCTTCAGTAGGTTAATATACTGAAAATATCTTAAATCATTACATATTCTCACGGGGGCGCGGAACTGACAGAGAAACAATGAAAGAAGAAGACAGTGAATGCTGTAGAAATGAGATCCCCGAGGCGTGAGTGTGCTTAAAACATCAATGACCGTGTTAAAAATATAGAGATCTGGAATGCTAGGCTGATGTAAGTGTCATGAATAAGTTTAAGAAAGGGAGTGATATGAATATGCAATGCGGATGTTATATGTAGAAGTCAGGGACACTGTGGTAGGCACTCCGGCAAGGGGCTAGTAATACCAACAACCTCTGTGACCGTGTGTTTATACTTGGAAGATTGCGGCGCGTTTCATAGCTGTAGTTACATTCAGTTAAACCGGTGAAAGATCACCATTCTAGTGACCATTTCGGAGTCCTGTAGAGGTAATCTCACCTGGAAGGTCAACTTGATGATGTCATCCACGTGCAAGATTCCCTCCTCCGTTAGGTCCACCTGCACGTTGAAGAAGGAAAAGCCACGGGCCCCGCCTTGAGTTCCTCCCACCAAACTGGAAACAAACTAAATATTAACTTAACTTAGTATCGCAGGCAGAGGTGGCTGCACCCTTGTGTCTAAACAACTGGGTATCTAGTACCACCCATTGATAAAACTATAACAATAGGATCTAGACTGAATCTCTCATTAGGTGGTATTTGTGAGTGCGCTCAGTAATTAATTTCCGAGAGCCGATAGTCAAAAGTCGCCTAATTAAGCGCGGCAACTTGGCTTACACCGAGCTTCAGTTAACTGTCAATATAGATAACTTTTTGAATAATGTCGTTCGTTATGCAAAATTACTGGCTTATTAATGAACGGAAAAAGCCTAACGAAACCTGTAGAAATGAAAGAGGTCATATAATCGATCAATGAATTCGTTTGTGCTTGGGAAACGGAATTCAGAAAGTTGTTCAGAATATCACGAGTTACGGCCACAGACCTCATCGACCAATTTATAGAGTCAAAAGTAAATGCCAACTGCCAATGTTTGTCAAAAGTGAGTAAGTATTTCAATTCGATATTGCCAATTTATTCGTATTTCGATGTAGCCATTTAGGAATGACGATCCATAGACAACAACCGCTAGTGTTGCCATCATAAGGCGATTTCTTATTTCGATATTGGCTTGGCTATCGACACGCCTATGTCCATGCTTGGAAAATCGATATAAAAACGTTGTCTGTTAAGCCTATTGATTTGATCGTGCTAGACGCTAGACACCGTGGTCAAATTGTTGATAAATTTGAATAGGTGAAGTACCATCAAATAGCTGGCAATGGCGACTGAAACAAAATGATAAATGTAACAAGTGGTAGTTAGATAAAACATTGGTGAAGACGCTGTGCGGAGAAGGAGGAGGACTCACCTATTGCACCAGCCTCTCTTCTTGAGCGCCGACAGCAGACTGCCCGGTCCCTCGTGGCCGAGGAGGTGCGCCAAGTAGTGGCCGGGCTGCACACCATCAAAAGATACATACATTATTAATACTCTCATTTCCATCTTATTTGTATTTTAACCCTGTTGAAAGTCAAAGTAGGAAAAAGACAAAATACCCCCAACTGTCAGGCGAGAATTTGTGGGATTTACGTGTTTTGCAATTAAAGCATTGCGTGGAAAAGAGGCATTATCGGACTAACTGCCTTTTTACTATTATTAGCCCAAACGGTAGTCTGTCGACTTTTATACTATTTTGAAAATTCAAATATTTTCAGTTTTGCAATGCCGTTTTACATAAATGAATTTTGACATTCATAGACAAAATATATTTTAAGCTGTCATAGAGGCTACATTAATGAAATAAACAGTAGAATCCACAAAAACATTTTGATTTTGTCCTCTACACAGTTTTCAAAGCATAAAGGTTAAAATTACAGCGTGGATGATATTAGAGCTCGCACAAGTGCATGAGTGCCGACATGTTGACGCGCACATGTGCTCGAAAAACAGTCCCTGGGTTAAAGATTAAAAGAGAAGCTGTACAAAATATATATTCTTCTTGGAATGGTGGTGATTAAAGAGGGATGCTTGGGTTATTCAGCCAGCCGACGGCTATCATGGAAAGCATTCATTTCAATGTTTCCAATGGTTGTCACCGACAGCTGGACTAACTTGACAATGCTGAATTGTAATACTGAATCAGCTGCTTTCAAAAACAGTATTTCCGCCTCTGCAAGGGGGAGAGAGAACCCTGACCCTGCCAGTTTTATAGTTGTGTTCACAATAACACTACAAATACACTTGGGAAAACATGCACATACTAGGATTAAAGATTGGTTTATCTTACGGCACTCTTGTAATGATGCTTGGTGTCGGGATGCGGGAAGCTGATGTTCAGGTTGCGGATGTCCTTGATGGGCACCACCGTGGCCTTTGTGCCCAGCCTGTCCAGAGTGAAGGGGTGCACCTCCCAGTTGGGGGCTTCCGCATTGCGATCCTCCACTTGCGAGAACATTTCCACCACTATGCGCTCCAGTTCGTCCAGAGGTTCTGCACAGATAAGTGAACATGAACAGTGTGAATACAGAACACATTTGAGCAGAATGTTTATAATTTATCACCTGACTGGAGCCCAACTTCAACCAATGCATGACTTCTCTTCTGATTGATTCAGCCTGGGAGCCTGCACCAGACGGGTACAAATAGTGCATACCCGATAGGCATTTTGGGCAAACCAGAGATTAAGACTATTGGATCATATGGGAAATTGACACAATAGAATCCCATTAATTCCAAATACCCAGATTTTAAGTTTTTTTTTTACTAAAGTACGATTTCCGTGGCCGCCCTTCAAATTTAGATATTCTAAATAAATTCGTAAAAAATACAACATATTTCAGTGTAAATCAAAATTTCGTGGACTGTCCTTCAAATTCAGATTAGTATTCAAAGTAAATTTGAAAAAATATTTATGTGTAAATCGAAATATTTATCAAACACAATCTTTAACTGCGAAAATGGAAATTTTCAGCATTTTACCTCTACAGCCGGCCAGCAGTCAGATTCAAATTTGCAAAATAATGCGATATATAATTTGGCACAAATTTTGGAATTAACGGGATTCTACTTTAGTAGCTGCGATGGGTGCATGTCACGTACCTTTCCCCAGGACACACAGCGTCATGATGTTGGAAGAGTACCACTTCTTGTGGAACTTCAGGAGCTCCTCGCGGACATCAATTCCCTTCTGCTTGGGAATCGTCTCCAATGTCTCTTTGTTACCTGAAAATCACATTTCTGAGATTAATTGAATGCAGCTTATAATATACTAGCTGACGTGTAACCAGCGTTGCTGGAGGTTATCCTTAGCAGATAGACATATACCATCGAGGACTTTTCTGTAGACCTTTATAAGATATACAATTCCGTAGTACATTATTTTGATGTATCTCATAAGATTTAGCCAGCGTTAGCAATGTAGCGCTCGAAAATATATATTTTTACGACTTAATTACGAAACATCGACTTTTCTCTACTTTCTACAAATATAATATGCATGTATTGTTACCGGAGATGTATGATATCTAGGAATTGTGTACAACTCCTAGGGAATGTATTCAATTCTGAAGCTATTTAGGAAATGTATAAAAAAAAAATTTTAAATTATTTAATACATACATATCCTGGGAAATCTATACATTTCCTAGGAAATGTATATAATTCCAATTTGGTATTATGAAATGTATAAAAAGAATGCTTTCTGTAATACAACACGTTGTTTTATTTGTTATATTCTTATAAAGTTAAACTTTCATTTGGTCAGTTATCAGTTTGTTATTTAAGTAATTATAAATGTCACAATATTAAAGTAAAAGTCTTTTGGGTTGGGTTGGGTTAGGTTAGGTTAGGTTAGGTTAGGTTGGGTTAGGTTAGGTTGGGTTAGGTTAGGATAGGTTAGGTTAGGATAGGTTGGGTTAGGTTAGGTTAGGTTAGGATAGGTTGGGTTAGTTTAGGTAAGGTTGTACGTGCGTACTGACTGTTTGCGCGGCACTAGCGCGATCGCCTGATCAGACGATGCAATAACCTTCCTTGCGCCGCTATCCCCGCGTACCCATTGATATCTTAAATGTTTTACATTTCCGATTGCCATTTGGGAAATGTGTAATAATAATTTATTTCACACGTTTCCGGGCGATTTTAGGAACTACATACATTTCCTAGGAATTGAATACAATGACGGATTACATACATTTCCGTTAACATATATATAAACCTTCCGGAAGAAATTCTCTAAATGATAGTGAAAACATTATCAAAATCCGTTGCATAGTTTAGAAGAACTAAGCTCACAAAAGCGGATAGCAACTCTATTTTATTTTTTAGAGATCATACAGTCTTCATAAATATAATCCAAAAATCCATCATGATAATCATATTATTAGTCTTACCAGATAATGTGTTTATATATTTATAAAAATTAACAAAAGATTTTTTCTCTCTCATGTTAAAAAAAGTTTAATATATTTTCCATAAATCTAAATAAGGGTACTTCACAATAAAATATAAAGAAAACACACAACAAACAACAGGAACCTGCTGAACGTTAGGCAAACAATTGAAGAATGGAGAATGACGTGCGAATGAGTAACTATGTTATTATTTTAAAATGGCTGCTCTTATCTGATTTATTATTTTTTTAAATTTTCTTTTTGTTATAACTTTATGAGTAAAACCTCGAATTGTAATATTTATTCATTGAAGACAATATTAGCGATTCTCAAACTAAAATTTGAATTTGAAAGAAAAAGATGCAGTGGCATCTAGAGGCCTAGGAATTGAACCCAGACTAAGTGGTAGAGCAGCGTCCCGGCAAGGCTAAGTTCCTGGGTTCAATTCCTACTAGTAACTTTTTCTGTTTGATATTTTAGTTTGAAAATCGCTAATATTGTCTTCAAAGACTATATTTATAATTTGATTGCTAATCAAATGTAATACGAGTTGATTTAGTCTGGTAGGCTGGCTCACAAGTAGTTAGGGAAACCTTCTGGGAGACTTACCAGAACCGAATCTGCTGAAAGGATGGGTGGGATCGGAAGTAGACCGGTTGAGCTGGTCCAGTCTCCAGTAGTCGTTGCAGATGTTCTTATCATGCTCCGAGTTGACGGCATTCAGCTCGCGATCCGTGGCGGTGCTCGTGAACTTGGGCGAGATGAAGAACTGGGCAAAACTGCAGAGCAAAGAAACACTGTTTATTCACTGTCCAATGTGCCTGTCAACCCCTCAGGAATATCAGAAGGTCGGAGAATTTGTGTCTATTTCTGCTTTGTAATAAAATCTGCGTTTAACAATTGTGTGTTGAACACGGCAGGTCTCCGAGGACGCTGTAGCTGGTATTTGTATGTTTGTGTGTTTTGCGTTTGAGCATTGAGAATGTATTTATATAATACGACACGCACCGTGGCCGTGTCGAGTCGTTGTGTGTTTCCGAGGACACTGTTGCTGGTATTTGTGTGTTAATGCGCTGTGCGTGTTATTGAAAATGTATTTATATAATACGACACGCACCGTGGCTGTGTCGAGTCGTTGTGTTTTTCCGAAGATGCTGTTGCTGGTATTTGTGTGTTAATGCGCTGTGCGTGTTATTGAGAATGTATTTATGTAATTCGACACGCACCGTGGCCGTGTCGAGTCGTTGTGTTTTTCCAAAGACGCTGTTGCTGGTATTTGTGTGTTAATGCGCTGTGCGTGTATTGAGAATGTATTTATATAATACGACACGCACCGTGGCCGTGTCGAGTCGTTGTATGTTTCCGAAGATGCTGTTGCTGGTATTTGTGTGTTAATGCGCTGTGCGTGTTATTGAGAATGTATTTATATAATACGACACGCACCGTGGCCGTGTGCGTTTGAGCATTGAGAATGCGTGTATTTCAGGTTGCTCCGTGCGTCATACGGTAGGTTGTTAGTAAATTGTTGTATTGCTGTTTACGACTAGAACCATATAAGTCAAAGCTTTTGACGCTAGAATCTAGAACACAAGGGATGGGGAGTATCCAAAGCATGTATGGAGCCTAGACTCACATGTCCAAAGCTTCAGAGAACTTGTCGGGAACAACGTCGAAGTAGTAGCAAGTGTGGTCCATGGAGGTGGAGGCATTACTATTCCCACTGTTTTCAGCCAAGAACTTCGAATACTGGTTTTCCTGCAACAACAAACACGTTTTTTTTACTATAATATAAATATATTTTATGGAGCAGTTTAATAATATTTGGCTAATTTATATAGCGCCGTTTTCGTGAGAAATCACCTCAAGGGCTTTAAGCTCCGGTTATGCATGCACGCACGTCCATTGTTTTAAATTTTACACCCTGATAAACAAGCCTTCAAGTAAAAACCTTACTAATAAACGTTACATAGACTAAAGTGAAATTTAACAGGCATACAGTAAAACATTGCTTACACAGCGGAAGAGGCGTGTTTAGCTGTGCTAAAAGCTATTGAGTTTGGTGAGGAAATTCATGATCAAATAATAAAATCATAGGTTAACAAAATATTATAAAAAATAATAACAGGAAAAATTCAAGATTTATCACGCTGTGGAAATGAGAACCCTGAGGCGTGTCTGTGGTAAAACCATATGTGATTGTGTGACAAATGCGGTGATTCACAAAGAATGCAAGGCCGATGTAAGCGTAATGATTAAGATCAAGAAAGTTGTAGAGCGAATGAAGGAAGAAAGGAGGAAGAAAGGAGCACTTTAGGAGTGTGAGGTGAATATATGAAGCGAATGCGAATTGTAAAGTCGGGGACGTCCGAGAAAGACATAGCACAATCAACAGAAGCAAATACTTGAGTCGGGCCATGTCAAGAGTCGGAATATAACAGAAGATTATGTATGAGACAGAGTATTGAAGAGTACAAAATGAGGCAAGGAGTGTGTGATGTTTAGCGGTCCGTGGTAAGTGTCTGCTTGGGTGGTGAACTCAGTGGTTAGTGGTTGAACTAGACAATGAACTCTCACCTCCGGATACTTGTCGGTCCCCAGGAAGAGCATGTGCTCGCAGAAGTGCGCCAAGCCGGGGAGTTCGTCGGGGTCACTCATTACACCTGCACAAAATAATACTTCATTAGGGCAGATTCTTCAGTGACCAGTTGTTAACCCTGTACGAATCTCAACAATTTAATTTGGGAGCCACAATACTTAATACTTAAATTTACTTGATTCGGTGCCAAGGAGGGCACTGTTAACACACTATGAGCGGGAATGGTATTTTTACCCGCGCGGCCGACTGGTGCTTATCGGCGGGACGGGTAAAAATACCCTTTACACCGGCTCCACTTCAAAGGCGAGGAAGGAAAATTATTATTATTGTTTCCCGTGACTATTTAATCTAAACGCTTGAAGACATTACAAACTACACACACATATAACAAAAAAAGATAAGCCGTTGTTTCTTTTATGTACACACATACTCTTGCAATAATTAGGCAATTTTATCGTGTTAAATTTCAAAGATTGTTTGTTAGTTGTACTGGGAATATGAGTACCTATTATATTTTTATGACGTGTTATAAATTCATTGGACCTTTACTTTTATGAGATAATCCTGATGATGTTATTACAATAATCATTTCCTGAATGAGAGATAACACAAAAATAGTTTAGCAATTGGATGTATTCCCGGCACTCGTTACTTGTGAAGATAGAGTGGTGCTAATATACACATGCTTTAGTTATGATTAGGATCCGGAATCGCGGTGGCTTTTTGAAGAATTCCAGGGACGCTCATTATTAAAGGCAAAACAATTAAATTATCGTTATTCAACGGGTTAAATTCGTTTTAAACATACTGTCCTTTTGCAGCTGCATGTAGTATACATACTAGAGGCTTGGTCTGAACAAATTCTCAATTTTACATTATTTTTTTAAAGAAATTAATTTTCATACGGGGAATATTATTATTTATTGGATAATTTGTATAGCGCCGCTTTTGTGAGAGGGGCGCTTTACAGTTGATGCAGGTATTACAGAAAATATAAATATTACAAAAATAGAGTGAAGTTAAGTTAAGTAAAATGAAGTATAGGAACAGGTGACACGAAAATAGACGATGCAGACTCTGCAGCAAGAATCCTAGGCGGTGAAGAAACTGAAACATTCCACTTGAAGTGAAATAACACAGAAGTGCGCTATATAAATGTCATGTTATTATTCTTATTCCCTTTCCCTTCCCTTCCGGCCCTGCTTGTTTCGACACTAATCGCGCGCAACACTAAAATTTAACAAAGTTTCATCACAATAGGATGAATGATATAGAAAAGAGAGAATTTTGATCAAAATTTCATAACGCAGAGCTCACCATTATTTACAGAAACCTTTCCTAGCATCCACACAACTGGCCAACGTTTCATTGATATAGGAAGAATGGTATAGGAAAAAAAATTATACACACTTAATAACGCCAGAGCTCACTTTTATGTATAGAAACCTTCCCAGGCGTGTGCACAACAACTTGCACAACAACTCGCCAAAGTTTTATCGCAATCAGATGAATAGTATACGAAATAAGGGAATTTTATACAAATTTCAAAACACCAGAGCTCACCATTATTCATTTTTAGCAACAGTATAAAACAAACAATACAAAATCGAAATAAAATATAATGATTTCTCATACATTATTTACATTTAAAATGTGGTGGACTAATTTGGCTTTAAATGTATTGAAGTTTAAATTAAATATGTCAGCGACATCACTTAGTTCATTGCCCAACCTATGTATTCTTTCTAACACAGAATTCGTAGCAAAGTTATTGTTGTAGAATAAAATATTCCGTCTAGTATATTTTGGAGGTATATGTAAAGATAGCAAGTTTATAGTGTCAGGGCAGTCTAACCTTGAGTGAACAATTTTATATAATAAAAGAAAATTATATATAGAAACCTTCTCTTGCATCCACACAATAACTCACCAAAGTTTCTTTGCAATCGGATAGGAAACAATGGATTTTATGCACAAATTTTGTGTTGCCAGAACTCACTTTTAGGTACATAGAAACCTTTCCAGGTGTGTGAACAACAAATTGCCAAAGTTCAGACATCCAAACATACATTGATTTTTATATATATTGAAAATATGAAATCAAGGTTAAAATTAAATTTAAACAATATTAATAAAAGACAATACAGTTTCTTTGTTGGTATCACTATGTAAGCCAGTACTGTGATTCAACTACGGTATACAAAATTTGAATTTATGTGGAAAGGTTTATATCAATCACACTAAAATAATATTATGTGACGTACTGCTCTTTGTCCTTTTTGTGGTAAAAATGACTTTACTTGACTTGTTAACTGAAGCTCGGCCCAGGAAATATGAAATCCGATACTTTTGTTTATGGTGTTTATCGTACCACGTTGGCAATCCATCAACTAATTCGTAACTAACTTCTAAAAAATGAAATATTTCCTATCGGCTTGTCGTTTAAAAATATTTGTTTTACAGTAAAACATACCGATTTACCATTACCTATTGTCTCTTTTCTTTCTCATATTTTGTTCATTGAATAGAAAAAGACGAAATTATTATTATCGATTGCCAACGTGGTACGATAAACAAAAGTATCGGATTTCATACAGGAAATATGAAATCCGATACTTTTGTTTATCGTACCACGTTGGCAATCGATAATAATAATTTCGTCTTTTTCTATTCAATGAACAAAATATGAGAAAGAAAAGAGACAATAGGTAATGGTAAATCGGTATGTTTTACTGTAAAACAAATATTTTTAAACGACAAGCCGATAGGAAATATTTCATTTTTTAGAAGTTAGTTACGAATTAGTATTCATCAATCATCACCATGGCCGCGTTTATAGTACCTTCAATTAATCTAATAAATAAGTGGATAAAACCTCATCCTGAGCTAAAATTTGATCGTGGGGTGATTTATTGTGACGTGTGTGATATTTCTTTAAAACAATTAAAAAAATATACAATAACTAAGCACGTTTCAAGCAGAAATCATTTGATAATGAAGACAAATGATAAGTGTAAAACAGATTTCTATTTTGATTTAGCTATGTTTTTAATATGTTCTAATATTCCATGGACAAAACTAGACAATTTTAATTTCCGTCTTTTTTTTTCGAAATATTTGTGTTGTAAATGTTCGACTATGGATCTTCCGAGTGAATCTACTCTCCGAAAAGTGTATTTAAATAAAGTGTTTTGTAGTGAAATTAACGATATCAGAAAAAAATTAGGACATTCATATATATGGGCGACAGTTGATGAAACGACCGATAAGTTTGGACGCAATATAGCTAATCTGGTCGTAAAACCACTAGGAGACATTGTAACTCGGTCATATTTGATTGCTAGCAAGGTTTTACCAAAAACCAATGCCGAAACCATAAAGGATTTTGTAAAAAACAGTTTAATTTTTTTGTGGCAGGAATCTGCAGTTAATAACTTCGAAAAACTTTTAATTTTAACAACAGACTCTGCCCCTTATATGCTAAAAGCCGGACGCGAACTTAAAGATGTGTTTCCCAATATGATACACTTTACCTGTTTGGCTCATTCACTAAATCTAGTCGCTTCAACTGTGCGGGATAAATATAAGAAAGTGGATGATCTTATTTCCTGTGTTAAAAAAATATTTTTGAAAGCACCAACAAGAGTAGACATATTTAAAACCATGATTCCAGATATTGCACTACCACCAGAGCCGATATTAACGCGTTGGGGAACTTGGCTCAAAGCTGCTGTTTACTATGGTCAACATTTCGAAAAAATAAAAAGTGTCGTTTCAATTTTAAATGAAAAGGACGCTGTGGCAATAGCGAAAGCTAAATTATTGTTTGAAGATGCGAGTATTAAGGGTGACCTAATTTTTATAATGGAATATTTCGGAACAATTCCAAATGCTATTAAAAAACTCGAGGATCCTAAGCTTACTATCGTCGAATCGTTCGAAATTATAGATGAAATAAGGACTCTTTTATCGTGGAGCAATGAAGAGTGGGAAGAAAAAAGATTCGATGCCATATTAAATAGAAACCCTGGCTACGATTAATTACGGAGCATTAGTGAAAATTTAAATGTTACCATCGATTCAACACAACTCTATAAATTTGCTCCGCTGACATCTGTCGATGTTGAACGATCATTTTCTATATATAAGTGGATTTTTGAAAATAGGTATAATTTATCACCAGAAAATATGGAACGGATTCTTATACTGTATTATAAAAATAATGTTGACGTCAAAATGAATTGATCCTGCATCATGTACAATGTACATTTTGTTCGAATTCACAACAGGTAAGCATTAAATAAAGATATTATTAAGAGGTGTGAAAGTTATTTCTAATAGGCTTCTCCGAGAAAACTTTTCAATGTCGACAACATACTTGACTCCTGGCATACTAAAACTGAAAAGCGGTCTATAAATAAGTGTTTCATAAGTAGGTAATTATTTTCCCTTGAGTACAGCACTGGTAAAGCCACCGCGATTCCGGATCCTAGTTATGATATACAGAGTTACAAAACAGACGTGTTTTTAGTGGAATTTATTTGATATTTTCTTTTACCCTTCAAAAATGTCTTCAGATACTAACGAAAGGGATGAGGATATATTTTTGCGCTAATCGCGAAAAACACCCGCTATAGGCTAGAGCAAGGCTGCCCAACCTTTTTAGCAGTTGGGCGAAATTGACGATTTTGAATCACTGGCGGGCCACTGAATACCTGACGGTTCCTATTTCCATGGGGGGGGGGGGTTGTTAGAGAATTTCTATAAAACGTAATTCCCCACAAAAAAAAAAACTAAATAAGTGCTCCGCACAAAATATATTTGAAATCCATGGGGGGGGGGTTGTTACGGAACTTCGCTGAGAAAAAAATTCCGCACACCCGAACGTCATATGTGATACCCCACAGCAATTTTTCGAATTCCATGGGGGGGGGGGTGGCTACAGGATTCCATTTCGACGCAAAAAATATTATGTCGAAAACCGGTGTATTTTTGTTTCAAAAGTAAGTTCAACAGGTTAGATTTTTTTCGTCGCTGATTCTAGTTCTGAGTAGCCTAAATAGCGATAAATCGCCGTCGTTGGCAACACTGGTGACCGCGCGCAAGCTGCATTGTTTGTTTTACCGCGGGCCCGCGACACTTTTTCAAATTGGCGGATTGGCGGGTTTTTTGAAAATGTTTCACGCGGGCCACTTATAATTCGTTCGCGGGCCACATTGTGGCCCGCGGGCCTGGGGTTGGGCAGCCTTGGGCTAGAGTCTATTGTTTGAAGCGCCCGACTACAATGTGTTAAGGGAACATTTTTATTTTACAATCTGTTTTGCGCGCGTTAGAGCGAATCGCGCGACAAATGGAGGCCACAGTGCGACACCATTGGACATACCAACATCGTGGGAATCATTAAAACCATTCCGGAGAAAGGGCACGAGCCAAGTATTTCTTACTAAGGGTTTGAACGAGATGCAAACATCTCATGGCATGCCATATTATCATACACATTTTATATTTAGCAAACCTATTTTGACATTGTTATAATTAGCTATTTTTACAGTGAATTGTGATCTTTTGTGTGCGTTTCTAATTTGAAAATCTAAAAGTAAAATGTTTATTATGTGTTATTAAATTATAAAATTATTCCGTTATCGCTATTTTTGATATAATTTTTTTTTTTTTTTTTTTAATAATTCTTTATTGACTGAAAATTTTTACATTTTTTTTTTTTTTTTTAGACAATATATAGATAGTCCCACGAAGCTGCCACATGGCTGCTTGTCTGCAGGTTCTATCTCAATATACAATTATAATACAGTATAAGTCTCCCGTTAGATGAAATAAATAACAGACTCTTACATACAATCATAGAACTCACTAAAGCGTCCCAAGTACACTAACACTTTGAATGACAATACGATAACGTACATTCAAAAGTACAATTTTACACAAGTTACACAGATAACACACATTCAAAAATTAGACATTTACGATAACACACATTGAAAGTGAATAACATCGTACTGTAGCACAATGTAATAGAATTATAATTCTAGTTAACTAAGTCAAAGTATTTTTTTTTTTTTTTTTAATATCCACTTATCAAAAGCGAGTGATTGTAAATAGATACAATGCATCATGTTTTTGATTTGGTGCACTGCGAACATCTTTCTAGAGTTTATGGTATATTTATACCGTCAAATAAATAAATTAATATGATTATTTAGTTACCAATGTTGACGTCCATGGCAGCGGCTGATTTATCTGTAGTGGGATCGCTGACCAGTAAGATCTTCATGCGGTTCTTCAACTCCAGGCCACTGTAAAGAAGTTAGTCTTGGCTAAGTTTGTCTTGGCAGAGTGGTATAGTCCTGACATGAAACGGCCACTGATCTACGGTGACGGTTTCAGGCCCAATAGAGGCCTCGAACAACAGAGGCCTCGCCAACAGATGAAAAGGCCCTATCAATATATAATAAAATACAATTCTTCTATCTGGTCCCCTCACTTCAAAATCCACTCTGACTCCATTGAAAAAATTCAGCATAAATTCCTAAGATTCATTACCTATAAACTCGGTCTACCAATTGAAACAAAAAACTACAATCACTTGATGAAAGAACTAAACTTATAAAACTCTCGATAGAAGACTTGTTTCAGACTGTATTTTTATTTATAAAATTGTTAATGGTATTATAGACAGCCCTGATTTATTGAGTCTAATTACCTTTCATATACCTACAAGAGCTAGTCGATCTAAAATTATTTTTTATTGCAACAAAAATATCAGGACTGAGTCATTTAGATACTCGCTTGTACCTAAATTGCATGCAGTTGGCAATGTTTTCTCAGAAGTAGTAGATGTGTTCAATTTCATGGAATGAAGTTACAAGGCTATAATAACATACCTCATAAATAAATATTAATGTTAGCTTTTGTTATATTAGTGCTAAATTATTATAATTATACTCTGTGTTTGTAAAAGCCACTATGGGAGTGTAATATAAATAAAAATTTAAAAAATCAATTCGATTTCGTTCGACTTCGATCGACTGCATATCCGAATTTAACACTTTCAAACTAAATAACTTTTTTTTCTAAATTCATTTGTTTTTGAAGATTTTATTGCACATGTTTAAACCATTGAGATATAGATGTACACAATTTGTTGGGGGATCAAAAAAATAGTGGTCAAAATCACCTTTCGGAGAGGGGTGACTTCTACATACCATTTATAAACTTATTACAATGACACGCCAATCAAAAAAAATCTAAAAAACGAATCACACTTATATATATATATATATGAAATACATGATAATACACAACTGTAATATGTAGTGTACAACTGCTGACCCTGTACTAATCGCAAGTCACTTGCATTAGTAGTCACCTATGATCTGGGGCCCGAGATGTGCCCACAATGCTGTGCAGAAATGGGTGGTCCTTTGGAAGACTACATTTGAGATTACAGGCGTCATGTGGAAAAGCCATACTTGTTCTACTGGTAAGAAATTAGCGTCATTAATCCCTTCGGCACCGGTGCATAGTTGGGAAACAAAACAATTTTATTAAAAAAATTATTTCTTATCCAAAAGTATCATAAAATCGTTGACAGCCCTGTTTTACTAAAGCCAAATTTCGATACTTGCCCAGCTATTCCAAGTAGAATTAATTTTGAAGGCAACAATAAACTCACTACTAATTACTCTATTATAATACATATTTTGCTAGATTATACATGTTAAAAAGTCACTTTTTTCAAATAAAACATTCTCTGTTATTATAACATTCTAGGCCTTAATAGAATTTACTTTATATTAATTACTATTCATTATCATAAACACCTCATACCTCGAGTTTTGTCAGGTCTTATACAAACCTAGTATTCATTCAACTATTACTACACTATTCTATTAACAACTGTATCACTTGCAATAGTATTTTTGTGTACACATTACTTGTTCTGTAATCACTCTATTGTAAAAGCCATTTTATGGCATTTAAATAAATAGATAAATATAATATGAGGGCGATCAGTCCAACAGCTGGAATGAGGCAGAACGGGAAACAAGCTGAATACTTCTTCAGACAGCAGTTTAGAGTAACGTACCACACAAGGGAGGAATGGGACATGGTCCAGGTCCTACCAACAAACAGGACCTAATCTGGTTCACAGATGGGTCCAAGATGGAAGAGGGAACAGGAGCCGGGGTCTGTTTGCAGGGTTCCAAGAGGGAACTTAGTATACCTCTAGGAACACTGTATTTCAAGCTGAGATGGAGGCCATCTTAGGTTGTGCAAGGGATAACATACGTATCGGGTACAGGAATAAGAACATGGCATATGCTCTGATAGCCAGGCAGCCAATGGCACTGCAAAGTAACCAATGTGACTCCAGACTGGTGATGGAATGCAAAACCATTCTTGAAGAACTTGCTACCATCAATAAAATAACTCTGATATGGGTACCAGGACTAGCAAGGAAAGGGGGCGAAAGCACCACTTGCGGGATCCAAGCCGGCCGTACGAGTAGCAGCTTGCCACACTAAAATATATATTGAAAGGTGGGACAAATCCCGGCACTGGGAGGAATGGGAAAGGGCATGAGGCAATCCAAAGTACTCGTAAACGGACCAGCCCCAAGGCGAACCAGACAACTACTCGATATGGACAGAAACTCACTGAGGGAACTGGTAGGACTACTAACGAGACACTGCCATCTCAGGAGGCAGATGCAGTTGTTGGGAGTGGAAACCAACACCAACAGATGCAGGAAATGTGAAGAGGATGAAGAGACTCCGATTCACCTTTGGTGCCAATGTCCCGCTCACGAGACACATTGTGGAACCATAAGACATAGCCACATATCCAATGACAACCCTGCTGAACTTTATAAAAGGGACTGGGTTGTAGTTAAAGGATTGAGGTAAAATGGGAGATAGCACAATGGGCTATGGCCTAAGTGCTCACGGAAACTATATGTAAACCGTCTCCTATATTAAAAAAATATATATATATAATATGACTCTCCACCACAGTAAAGAATTCCAGTAAAATTTTTTTTATGAAACATTTAACACCCTCGGTGTTGGTAGGTTTCTACTTAATCATTTATCTTGATAAAAATTCTTGGATAATTCCAACACATCAATTAGTTACAAGTTTTAAAAATTCACTCTGATTAAATACAAATAAAGGAAATAATGATTAGGATTCGCTCACCGATAGTCCCGCTTATCTTCCTGACTTTTGGCAATGCCGTCCCAACGACGTGCCACCTGTCCCTCCAGGGCTGCCGCAGGGGGCGCCTTGGGGGCCGCGGGGGCGACCGTAGCAGGGGGAGCTGCAACCATCTTGCTGTGGATGTACCGCGACAGGGATACGGAGGTTATTTTGTTTCTGCACAAATAAAATACAGCAATTAACATAATATTTGCAATAAAGTCTGCCTGTGAGTCAAACCTAGCTCAATATCATGACCTGAGATAGAAGAGGGGTTGCATGGTAGGCATATGCATAAATATTGGGTAATTATTTTCCCAACCGCCGCACATTTAAGCACAGATTATGGAAATTACTACAAGAAACAACTATTTACTTGCACAAAATAGGTTATTAAATTCTTAGTTTGGGTTAAAATTTAAGCATATTTAGATTGCCACGAAAATACCGCAAGCGTCATTCCATACAAAAGAATGGCAAATGGATCGTTTTAGGGTGAATTTTGAACTTTAATTGAATATCTATCTATCCCGACATATGTTTCTTGTAGTAATTCAGTTGAAAGGAAGTATATTTTCCATAATATGTGCCAATTAAAAGTGCAGTGGTTAGTGAAATATTTACTAAATGATGTAAAATATATTCCAAAGCCACTTCAAGCAACTTTTGAACGGTGGTCTTTCACCAGGGCGTTACTGAGAGTTACAGTAACCGGTAACTCTGACGTAACAATATCAATTTCAGTATTATAGAATTTCAAAAACAAATAATAGTAAGTTACCGAGTTCGGTAACTACTCCGGCAAGCGAAACCACTATTCTAGTGCGTGAAAATCTTTACAAAGGAGAAACACAATAAGATTTGGCAGCCGCGAAATAATTATGACAACGTCTGGAAAATTATACGCCTGTAACGGATGGTTTATCGATGTTATTTCATCGCTCCGTTAAACATAACTTAGAAATGGTCGTTAAATTATTACATGTAACGTTGAGTGATATGAAATAATATTATACTTTGAGATCAATATAACCTTAAAGTGTACTCACGGGAAAGTGACTCTGCGAAAACCGGGTGTAAATCCAAATGCTCCAAACACAATCAGAGATCGGGAACGTAAACAATGCATTCAACTGCACAAATAATATCTATGTACCTGGCTAGACAAAGCTAGTCAAAATTTTGTGCAACACCGCTGAATTTATCGAAATACGACTTTCCGACGTTTCGACTTTTGAGATTTTTTCCAGCGTTTTCCAGAAGCGCAGCCGCAGTTTGACATTTTGGTCATAGACAACTTTTATAAAAAATATTTTTTTCTCTCTGGAAGCTCGCAAATAGGAGCCTACTTACTTTATTTTTTTTTTATTTATTGATTTTATTTTAGTAATTTGTACATTTAAGTTTACAAATGACTAATTAATTGTTACATATAAATATACTATGTTTTATTTTTTTTCTTGCTTGATGTGGCTCCTACACAACATCTTGAACTTTTCAATTGGGGCAGACTTAAGATTTTCCGGCAGCGCGTTATAGTATTTCATCGCTTTATATAATATACTATTCTGGGTATTCGCTTTGTCCTTCTTTGGTAGCCTGATTTCATTGCACTTCCTAGTTTTATGTTTGTGAATGTCTTTGTTGTATACAATTTTATTCGAAAAATATTTGGGTAACAGGTTGTTTACTATTTTGTGCAAAAATATCATCGTGTTCAAGGTCAACATCTGTTTCACCGTTAGCCAATTTAGTTCGTTTAACATTTTATTTACTTTTGAATATCTATTTCGTCTGAGTATTGTTCTCATTGCCCTATTTTGGAGAATTTGAAATTTATTTTGCTCTCGGTCGTTACACAGGAAAAGGATAGTTGAGCAGTAATTAAAATGTGGAGCAATAATGGAGTTATAAATGGTGATTGCAGTTTTTTCGGACAGTTTTTGGCGAATTCTTCCCAAAAAAGATATCTTTTTTCCAATTTTCTTTTGGGTATATTCAGCATGTTTGTTAAAGTTGAGTTTGGAATCTATTATAACTCCTAAGTATTTTATATCGGTAACATTTTCAATAATTTCACCATCAATTTTGATTTTGCTTTCACTGGATGTCTTCTTATAACCAATTACCATACATTTTGTTTTTTTTTTCTATTTAATTTAAGCTTATTTATTTTTAGCCATCTTGATACATTATCTAGTTCATTATTTAAAATATGTATTAGTTCTTCATAGTTTTCTCCAATTATATATATAAGTGTATCATCGGCAAATAGTCGTACTTTGCATTTTGAAAACATTTTCACCATGTCATTAATATAGAGTATGAACAATAGAGGTCCAAGGACTGATCCCTGTGGTACTCCTAATTTATTTTCCATTGGTTTTGAAAATTGATTATTAATTTTTGTTACCTGTATTCGGTCTTTCAAATACTCTTTTATTAATTTAATGGCTAGAGTTGAGAAACCAATTTCTTTAAGCTTTCTTATCAATATTTCTCGATCTATGGTTTCGAATGCCCTTTGAAAATCCAAGAATATTGCTAAGATAAATTTATTACTATTCATTCCTTCTTTCCATTCTTCAACGATTACATTTAACGCTGTTTCACAAGAATTATTACATCTGAATCCCGATTGTTCTTGGTATAAAATATTGTGTTCATCTAAGTATTGCAATATTTGTTCTTTTATTATCACTTCAAGTATCTGTTCATATTTCGGTAAGGTGTTTATTGGTCGAAATTCTTCACATTTTCTGGTATTTTTAACTTTTGGGACCGGTATAATGGTAGATAGTTTCCATGACTGTGGAAATGTTCCCTCTTCAATTGTCTGATTAATAATATTTAATAGAGTAGATCCAATTACTGGAAAAGCATCTTTTATCAGACTATTAGTTAATCCATCTGAACTATTTTTTGATTTAATTTTGTTTAACATGTTAAATAAATATTCTGCAGTTATTTTTCTGAAGACCAATAATTCTTTGTTTGAGTTGTTATTATCATTTGTGGGGTTGAAAACAATGTTAATTTGTTAATTTGAGCGATGCTTTCTATAAAATATTTATTAAAGCTATTAGCCATGTTTTCTTCGTTTATATCTTTTGGGAAGTTTACTATTTTTATGTCGTTTTTGTTATCGCCATGTACTAATTCTTTAATGCTTTTCCAAATTTTTTTGGGATCCCCTTCTTCCGAGTTTATTTTATTTTTTATGTACTCATTATGCGTTCTTTTTATGTCTTTAGAGTATTTATTTCTCATTTTTTTGTAGTTATTCCAATCTATAGTACTATTAGTAAGGAGTGCTCTCTTGTAAAATGTATCTCTATCGTGCTGCATTGTGCGTAGTTCTTTTGTGAACCATTTATTATTGTTTCCTTTACGTATCTTCTGTTCTGGAACTACTTCATCAATGGATTTTTTAATGTTTAATATCATCTGGTCAGCTTTTTTGTTATATTCCATTTGATTTATTTCATTCCAATCAATAGTCTCTAAGGTATGAATGAAGAGTTCTTTATTGTATCTTTTGTAATTTTTAAATGTTATTACTTGTGTTTCTTTACTGGAGTTGTAGTTTTCTCTGTCATTTATTAGAATTTGAATCATATTATGGTCGGTAATTTTAGGTTTATCTAATACATTAACACATAGGTTAAATTTATTTGAGATAACCAGATCAATCAATGTTTTAGAGGTATTAGTAATTCGTGTGAAATCTTTAACTAATTGTTTCATCCCTGCAGTTTGAATAATAGATTTCAGTTTTTTTGTGTATATGTCTGCATTTGCTTTAACATTTATATTGAAATCTCCAACAATAATGTTAATATTTTTATCTTGCAAATTTTCCATGCTCCATCTTTGAAAATATGTTAAGAAGTCGCATTTACTTGTGTTTGGTGATCTATAACAAACAGTATATACACCTTTCTTGATTCCTGATTTAATGCTGATGGCTAAAATCCAACATTGTTTTTCATGTTGGTGATTTGATATCACTTCATATGGAACTTTATTACTTAAGAGAATCATCACTCCTCCTGTATGTCTGCTATGCGAGTCACAACGGACTCGCTTACTCAAATCATAGTGAACGTACATAAATTAATTTTATAGGCGGAAAGGTGTATTTTTAATGAACTAGATAAATAATACTATTTTACCTTACGTATTCCATTGCTAGACTTGATAGTAATAATAATTGGATAATTTGGTGACAGGAAAACTCAACTTAAAATTTTCCATCGTACGATTTTCATAACGATCATTCAGAACACAATACCTAATGGAATTCTAGTCCAGTATTATTATTCGGTCTTTACTCTACCCTATGGGCACGCGAGAGCCCGGAACTCATTCCGAGAGTGCTTTATTTATGCTCATGCCTATAGACAGCCACCGAGAGTCACATGACTTAATATTACATCATTTCTTCTATAGGGCCCTAACCTCGGTGGGGGCCCTGGCTGGATAACAAAGTGATATACATTGAGGACACAGGACTAAATATTATACATAATGATTGTAAAACGTTGTGTGTGCAATGATGGAGGACTAGTTAGTATTGGATTAAACTCGCGACGCCTGAGTGGTTATCCTAACCAAATTTGTAATAATATATTATTATTTTCTAATCCTAATTTGTCCACTTGGCTACTAAGCCCCCGCCGCTCATTTGTCTGAACGGGTCACGTTCAGGGGGGGGGGAGCAACATAAAAACAAAAATGGAAGAAAACAAAGAAGATAAAAAAGCAATTTTTTTCTTTGATATTAATGAGAAGGATGTGCTTGCTTTTCTGAGCATAGTTTCTCAAAACGAGGTTGAAGTTTCGAAATCGCCACTCTCGTCTCTGCCTCTAAATTTATTTTTTGATCTGTACTTATTGAAGTGAAACTTCTTTAGGCGCGTAATGGATTTTCGATGGACGGAGTAAAACCGAGTCAGGATCGACACGAAAATGCGGGTACCCCCACCACCGCTCACCGTTCACTGTCCCTCTCTCACCATATGCGCTTGTTGAGGTGGGGGAGCCGCTCACGAACGTTCTCTCTCTTCTCTTCTTTCCTCTCTCTCAGACACCAGCGAACTGCGCCACGCCAAGCATCAGCTGCTTGGTTAGTATACTGCGTCGTGAGTGTAATACGAGTGAAATACGTAATTGATTGTGGTTCATACGGTTTAACAAAAGAAGTTTCACTTCTGTCTTGCGTAGGCTTGACACACCCACTTTTTTCTTAATTACTGCAACTGCAGAGAAACCTGTCTCACACAAGTATGATGTCGCAAACGGTAATGCTGATGAACTCAGGACTGGCGCGGGACTCAGTCACTCCGAAGTGTGCGTGTGGAAGACGCTATAAAGATTGCCTCACGACCAGAGGCGGATTTGCCCTTAGGCCTATGTAGGCCCGGGCCTAGGGCGGCCAGATATTAGGGGCGGCCAATCGTGACATAAAAGTCACAGATGATAACAAGAAATTACTTCCTAAGTACCTAAATATTTACGTACGAAATAGCGATATGCAAGAGCGTGTTCACACACAGCACACAGCGCGCCCCCACGCCCCGCAGCCGCCCTCGCCACACCTATCATGCTCCGTCGCTCGCGTATTTCCAATCCATTCAGTTGCGCTAGTGACTGAACCGCGTTAGGTATTGTTATGCATAATAGCGTGTTCACACACAGAGCTATAATATGCGTGGGATGGCGTATTTCAGCATATCGCTCGCCATACTTTCCAATTTGGAATGTACGGCGAGCGATATGCCGAAATACGCCATCCCACGCATATTATAGCTCTGTGTGAACACGCTCTTAATCACCTTACAAAAGCTATAATAAATAAATAAATCAGAGATTATAAAATAATACAACAATAAGATGTTATTTATGCCAATTATGAACTTTCCACTGATGACAGTGAAAAATAAAGTGTGACATTATAAAGGTATTTTCTTTAAAAAATAAATATATATATATATTTAGTTAAAATCTATGAAAAAGGGGGGGGGGGTGGAGGAACGTAGGAATAGGATTAAGAGGCAAAAGATTTTTATTTCTTTTTAGCATTGTTCTAAAGTAGCCTACGGAGTTCGGATTTGTGACATCTATGGTCAAAATAGATAAAGCATTGCAATTTGCAATTGCTCCGTGTTAAAATAAACGGCTGGCCAAGAAAATGTTTTAAATAATTACAATAAATGTTTTACGAATGGTAGGAAATGTGGTCCATTTTTGGACCGAAATCAATCGCAGAAAAATAAAAGTGGTCCGTTGTCCATTTTTCGACCGAAATCGTTCCAGAGGAACAAACCCGCGTAGGGATTGGAAATACGCACCCGCTCGCGACAAGCGACAGCAGTCAGTACCGGCAGTGGTCAGTATGCGTACAGTACAAACTGTTTTAAATGTTTTATTCAAATTCTTGAAACCTTAGAAAGTATTACAAACTAGCAGCTATTATAGTTAACTAAATTTTTGAATCGATTTCAATAAAAGTTGTCAATAAAGTAAATTCATTATGTAGTCTATAGTCTATATCAGGGGTCTCCAAACAACGGCCCGCCAATGTCATCAATCCGGCCTGCGACAATCGACAATTATACAGTAATTGAACTAGCGAATTTAGCAAGCGTATTTTTTTACATTAATTCCACACAGGAGGCTTTGAGAAAAATATTTTCCTTCACGACCTATGTCATCTTAGGTGATGCTGTGTGGAGGGTCTTTTTAAGGAAGGGAAGGATAGTAAGTTCTGAAAAGGAAAATGTATGAGGGGTGGGTAGGAATCTGGGGATTAGTGTGTCCAGGAGTGACATACGTATGAATACATCCCTCCAACTGCGGTGCAAGGCGATGGGTCAAGATAGTCCGGCTGGAAAGGTCAAACGGTCTCCCTCACCCAGTCTCTCTCGATCCGGCCCGCCACGCAGCAGTTGGGCAGACGTATCCGCCGCCAAGACCTGGACAAATCTCACCCCATGAACCGTGAATGATAATGGCAGGAAAATTAAAACGGTTTTGACCCTAGGAACTTACTGAATAGTTTGGATACTCGTGGTCAATATGATGGGTACTGAGAAAGGGGCGGCTACATGATCTGGGGCCTAGGGCGGCCAAGACTGCAAATCCGCCTCTGCTCACGACGCCCCTGGGATGATCCCGCGGCGCCCCGGGGCGTCGCGACTCACAGTTAGGGAAGCCCTGTACTATAAAGTTTGCATCTACGTATTGCTGGGTTTCTGATTTTCCGAAAAATATAAATCAAAAGCATTGTTGTAAGCATTTAATTTGTTTTTTTTTTGAGGGGGAGAGGGTTGACAGCGAAATTCAAGAGTTAAGGTTTCGGTTGAATTTTGTGTTATTTGAACCGGTTCTTCAAATTTGACTCTATTTAGGGAATGCAATTTAAATTAACCAAAACTCATTAAAAAAATGTTCTCAGCCAGGGTTTTCAAGAATTACCACAAACATTTCAATTTTTCGCTATGGCCAAGTGGGCCGTATGAAGTTGAGATGCGGGCCGCAAGAATGGGGCCGCGGGTTGTGCATCACAGGTTTCTGAAAAATATTTTTTTACAGCCGAAAACCAAAATTTTCGACAATTTTGACAATTTTTTTCGACATTTATGACAAGTGCGATTTTACAAGCGATAGGTAGTAGATATAGTACGCACAAGCTGGTGATAAAAAGACACAATTTAGTGATATTTTTCTTGGAAGCCTTGAACCAGGTGTTGTTAGTTATAATGCGTTGATTGTTTTGAAGGGGAAATTGAGAAGCATGAAAGCAAAATCTTTAAAAAAATCATTAGTAAATTTGAGTTATATAAGTGTATTTTTCAAATTTATTTTGTTAATAGGTAATACCTACTCGTATTTTGAAAATATACTGCACATTTGCGAATATATTGATAGTAGAGTACAATAAGTACATATTTACTTTTAAAAAACCGTTTTGGATAAAACGATTAACGGCTGTAAAAAATTTAGTCCGTCCCCTCGTGCTCGTTATAACCAACTTTGACTGTATGTCAAAATATACAATTTCAAGTGTACGCTTTAGTATAAAATGGGATTATTTTTAAATGATAAACTAATGTATTCAAAACAAGGTTTTATGCATAGCATAAAGGATAACAAATAATTATAAGCAATAATTAGTCTCCCGAAATACCAACACCTATAAACAACCAACTTTATTTTTGTAGGAAAGGCATTGTTAGTGCTAAATTTTTCACTAGATGGCGTCGAGACATATGTTATCTTCATTTATTGGTGAAATATTTTTGACTTGTCAAATATTATTGTTTTTTAATGATAAACTAATGCTTATAAGACAAGGTTTTATGCATAGCACAAAGGATAACAAATAATTATAAGCAATAATTAGTCTCCTGAAACAGAAAGTTGGTTGTTTACAGGTGGAAAAAATATAATAAGGAGTAATTGTTGATTGAGGTACTAGTACATATTAAATCATTTGGCGGGTTGGGAATTAGCCGACATAGCTCAGTGGTTTCAGCGCACCTGACCGGACATCAGAAGGCACGGGTTCAATTCCGGTTGGCGGCATTTATTTTTACTCGGGAGATATTTTAAATTTGTATTGGTATTTCAAGAGACTAATTATTGCTTATAATTATTTGTTATAAAATAGGATGTTTATTTGTTTTTTGATGGACCTTACTCCATTTGGTAAGCAGTTAAACATAAGCCAAAATGAAGTATCCAACACGGCTACCACCTTAAATAAATTGGATCGGAATGTTAACGAACAAATTGACTGACAAGTGCAATTCATGAAATTCCAAATGGTCGAGTTAAAACAGGACTTTACTACGCTCAAGCAATAACACAATATATTGTATTATTCATTAGAAATAATAATATATGAACTGATAACCAAAATGATCAGTAGGATTTATAAGTCCAATTAGAAGTTCTACCGAGCCGATCCCTCTGAAATGAAAATATCTGGAGTCGGTGAATTATTTTCCCGTTTGATCTCTGGTGATTTGACGTATTGTTTTTGTATTATTTTGTATTTATTATGCTTAAATAATGCACTTGCATAATGTGGATTGAATAGATGATCATTTGTGGAAAAGTGTGTGGAAGGGTTTAGTTTTTCCTGTGGGGAATATTTAATCTGGACATAAAGTAGGAAAAAATGAGGAATGCCCTTTTGCCATCAGTAATCTTATTTTACTTATTTTTGCCAAAGCCCAATAATAACATATTTATTTTGTATTCTGTTAATGAAAACATGTAATCTATGATCTGTTACCAAACTTAATAATTCCACTTGTCAATGTGTTAGTCCTGTGTGTAATTTGGTTCAATGTACACAAAATTGAAAATGATTATGTGAAGAATTCACACACGTAACCGACCTGTAAAATATTAATTTATAAATTGTATCTTACGCAGATGATACAGTAATAATAGTGAATGGAAAATCCTGGCCTGAAACTTTTTTGAAGGCAACAAAATGTATTACATATGTCTCATCATGGCTAGAAAGTAATAGACTCTTCTTAAACTATAATAAAACATTTTACCTAACCTTTTCTAAAAATAGTAAAAATAAACCCCCTAATAACCTTAAAATTCGAATACATAACGTTAACTGTAATCAAGAAATATGCTCATCTTGCTTTGAACTCGGAAAAGTTGAAAAGATTAAATATTTAGGTATTGTTATTGATACAAAATTAAATTGGCAGTCACAAATTAATAATACCGTCTGTAAATTAAGATATCTTACATACACATTTTACAGACTAAAAGAAGTGCTCAATGTTGAAAAACTGAAAATTATTTATTTTTCTTTGGTGCAATTATTCACTCATATACGGAATAATAGGATGGGGCGGTGCGCTTAATGCACATATCAAACCTTTACAAATAATTCAAAATTATATCATCAAAGTTATGTATAGTCGGAAAAGAACATTTTCAACGGATGAGTTATACAAAGAATCTAAACTATTCTGTCTCCGTAAACTATTTATTTTGCAAACTATGAAATACATCTGTTCAGACTTTAGCCAAGAATCAAACCAAACGAAAATGCCACCTGTATCTGTATTGAGTAATTGAAATATCCGACAGATGTCTCCCCTAAGGGCAATAATTCTGATTATATATACCAATACATTCAAAATGAATTAGGTTATAAATAGGCTTGCAAGCCCATTTTCTTTCTCTTCTCTCTCTAAATAACGGATCAATAACAACCATGAAATAATTAAGGAATTCGAGGGTCGTTGTTTTTTGTTACCAGTGATGTGTGTTTCTAAAGAATAAAACTTATCAATTATATTTCTTGGTATCATTAATTTAACGAGGCCATTACTGTAACATATGGTCCAATCGAGCCGCATCGTGCACCAGAAAGCCGAAATATGAACCAGCAAAAAACCAAGAAGATGCAGATCATCATCAGATAAGTATCCCAACGCCATCCTATCAAAACTGTGACCGAATCCCGAATCCTTCCTATTTCAAATTATCCCAAATGAAATATTTAAATATGCAACAAAGATTAAAAAAAATTATTGTTGTTTCTGATTTTTCAGTTGCATAAAATTTTAATAGCTACCTACATTGCAAATTGATACGATTATTGTTAAATGAGCATCTCAATTGTAAGAGTTTTGTCATTGGATTTATTTAATTAAAAATAATTCACGCGAATATTCAAAATTACCGGGTAAAATCTCGCTACAAAATAATTTCAGCGAATTTCTGATTTAAAAAGTTGTCAGTGGTGAGTGGTTCAGTGGTTGTTCTGATTTAAAAGGTTGTCAGCCCTGGCACTAACAAGCATTTTTGCTAACACCGCCGTGTTTTCATTCGTAAACTGTCAGTTGTTTGAGGTTAAAAGTTAAATTGTTTATTATTTACCATTAAAGATGGAAAAGTTAAAGCCGTTAATCAACAAGCGTGGAATTTTGAAAGCGAAATTGACAAGGTTTAATGATATTTTAAAGACACTCGATAAAACGGAACTAGAATTACGTTATCAAAAGGTCGAAAAATTGTTAGATGACTTTGAAAAAATTCAATCTCAAATCGAAGAACTTTCGGATGACGAGGCAGAACACGTAAGTCAACGTGAATCCTTTGAAAATCAATATTTCTCTGTACTTGCATTAGCAAAAGGTTTATTGAATTCAGTAAATCATGAAAAATGTGAAATTAAATTACCAACTTTGAAACTTATTGAATTTCATGGTGAAATTACTGAGTATGCTAAATTCGCTGAGACCTTTAAAGCATTGGTTCATCAAAATAATATGTTAAACAATTCTCGGTAAAGGTTACGAATTCCGCTTCACTCTTAATACGCAATATTTCACTTTCAAATAAATGGATTTAGCTTTATTAATTCAAAACATGATTTATTATGTCGGGGGAGACGGAAAAATAAGCACTTTTAATTTTAATTTCGTTTATTAAGTCACTTACGCGATATGTCACACGAGATTTCAAAGAAACAAAATAATGTGACATTTGCCGGAAATACCACAACTAGTTATTTACCTAGCCAGTGCGCGGGTTAGGTACAGTACCTACCTACTAACTAATTCAGTTAAAGAAAATAAAATCTTGAAAATATTAAATTAATATATATATATAACCTAACCTAATCTAACTGTGATTTTCTATAGCAAAAAATGCCCCTTTAATAACGCCTGCTCGCGTCCCCTTTAGAGTTACATCCCAGTTTAAAAATAGTATGTGGGCTACGCTAGGTTTGTATAGACTGGTTTGTGATTTAATTCTAATACCTATTTTCCATGTTCTAACCTAACCTAACCTAAACGGAATACGTTTAATCACATTTTATTCTATTTGTTTGTTATTCGGGTTATTTTATTTAATTATCTGTTGATTATTTGTTATAAATAATACATTGACTTACATATTAATATGGATTAATTATGCACGATGATATTATTTATTTAATATGGCAATACTAATTTTTTTGGTTGGCAGCAATATCTATGAAATATTTTGTAGGTATGAATTACGATATTATGAATATAATCCAACTCTTGATATGAACATAGTCGCTTTCGGCGGCGCCGCATACTAATTGACATATCGCGTAAGTGACTTAATAAACGAAATTAAAATTAAAAGTGCGTACATTACCGTCTCCCCCGACATAATAAATCATGTTTTGAATTAATAAAGCTAAATCCATTTATTTGAAAGTGAAATATTGCGTATTAAGAGTGAAGCGGAATAGGAGAAAATTAATCAATTCTCAAAAATTCTTTTATTTACAATCGTGCCTTAAAAAAGACGCAGCTAAATTGATTGCCTCCTTGACCATATCGCACGACAATTACGAATCTGCGTGGCAGATACTGCAGGAACGTTACGCGAATAAAAAAATAATAGTTCATAGGCATGTTGCATCTTTATTTCAGTTAAAAGATATGAAACAAGAATGTCCAGTCGCGTTAAGGCATATTATTGATCAGGCTAATATAAATTTAGAAGCGTTAAAAAATCTAGGATTACATGTTGATTCCTGGGACGCGATTATGATATATTTAATATCTAATAAATTGGATGGATCAACTCGTAGATTTTGGGAAGAGCAGCCAATAGATGGTGCACTCCCAACGTTGAAAGAATTTATTACATGTCTAACCAAACGTGTTGAGGTACTGGAGTTCACAAATTTGCAAGAAAAAAGGCCTACCTACAAGAATGTTACAACATGTGATGATCGCAAGAAAGATTTGTCTGTCTCATTGATAGCAACCAAACACGGATGCATCCTATGTAAAAAAAATCATCCAGTGTATTATTGTAAAAAATTTCTCAAATTAAATATCCAGGGAAGATTAGAATTTTTAAGAAAGGCCCGAGCCTGTTTCAAATGTTTGAGGGTAGGACATTTTACACAAGATTGCAAAAATAAATTCAAATGTAAAACCTGTGCAAGTGATCAACATAATACTTTGATACATGTTAATGAATTAAATAGTGAAAACACAAATGAAGAGGCACACAGCTCGACATCAGTGGCAAATCATACGGTGTTAAATAAAAATGAAAAGATAATTTTATTATCTACAGCGATCGTGAATATCGTAGGTAGCGACAACCGTTTACACAAAGCGAGGGTATTATTGGATTCAGGCGCCCAATCGAATTTCATAAGAGAGAGTTTTGCAAAAAAATTAAAATTAAAAACAGAAAAAATAAATATGCCGGTGTCTGGAATACAAAATCGCATCACACATATCAATCAAAGAGTTACAATTGACATGTTAGCAGTGAATAGTGATTATAATAAGAAAATTTCTTGTTTAGTATTGCAGGCTATAACAACCGACCTACCCCAAATGACCTTCAGGAAACAAGAGTTGAAGATCCCATCTGGCTTGCAACTAGCGGATAAGGATTTCAATGTCACGTCTCCAATTGACATCCTGTTGGGTGCGGAAGTTTTTTGGGAAATAATGAATAATGATCGAATACGCTTAACGGAGGGCGGGCCAACTATTCAAAGGACTGAACTCGGTTGGATTGTTTCCGGAGCGATCGACATCATCACTAAAACAAGGCCAGTATCAATTAATTGTAATCTAGCCATTAATAAAATAGGTAACCAGATGGAAAGATTCTGGAAACTAGAAGAGGTGGATGCCATGAAACCTCAGAATTTTGAAGAAAAGGCTTGCGAAGTCAACTTTACAGAGTGTCATAGTAGAGACACGGAGGGCAGATTTACGGTAGCCTTGCCAACCCGCCCTTGTATAGACCAACTAGGGAGTTCTTTGTCAATGGCTGAAAAAAGGTTTCATACATTGGAAAGAAAATTTTCCACCAATAAAGAATTGAAATGTCAATATAGCATGTTTATGAGAGAATATTTACAATTGGGTCATATGGAAGAGTGCCGAAAATCCGAATGCGATGCGAGATCATATTTTTTACCACATCATGCGGTGATGAAGGAGTCAAGCACCACTACTAAAGTTCGCGTGGTGTTCGATGGATCGGCAAAAACATCTTCTGGTATTTCCCTTTATGATGCTCTGATGGTCGGACCTAACATACAAAAGGATTTAAATATGCAAATTTTACATTTCAGAAAACATCCTGTAGTCATAACTGCGGACATAGAGAAAATGTACCGTCAGATAAACGTGCAGGAAAGCGACCGCAATCTACAGAAAATTGTTTGGCGCTTTTCACAGGATGAGGATTTGAAGCATTAAAAGCTAAGGACAGTGACTTATGGATTAGGACCGTCATCTTTCCTGGCGACAAGATGCCTGAAGCAAATAGGTATTGAAAATAGACTTTCATTTCCTATAGCAAGCAATGTCATTGAAAATGACTTTTACATGGACGACCTATTAACGGGAGGAAATGACGTTGAATCGTGCCACCTTCTAAAACAACAGGTAATCAGTTTACTAAAATCTGCAGGGATGAATCTAAGAAAATGGAGATCGAACGTGCAGAATTATCTTCCGAACCAGGTCGAGATATGCAAGGATTGATATCTAAAGAACCCCAAGAAGAAAAAATACTAGGATTAATCTGGAACAGTGAGTTTGATTACTTTTCATATGTAGTGAAAAAACCAGTATGTACCGTACAAAGCAAACGGCGGATATTGTCAAGTATCGCCTCAACGTTCGATCCTTTAGGACTGCTAGGACCAGTAACGGTTGTAGCAAAACTAATTATGCAGAGATTATGGAAATCTAAGACTTCCTGGGACGAAGAAATACCCGAGGGAATATTAAAAGATTGGGAAAATTACATGAAAAATTTATCTCAAATAAACCTGTTGAAAATAAAGAGAAGAATCTTGTGGGGTCAAAACAGCCTACAAATCCATGGTTTTTACGACGCATCAGAAAAGGCCTACGGAGCCTGTGCGTATCTAGTATCCAGGGACGCCGAGGGTAAGATGCACTCTCAGTTAATATCTTCCAGGTCCAGGATAGCGCCATTAAAAAACATATCCCTGCCAAAATTGGAACTTTGTGGTGCGGTGCTGTTAACGAAATTATTAAAAAACATCAAAGAAGCGCTCAACATGGTTGAGGTGGATACATACTACTGGTGTGACTCTACCATCGCACTATGCTGGATAAGAGGACAGCCAGCTAGATGGAATACCTTTGTGGCCAACAGGGTTGCCGAGATACAAGAGGCCGGCGATCCCGCCCATTGGCGACATGTTTCATCGCAGGAAAACGCCGCTGATATTTTATCAAGAGGAGTTACAGCAAACAAACTATTACAAGCAGATATTTGGTGGAAGGGTCCGGATTGGCTAATAAGAGAGGCCGATCACTGGCCGAAGCCAGAAAATTCCTGTATAAATCCTCCAGAGATAACCAAGGCGGTATGCGTGTCTACTAATGTCACGGAGTGGGACATCTTTTCAAAATTTTCCTCTCTCAACAAGCTAAAGAGAGTAACTGCATATATATTGCGTTTCTTTAATAATTGTAACACAAAAAACTGTAAATTAACCGGGAGGTTAAGCGTGCCGGAGCTGGACAATACATTGCATCGTCTAATAGCAATAATTCAACGCTACCATTTTAAGGATGAGTTCAAGGCTTTGAGTAATAAATGTTCACTGGATAAACGTAGCGTTATTTTGTCGCTTAATCCATTTATAAATAATGGATTAATTTGTGTCGGGGGCAGGCTAACAAAGGCGAAACATTTATCATACCAGCAACGACACCCAATAATTTTACCAAAAAATAATAAGTTAACAGAATTAATTATTCGACATCTTCATTATGTACATTTACATGCAGGGACACAAACTTTGTTATCTCTAGTGAGATTACAGTTCTGGCCGATTGCCGGAAAAACCACTGTTAAGCAAATATTACATAAATGTATAGTATGTTTCAGAAAAAATCCAGTAACCAGTCAAGTTATCATGGGTGACTTGCCGGAAAACAGAATAACACCTAGCAGGCCGTTCGAGGTTACCGGGATTGATTACGCAGGTCCTATCATGATGAAAAGCGGTATCACCAGGAAGGCTCCATTGGTGAAATCTTATTTATGCATTTTTGATTGTTTCTCAACGAAAGCTGTGCATTTGGAACTGGTAACAGACTTCACCACTGACAACTTTTTAAATTGTTTAAAACGTTTCATTGCGCGGAGGGGCAAACCCTTTAAAATATATTCAGATAATGCGACCAATTTTAAGGGAGCATATAATCAACTGAGAGAATTGTATGATAAGTTAAAGAAATCTGATGACAAGATTCAAAAATATTTAGCTGATTTGTCAATATTGTGGGGATTTATTCCACCACGGTCACCGAATTTCGCTGGACTCTGGGAAGCAGCAGTGAAATCCGCCAAATATCATTTAAAAAGAATAACCGATAATTCAAGTTTAACCTTTGAACAATTATATACTTTATTGTGTCAGGTAGAATGCTGTTTAAATTCACGTCCGCTCACTCCTCTGTCCAACGATCCGACTGACCTGAATCCAAATCATTTCCTGATTGGCGGAGGGATAGCTTCTATCTCTGAGAAGGATGTTCGGGAGATACAATATAATCGATTGAATCAATATCAAAAATTAAATGCACTGATTCAAACATTTTGGTGCAGGTGGAAACTGGAATATCTTGCAGAATTACAAAGACGTACCAAATGGAAGGAAGACAAGGGCCTCAGGACTGTTGAAAGGGACGACATGGTCATACTAAAGGAGGACAACCTGCCGCCTAATATGTGGAAACTAGCCAGGATCCTAGCTACTCACCCTGGAGCTGACGGGAAAGTGCGGGTGGTTACCCTCAAAACCGCACAAGGAACATTTAAGAGACCTATCAGCAAAATATGTTTATTACCCATGGAAAGGGATTCAAGCATTGCTACAGGGACGCCCGATATACCCCCCGGACTGAATAAATAAGTTCCTGCAGTCATAAACAAGAGAAAAATCAACAAACCACCTGAAGGATGACCTTGGACCATCAAATTTTTGCTAGCAGTCATAAAAAGGAGAAGAATTAGCAACCTACCCGAAGGATGACCTAGGAACATCGAATTAACTTGTTCATATTATGATTCTCTTATTTTAGAACTTTTTGTTCATATTCATCTCATGATTGTTTTTCAAATTAATTTGTCCATATTTATATTATGTTTATTTTTCAAATTATTTTTTGTTTATATTATGGTTATTTTTAAAAAGTTATTTTTTGTTTATGTGTAAAAAAAATAAATTCTTCCGTCCCCTGGCAGCATGTTCAGACTTTAGCCAAGAATCAAACCAAACGAAAATGCTCCCCTAAGGGCAATAATTCTGATTATATATACCAATACATTCAAAATGAATTAGGTTATAAATAGGCTTGCAAGCCCATTTTCTTTCTCTTCTCTCTCTAAATAACGGATCAATAACAACCATGAAATAATTAAGGAATTCGAGGGTCGTTGTTTTTTGTTACCAGTGATGTGTGTTTCTAAAGAATAAAACTTATCAATTATATTTCTTGGTATCATTAATTTAACGAGGCCATTACTGTAACAACATCTTTAAAAACAAAAATAAATTCGACATAAATGAAAACAGAACCAACATTAGAAATAATAATGTATTTTATACTCCCCAAACGAACACAAAACAAATGCAAACACACTGCAGTTTCATTGGACCTCGTACTTTCAATCTTTTACCGAAAAATATTCAAGTGATAACTAAACTTCCTCAATATTTAAAAGAATTAAAATTATGGCTTTTCGACACAGCAGTTGAAACTTTTTTATTTAATTTGTATCAATTTATGTTTCTCATAAAATATTCACCATATATTACATATATTACAATAAACACTTATAACTTCACTATACACTATTATAAACACTTTTTATACAAAAAGATTATACAAAATGTAATCTTGTTTTTATTTTATATGCCCACAATTTGTTTATTTCTAGGTACAATAAAATAATAACTTAAATATATTACCCACGCACAGGCTGCGCCTTAGTGGGTTCCCATTATTCTTATTGATTTATATAATATTGTATGTAATTAATGTAAAAATTGGGAAAAATAAAGGAATTAAAAAAAAAAAAAAAAAAAAAAAATTACAAGAATCTTTTTTTTTTTCTATTAGGCAATTCACCCTAAAAAGAGTGCTATGTGCCGTTAAAGTTGGGGGAGATGGTTATAATTTTATGGGAAATCTATACGGGAATAGGAAATCTCAAATATTGAAGTCATTCAAGTCTATGAACTTGTATAGAACTGAGAAAATGCGAGAATTGTTGAGAGAAAGTAAATAAGGAATACTAAGGGGAGATTGGTGGGTGATTTTTATAAGTAAACGATAAATGCCTTTGAAAGATGAATGATTTTTACAGTTAAAGAAAACATGATCAAGAGTCTCATTTTCCATGCCGCACTGGCAGAGTGGACTATCTAGGACCCGGATTTTAAACAAATGGGATGCAATGGAGCAATGACCAATTCTCATTCTCGAGATACAGGAAATAAATCTTTTGGATTTTTTCTTGCCGTGGAACCAAGGTTTACTTGGAATATGATTTTGTATTCCAGCATAAAAAGCACCAGTTCGGGTTTTCGTATTAGTCCAATTTTCTTCCCAGGAGCGAATCATGTTGGATTTAAGAATTGGGATGACGTCAGAGATAGGAATTCTAAAATCTAAAGGATTAGAGCCAGAAATTGTTCCAAGTTTAGCTAGAGAATCGGCTTTCTCGTTACCCTCAATTCCCAAATGGCCAGGGACCCAAACCAATATTGTCTCGAAATTTAATTCATTTAAAGATTTAAGGGTGTTTCTGATATTATAAATAATATAGTCTTCTGGTTTATGGATATTTGAGGAAATTTTCAACACTGCGCTTAGTGAGTCAGTGCACAGTAAGGCTCGTTGAATATTGAAAAGCTGGATTTGACTCAAAGCTTGTTCAATTGCGAAGCATTCTGCAGTAAATATAGAAATTTCTTTAGGCAATTTATAAGACAAATCTAAATCGAATTCGGGAATGTGTACCGCAGCTCCACAATCTTTGTTATCCGACTTAGAACCATCTGTGTAAATGAGTGAAAATTCTGGAAACTTAGAAGAAGTAATGTTTTTAAATTTTTCCTCAACATTTTGATTAGATGAGGTTAAAATATCAGTTCGGAAGTCTGAAGTTATAACGTTGGGGATATAATTGATAGAATCAAATGGAATAGTAAAAATAGGAAGGATAGGATCTTCTTGTAGATTTTGGAGGGAAGAGGACAGAGATTTGAATGAAAGAAAACTTTTTAGAAGGAGAGGAAGTCGATTTTTATCTGTCGATCTTTTTTCGTTATTTAAGTTATTGAACAAATAATCAAGGCTTTGTTCTAAAGGGTGACGCGATACAGAAAAAGATTTAAAAATATATTTATCAGCCAGGAATTGTCTCCTCAAAATTAAGGGGGGATCAACACATTCTACCTGGAGAGAATTAATTGGAGAAGATTTCATCGCTCCAATAATTATTCTGAGCGCTTTCGACTGAATTCTTTCAAGTTTTTTGTCCAAATATTTAGGAAGAGGATCGAAAAGAAATGTTCCATAATCCAAATGGCTTCGCACTAGAGCACCATACATTAATTTAAGAGTACTAGGATGAGATCCCCACCACACTCTGGAAACAGCTCGCATAATATTTAGCCCCTTTTCACACTTAGCCGAAATGTTCTGAATATGCGGGAGCCAGGAAAGTTTATGATCCAAAAGTAGTCCAAGAAATTTAATTTGCTTAACGATTTGATGAGGGACATTATCAAAGCAGACAGAAAAGGGTTTTTTTTTATTTTGCGCTTACGCGGAAAGTAGTGGCTTTTACAAGCCACTACTTTGGTTTTAGACGTAGTTAAATTCATCCCATTAGTCAACAACCAAAGCTTTAATATTATATAAAGCGAAATTCAATTCCTTCGCAGCGCGCGATAGATTTTTGTGTGATAAATATATAAGGAAATCATCAGCAAAATAAAGTCGCTTGATAGATGAAGGAATTACATTGTCTAAATCACTTATATATATTAAATAATAATGGACTGATTACGGACCCCTGAGGTAACCCCTTCCATAGTTTGCGATTTATCGTTTTTGAGGAAAAGTGGATAATAATGGATCTGTCTGTTAGTAAATTAATAATAAATTGAACTAGTTTTAAGGGAATTTTTATTTTGATTAATTTTTCTTTCAAAATGTTAATTAATACATCGTCGTAAGCTGACGAAAGATCAAGAAATGTGGCCAGAGTGCAATAATTAAGGGACTGAGATATACGGATGTCTGTTGTTAACACACTTAAATTATCTATGGTTGATTTCTTTTTCCGGAAGCCATATTGATTAGGAGAGATAATTCTGTGATTTTCAACAAACCATTCCAATCTGTTCTTTATCAAGTGTTCTGCTACTTTCAATAAACATGACGATAGGATGAGATTTCAGATGGATTTTTGCCTGGTTTTAAAATCGGAAGGATTTTTTGAACTTTCCAGACTTCCGGTATAAATCCTGTTTCGAACATGTAGTTAATTAGGGATAAAAAATATTCAACCGACATATCTGAGAATGCTTTAATAAAACTATATAAGATTCCATCAGGGCCAGGAGAAGAGTCTGGAAGGGAATTGATTACTCGATTTAATTCACTTACTGAGAAAGGAGAGTCCAGCCAGCTAGAGTGAGATGGATAAGAAATAAAGGAAGGCATTTCCTCACATCTGGCAACTGACGGAGGAGCTATCTTATCAGCAAATCCTATAATAATTTCTTCTGGAATATGTTTGGAACGCTGGGGAGTATATGACGAACCGAATTTTTTTAAATTGGACCATACGGATGACTGGGGAGATTCAGGAGACAAGCGTTCACAGAATTTTCGCCATCCAGACCGCTTTTTGTTTTTCAAAACGCGTTTCGCTTCTGCCTGGGCGCGTTTCACAGAAAGGTAATTTTCGAAAGACATACATTTACGGAAAATGGAAATTGCTTCTCTTCTGGATTTAACGACACTTGTGCATTCTTCATCCCACCATGGGGTGGAATGTTTTATCTTAATGTTTACATTACGTTTTTTAAGTGTTTTTTCTGCAGCTTTTATTATCATGTTAGGAAATAATTCACATTGTTTATTTATTTATTGGTAAAGGTAAGAGACAAACAGCTTATACATAAAATATAAATATAAATATATACATGTTAAAAACAGTCAAGCCAAAAAAGTCTCCTATATTAATATTGATTGGAGATGGAGTTTTATTGCATAAAAAAAAAATATATATATATATTTTAGGTGAGGAGGGGAGGAATAGGAATTTAGGATGAGGATAGGAGATGCTCTGGATACATTCCATACTATAGTATTAATTTTCGATCGTACGAGTTACTTCTAATCGACATTTGTGAAGTGTATTGCTAAAAATATCTATGTTTTGAAATTTAGTATTATATTGGGCACATATACGTGGAATTGGTGAATTTTTTCTAAAGTTAGTTCTACATGTAGGTAAATGAAACAAATGGGATTGCCGTGTTGATCTTGTTGGAATATGAATATTTATTAAATTATTAAATAGTATTATTATTTATTAAATAGTAAACTAGTGTTGACAAGGGAAGACTTAGATGCTTGAACAATGGAGTCTAATTCTGAAGAAAAATTTATCCAATTCGCGTCTTTCGTTTAAAATTTAAAACTATTGTTTATCGAAAAGGAATGCGTGGAAGATAGATGGTGGAAGGTAATTATTATAGGAAAATGGTCACTGGAAAGTGGATCTTTAAGAATGTTCCAAGAACATATGGGAATCACCGAAGATGAGCAAAGAGATAAATCGACTGTACTTTTCCGATGTTGAGGGGCAGTGAAACGAGTTGGAGATCCATCATTTAGAATACATAAATTATAGGTATCCATAAATTCTAATAGATTATGGCCAGAACGGTTTGTTAACTTACTGCCCCAAGAAGGAGAATGAGCATTGAAGTCCCCAAGTATCATATACGGGGGACGAATCTGGGATATAAATGTTGACCATTCGTTTTCAACAAAAATTGTAGAGGGAGGGATATATATTGATAGTAATGTAAAATCAGATACAACAGCTGCTACTATCTGAAAATTATTGGGGAGAGTGTTGAAAATAATTTGTTTAAAAGGGATAGAATTATGTATAATAAGAGCAGTGCCACCTTTGCCATCCAGTCTATCATGTCTTAGACAATGATATCCAGGAATCTTAAATTGGTATGAGGGTTTTAACCACGTTTCGTAGATGGCAGCAACTGAAATATTATGTTCATCAAGTAACTGTACAAGATCAATTTTGTTGGCGAATAGACTTCTACTATTCCATTGAAGTATTTTGTTCAGTTGCGGATACATCGGGAAGGCTAGAGAGTAAAGATTTCATATAATCGGCAGCGTTGGACGGTACTTTATTGTTATTTGAAAGGATCGTAATTAATAGGGTAATTAAAGTTTGAATAAAAGAAGAATTTTCAATCATGACTTTAGGTAAGATATCGGAAGTGGAACAGTTTTTTAAGGCAGTCCCATTGGGAGCCTGGGATTTATTATTCCCATTCGGGTTAAGTAAAAGATCATTATGTAGTTTTTTATCGAAAGAAGGAATAAATTTTAGGTTAGATTTTATCGGTTTGAAAATTGTTTCTTTGTGGGAAGATGATAGAGGGGATTTAGGGGTAGAAAAATGAAAGATAGAATCGTTAGACGTTATCTCTGCAAAAGATTTTTTCGTAGGAGAGAATAATTTAGAAGCCTGAAAGTAGGAAATGTTGTCTGCAGCCATTGACTGTTTGATATTTCTCTGTCTAGATAACTCTGGACAGGCCACACTAACAGCAGTATGGTTGCCCTTACAATTAATACAAATAGGGTTATTCGTTGTATTTTGACACTGTTCAAAGAGATGATCCTCTCCGCAATGGAAGCAACGAGGAGGGGAACGACAAATAGGTTTTGAATGGCCAAAACGGCAACAGTTGAAACATTGGATCGTCGGGAATCTGTATATTTCAACGGGAAGAGCGTTGTAATAAATAAATACACGGGATGGTAATGTTTGACCTTCAAAAGTGATAACAACGGATTGGGAAGGTTTCCATATAGTGGTGCCGGTGGAAGTATCCTTGAAATTCAAACGACGTGCTTTTAAAACTTTTGGAGTTAATTGAGAGTCATTAAGAGCGTCTACTATTTCTGTTTCTGATAGATCGGTTGGGATACCTCTTACTCTGCCCATTCTGGTTAAATTGAAAGTAGGTATGAAAGATTTAAATTTATTATTTGAAAGAGAACCTATTTTTTAACAAAATCATAAGCTAATGTGGCGGATTTAAATTTTATGGATAGTTTGTATCGACCTTCCGGTTTTATTGATCTATTTATAATACCGAGGTTATTGAGTTTTGAGCTAAAAATAAATTTACCGAAATCCAGGGGATGAATTATTTTCCCCTGTTCAGTCCTTTGGACATTAACAATAAATGGAGCTGAAGATGAAATAGAATACATAAGCTCAATGGCTTTTGCTTCTGTAGGAATGGTATCATTATAACTTCTATGAGAGATTGGGGATTCGTTTGTTTGTGAAAGTGATTTAATTTTAGGAGGTACATTAAGGCAAAGCGGAGGTCGTCGTTTTCAGGAAGGAATGGTTACAGAAGCTTGGGAATCATCAGAATCGTAGACGTCTGCAATATTAGAAATGGACTCAGGGTCAGGAGGTCGATTTTCATCCTCCTCCATTTCAACAAATTAAAAAAAAAATTAAACAATAAATACTATTTAAGAAATAATAAATGATAGAAATAATACACGCAACTGCGTCGCAAACCAATAATAGAAACAAAAATAATGAATACGAAAAGGTAACAATAAATAAATCTTATCTGTACGCCGCGCCGCCGTCAGTAAGCCGTCAAACACAGAGCACTGGAAGTAAACACGACTGCACACTACCGAGGTTCGGTGACTACTCTACAAGAATCTTATTTTAATTTTCTATTCTATATTTGAATTGTGCATTTTTTATTAGGTTTAATCTTGACAAGTAGGTAGAGTAAGATTTCGTGATTTTTTATTAAGGTTAATCTTGACAAGTAGAGTAAGATTTCGTTATTTTTATTAGGGTTAATCTTGACAAGTAGAGTAAGATTTCTTTATTTTTTATTAGGGTTAATCTTGACAAGTAGAGTAAGATTTCTTTGTTTTTTATTAGGGTTAATCTTGACAAGTAGAGTAAGATTTCGTGATTTTTTATTAGGGTTAATCTTGACAAGTAGAGTAAGATTTCTTTTTTTTATTAGGGTTAATCTTGACAAGTATCTACAGTAAGATTTCGTTATTTTTTATTAGGGTTAATCTTGACAAGTAGAGTAAGATTTCTTTGTTTTTTATTAGGGTTAATCTTGACAAGTAGAGTAAGATTTCGTGATTTTTTATTAGGGTTAATCTTGACAAGTAGAGTAAGATTTCTTTTTTTTATTAGGGTTAATCTTGACAAGTACAGTAAGATTTCGTTATTTTTTATTAGGGTTAATCTTGACAAGTAGAGTAAGATTTCGTGATTTTTTATTAGGGTATTGTGAGGCTGAAGGTAGTGTGGAGGGAAAGAAGGTGGGGAAGATGAAGGTAAGGGTGTACCTGTCTATTCAGATCCGGTCACCAAATACAACCTAAGCCATTCCAAGCACCGTTTCAATTCTGAATAGTGGTCTTACATTATGGCGAAACTGAGAGTATCTTCCACTCTGGAACATGCCGTAAGTATTATTATTAATTTTAATTAATAAATTGTAAAATAACACTAATTCACTAATCAAAATTTACTTGAGAATTGGGATTTGAATCCGCGACCGTCGAATTGCTAGTCGAGAGTCTTACCCCTCGATCATGTATCATACATTAATGGTTGTTCATCAGTTGTGTAAAATTTAAATCACATTTATTAGTAAGGCCCCTTCTGTAGAAACGCCCACAATAATAATATATTTTATTGAAAGGACAAATTCACTATCATTCAGTTTTTTGCGGATCGGGAATCGAACCAGGAACTTCTTGCAAAGTCACTTTTTACTTAAATACATTGTAGGAATGAACCTTACCACGTTATTCATTCACTTCCTTGGAATCTTAAAAATCACATGCTTTATCCTATGAGCTATAAGTTACAAGAAGTAAAATTCAAGATTTAGATAAGTAGAAACATTTTATTGTGTAAAATGAATATATTGAATTGTTAATACAATTCATAAGACATTAAATCATACTTTTAAAATTAGAGTAGGTACCTGATATACAGAGAACGTAAAATACAAGTAGAAAAAATAGAGCAGATACCAGATATGTGGATAAGGTGGAATGCAAGTAGAATAATTAGAGAAGGTACCCTGATATACGGAGAAGGTGAAATACAAGTAGAAAAGTGACAAAACTGTGATTTGAAGAAGTTGTTTTGACATAAACAAAATTGATTTTCAAATGATAATAGATAAGCTTCTTTTACGAACAGTAATTATTAAAAAATAAGATATTTTGGAAAAATAAATATAAAATATAAAAGCAAAAATGTAGAAATTCATTAAAAATCGTCAAAGATAACATCCATAAAACAGAAATGATTTTTGATTTTATACATTAAAATAAAATTAGGGTAAGTACTTACTGAAATGTACTTTTTTAAATAAATATTTAGGTAATAAGAAATCTGTAACATTTCAAAATAAAATTTTATGTGAAAAGAAGCAGTCGTATTAAAATATGCAAAATTGATTTGAAATTTTTAAATGCGAAAGAGAGTTTTATTTTGTGAAAAAATTAGAAAATGAAAATAGGGACTCCGCGGCCCAAACTCATTTCCCGGACCATGTTCCTCTGGTTGGGCAGATGGCCTGGTAGCCCCTAGCATGGCGCGGGCCTGGCTCATGCGACAAGCCGCGTTCAGCCTCTCCTGGCCTGCTTCCAGGGACTCCGCGGCCCAAACTCATTTCCCGGACCATGTCCTCTGGTGGGGCAGATGGCCTGGTAGCCCCTAGCATGGCGCGGGCCTGGCTCATGCGACAAGCCGCGTTCAGCCTCTCCTGGCCTGCTTCCAGGGACTCCGCGGCCCAAACTCATTTCCCGGACCATGTCCTCTGGTGGGGCAGATGGCCTGGTAGCCCCTAGCATGGCGCGGGCCTGGCTCATGCGACAAGCCGCGTTCAGCCTCTCCTGGCCTGCTTCCAGGGACTCCGTGGCCCATATTCTTCTCCCGGACCATGTTCGACTGGTCGGGCAGATGAATTCACTCGTTTACATGAACGTCTTCATCTGAGTCTTCTTTAAACTTCTAGTCAATATCTCAAGTCTCTCCTGCTCCTCGTGCATGTTATCCTGGTACGGTACTTAGACTGCTCTGCCTGATGTGTAGAGTCCATAGACATATGAATATTAGTAGACCTGCCCTAAGTGATTAAAAGCGTATTATCCCCACTCCCCATACCGGTTCCATTGAGCCGGCTGGGCTCGCGTACGGCCTCAAGTGATATTTGAAAACGTGACGTCATCATTCTTGTGTGAACTATGGTCGAGGCATCATCGGTTCATTTTACGAAATAACACGGCAAAATGTTTACTTGTACTATGAAAACTGGTAAAAATAGATGCGAAAAAAGAGAATAAACCCAATTGTCGTATTACATTCCATATATAAGCATTATTTTATTTTATTTTAAGCATATTCACATCGTATAATATGAATCAGTTGTTACTATCACATCGAGAAACGTCTGGACGCGAAACACAGAGCTGGTTGGTTGCTGGGAAGTAAATTATGAACATTTATAAAAGTGTCTTAACTAAATACTCTGAAACTAACTACGACTCTGAATATAGAAGCTGCCTTACTTTGCCGAATTTGGACTTCGCAAATTTGTTCATAACGTGGCGAGTAATTTGCGCTCCCATGTAAAAATGTCTATTCATTCAAAGCAGATTTTACTTTTAAGAAGTAAATGGTGATATTATAATGCGAGATGCCTATTTACTGTCAGATTGATTTATTGACGAATCACAGTCATCTTCACTCCCTTCGTTCTTCAACAGTTGATTTTACCCCTCGCCTTTATCTTCTCGTCTATTAATTCCTATGTCTGTGGTAGAGTCAGTAAAACCTCAAAAGAGTTTTGGTGCTTTAGCAGATAATAAATTATTTTTTTTAAATATCAGATATAAACGGAGCCAGGATTTAATCACCTCCTGCAAATAAATTGAAAAGTATGTAATGGATAAGTAATACATAATGGAGCTATGAGTAGTTATCACTTTGCTAAATAACTCATAGCCCTAGTACATGTTGGCGCCAATACTCTTAGCCAATTCACATTGGTCTAGGGGTACAGCGTTCGACTAGCAAGCCAGAGGAAGCGGGTTCAAATCCTGGCGAGCGCAAGTTAATTTATTTGATTAATTTGTATTATTTCACAGTTAACTCAATATAATATATAGTAAACGGGTATTTGCGGCCCGTTCCATAGTGGAAAATACTCTCAGTAACGCCCTGGCGCAAGACCACCATTCAGAATATAAACGTTGTTTGAAATGGCTTTGGCCGTGTTTGGTGACCAGATTGAATAGCCTGGTATTTTCCCACCTTCTACTTGCCCATCTCTTTCCCCTCCCCGCTGCCTTCAGACTCGCAAAATACACAAATTTCCATAGTCTCAGTGGCACCAGAATTCATCAAATTAAAATTACTTGCGATTTGAAGCCGCGACCTTCGGATTCCTAGTCAAGAGCCTTAACTCTCGACCATGGAGGCTTATAAGAAACGAGGGGCTCGAACTGAACGCTTTTGTCCAACCAATACAACAATACATCACAACTGTCGCATGTCGTGCACATCACAACTGTCGCATGTCGTGCACATCACAACTGTCGCATGTCGTGCACATCACAACTGTCGCATGTCGTGCACATCACAACTGTCGCATGTCGTGCACATCACAACTGTCGCATGTCGTGCACATCACAACTGTCGCATGTCGTGCACATCACAACTGTCGCATGTCGTGCACATCACAACTGTCGCATGTCGTGCACATCACAACTGTCGCATGTCGTGCACATCACAACTGTCGCATGTCGTGCACATCACAACTGTCGCATGTCGTGCACATCACAACTGTCGCATGTCGTGCACATCACAACTGTCGCATGTCGTGCACATCACAACTGTCGCATGTCGTGCACATCACAACTGTCGCATGTCGTGCACATCACAACTGTCGCATGTCGTGCACATCACAACTGTCGCATGTCGTGCACATCACAACTGTCGCATGTCGTGCACATCACAACTGTCGCATGTCGTGCACATCACAACTGTCGCATGTCGTGCACATCACAACTGTCGCATGTCGTGCACATCACAACTGTCGCATGTCGTGCACATCACAACTGTCGCATGTCGTGCACATCACAACTGTCGCATGTCGTGCACATCACAACTGTCGCATGTCGTGCACATCACAACTGTCGCATGTCGTGCACATCACAACTGTCGCATGTCGTGCACATCACAACTGTCGCATGTCGTGCGAAACAACTGTGAAAGAATTGATGTCTCAAATTATTTTACAACTTTGGAAAAACTTGTCGAATTCCGCTGCACACTTAATACGTAAAAATATATAAATAGCACTCGGTTTCAACTTAATTACTACAAGAAATAACTCTATTAATGTGGTGGGAGATGGTAAAAGATGCATTAGATTTCAATTTTTCTCAATCAAAGTTAAGTTTGTAGGTTGGGAAATACGCATAAAATATTAAAATAACCCAAACTAAACCCTCCAAACATATTTTGTGGCACTAGCTGCTAGCATTACTTGTTATCTAAACCTTACAAACATATTTATTGGCACTAGCTGCTAGCATGTGCCACTTAAACACTATACTTAACTAAAAACGTAAACTAAACCTTACAACAAAACGTAATAACACTTTTATTTATTTATTATTTTATTTATTTATTTATTTAACGCCCAGAGGGCTTTTACATGTGGGTGGTACAAATTTAATGACAGTATTGAAACATAAGAAAGAAAAGAAAGAAATAATAAAAATAAAATTACATAAGTATATGCGAGAAACAAAATTAAAAATATCAAGAACATAAATTAAAAAATACAGCGATTTGACTGGTTTACAAAAATATAACTTCCATTTAGGAATAGTATTGAAATAGGTCTTTTACATAATCCACAAAATTCGCAAAGTTAATGTTAAATATATCGACATCACCTAAGTATTGGTTTCCCATAGTGTGAAACCGTTGTATTGGGGAGTTCGCAATGTAATTTCGCTTATGTGTGTTGCAGTAGAATAGTGTATTTTGTCGTGTTGTTATTGTAGGTATTCGTAAGTTTATAAGTTGCAGAAGTTCGCAACAGTCGAATTTAGAGTTTAGAATCTTGAATAAAAAAGTTAAATCGTTTATTTTACGCCTGTCTTCCAGTGTGTGTATTTTTAGAGTGTTTAATAAGAAATGATATTGTAAGTCTTCTAGTGGGATATTTAATTTAAAATTTATAAAACGCAGAAATTTTTTTTGTATTCGCTCAATGTTATTAATTTGAATTTTGTAAGAGGGAGACCAAACTACTGAGTTGTATTCAATTATGCTTCTAACTAGAGATATGTATAACAGTTTAATGGCTTGTATGGAGTTAAAGTTTTTAGTTGTTCTTAATACGAAGCCTAGTGTTTTCATGCCTTTGTTTACAATTTGGTGGATATGATTGGCGAAACTTAGTTTTTCATCCAAAATAATTCCGAGATCTCTCATTTCCGTGACTCTTTCTAAAGCTGTATTGTTAATGGAATATTCAAATAAAACAGGATTTTTATTTCTGCAGAAAGTCAGGGTTTTGCATTTGTCTACATTTAAAAACAGATTATTTTGTACGCACCAATCTTTAAACTTATCAATATTTGATTGTAGTATTTGGCAATGATTTACATCAGTTATTTTTTTGTATAGCTTGATGTCATCAGCAAAGAGCAATACCTCGACATCGTCGAAGCAATTTGTTATATCGTTAATGAAAATGATAAACAAAACGGGACCAAGGTGACTACCTTGCGGTAGGCCACTGGTCGCACAGAAAGCTTTCGATAGCAAAGATTTTATTTTAACAAATAGTTTACGATTAGTTAAATAGCTAGTGAACCATTTTAGCATGTTGTCTCTTACTCCTAGGGCAAATAGTTTTCGGGTTAGTAGTTTATGGGATACTTTGTCGAATGCTTTTGAAAAGTCTGTATATATGCAGTCGACTTGTTTATTTTTTGCAAAAGATTCTAATATAAAGTTTTGAAATATTGTTACGTTAGTTGCGGTTGATCTACCTTTGATAAAACCGTGTTGTTTTTGGTCGATTAGTTTTATTAATTTGGGATAGATTTCATCAAGGACCATTGATTCAAAAAGCTTAGAAAGTACTGACTGTATACAAATGGGGCGATAATTGGTTATGTCAGTGTCGTCTCCTTTTTTGAGGATAGGTGTAATGAAGCTCGATTTCCAGCGGCTTGGAAAATATCCAAGGAACAAGAGGCGGTTGAATAGTACTGTAAGCGGTTTAGATAATGCATTGGAGCATTTTTTAAGGAATATTGGTGGAATGTTGTCTGGGCCAGCAGATTTTTCAGTGTCTAAGGAAAGTAATTTCTGTTCGCAAGATTTTTGTGTGATATGGCAATTTGTTAAGTGTGTAGTATTACTAAATTTGTATTCGGGTATTTTATCATCGGGGGTTTCGTCATCGTATACGTTTTTGAAGAAATCTGAAAAAAGGTTTACAATGTCTTGTGTATTGTTTGCACTGATTCCATTCATTTGCATTATTGGTGGGTAATCCGTGTTTTCATTGTTTATTTTTTTTAGAAATTTCCAGAGATTTTTGGATTTAAAAACATTATTCTCGATGGTAGTTATGTACATTTTGTAGCAATGTTTAGAAAGATCTTTACATTTTTTCCTAGTTTCCCTAAAGTTTATATAATCAGCTATGGATTTGCTTTGTTTGAATTTTTTGTGTTGTCTTTTTTTTTGCTGAAGAGAGGCAGTTAGCTCCGATGAGAACCAAACTGGGTAAGTATACTTTTTCGGCGTGTAAAAAGGTACATAGGATTTAATAGTGTTAGAAAATGTAAAATAAAGTATGTCTAAAGATTTATCAATATTTTCATCACACAAAAAAGACCAGTCTATATTTGAGAGATGGCAGTTAATTGAGTCAAAGTCTGCTCGTTTAAAGTTCAGAGTTTTTTGTTCAGGTTTGGCATCGTTATCACGGGGTATGTTTAATTTCGTGTATAGGGGAGGATGGTGATTGTCGGCAGGTAGGAGCGGATCATTAGACAGTTCTACAGATATTTTAGGGATGTTTGATAGTACCAAGTCTAGTAAGCGATCGTTATTATTATAGATGAAATTGTGCTGGTACAGGTTTAAAAAATTTGCTGTGTCCAAGATTTCTCGTGCCCTGTCATTTTCGCTTTCGTTTGTGATGTAGCCGCTGTCGTTGGATTCCCATTTTAGATTTGGAAGGTTGTAGTCTCCAAGAATAACAAGTTTTGAGTTTGGATATTTTGACAACAGATGTTCAACGTCTTCACAATGGTTTCTGTATGTTTGAATATCGGAGAGTGGTGGTAGGTAGGTGGTTCCAATAATAATTTTTTCCATTCCAGTAGAGATTTGCACAAATAAATGTTCAATGTTGTTGTTTTTCGTCGGTAACTTCCTAGATGAGTACTTTCGTTTAATTGCTATTAAAACACCTCCACCTCTTGACTTTGAACTTGATCTGGCATTTCTGTCACAACGAAAAATTTTGTAGTTAGCAAGTCCAAGTTCAGATGATTTTATTGCAGAGTCAAGCCAGGTTTCCGTAAGTGCATATACGTCATGATGATGGGACGGAAGAGCTGCGTGTAGATCGTCTAGTTTTGTTCGTAGTCCACGGATGTTTTGGTAGTATATTTTCAGTTTAGTTATACTCGGTTTTTTGGATGGATGTTGACTATTTTAGGTGACGAATTTATATACTTTATAGTTATGTCCGTTTCTCCATTGGCTTTACGTTTTTCAAGTTCTGTCCGTAAGTCCATTAGGTGCTTTTGCTGTGCTGGGGTCGAGTCAGAGTAAATGCGTACATTATTCTTTAAGAGATGTTTTTTTCCTTGTAGTATTCTAGCTGTCTGGGAGTCTTCAAACTGGATTTTAATTGGTCTTGGCTTGTTATTATTATTATTACCAAATCGGTAAACTTTAATAATTTTATTTTTTGCAGGTATATCTATATTGGAAATTATTTCCGTTACTGCAGTTTGGTCATCCAAGATTTTGTCAGTAGCTGTTACCTTTGCACTTTCAGGTACATTGCACAAAATTATATTTTTCGACCTCTCCGTAATTTCGTTCATTTCGTGGATTACCTCACAGATATTAATATTGTTTTGAGATGGAATAATTTTTTGAATATCTTTGTATGCCCGCAGTTCTCCTTCCAAGGCACCAGTTTTGGCAGCTACCGCTGCCGACATGCTGCCAATTGCTGCTAAGATTTCGCATGCTATGGGTGTAATTTTAGCGATTTGGTCCTTGTTGAACTTATTTCCAGGGTCAAGAAGCACTTTGTTTATGGCGTTGACTGCCCTTTCTGCATTTGAGATATATGATTGGACATCCATTGTATATTATTATTTTTTATTATATAAATAATTGAACTCCGTTTCAGGACCACTGGTTTAACTACACTGACGCAAGGTAGAGTGATATGTATTTAGTACAGGCGTATTTAATTTCCGTTTTTGAACTTTTGGCACTGGGACACTAAAAAAACTGCAGTTTTAACACTTTATTTTAATAAAGTTAGCACTTATTATTAATATTATGTGTTGTTTTAGTGTTCAGATTTACTGTAAGAACGTTATTTTTATTATTTAGACTGGAGAGGAATTGTTGACGTTTGCACTGTCAAATAGTATTGTTGTAATGACTTGTACCTACTCATTTTAAATAAATGCTCTCATTATGCTATATTATTACTGTTATGTCTCCTTTAAATGCATCTAATGTAAAAAAAAAAAACATATTTAGTGGCACTAGCTGCTGGCATGTGCGACTTAAATCCCATACTTGTAAACTAATCCCTACAAACCTATTTAGAGGCACTAGCTGCTAGTATGTGCGACTTAAACCCCACACTTGTAAACTAAACCCAACAAACCTATTTAGTGGCACTAGCTGCTAGCATGTGCGACTTAAACCCCATACTTGTAAACTAAACTCAACAAACCTATTTAGTGGCACTAGCTGCTAGCATGTGCGACTTAAACCCCACACTTGTAAACTAAACCCAACAAACCTATTTAGTGGCACTAGCTGCTAGCATGTGCGACTTAAACCCCACACTTGTAAACTAAACCCAACAAACCTATTTAGTGGCACTAGCTGCTAGCATGTGCGACTTAAACCCCACACTTGTAAACATTAGATAGACAACATCAAATCAAGCACGCAGCGGAATTCGAGTCAACCTAACTTCGTTTGGGAATTAAATATGTTATCCACAGCAACCACAAATAGCATATTATAAATTATTACCTTGAAGCATTCTTCTGCTGTAGTTGTACAGTCTAATATTATCAGTCAGCAATCAAGATCCAGATTTTATATCGCACAAGATGCCCGTGACTGGAAACTGAGACTATACGTTAACCCCAATGTAAAATATTGCCTCTTTTATCTTCAAATCACGACGATGCATTTTTCATTCCATTCAGCTCAATTTAAAGTTAACTGCAAAACAAATACATTCGTAAGAATTAATTGTAAATATTCGGGATTGCTGGCCACGCTTAGTAAAATTATTGCAAATGGCTGCCATATTCCCGTATTGCCCTTTATAGTTATTAATATATCCGTGGCTAGAGATCCCAAATAATTACCAAATTAATTTTATATCTCTTACACTTCTATTTTATAAATATCCAAATATATTTTTAAACTTCAATAATATAAAATAAGTAAGTAACATAACATATATGATTAAATAGACTTACCAAGCGAGACTTGTAAAAGTACAGTGGGTTGCCATATTAATAGGGACACCTATGGAAAATGTGTTTTTCACACTTTGTGTTCATAAAACAAAGATGTTTATAATTTTAGGTGCGGTTATTATTATTTATTAACAAGGACATTGAATTTTGAAAATTATATACACCGTATTCGTCCTTAATCTGCGATAATTTTATTTTTTTTATTATTTTTAAACATTATCGAACAAAAAGTTAATATTCCGTAATTTCGCATTTAGCCGCAATAACAGCTTGTACACGCCGTGGTATACTCTCAATGCACAATTTTGCTGGAATCTTTAGTTCAGGAGAATGATGCCACACCCGGATGAGGGTTTCGATGAGCTGCTGCTTCGTTGTGACCACCTCCTTGGCAATCTCCCTCTTGGTGAGCTCCTACAGGTTTTCAATAGGGTTCATGATAGGGGAATTCCCCGGCAAAGGTAAAACCGGCACATTTTTTTCAGCCAGGAGTGCAGTGACGGTCCTGGCTTTATGACAGGGTGCGGAGTTGTGCATATAAACGTATTCCTGGCCACCAGGGAACCATTCTCCGACTTGAGGCAGTAATCGATTTTCCAGTATTTGTCTGTACTGATCCTGCCTCATAGTCCCTTGCACGATGTGGAGGCGCCCCATCCCTTTGGAAGAGATGACTGGCCACATCATGATACTGGTAGGGTGTTTGATCGTCTCTACAAGGCAGTCCGGATGAAATTTCTCTCATGGGCGTCGTCGGACGAACGATGATTTATCCAACAAAATTTGGAATATGGACTCGTCAGAGAAGCACACCTAAAAAAGGCCATAATCAAACTAATGGAATTTTTTTAAAGTTTGATAACCACAAAATTGTTAATTACCATATTCCAGTTCTCTATAGTCATGTTTTGGTGTTGGCCCATTCCAGTAGTTTTTTCCTCATATCTACTGTGAGGCGAGGTTTTTTAGCTGGCCGATGACCAATGAGGTTCTCCTCAGCCAATCTCCTCTGGACTCTCCTTTGGGAGACTTCGATATCATCTTCGTTGATCATCGAGGTCAGACGAGCCACACTCTTTTTGCGGTTTTGGAGACAGACGTCTTTGATTTTGCGGTCAGTGCGAGGTGTAGTGATTCGTTTTCTGCCACATTTCCCATTGTGATTCAATTCAAAGGGCAGGTTTTGATTGATTTTCTAATTTATCCTGTTAACCACAGACTTTAAAATACCTGTAATGGTTGCTATTTCCCTTTGGGAATATTGAGTGTTTAACAATAGTGACTTCACTTCCGCACATTTTCTTTGGGACGTGTCTGAAGACCTAGCCATACTGAAAAAACAGAACATTGGACTCAATATGGAAAGACTATTCACTGAAATAAGATATGAAAAAAAAAAAAAAAAAATAATAGATAATTAATAATTACTTACATTTTTGTACAGCTAATCTGTTAAAACTTTTAAATATAATTATTATGTATATTTATTTACCAGAACTTCAATCACGAATTTTCACAAAAATGCTGGCCACATGGAAAAAACCTTAAATTTTCGAGGGATGTGGCACTTTGCGAGTGTTGCCACTTCTTAAAAGTATCAGTGGTGATACCAGCAACAAAAATAACGAAGGTATGGCCATCATATCCAAGTTATTTAGAAGTAGAGACAACGTAAACATAAAAATCAGGAAATATTGGAACTGTCCCTATTAATATGGCAACCCACTGTAGTCGCAAAGACTAATCTGAATTTGAAAGCGTCTAATTGTCACACCTGCAATTCACCTAATGATAAATTAATATCTTGAAATGCTTAGATTCAGCAAACCAAGCGGTAAATTCTCAAATAAAATGTTGACAGCATTGCGAAAAATTGTCATAATGGGGGAAAAATAACATAATGTGTGCAGGATCATTGATGTCAATGTGCAGGATCATTGATGTCAATGTACAGGATCATTGATGTCAATGTACAGGATCATTGATGTCAACGTGCAGAATCATTGATGTCAATGTACAGGATCATTCATGTCAATGTGCAGGATCATTGAGGTCACTGTGCAGGATGCATGTTTTGTGTATATTTATTTCTATTTGTTAAGATTTTTCGAAATCAGAGATTCACAGTAATTTTGGTTCCATAATAACTCGACACAATGACAATGAATTAAAATTACTATAAAAAGTAATATAAACTGATTTTAATTTTATACCCTGAAGAAGCTTGTGTTAAGCGAAACCGGTTGGTATTAAAAATAATAGGTATATATAAATCTTGGTTACAAACAAAGTTATTGTTTTATTTCAATTAATATGTCAAACCACAAAGTGACTGCTTTCTACTAAAATATAAACTGGACGTAATTAATCTAAGCCCTGTTTTGAAGGTCAAGTATGCAAAAATTTCATCAATCTCATAATAAAATTATAGTGGATGATTACAAATTGGAGGGGTTTTTTCATTTGGATCAGTCAAATTGTCAAGTCACTGATAACACCTAACACATCACTCTTGAGATTTTTATCATGAAAACGGCGCTACACAAAAATGCAAATCATTCAAATATTATGGATTACATTGATCACCTACCTAGGCGTCTACTGGTTTTAACAGGGGGTGCAAAAATTATACTCGCGCCAGGCGCCGTTTGACTTAGGGCCGGCCATGTTAAGAGGAAGCTACAAGACAAAAATGGGTATATTCTTGGTATACCTTATATTGTAGGTAATAGGCATTCAAATCGCTTGACAAATGGAGAAAGCAAAAAAGTTAATCAAGTGAAACTGTCACAGATAATCTTAGCTATAATACTGTATTTTTTTAAGTTGTTTCCTTTACGAATTCATACATTTATATTGAAAAAATATATTTTTTAGTAGTTTACATTTATATTTTTTATTGAGTAATTTACTATTTTATTTGTATTCTACTCAAGCGAAGCGATAGGAAAACCTTCAATTTATCTAATGCATATTTATTGGTATTCATAATGTACACCAATTCGTTATAAAGATTAACCAAAGTAGTAATTTAGCATTAAGCTTCGCCTTATTAGAATATTTTTTACTGTACATACGGCGTAAAAGGTGAATGTACGGTTTTCTTATTTATTCCCTACACAAAAGAAATTTATTTTCTTATTCAAAACATATTTGTTTGGAAATAAAAATGTCCCGGTAAGTATTTTTGTTAAATTTTTAACATTTACATGTTTGTTTTATTCAATATTTATATTTTAGAAATATCAATGTTTATTTCAAATACAAACATTTCGAAGGAATTTTTATCTTGTATCTAAAATGGTATTTGTTTTTACGACAACTTCCAAAATAAGAAATTTGTAGCACATTACAGATCGCTCGGGATCATTCTGAAATTCCATGAAATTTTACCGTGTTCCTGGGACTTGTTAATATTCACATGAAAGTCGCTAACATTGTCCTCAGTGATTAAATATTGAATATTTTTAGATTTGTTCTTCGAGTTATCCGGAAAAAATATTATTAGTTTTCGATTTATTCTTCAGCTTCCTAACAAAAACTAAATTACACATATTGAATTATTTAGCGGGTTGAAAATAAGCCGACGTAGCTCAGTGGTCCAGAGCGTCTGATTGGACATCAGAAGGCGCGGGTTCAATTCCCGTCGGCGGCATTTATTTTTACTCTGGAGATATTTTCATCTTTTTTTATTGATTTTGCAGGCGACTAATTATTGCTTATAATAATTTAAAAACTAAATTAAATTATTTTTTATCCACCCAGTACACTACTACACAAGAAAGGGACTCTTTTTAAAATTATTTATTTTTGCATCTATCATGACTATATTAGCACATAAAACAAATAATGGCATAAAATATTTCGTTGGGAAAAAAATCTCTATATCTGTTCTGTACTGAATCAATTATTTATATTGATGAAATATTAATAAGGTACGTATGTGCGTCACACACAATAGTTCAAAGCAAAAGTATTGTCTCCTGATAAGAGGGTAGTATCAAATTGTGGTCAACAATAATACTTATACGTGAATTTGAAGAACCGTTAAAATTATACTCTTTCCTGCTGGTAACATTATTCTTAAATCTTTTTGGTGACGGCTGCTGGTACCTACTGAAGATTATTTATTCACACTATGAAGGCTTATCATATATACAATGCTTAAGGTACGCTAATCAGGAGTACAATAATGTGTGTATATGACATAATAGTAAGCCGAGTACGGACAATATAAGCAGGTACAATACAAGTAATGTATGAAAGGCAATAAGGCGTGCGGTGAGTGGTTTATTCATGGTATTAGGAACTGGCAAAGGAAGGACGAAAGTAGACTGAATGCTGTAAACGTAGGATCTCCGAGACGGACGTGTGGTAAAGCCACGCATGATAGTGTGAAATACAAGTAATGTATGAAAGGCAATAAGGCGTGCGGTGAGTGGTTTATTCATGGGATTGGGAACTGGCAAAGGAAGGACGAAAGTAGACTGAATGGTGTAAACGTAGGATCTCCGAGACGGACGTGTGGTAAAGCCACGCATGATAGTGTGAAATACAAGTAATGTATGAAAGGCAATAAGGCGTGCGGTGAGTGGTTTATTCATGGGATTGGGAACTGGCAAAGGAAGGACGATAGTAGACTGAATGCTGTAAACGTAGGATCTCCGAGACGGACGTGTGGTAAAGCAAGGCTGGTGTGATAAGCGTAATGAGTAAGATCAAGGAAGGGGCGCACATATGTTTTGGGCAGGTACAACGAATGAATGCCAAGACAGAGTTATGTTGCGGTCCATCGTGTCTGCCTACCTCTGCGGAGAAACGGCGTGATGGTTGGTTAGTTAGTGGTAGTAACTCCAGTGGCAGAGGATGGCACACTCATACATATACACGTAGGTATCATTATCCAAAAAGACTAGATAATCGTGTTTGAGGATTATTCTGTCGCCATCAATAGTGGCTAGAGATTGGCCGCAGGGGTAGGCAGAGTTCATTCACATTCATTCATCGTATTCTGACTTTTGCCATTATATTGGATTCACTCGATCGTGCCAAGTGTTCTTCGGGCATGTCTTGTACCATTCACTTTCGCGTCATGTTTTCTCCTCATGAACACTTCTCTCTTCATTGATCCACCGTCTGTAGGCAGTGAGTATATTGTGAGAATGAAGCAATAATGCAACTCGCAGAGGGGAAGAAGCAGCTCTTCACCAGGGCGCTACTGACAGTACATTCGACTATGGAACATTAATTATATAAGTGTATTATGCCATTCTTTTATTTTTAAACACGTTGTGATATTTGTGAGTCATTTAAACTAGAGTAACGCTGATGCTTCTAAAACCCCTAAGTTTATTGATTTTTAATGAGGGTATTATTTCTTGAACAAATTTAACTTTCATTTCAATTACATTACTAAATTAACGGGATTACCTTCCTTTAAAGAAAATATGAGTCATCTTGTATTGTGTGTAGCTTTGGTTTTACCAATACAAATAATTAAAAAGTAATAAAACTTGAAAATTGTGGTTTTTGCAAATAAGGCCTACAATATTCCCTTATCCCTTTAGTCCCAATAGTCCCGCATGCTAAATTCTAGGAAAAAGCAAAGGTTATAACAATTTTCGGCAACAAATTATAATTATTATTTTTTAATGATAAACTAATGTTTATAAGACAAGGCTTTATGCATAGCACATAGGATAACAAATAATTATAAGCAATAATTAATTTATTTTTACTCGGGAGATATTTTCAATTTGTATTAATATTTCAGGCGACTAATTATAATTATTTGTTATCCTTTATTCTATGCATAAAACCTTGTCTTATAAACATTAGTTTATCATTAAAAAAATAATAATATTTCACAAGTCAAAAATATTTCACCAATAAATGAAGATATAATATGTCTCGACGCCATCTAGTGAGAAATTTAACACTAACAAAGCCTTTCCTACAAAAATAAAGTTGGTTATTGGTTGTTTGAAACAATATAATAAGCAGTAATTAGAGAACCTGACCGGACATCAGAAGGCACGGGTTCAATTCCCGTTGGCGGCATTTATTTTTACTCGGGTGATATTTTCAAATTGTATTAGTATTTCAGGCGACTAATTATTGCTTGAATAATAAGCTTGACTGTTAACATAATGATGCCATCTCAGTACAAAACACATTTGAATGATACGAATATGTGTTTGGTCTTGCTGCCAATAAAATAATACGATATTTTGCTAAAATTGGATTCAACAGGATAGAGTTACCTTCTGGAGACTCAAAACGGCGACCTCAAGATTCGTATTGGGTTGTTAAATGAATACTGTAAATGAGTCCTAACTAGTTCTTAGCCAGTGGGGCTAAGGCAACCCCAACTCGGGTATGTTGTGGGGCTTGAGGTAGTGGGGAGGGAAGGTATCTGGATATTCCGGTCTTGTCACTAAATACACCTAAATCCGCAAATATATTACATATTATTTTAATGAACAAATTGAGAAATTACACAAATTAACCACTAACAGTTTACTTGCGCACGCCTCGATTTAAACCCGCGACCTCCGGATTCGTAAACACTCAACCACGGAGGCCGCCATAGTAATAATGGTTATTGCAATTTATTAGCAATTTTGTAAATTGTCTTTAATTTGTTTCCTTATAATTCAACACAATGTACTAAGTAATAATAACCCTATTTGGATAATTTATGTAGCGCTGTTTGTGTAAAATTTCTGTGTAGGTAAATATATGCATCTATGGGTTCATTTCTATATTAGTACTGATTATATTAAAGATAATGAATTAAATTTCACCATTAGAAGATTTCATACTTTATGGTTTATAGAACATTTCATTACCCAGCATATCAAAAATTAGTATATTATTTTATATACTGTATTTGGGTAGTGTTCGTGCAGCATTATACAGGGTGTCCCGGGGTAAAGTACACTAACTTCGGGGGGTGATTCTACATAAATGATTTTCTTCATTTTAGTAGAAGAGATTTATTCATTTTTTTCGAAATTACATCGTTTTAAAATAGTTAAACAAATATTCTTCTACGGAAAAATATTTTAGTATGGGGAAAAAACGTTGGAATCGATAATTAAATCGCTCAGAGATGAATTTATCAGATTCTCTGTAGAATGATTGCCTTTCCTCGTTTTGTCTATCAACGTTGTTACAAAACGTTCTATAAAAATGCATTTTATACTCAAAAGATAATCAAGTTAAAAAATCAAATGCACTGTTTAAAATTAGATTTAATAACCTTTAATAATACGGACGCCATTTAGCACCGAGCCTCCCGCCCCTAACCGCCCCGTGAGAGGGAGGGGTGAAGTGAAGGGTATAAATAATGTGTTTTACAGGATCTATAGTTAATATCGATCGTAACGCGCTCGAGTCAACATCACAGTCAATATTCGTGTTTTTATTACACCATTCAATAGTTTTATAAGGACTATTTACAGTGACAGTTTAGAACAGTTAATTCATATTCAAAGTGTGCAGTGCTCCGCAATATTCTACAAACAAACAACTGTTGAGGAGAGTGTCATATAAGCAATGGAGTCAACAATGAAGATTGGAGTCTCCCACACGTTCTGCAACCTTCCAGCCTCCCCTGCCAGAGAGGCAGATAGAGAACCGCCCATGTTCGAGGCATACCGGCAGTTTCTGAAAACTGGAGCCTTTCTGCAATATTTTCAACTTCCCAACTATGACATCACCGAAGATCCATTGCGATTTTATCAGTTAACGAGGTTTCCTCAGAGACAGGCAGAGCTGCCGAAATTGCATCTGGCAACTCCGTTCCTGGATAATATGTACCAGGAACAGGAGAGGCTGAGAGCTGATCGCTTAAAGCATACCTGCAACATGAACGTGGAAGATGTTATACCAGCCCAAGAAGAAGAGAGGGTTGAGGAATTTTTTGCAATTTACGCAGCTGTGGCAAGTGATGTGTCTGAAGAAACTGAACAAATGGAAGAATCACACGCAGCTGTGGCAAGTGATGCCGCCGAAGAAACGGAACAAATGGAAGCATCACACGCATCTGGTGCAAGTGATGCTTTTAAAAAAACGGAACCAACGGAAGCATCACACGCAGCTGGTGCAAGTGACGCAAGTGATGCTGTCAAAGTAGAAGATCCAACGGAAGCATCACACGCAGCTGAATCCTCTGATGCAGGGGAGACAACTGATTCCGCTGAAGTTACCGATGATGTTGACAATGTGGAAGACGTCGAAGAAGCTCCTACTTTTGAGATGTGCGATGACGGCACGATCGTGGTGAGGCATGGTGGGACGGAAAGCCGTCTGCCCTACCAGCGGAATATGGTAAGGGATATGGGTGTGGGGCCGCGGAGCCCCTGGGAGCAGGCTAGGCAGGACCGGCGGAACGCGGCTTGCCGCATGAGCCGGGCCCGCGCCAGGCTAGGGGCTACAAGGCCCTATACCTTCAACAAGAGGGCCACCAAGAAGTCTCCACCCGAAAAAAAAACCGATTGAAAATTTATATATATTTAACATTAGTTTTTTACGATTATTGTACTGGACGGGAGTCCGCACAAGACTGTAGATTTAGGCGCCGGGTCCAAACCGTGTCTTCAACCGATGAGATGCTCCTTTACGGCCGATGATGATGATTGTAGTTGATATTGGTGATGAAATCTGCCTCCCGCACCCAGGCTTGGTGAATAGTGGGCACTGGGTGTGCTGTTGTCTCTGCTCGCTTCTGGTGTTGGCGGTTTTCCAAAGGAGGGCCGGCTGGTCTTGAAGAGGTAACACCAGAAGATCTTGGAGCAGAAGACTCGGCGAGGTGAGGCAGATGTTGGGCAGGAGTCACTTGTAGATAAATAAAACGCTTGGTTTTGGTGGTAAAGATGAACTGATTTATTTTTAATTATGTGGCTGCTTATATTTAATTAGCCTGACTCGCGCCCGACATTGGGCTTGGAGCCCAAAAGTGGTGGGGGGTTGTACCCGCGCCAACAATGAGTTTATAGCCTCCGACAAACTGTTGCATATTCATTTTGTCGGCAGCAATGGTGATAGTGGTCGCTTAAATTTGCGAGTTAGAAAAGATTTTGAGTGCTTACATGAATGATAATTACATAGTTTAAATGCATAGTAGTTATAGGAATGTGTATCTTGACAACTAGATTTTTTGTTTGTCAAGATACGACAAAAAATAAGAAATGTTTGTAAAATAAATGTGTAAAAATGATCTCAAGCGATCAAATTTGTAAAACATGTTAAGTTAGTATTTTTCCGAGGTCCCCCGTAACATAGCGCTCAGAAAGAGATAAGATTCACTATGCTACGAGGTTCCTGGATTTTTGTACACGCAAAAAGGGTAAAAAATATTGTTCAAAAATTGGGTTTACATATGGGTGAAAAACAGCTTTTTTAATATCTCCTCAGCGGTAGTATATCGAAAATAGTGTTTATTTGACTACCGCCGAGGGGATGAACAAGTAAAATATACATATTTGCAATGTTTAAAAATTGATTTTTCTATGTAAAATTTACATAGAAAAAATGCTGGACATTGATCCACGCGGCAGGTAAGCCGGCGATGTGGTATCGAAGCCATTCGGAGTCAAAGTTTTCAAGCCGCTTGGGCCGAAAACTGGACAAAATGACCAGTGGCGGGGAGTGGTGATTTTGCCAGTGGCGTGGAGTAGGGACATTTTATAAAAGTAAACAATTTTTATGAAATTAAATAATATGGTCAACTACGTCCGTTACACTCCCCCCGTTTAGCTATGCTGAACTAAAAAATAGGACGTTTGTTGGTACGGCGCAGTCCGCGGCGGCCAGTCCCTCTGGGATGGTGCTGGGCTGGTGGTACTGTTGATGTTGCATCGGTAGGCGGGGCTGGCAGGATTACAGCGAGCTTCACATCGGGGTGGACGTAAAATCCGGTGCTCGTCTGGATCCTGGCGGTCCTCACTCGGCCGTCTGCAGCAGGGGTGAATGGAGGAACATGGTGGGCTAGCCTTGATGGCGGCAAGGGCCCCATCAGAGGGGGGGCTGGCTTGCTCCTGCGCATCTTGCAGGTGGGGCAGTTGTGGGCGATCTTGCGAATATTTGTTCGCAGTCGCAGCACATGGTAGCTGTCTCGCACCTCAGCCATTGTTCTCTCCTTATTCGGATGATCGTCTTCCTGGTGATGATATCGCACTAGAAGTCGTGCATATGCATGATCACCATCCAAAATTATAGGTGTCCGCACTGCTTGGGGCACGTTACTGAGGGCTTGTAATCTGGAATTCATCCTCAGTAGGCCGTCAGGTCCAAGGAAGGGGCTCAAGGCTTTGAGCCTACTGTCACTTGGTAGTGGATCTCCTTTCTGGAGCGCATTTATATCGTGATAAAATGTTTCTTCTTGACATTTTCTTGCCCATCGGGCCTCTGCTTCCTTGATTTCATCGGTTCTTAAATGATTATCAGGTTGTTCGTGGCTTTTTCCACGACACCTTTTAATAGAACGATGTATCCGGCAGGTAGTTTGAATAAGATGATTAAATGAGGAGAATTTCTTGATGTCGGGCAGTGTTTCTGCCACAGTTGAAGAAAGGCCAACGTTTTGGCGCCTTACTTCAATGTGCCTGGGAGACCCTTTCGCGGGGCCGACTGATTCTCTCGTACCATTTGCAGGCACAGATCCAGCTGGTACTCCTCGTACGGCCGCCTGTATCAGAGGTGCTCGCGGTACGGGGCCAGATGGTCCATGGGGCGTGGTAGAATGCCACCGGGCATGGTGCCTGGGTGGCTTTCTCTGCAAAGATGCTGGCACAGATCCAGCTGGTACTCCTCGTACGGCCGCCTGTATCAGAGGTGCTCGCGGTACGGGTCCAGATGGTCCATGGGGCATGGTAGAATGCCACCGGGCATGGTGCCTGGGTGGTCTTCTCTGCATAGGTGCTGGCACAGATCCAGCTGGTACTCCTCGTACGGCCACCTGTATCAGAGGTGCTCGCGGTACGGGGCCAGATGGTCCATGGGGCATGGTAGAATGCCACCGGGCATGGTGCCTGGGTGGTCTTCTCTGCAAAGGTGCTGGCACAGATCCAGCTGGTACTCCTCGTACGGCCGCCTGTATCAGAGGTGCTCGCGGTACGGGTCCAGATGGTCCATGGTGCACTGTATAATGCCTCCCGGCAGTGCGTCTGGGTGACATTATGGCTCGTATGGCCAATGTGGTAGCTTCATTCACATGTCCAGAGGTCCCTCCGCCATGGGTGGTCCACCCCAACGCCGTTCGTGATAATATTCGCGTAGAATCACGAACGTCGCGCACTTCCCTCGAGACAATTAAGTTAGCATTGTCTTGCCCGATGAGAAGTGTGGGGGTGATGCAGCGACCGTGGTACCTCATCAGAGATTCCGGCGCCGCGTAGAGTGATTGGCACGCGGCGGGACGTCAAGTCTGTTGAGCACATGTTTTTTGCTCCGTGTAGTCGTAGCTCACGGGTAGGTCCGGTAGTGCCGATTTTCTGTGCTGTGGTGGCATCTATAAGGGTGACAGTTGAGCCCTCGTCCAGAAGCGCAAAGGTTTTAATCTGTCGCTTGGGGCCCGACAATATGACCCCCACCACTTTTAACACGGCACTTTCGGTGTGGCGTCACATATTGTGAACATCTGCCACAGTAATGTCATTATCACGATTGTTATTATAGTTGTGAAGAAGTCGGTGGTGGGGGGATCTGCACTCCCCCACGCCGCACCATTCACTAACTTTGCACTGTTTTGTATAATGTTTGCCATTGAGGCACAATCGGCACAAACCGGCGTCGTTCACTGTTTCAAAACGATATTTTAAGTCTTTCGCGGCGAAAGTGCGACATTCGCTAAGTTGGTGGCCATTTTCACCACACTCGACACACCCGGCGCGGTTGTCGAACTCGCGAACTTCATTGTAACTGTTTTGCACTTTTTCCCCGCTTCGATTATTTTCTCGATTATTACCAGACAAAATTTGGGGCATTCGATTATTACCAGACAAATTTTGGGGCTTTCGATTATTTTGCGCGAACTGTTGTTTTTCACTAGAATTGTTGTTGTAAACATTGTTTTCCCGCGATAAAAACCGTTCTGACGCGGCAGACGTGTTTAAACTGTTGTCACAAGTGTCACTTTTGTTCGAATTGTTTTTTCGCGAAAACTTTTCTGACGCGGCAGACATATTGATGAAACTTTCACAGGTATCACGTTTTTTAGCACCGTTTTTTCGCCAAAACTGTTCTGACGCGGCAGACGTGTTCTCTAAACGGTTTTCGTCACATGTTTCACGATTTTGAGCACTGTTTTTTCGTGAAAACTGTTCCGTTATTGAGAACGAATGTTCACGGCGTGGGCGGGACCTCGCGGGGTCAACCAAACCGGACTTTGGGATGGCGTTCGCGACGGTTTTCAGGAAGGCGGCAAACTGGCAGATGGTAGCGGAGGCCTCGTAGTGCCGCACTTCCATCAGCCACGCCAACCGCAAGGTGGGCGGCATCTTCCCCGCGATGTCACTGAGCAGCGCTGGATTCGTCAGATAGACATCATTGTTGAGGGAGCGGAGTGATGCCACCAGGTTTTGAACTGTGCCAGAGAAGTCTGCGATGTCCTCCAGAGAGGCCTCAATTGTGAGGTGGGGCAGCTTCTTCACTTTGTCCAGCATCAGAGCAGCGAGTGAAGTAGTCCCTCCAAATCTCTGCTCCAGGACTGCCAGGATCTCCGGAACCTGGGCAGGGTCCATCAGAAGGGGGCCGACGGCTTCTCGGGCTTTCCCCTTGAGGGCCCGCTGTAGGCGGATCAAGTTTTCGCTGGAGGTCATCCGACATGTGGAGGTAGACTGGTTAAACTGTGCCCTCCAGGTGGGCCACTCCAGTGGATCTCCAGAGAATGGAGGCAGGTCCTTGGCCATAGATTGTCTGGCAATAAGGGCCGCCATTCGTGGATCGTCCTCGATTGTGGGACGGGGGCTGTCCTGAGCCCTTGAAGCTCTGATGGCTTCTGTCAGGGCGGAGGCCAGCTGAGCCATGGGACTGCCATCATGCTGAACCCAGGCTCTGGTATGTTGGGCCGTCTCATCCGCCGTAGGTTGGGGCGGGAATCTCGGCATGGAGCTGGTACTGGCTGTGGGCGGGCCATCTGGCCGTGCCGGCACGCCATACTCCTGTTCGCGCAGTGGTACGGGCGGCACATGTCCAGATGGTCCAGATGGTCCAGAGGGTCCAGGTGGTCCAGGCTGTGTCCATGGCACGTCCCACTGCTCCAGCAGTCCGGCAGGTGATCCTGGCGTCGGCGCTGGGTACCCCGGGTGGGGCAGAGGTACGGGCAGCACAGGGCCATGAGGTCCAGGCTGCACCAGTACTGGGCATCCCTGAATGGTCCAGGGTGCTGGTTGCGCAGGGCCTGCTGGCTCTTGCTGCGCTCGTGATGCGTACCTCTGGTCCACCAGAGGTACAGGTCCGGCTGGCACTTCAGGTACGGCTTGCCTCTGTTCTATCAGAGGGGCGGGCGGTACGGGGCCAGAGGGTCCAGGCTGCATCATGTTTGGCCACCCTGCATTGGGCCAGGGTGACGAGGGCGGGGGACCGGCTGGCCTTGGCTGCGCCGCTGCTGAGTACCTCTGGTCCACCAGAGGCACCGGGCTCGGTTGGCCGGGCTGCACCCATCCAGGGCTGTACCCTTGGAAGCGCCAGGGTCCTCCTTGGGCAGGATACCCTTCCAGGAGTACGGGTCCAGATCGGGCAGGCACTGCTGCTGCTGGTTCCTCGTACCTCTGGTCCACCAGAGGCACCGGGCTCGATTGGCCGGGCTGCGTCCATGATGGTGGTGACCTCTCCAGGAGCTTCGAAGGTCCAGGAGGGGCAGGGGCTGCTGCTGTTGGAGCTGATTGAAGAGCTGCTTTAAGTCTCTCAATGTGCTCGGTTTGACTGCGAAGCTGTTGTCGCAATGACTCCATCGCATCCTCTTGAGATGTGGAGGGCGGTGAGTCATGATGTGCAGGTGGTGCCATGTCAGGAGTAGTGCTGGGCGTGGGCATGGGGGTTACGTCAGGCGTGACGTGAACCGCAGCCGTGGCCTGAGACCCAGCGTCCAGGGCATCTGCAGATGGTGTTGAGGATCCATCGTCTTGGATCCGGCTCGACCGTAAAGTTGGAGACATCCTGGTTGAAGGCGTGTGAGAATCCGGCTCGAAGGACCACTTGTACTGGACGGGAGTCCGCACAAGACTGTAGATTTAGGCGCCGGGTCCAAACCGTGTCTTCAACCGATGAGATGCTCCTTTACGGCCGATGATGATGATTGTAGTTGATATTGGTGATGAAATCTGCCTCCCGCACCCAGGCTTGGTGAATAGTGGGCACTGGGTGTGCTGTTGTCTCTGCTCGCTTCTGGTGTTGGCGGTTTTCCAAAGGAGGGCCGGCTGGTCTTGAAGAGGTAACACCAGAAGATCTTGGAGCAGAAGACTCGGCGAGGTGAGGCAGATGTTGGGCAGGAGTCACTTGTAGATAAATAAAACGCTTGGTTTTGGTGGTAAAGATGAACTGATTTATTTTTAATTATGTGGCTGCTTATATTTAATTAGCCTGACTCGCGCCCGACATTGGGCTTGGAGCCCAAAAGTGGTGGGGGGTTGTACCCGCGCCAACAATGAGTTTATAGCCTCCGACAAACTGTTGCATATTCATTTTGTCGGCAGCAATGGTGATAGTGGTCGCTTAAATTTGCGAGTTAGAAAAGATTTTGAGTGCTTACATGAATGATAATTACATAGTTTAAATGCATAGTAGTTATAGGAATGTGTATCTTGACAACTAGATTTTTTGTTTGTCAAGATACGACAAAAAATAAGAAATGTTTGTAAAATAAATGTGTAAAAATGATCTCAAGCGATCAAATTTGTAAAACATGTTAAGTTAGTATTTTTCCGAGGTCCCCCGTAACATAGCGCTCAGAAAGAGATAAGATTCACTATGCTACGAGGTTCCTGGATTTTTGTACACGCAAAAAGGGTAAAAAATATTGTTCAAAAATTGGGTTTACATATGGGTGAAAAACAGCTTTTTTAATATCTCCTCAGCGGTAGTATATCGAAAATAGTGTTTATTTGACTACCGCCGAGGGGATGAACAAGTAAAATATACATATTTGCAATGTTTAAAAATTGATTTTTCTATGTAAAATTTACATAGAAAAAATGCTGGACATTGATCCACGCGGCAGGTAAGCCGGCGATGTGGTATCGAAGCCATTCGGAGTCAAAGTTTTCAAGCCGCTTGGGCCGAGTAATATTTAAATAAACCCATATGAGGTAAAAATTGTGAGGCGCATATGACGCCGTTCTATTTGTATAAAGAACATTAACTTTAAATTCAGTAAATTTAAATGATTCACCACTTCATGGAATATAAGAATCTAGAAAATGAAAAAAAAAAATGCTTGGGCCGAAAACTGGACAAAATGACCAGTGGCGGGGAGTGGTGATTTTGCCAGTGGCGTGGAGTAGGGACATTTTATAAAAGTAAACAATTTTTATGAAATTAAATAATATGGTCAACTACGTCCGTTACAATTATCATTATGTTTTTAAAAAATTCTTACTGTTTTGTTTTGCCTGTTAATTTTCAATATATATTATTATTATTAAAAATAATTATGCATATTTCCAAACTGCATTCTATTTTTTAAATTACTGTAAAGTTGTAAGAACCTAGTTATTACGGTTTTAGTTATTGCTATTTTTGTTATTTGTGTGTTGTATTTAACAATTTGTGATATAATTTGATTGTAATATTATTCTTCTTACTATGAATTTTCACATATAATTTGTTTTTAAAGAAAGACAAACATTCCTAGTTTACGAATTACCTGGCAATATATTTATTTGTGGTATAAAATAATATTGTTAAAGTTTTAAGTTTTTTTATATAATGTTTGGTAGGTAAAATAAAATAAGTCCACTTTTCTAAATGCTGTCCCTTATTTCTGTTTCTTAAACCTGATTTGTACCCCGTAGCCCTCTTTTAGATTTGAAGGAATTATTGGAATCGCAAATAGTAACTTTGAAACTCCCACTTAAGGGGAGGGGAAAAACAAAATAGATATATCTTTTAAATATAATTTGGTAGTTTAATAATTTTTGCTTATAAATGTATCCTACGATATTTCGCAACCACAATACAATACAATATGCCCATGTCCAGTATGATATTTTTAATAAAAAAAATAAAATATTTCTGTAATTACTGTTCCTTAACTTATTTTGAGTGTGATACAAGGCGATACAATGCCAAATTACTATTTTGATCAATCTTTATAACGAATTGGTGTACATTATGAATACCAAAAAATATGCTTTAGATAAATTGAAGTATTTCTTATCGCTTCGCTTGAGTAGAATACAAATAAACAATAAATTACTCAATAAAAAATATAAATGCAAACTACTACAAAAATATTCTTTCAATATAAATGTATGAACGCGTAAAGGAAACAACTTATCTGTGACAGTTTCACTTGATTAACTTTTTGCTTTCTTATAAAATTATTTACAAAATAAATAAAAAAACGGTTTTTTGCTTGAAATCGAACGTTTCTAGACTCCGTTTGTTAAGCGATTTTAATGCCTATTACCTACGATATAAGGTATACAAAGAACATACACATTTTTGGATTGTAGCTTCCTCCTTTATTGAAGAAGAAGATAATACGAATAAATGTAAATAAAAAATAAATCTTTCTAGGTTACAAACCAGTTTCATCAGACACTGTTTTCATTTAAAAAGGTAGATGACAAAAATATCTGGAAAAATAGTGGCAAGATGATGCAATAATTGAAAGATGTGATCTGTCTCCTGTTTTACATTATGTTTTAGTTTTAATGTTCTTGTTTTGTCCTGTCCTGCTGTTATTGTTATTCTAAGTTTTTTCATCACTTTGTATAAACAGTGTTATAATATTAGATCTGTATTGGGTAAGGCACCTTGTAGAAATAATTTTAAGGACATGACCACTAATACTAAATTACCGTTTTTAAGTTTGTTATAGTAAAGCGCACTTGAAGTGAAATGACACTAAACTGAGCTATATAAATTCTGTGTTATTATTATTATCCATTATATAGCCAAGATGAGCAACATTGCTAGTAAATATGCCAGCAAAAGGCAAGTGTTCAATATAACAATATAGTTTTTGAAGGAGGGTAATTAGTATTTAAGATAACGAAGTCAGTAAACTACATGATGGGATTTGAGGGATAACTTTGTTACTCTGTCTACGAAGTGAAGAAGTGAATCAATTGCTTAAGGCGATGCACTACGTCGTGTATTATTTTTAATTGAGCCGCTATCAATAATAACCCTTACGTAGATGACGATAAGGTTTAAATTCCCGCTTAACACCATCCGCCTGTTTTGATTTATGCAAGAAAAAAACATGGCCAAAAAGTGCCTTTTATTTTATTTTGTGGATGTTCAGGCATAAATATTTAATTTTCCCACTATACAATAAAAACATAACCGAAAATGGGTTCGTAAGAAGGAGATTTTGAACTTTAAAGCAGTTTTCATAGGCCTTTACATTATTTTTTCTGGGCTTATAAAAAGACTTATCTAAAAAATACTCGACTGCTTCAAAGGCCAAGATGTATTTAACTCACAGTATTTAATTAAAGCATCTGAAACATTTCTAGGCGACCAAATTATCAAACCAAAAACACATGATTTTGCATTACTACGTATGGCATCGCCCTAAGTTTAAAAGTCAGAATGATGCATGAAAGTGAATAAGGTAGGCGACACATTATGCCATACGCATCATTGCTTGGCCTATTTCAGCATATCGAACTCCATACAACACCAATGGGAATTTATGACCAGCGATATGCTGAGAGCCATGAGTTAATGCTAAGCTTAATGAAAAATAACTATTTTGATTAATCTTTATAAGGAATTGGTGTACATAAAGAATACCAAAAAATATGCTTTAGATAAATTGAGGGTTGTACTATCGCTTCGCTTGATTAGAATACAAATACTAAAATAAATCACACAGTAAAAAATATAATTGCAAACACAAAAATAAATATATTTTCAATAGAAATGTATGAACGCGTAAAGGAACTACTCAAAAAAATACAATATTATAGCTAAGATTTTCTGTGACAGTTTCACTTGATTAACTTTTTTGCTTTCTTATAAAATTATTTACTAAATAAATAAAAACCAGTTTTTTGCTTGAAATCGAACGTTTCTAGACTCCGTTTGTCAAGCGATTGTAATGCCTATTACCTACAATATAAGGTATACCAAGAATTTACACACTTTTGGCTTGTAGCTTCCTCTTAAGCAAAGAGTGTGCATCAAGACAGAGTTGTATGGCGGTCCGTCCTCTCTGCCTACCCCTGCGCGGAAACGTGATGGTCAGTCAACTTGACTCCGTGATCGCTATGATAGGGATAATACAGAGTTGTATGGCGGTCCGTCCTCTCTGCCTACCCCTGCGTGATGGTCAGTCAACTTGACTCCGTGATCGCTATGATAGGGATAAGACAGAGTTGTATGGCGGTCCGTCCTCTCTGCCTACCCCTGCGTGATGGTCAGTCAACTTGACTCCGTGATCGCTATGATAGGGATAAGACAGAGTTGTATGGCGGTCCGTCATCTCTGCCTACCCCTGCGCGGAAACGTGATGGTCAGTCAACTTGACTCCGTGATCGCTATGATAGGGATAAGACAGAGTTGTATGGCGGTCCGTCCTCTCTGCCTACCCCTGCGTGATGGTCAGTCAACTTGACTCCGTGATCGCTATGATAGGGATAAGACAGAGTTGTATGGCGGTCCGTCCTCTCTGCCTACCCCTGCGCGGAAACGTGATGGTCAGTCAAATTGACTCCGTGATCGCTATGATAGGGATAAGACAGAGTTGTATGGCGGTCCGTCCTCTCTGCCTACCCCTGCGCGGAAACGTGATGGTCAGTCAACTTGACTCCGTGATCGCTATGATAGGGATAAGACAGAGTTGTATGTCGGTCCGTCCTCTCTGCCTACCCCTGCGCGGAAACGTGATGGTCAGTCAACTTGACTCCGTGATCGCTATGATAGGGATAAGACAGAGCTGTATGTCGGTCCGTCCTCTCTGCCTACCCCTGCGCGGAAACGTGATGGTCAATCAACTTGACTCCGTGATCGCTATGATAGGGATAAGACAGAGTTGTATGGCGGTCCGTCCTCTCTGCCTACCCCTGCGCGGAAACGTGATGGTCAGTCAACTTGACTCCGTGATCGCTATGATAGGGATAAGACAGAGTTGTATGGCGGTCCGTCCTCTCTGCCTACCCCTGCGCGGAAACGTGATGGTCAGTCAACTTGACTCCGTGATCGCTATGATAGGGATAAGACAGAGTTGTATGTCGGTCCGTCCTCTCTGCCTACCCCTGCGCGGAAACGTGATGGTCAGTCAACTTGACTCCGTGATCGCTATGATAGGGATAAGACAGAGTTGTATGTCGGTCCGTCCTCTCTGCCTACCCCTGCGCGGAAACGTGATGGTCAGTCAACTTGACTCCGTGATCGCTATGATAGGGATAAGACAGAGTTGTATGGCGGTCCGTCCTCTCTGCCTACCCCTGCGCGGAAACGTGATGGTCAGTCAACTTGACTCCGTGATCGCTATGATAGGGATAAGACAGAGTTGTATGTCGGTCCGTCCTCTCTGCCTACCCCTGCGCGGAAACGTGATGGTCAGTCAACTTGACTCCGTGATCGCTATGATAGGGATAAGACAGAGTTGTATGTCGGTCCGTCCTCTCTGCCTACCCCTGCGCGGAAACGTGATGGTCAGTCAACTTGACTCCGTGATCGCTATGATAAGGATAAGGCTCTCGACCATGAATCAGGAGGACCCGGGTTCAAATACCAGCGTTGTATTCAAGTAAATTGGTTATTTAGAACATATTTTTAAATCTATTAATATATGTTTATTTATTTCTGACTGTTATCCAACTAGCTGACCTATACCTGGCTTTGCTGGGGGTTATCCTTAGGAGATAGATATATTTTTTGTTTTTTGCATTGTACGATAGGTTAACTAACTAACTAACCATCACGCTGTTTCTCCGCAGGGGTAGGCAGAGAGGACGGACCGCCAAACAACTCGGTCTTGGCACACACTTCTTGCCTCATTCACATTCATACATCGTCTCATACATACTCTTCTATTATTCTGACTCTTATCCCGACTCAAGCATCTGATTCACTTGATCTGCCATGTCTTCCTCGGGCGTCCCCGACTTCTGCTACCATTCAAATTTGCATCGTATATTCTCCTTACACTCCTTTCTTCGCTTACTCGCTCTACATGCCCAAACCATCTAAGCGTCCCTTTCTAGATATTACTCATTACGCTTACATCAGCCTTGCACTCTTTGCGGATCTCCACATTCCTCACACGATCATACATGGTTTTATCACACATACGCCTCAGGGATCTCATTTCAACAGCATTCAATCTACTTTCATCCATTCTTTGCCAGTTCCATTCCTCACTTCCATACGATAGGTTATTAATCCATGAACAGTGCAATCTTCTTATTCTGATACTCTTAACATCCACATCATATACCATTGCTGATTTTTCTGATTACCTTTTTAAGATATATGTCGGACTACTTTATTTCCTCCCACATGTGGCAACACTATACTCGAATTAATCCGCCGCTATACGCAAGCGAGCACGAGAACAGAAATCTCTATTCCTTCTTCAACGTTCGATCTGACCGCCACTCTCCACTACTTTGTCTGCCACCGTCTCCGCGTTCTGTAAAATTGTAATTTCATCCTCACGAATAAATTTAATTAATATTGCCGACACTCATTTTAATCTCCCATCTCCTGAATATAATTTACCTTTCGGGCAGCCACCGTAAATTACAAATACACACACACATACAATTCCGTAGTGTCATAATGTCATCCCAAAAATAACAGTCAAACTTCTCGATGTCGAATTAGATTTGGCCTTTTCGTTTAAAATTCAAATAAATAGGACTGTAAGCACCTGTTTTTTCAACTCAGGCATCTCAAATCTGTCCGAAGAAACCTTCCTGCAGAGGCAAAAATACGACTTATCAACTATTACGTTGTCTCACGTCTCGATTACTGCAACGGCATTTATGCCAACCTTCCAAAATATCAAATTGACAAACTTCAATCAGTGTTTAATGCAGCAGCACGGCTCATAACCGGGACTCCAAATATTCGCACATCTCATAACACCTTCGTAACCTTCACTGGCTCAAGTGCCCTGAAAGAATCCAGTACAAATTGTGCTGGATGGTGTTTAAATCCATCAATGAAATGGCCCCACCCTACATTCTGGAGGAGGCCCACCACTTCCCCGCCCTGTTTTAGGTACTGATGGTACCCCTTCAGAGCTCTCTCAAGGACGCTAATTTTTTGATATAACGAGTCTACATTTAAAATTTCAAAACAAGACCTCCAAAATGTCCATGCATACAATGTTATTCGCAGTATGCAAGTGCTGCGTTTTAGTAACCTGTTGGTAAAATCTACTCTATTTGGTTAGTTTAACAGGTCATATGTACAAGGTATCAACAATAACGGGTAAAAATAATAACTTACAGCCACCTGCAAAAACGAAAAATTATGAGACAAAAGAAAATGGTGAAATGTACACCTCATTTTTTGTGAGGGGTTGTCGTCACCCGCTCCCAGGCAGTCCTAGGGAGAGAAAGCAGGGCATTGGATAGGTTTCACGAGGATCAGGTTCCGCGCCCCTAAGCCAGGAAACCGGTTGTGCCTCGACGAAAGATGTAAGTTGGGGTTGGGAAGATCCCAAAGACCATGAGGAGAAAGCGTCGGAGAACCTGGAGGCAGGGCGGAAGGTCACCAATTAACGATCAGCCCATCCTCAGTCCCGTTCCTGGCCTCGGGGGAGGCACTGATGGCAGGCGACGGCACCAATCCCTCATCGCGAAATGGTCGTCCAAGATGGGTATGCACGGACGAGGTCTTATGCCACCCCAGAGTTGGGGTACACCGGACAGAACAAAAAAAAGAAATCAGTTCAGTTCTGCTACCAGCAAGCACTTAACTCTGTAAAAACAATAATACAAAACACAATAAAAGAAGAAAATTGCGAAATAGATTTATACTGTCGCGTTATTTACAGGTCATCCTCGAAAAAAAAAGGTAGATCATTATAAACAATAATTATACATGAAAGAGATATACATAATGCCAATAAAATTAGCAAAAATAAACAGGAAAATCTAATAATAACTATATCAAAAGAATTTTACAAAATTTACATATAGCGGTATGTTTACAGTAATATAGTCCCGTAGTCCGATGAGGCCAGGAGCAACACCTGGCATTAAAAGCTACTGATTTTAATCTCAATTCTCGACTCTAAGATCAGACCATCTCTCGACCCAGATTTTTGTTTACTTCCTCAAGCACTCGAAATTCACCATGTTCGACACGATATCAGAATTCCAAACTGGTCTCGTTGTTACTTCCAAACCGGCCAATAATTCATCTCTTGCATCCGTCATAATCTCACAGTGCCACAGAATGTGCTCAGCGGTTTGATCGGAACTACCACACGCGCAGTTCGGGTGTGGGGACAGGGAGAGTCTGTGTAGTCTCCCCCTGAACTCACCATGTCCTGATAATATTTGGGTCATGTGGTGATCCAATTTGATGAAAGCTCCTTCCATTCTGATTTGAACTGATGGGAAGAAGGAGAAGGTCCATCTTCCCATCGAGACTGCCACTCGTTGAGTGATAAGTCACTCATTTGTTTCAGTAGACCAGGGAGAGTGCCTACCCCGCCCGGCGTAAGAGAGATGTGTAGCAGGTAGTAATACCGGCCAACACGGGCAAAGCGTCCGAAGCAACAGTTCTGTATGCACCGGATAGCGCCAGCAAGGGGGTTCGCTGACCCCTCTTGAGAGCCGAGAGTATAAGCGAATGGTGCTCCCACACAGAGGCGGCATACGAGACTTGCGCCACGTATATACCCCAACGCAACCCCTACTCAGCTGTAGAGATTCTTCTCAGCTTAAAGAAAAGGGCCTGGGCCTTGCTGGAGACCTCTTTAACGTGAGTTAAGAAGGAGGACGATCGATCTAGAGTGACACCTAGATATCTGACTGAGTCTGCAAAGTGAATAGTACCACCCTACAACTCTGAACCATGCGTCCCGGAAAACACTGGTCTGAGGCAGTCAACATAATCAGTTACAGGCAGACTGATGGAACCTAAGCGCAAGCCAAATACTATGTTTGGTGATCGCGCTTTCGGAGTATCTGGGCCGAAGGCTTGGAATAAACTTCCTCCGGAACTAAGATGCATAACAAGTCTAACAAAATTCAGGTCGAAACTATAAACTTATCTCTCTAAGCTCGCTAGTAGTATTTTTGTATTGCCTATAATAACATCCTGATGACATTTTTCTTATTGGATTTACATTATTCGAAATCTGTCTATACCGAGGGACGAATCACGTTTAGGAAGATGATTTCTGATCAAAACCTTGTACTTTATTACCGCCCAGCATAAAATTAGCTACAACCCAAGAAAGCAATGCATGACTAATTGCACGAAAACTTTTATACTTTACATCAGTAATATTATAATTTGTAACATTGTTTTGACCAAATACACGATTCATTCAATATAATATTAGTTTCAGTGTTTTCCAGCCCTGATGAATGTGATCCTATATACAGAAGTAATTATTTGATTATCATACGGCACAACATACGCCAGTATGTAGTTAAAAGAACAAAGTATAAAGTGATGATAGAGATATTCGCAGGACTAATTCCGTTATTTTTATTTATCTCGTCCCTTCTAAATATTACTTAATTACATTTTAATGGTGTTAATTCTGGTAGTTAGTAGCTAAATTAACTTTCATTAATAATAAATTAGATAATAATAGTTATGCTGTCGGAATTACCTCCAGTAAAGGGAATCGTATTGTATTCTTAATTTACCTGAAACTGTTCTCATTAAAAGGCAATAAAAGTTCGACGAGATTACAAAGAAAGTGTACATTTCTACCTGGTTAATGTTATTATCTCTGAAATATTTTGGCCTCATATCCAAAATTAAGTCTTGTATGAAAAGCGCTGGGCAGCCGTCACTTTTAAAATATTGCTTTGTCAAGTTATTTGACTATGTATTACATGATTTTTAAAGAGAATAAACTGGTACCCGCTGTAATAATCAAAATCTAGTTTCTATTTCGTACATTGGTTATTTAATGACTGCACAAGAGTCCCAACTGCATCTCCAATCAGGGTACGTTGTGTGGCCGAGGCTATTGGAGAGGGGAAGGAGATAGAAAAGAGGAAGTTGGTGAGGCCTTGCGATAAACGGTTACATTTAACTTTTAGGAGTGTTTTGCGAGTTCCAATTCCGTGTAGTTACAGTCATTTGGAATATGATGAAGAATTTCGTATCTACTATCATTTGTGGCAAAATTTAAACACACGTTGGATTGCGAATTATTAACGATTCTTTGCTTCAACCACGCAAATATACATTTTAAAGGCAAGTATCACATTGAACCGAGTGTTCCAACCAGTTTGTATAGCGTATATATATACTTGTATATCTTAAAAAGGCCTATAGAAAAGTCCACGACGATATATTATAAGTCTATCTCCTAAGGATAACCCTCAGCAACCCCTGGTACATGTCAGCTAGTTAACTATAACAATATCCACATTAAGAATTAAGTATTTATAGCTATCAAAAATATAACAATTGGGTTAATTTTCAAATGCGGATGCGAATGGTAGCAGAAGTCGGGGACGCCCGAGGAAGACATGGCACGATCAAGTGAATCAGTTACTTGAGTCGGGCCATGTCAAGAATCAGAATAATAGAAGAGTATGTATGAGACGATGTACGAATGCGAATGAGGCAAGAAGTGTGTGCCAATACCGAGTTGTTTAGCGGTCCGTCCTCTCTGCCTACCCCTGCGGGAAACGGCGTGATGGTTAGTTAGTTAATTTTAACAAATGGAATGTGCCTATAAGCTATACCCTTCCAATTTTACATAGTGGATTAATTATATTAATTAAAGCGATGCACTACGTAGTAATGCAAAATCGTGTATTTTTGGTTTGAAAATTTGGTCGCCTAGAAATGTTTCAGATGCTTTTATTAAATACTGCGAATAGAATGCATCTTGGCCTTTGAAATAATCGAGTATTTTTTAGATAAATCTTTTTATAAGCCCAGAAAAAAATAATGTATAAGGGCTATGAAAACGACTTTAAAGTTCAAAATCTCCTACTTACGAACCCATTTTCGGTTATGATTTTATTGTATAGTATGGAAAATTAATTTATTTATAAAATGATCAGAAAAAACTAAATATTTGTGCCTGAACATCCACAAAATAAAATAAAATGCACTTTTTGGCCATATTTTTTTCTTGAATTTAAACCTTATCGCCATCTACGTAAGGGGTGTTATTGATAGCGGCTCGATTTAAAATATTACACGACGTAGTGCATCGCCTTAATTAATTTTACATTTAAAATTTAGAATTTTTGTGTAAACCTCAAGTTATAAATAAATTTATTTTATAACTTTAGCCTTTTCCATAACCTGAACAGCCCTTTTTTGTTTTGGCATACTGCAATAGCCCCAACTGCCCGGAACCAGTAGGACTATGGACTATGGACTATGGCATTGGTGTTGCGAGTATCTTCCACTTTGAAACATGCCCCAAATATCTTGTGCCAATATTATATTTTAAATGATTTATTCATGAAATAACATTGTGATTCGCAGTTGGGATATTTGTGAGTCATGTAAACGGTTTTGGGTTCATTAAAACCTTAAATGCATCCCTTTTAAATAAGTTTATTGCTTTTTAATGAGGAGATTTATTTCTTCAACAAATTAACATTTATTTCTATTAGGATAATTTGTGTAGCGCCGTTTTTGTGAAAACTCGCTTCAACTGTTTCTCATTCCTATCTTAGTACTGACTATATTATAGATAATTAACAGAATTCATTCCCAAGCTTATCAAAAAATAATACAACACCATCTGCGTATATTATTTTATGTACTGCATTTGAGTTATGACCGTGCTGCATTATATATAATGTAATGTGTTATCATTTAGTTAACGAAGTTACCAACCATCACGCCAGTTCCCGCAGGGGTGGGCAGAGAGAACGGACCGCCAAACAACTCGGTCACACCACACACTACTTGCCTCATTCACATTCATAAACATCTCATACATACTTTACATTTTATGCACTACAAACGAAATATATCAAAGGTAAATTTATGATAAATTAGGTAATGTTAAACAACCTTTAATGTTGCTATATTATGTATGTGATTAAAATAAATACATAAAAATCTGTTTTGTGGCGTTGTAAGTTTAAGTAGGCACCCATTATTTATTTGATTTGGTGGTCAAATCGTACTGAAAAGAATATGTTCAACAACTCTAGCTGGCATTTGATTATAAATTAAAGTGAATCAAAAACTTGTCAGAAATAAGGCGTGTATGAGATAATGCATGAATGTGAATGAAGCAAGTAGCGTGTGCCAATACATAGTTATGTGGCGGTCTGTCTTCTCGCCTACCCCTCCGGAACACACCGGGACACGGTGTGATGGTTAGTTAAGTTTATTAATAATTAGTCAATTAACTATTCAATCGCTGAGAGAGACAATTTATCAGATTCTCTGAGGAATGATTGCCTTTCCTCGTTTTATCCATTAAAGTTGTGAGAAAACGTTCTATAATAAATGCCTTTTATACTCAAAAGATAATCATGTAAAAAAATACAATATACTGTTTAAAATTAGATTTAATAACATTTAATAATCCGGGCGCCTTTTAACACCGAGCCTCCCTCCCCTAACCGCCCTGTGAGAGGGAGGGGTGAAGTGAAGGGTATAAATAATGTGTTTTCCAGGATCTATAGTTAATATCGATCGTAACGCGCTCGAGTCAACATCACAGTTAAACAGTCAATCTTCGTGTTATTTTTTATTACATTAAATAGTTTTATAAAGATTATTTACAGTTACAGTTTGAAAACAGTTAATTTATATCCAAAGTGTGAAGTGCTCCGCAATATTCTACAAACAAACAACTGTTGTGGAAGAGTGTCATCTAAGCAATGGAGTCAACAATGAAGATTGGAGTCTCCCACACGTTCTGCGACCTTCCAGCCTCCCCTGCCAGAGAGGCAGGTAGAGAACCGCCCATGTTCGAGGCATACCGGCAGTTTGTGAAAACTGGAGCCTTTCTGCAATATTTTCAACTTCCCAACTATGACATCACCGAAGATCCATTGAGATTTTACCAGTTAACGAGGTTTCCTCAGAGACAGGCAGAGCTGCCGAAATTGCATCTGGCAACTCCGTTCCTGGATAATATGTACCAGGAACAGGAGAGGCTGAGAGCTGATCGCTTAAAGCATACCTGCAACATGAACGTGGAAGATGTTATACCAGCCAAAGAAGAAGAAAGGGTTAAGGATTTTTTCGCCATCTACGCAGCTGTGGCATGTGATCCTGTTAAAGAAACGGACCCAACGGAAGCACACGCAGCTGGTGCAAGTGATGCAAGTGATGCTGCCAAAGTAGAAGATCCAACGGAAGCATCACACGCAGCTGGTTCAAGTGATGCAAGTGAAGCTGCCAAAGTAGAAGATCCAACGGAAGCATCACACGCAGCTGGTGCAAGTGAAGCTGCCAAAGTAGAAGATCCAACGGAAGCATCACACGCAGCTGGTTCAAGTGATGCAAGTGAAGCTGCCAAAGTAGAAGATCCAACGGAAGCATCACACGATGACGTTGACGATGTTGACAATGTGGAAGACGTCGAAGAAGCTCCTACTTTTGAGATGTGCGATGACGGCACGATCGTGGTGAGGCATGGTGGGACGGAAAGCCGTCTGCCCTACCAGCGGAATATGGTAAGGGATATGGGTGTGGGGCCGCGGAGCCCCTGGGAGCAGGCTAGGCAGGACCGGCGGAACGCGGCTTGCCGCATGAGCCGGGCCCGCGCCAGGCTAGGGGCTACAAGGCCCTATACCTTCAACAAGAGGGCCACCAACAAGTCTCCACCCGAAAAAATAACCGATTGAAATTATACATGTATATATTTAACATTAGTTTTTTACGTTTATCATAATGTTTCTAAAAAATTCTTACTGTTTTGTTTTAACCTTTTGTTATTTTTCAATATCCATTATTATTATTAAAAATAATTATCCATATTTCCAAAATGCATTCTATTTTGTAAATTAGTGTTAATTTATTTTTTGTTAAGAGCCTTATTATTACAGATTTAGTTATTGCTTAATGTTATTTCTCTAATTATGAATTTTCACATTTAATTATTTTTTTAAAGAAATACAATTCCCAGGTAACCATATACCTGGCAATATATTTATTTGAAGTATAAATAAATATTGTTAAAATGTATTATGTGTTATTTATTTATATATTGTTATGTTGGTATAACTAAACTATGGTGTATTAATGTGGTCAATTTTATTGAATATAATATGTGCACCTTTCTAAATGATGTTCCTTATTTCTATGTTGTTTAAACCTTATTTGTACCCCGTAGCCCTTGGGATGCTTTTGTAGATTTGAAGTAATTATGGAAATCGAAAGTAGTAACTTTGCAACTCCCACTTTAGAGGTTTAAAACCAAATAGATACATCTTTTAAATATAAGATGGTAGTTTAATATTTTTTGCATATATTCTTCACAATGCGGGCATTTGCCCAGTATGAAATTTTTAATAAAAAAATAAATTCTTTTGCGGAACAACTTCCAAAAACGCCTGAGAACCTGGGTTCAATTCCTAGTTGTTTTTTCTGTGTCTTGTTCTGTTTAATGTTTAATTTAGATTTATTAGTACTATTTTCTTCTTCAATAAAATATATTTCTATCTACCGCACAAGAGTCTCAATTCCGGGGTCTATGGCCTCCCCAACACGGGTATTTGAGGCTATGTTGAAAAACAGTATTATGTTGTGACCTTAGTTTTCTTCTCACTTCATTCTCTTCAACCTGTTTGGAACCGTAGAGCCAGAAAAAATGTATTTTAAGTAAGTCCAAACCCAAGTCTCAAATTAGCGCCATAAAAGGATGATTTTTCCAGAAATGCAACTTTCTTTAAATTTAATAACTGAATTCGCTTTGGAACATGATACTTATGACTATTCCTTAATTTCAGCCCGCTTTGTTTCTTCTATTTTTAGAGCCAGAAACAATTGGTTTTAAATTCCGAACCCAAGTCTCAAATTAGCACAAAAAAAAAGATGATTTTTCCAGAAATGCAACATTCTTTAAATTTTATAACTTAATTTGCTTTGGACCATGATTCATATCACTATTCCTTATTTTCAGCCCGTTTGGTACCAAAGAGCCAGAAAAAATGTGTTTTAAAGTCCGAACCCAAGTCTCAAATAAGCGCCAAAAAAGATGATTTTTTTTCCAGAAGTGGAACTTTCTTTAAATTTTATAACTGAATTCGCTTTGAAACATGATTCTAATAAATACTCCTTAATTTCAGCCCGTTTGGTACCATAGAGCCAAAAACAATTGGTTTTAAATTCTGAACCCGAGTCTCATTTGAGGCTCGGAATTTCGAAAATTCGGAAAAGCGCCAAAAAAAAAGATGATTCTTCCAGAAATGCAACTTTTTTCAGATTTTAAAATCGATTTCAGTTTGAAACCTTATTCTGATAAGAATTCCGAAATTTCAGCCCGTTTGGTACCATAGAGCCAGAAAAACTTTGTTTTCAAGTCCGAACCCAAGTCTCAAATTAGCGCCATAAAAATAATAAATTTTTCCAGAAGTGCAACTTTTTTTCAGATTTGATGAGTGATTTCGGTTTGAACCATTATATTATTTGGGATTCTAAAATTTCAGCCCGTTTGGTAACATACAGCCAGAAAAAAAATGGTTTTAAAGACCGAACCCAAGTCTCAAATTAGCGCCATAAAAAAGATTATTTTCAAGAAATGCAATTTTTTTTAGATTTTAAGAGTGACTTCGGTTTTAACCATTATTCTGATAAGGATTCCGGAATTTCAGCCCGTTTGTTACCAAAGAGCCAGAAAAAATGGTTTTAGGGTCCGAACCCATGTAATAAGCGCCAAAAAAAGATGATTTTTCCAGAAATTCAAAATTTTTTAGATTTTAAAATCGATTTCGGTTTGATTATTGTGATAAGGATTCCGAAATTCAGTCTGTTTGGTACCATACAACCAGAAAAAATGTTTTAAAGACAGTATCCATGTCTCGAATTAGCGCCATAAAAAGATGATTTTTCCAGAAATGAAACTTTATTAAAATTTTATAACTGAATCCGCTTTAGACCATGATTCTCATCACGATTCCAAAATATCAACCTGTTTGGTACCAAAGAGCAAGAAACAATGTGTTTTAAAATCCGAACCCAAGTCTCAAATAAGCGCCATAAAAATGATGATTTTTCCAGAAATGCAACTTTTTTCAGATTTGATGAGTGATTTCGGTTTGAACCATGATTTTGATGGGGATTCCAAAATTTCAGCCCGTTTGTTACCAAAGAGCGGGAAAAAATTGGTTTTCAAGTCCGAACCCAAGTCTCAAATAAGCGCCATAAAAGATGATAATTTTTCCAGAAATGCAAATTGTTTCAGATTTGATGAGTGATTTCGGTTTGAACCATTATTCTGATGGGGATTCAAAAATTTCAGCCCGTTTTTAAACATACAGCCAGAAAAAATTGGTTTTAAAGTCCGAACCCATGTCTCAAATTAGCGCCATAAAAAGGATGATTTTCCAAAAATGCAGCTTTATTAAAATTTTATAACTGAATCCGCTTTGGACCATGATTTTCATCACGATACCAAAATATCAACCTGTTTGGTACCATAGAGCTAGAAAAAATGTGTTTAAATCCGAACCCAAGTCTCAAATAAACACCATAAAAAATATGATTTTTCAAGAAATGCAACTTTTTTCAGATTTTAAATTCGATTTTGGTTTAGAAACATTATTCTGATAAGGAATTCGAAAATTCAGCACGTTTGGGGTACCATAGAAAGAAAAAACTGATTTTAAAGTCCGAACCCAAGTATAAAATTAGCGCCATAAAAAGATGATATTTCCAGAAATACAACTTTATTAGATTTTATAACTCAATTCGCTTTGGAACATGATTCTTATTCCTATTCCTTAATTTCAGCCCGTTTTGTACCATAGAGCCAGAAACAATTGGTTTTTAATTCCGAACCCAAGTCTCAAATAAGTGCCATAAAAATGATGATTTTTCCAGAAATGCAACTTTTTCAGATTTGATGAGTGATTTCGGTTTGAACCATGATTTTGATGGGGATTCCAAAATTTCAGCCCGTTTGTTACCAAAGAGCGGGAAAAAATTGGTTTTCAAGTCCGAACCCAAGTCTCAAATAAGCGCCATAAAAGATGATAATTTTTCCAGAAATGCAAATTGTTTCAGATTTGATGAGTGATTTCGGTTTGAACCATTATTCTGATGGGGATTCAAAAATTTCAGCCCGTTTTTAAACATACAGCCAGAAAAAATTGGTTTTAAAGTCCGAACCCATGTCTCAAATTAGCGCCATAAAAAGGATGATTTTCCAAAAATGCAGCTTTATTAAAATTTTATAACTGAATCCGCTTTGGACCATGATTCTCATCACGATTCCAAAATATCAACCTGTTTGGTACCATAGAGCTAGAAAAAATGTGTTTAAATCCGAACCCAAGTCTCAAATAAACACCATAAAAAATATGATTTTTCCAGAAATGCAACTTTTTTCAGATTTTAAATTCGATTTTGGTTTAGAACCATTATTCTGATAAGGAATTCGAAAATTCAGCACGTTTGGGGTACCATAGAAAGAAAAAACTGATTTTAAAGTCCGAACCCAAGTATAAAATTAGCGCCATAAAAATATGATATATCCAGAAATGCAACTTTATTAAGATTTTATAAATCATTTCGCTTTGAAACAAGATTCTTATTCCTATTCCTTAATTTCAGCCCGTTTTGTACCATAGAGCCAGAAACAATTGTTTTTAAATTCCGAACCCAAGTCTCAAATAAGCGCCATAAAAAAGATGTTTTTCTAGAAATGAAACTTTTTTCAGATTTTAAATTCGATTTCGGTTTGAACCATTATTCTGATAAGGATTTCGAAAATTCAGCACGTTTGGGGGTACCATAGAAAGAAAAAAACTGATATTAAAGTCCTAACCCAAGTATAAAATTAGCGCCATAAAAAGATGATATTTCCAGAAATACAACTTTATTAGATTTTATAACTCAATTCGCTTTGGAACATGATTCTTATTCCTATTCCTTAATTTCAGCCCGTTTTGTACCATAGAGCCAGAAACAATTGGTTTTTAATTCCGAACCCAAGTCTCAAATAAGTGCCATAATAAAGATGTTTTTCCAGAAATGAAACTTTTTTCAGATTTTAAAACCGATTTCGGTTTGAACCATTATTCTGATAAGAATTCCGAAATTTCAGCCCAATTGGGAACAACCAAACAAAAACAAACCAAAGAGCCAGAGAAAATTGGTTGTCAAGTCCGAACCCAAGTCTCAAATTAGCGCGATAAAAATAATAAATTTTTCCAGAAGTGCAACTTTTTTTCAGATTTGATGAGTGATTTCGGTTTGAACCATTATATTATTTGGGATTCTAAAATTTCAGCCCGTTTGGTAACATACAGCCAGAAAAAAAAATGGTTTTAAAGACCGAACCCAAGTCTCAAATTAGCGCCATAAAAAAGATTATTTTCAAGAAATGCAATTTTTTTTAGATTTTAAGAGTGACTTCGGTTTTAACCATTATTCTGATAAGGATTCCGGAATTTCAGCCCATTTGTTACCAAAGAGCCAGAAAAATGGTTTTAGGGTCCGAACCCATGTAATAAGCGCCAAAAAAAGATGATTTTTCCAGAAATTCAAAATTTTTTAGATTTTAAAATCGATTTCGGTTTGATTATTGTGATAAGGATTCCGAAATTCAGTCTGTTTGGTACCATACAACCAGAAAAAATGTTTTAAAGACAGTATCCATGTCTCGAATTAGCGCCATAAAAAGATGATTTTTCCAGAAATGAAACTTTATTAAAATTTTATAACTGAATCCGCTTTAGACCATGATTCTCATCACGATTCCAAAATATCAACCTGTTTGGTACCAAAGAGCAAGAAACAATGTGTTTTAAAATCCGAACCCAAGTCTCAAATAAGCGCCATAAAAATGATGATTTTTCCAGAAATGCAACTTTTTTCAGATTTGATGAGTGATTTCGGTTTGAACCATGATTTTGATGGGGATTCCAAAATTTCAGCCCGTTTGTTACCAAAGAGCGGGAAAAAATTGGTTTTCAAGTCCGAACCCAAGTCTCAAATAAGCGCCATAAAAGATGATAATTTTTCCAGAAATGCAAATTGTTTCAGATTTGATGAGTGATTTCGGTTTGAACCATTATTCTGATGGGGATTCAAAAATTTCAGCCCGTTTTTAAACATACAGCCAGAAAAAATTGGTTTTAAAGTCCGAACCCATGTCTCAAATTAGCGCCATAAAAAGGATGATTTTCCAAAAATGCAGCTTTATTAAAATTTTATAACTGAATCCGCTTTGGACCATGATTCTCATCACGATTCCAAAATATCAACCTGTTTGGTACCATAGAGCTAGAAAAAATGTGTTTAAATCCGAACCCAAGTCTCAAATAAACACCATAAAAAATATGATTTTTCCAGAAATGCAACTTTTTTCAGATTTTAAATTCGATTTTGGTTTAGAACCATTATTCTGATAAGGAATTCGAAAATTCAGCACGTTTGGGGTACCATAGAAAGAAAAAAACTGATTTTAAAGTCCGAACCCAAGTATAAAATTAGCGCCATAAAAATATGATATATCCAGAAATGCAACTTTATTAAGATTTTATAAATCATTTCGCTTTGAAACAAGATTCTTATTCCTATTCCTTAATTTCAGCCCGTTTTGTACCATAGAGCCAGAAACAATTGTTTTTAAATTCCGAACCCAAGTCTCAAATAAGCGCCATAAAAAAGATGTTTTTCCAGAAATGAAACTTTTTTCAGATTTTAAATTCGATTTCGGTTTGAACCATTATTCTGATAAGGATTTCGAAAATTCAGCACGTTTGGGGGTACCATAGAAAGAAAAAACTGATATTAAAGTCCTAACCCACGTATAAAATTAGCGCCATAAAAAGATGATATTTCCAGAAATACAACTTTATTAAGATTTTATAACTCAATTCGCTTTGGAACATGATTCTTATTCTTATTCCTATTCCTTAATTTCAGCCCGTTTTGTACCATAGAGCCAGAAACAATTGGTTTTTAATTCCGAACCCAAGTCTCAAATAAGTGCCATAATAAAGATGTTTTTCCAGAAATGAAACTTTTTTCAGATTTTAAAACCGATTTCGGTTTGAACCATTATTCTGATAAGAATTCCGAAATTTCAGCCCAATTGGGAACAACCAAACAAAAACAAACCAAAGAGCCAGAGAAAATTGGTTGTCAAGTCCGAACCTAAGATAAAAGATGATAATTTTTCCAGAAATGCAACTTTTTTCAGATTTGATGAGTGATTTCGGTTTGAACCATTATTCTGATAGGGATTCAAAAATTTCAGCCTTTTTTTTTTACATACAACCAGAAAAAATTTGTTTTAAAGTCCGAACCCAAGTCTCAAATTAGCGCCATAAAAAAGATGATTTTCCAAAAATGCAGCTTTATTAAAATTTTATAACTGAATCCGCTTTGGACCATGATTCTCATCAAGATTCCAAAATATCAACCTGTTTGGTACCATAGAGCTGGAAAAAATGTGTTTTTAAATCCGAACCCAAGTCTCAAATAAGCACCATAAAAATATGATTTTTCCAGAAATGCAACTTTTTTAAGATTTTAAAATCGATTTCGGTAAATAAAGGGAATCCTTATGGATTCCGAAATTTCAGCCCGTTTGTTACCAAAGAGCCAGAAAAAATTGGTTTTCAAGTCCGAACCCAAGTCTCAAATTAGCGCCATAAAAATGACGATTTTTCCAGAAATGCAGCTTTATTAAAATTTTATAACTGAATCCGCTTTGGACCAAGATTCTCATGACGATTCCAAAATATCAACCTGTTTGGTACCATAGAGCCAGAAAAAATTTGTTTTAAAATCCGAACCCATGTCTCAAATAAGCACCATAAAAAATATGATTTTTCCAGAAATGCAACTTTTTTCAGATTTTAAAATCGATTTCGGTTTGAACCATTATTCTGATAAGAATTTCGAAAATTCAGCACGTTTGGGGTACCATAGAAAGAAAAAACTGCTTTTAAAGTCCGAACCCAAGTCTTAAATTAGCGCCATAAAAAAGATGATAATTCTAGAAATGCAACTTTATTAAGAATTTATAAATGAATTTGCTTTGGAACATGATTCTAATTCCTATTCCTTAATTTCAGACCGTTTTGTACCATAGAGCCAGAAACTTAATTGGCGCCATAAAAAGATGATATTTCCAGAAATGCAATTTCATTAGGATTTTTTAAATGAATTCGCTTGGGAACATGATTCGTATCACTTTTCCTTAATTTCAGCCCGTTTGGTTCCATAGAGCCAGAAACAATTGGTTTTCAAGTCCGAACCCAAGTCTCAAATTAGCGCCATAAAAATGATGATTTTTCCAGAAATGCACCTTTTTTCAGATTTGATGAGTGATTTCAGTTTGAACCATTATTCTGATAAGGATTTCGAAAATTCAGCACGTTTGGGGTACCACCATAGAAAGAAAAACCTGATTTTCAAGTCCGAACCCAAGTATAAAATTAGCGCCATAAAAAGATGATATTTCCAGAACTGCAACTTTATTAAGATTTTATAACTGAATTCGCTTTGGAACATGATTCTTATTCCTAATCCTTAATTTCAGCCCGTTTTGTACCATAGAAAGAAAAAACTGATTTTAAAGTCCGAACCCAAGTCTCAAATTAGCGCCATAAAAAAGAAGATTTTTCCAAAAATGCAGCTTTATTAAAATTTTATAACTAAATTCGCTTTGGACCATGATTCTTATCACTATTCCTTATTTTCAGCCAGTTTGTTACACTGTTGTATTGTTTTTTACACTATTGTATGGTACTGGCTCTATAGCCAGAAAAATATGTTTTAAAGTCCGAACCCAAGACTCAAATTAACGCAATCCAAAAGATGATAATTCAAGAAATGCAACTTTTTTCAGATTTTAAAATCGATTTCGCTTTGGACCATGATTTTCATCACGATTCCAAAATTTCAACCTGTTTGGTACCATAGAGCCAGAAAAAATGTGTTTTAAAATCCGAACCCAAGTCTCAAATAAGCGCCATAAAAAAGATGATTTTCCAAAAATGCAACTTTTTTAGGATTTTTAAATCGATTTCGGTTTGAACCATTATTCTAATAAGGATTTCGATTAATTCAGCACATTTGGTACCATAGAAAAAAAAAACTGATTTTAAACTAAAAACTGGTTTTAAATTCCGAACCCAAGTTTCAAATTAGCGCCAAATAAAAATGATTTTTCCAGAAATGCAATTTTCTTTAAATTTTATAACTGAATTCGTTTTGGACCATGATTCTTATCACTATTCCTTATTTTCAGCCAATTTGTTACAATAGAGCCAGAAAAATGTGTTTTAAAATCCGAACCCAAGTCTCAAATTAACGCGATACAAAAGATGATTATTCAAAAAATGCAAATTTTCAGATTTTAAAATCGATTTCGGTTTGAACCATTATTCTGATAAGAATTCCGAAATTTCAGCCCGTTCGGTACTATAGAGCCAGAAAAAAATTCTTTTAAAGTCCGAACCCACGTCTCAAATAAGCGCCATAAAAAATATGATTTTTCCAGAAATGCAACATTTTTCTGATTTAAAAAAATATTCCGGTTTGAACCATTATTCTGATACGGATTTCGAAAATTCAGCACGTTTGGTACCATAAAAAGAAAAAACAGATTTTAAAGTCCGAACCCAAGTATTAAATTAGCGCCATTAAAAGGTTATATTTCCAGAAATGCAACTTTATTAAGATTTTATAACTGAATTCGCTTTGGAACATGATTCTTATTCCTATTCCTTAATTTCAGCCCGTTTTGTACCATAGATCCAGAAAAAATGTGTTTTAAAATCCGAACCCAAGTCTCAAATAAGCACCATAAAAAAATGATTTTTCCAGAAATGCAACTTTTTTCAGATTTGATGAGTGATTTCAGTTTGAACCATTATTCTGATAAGGATTTCAAAAATTCAGCACGTTTTTTACCATAGAAAGAAAAAACTGATTTTAAAATCCAAACCCAAGTATTAAATAAGCGCCATAAAAATATGATATTTCCAGAAATGCAACTTTATTAAGATTTTATAACTGAATTCGCTATGGAACATGATTCTAATTCCTTTTCCTTTACAGCCAGAAAAAATTGGTTTTAAAGACCGAACCCAAGTCTCAAATTAGCACCAAAAAAAAGATGATTTTTGCAGAAATGCAACTTTCTTTAAATTTAATAACTGAATTCGCTTAGGACAATGATTCTTATCACTATTCCTTATTTTTAGCCCGTTTGGTACCATAGAGCCAGAAAAAATGATTTTTCAAGTCTGAACCCTAGTTTCAAATTAGCGCCATAAAAATTATGATTTTTCCAGAAATGCAACTTTTTTCAGATTTGATGAGTGATTTCGGTTTGAAGCATTATTCTGATAGGGATTCAAAAATTTCAGCCCGTTTAGTTACCTACAGCCAGAAAAAATTGGTTTTAAAGACCGAACCCAAGTCTCAAATTAGCGCCAAAAAAAGATGATTTTTTCCAGAAATGCAACTTTCTTTAAATTTTATAACTGAATTCGTTTTGGACCATGATTCTTATCACTATTCTTTATTTTCAGCCAGTTTGTTACAGTAGAGCCAGAAAAATGTGATAAAGTCCGAATATAAGCCTCAAATTTACGAAATACAAAAGATGATTATTCAAGAAATGCAAATTTTCAGATTTTAAGATCGATTTCGGTTTGAACCATTACTCTGATAAGAATACCGAAATTTCAGCCCGTTTGGTACCATAAAGAGCCGGAAAAAATTGGTTTTCAATTCCGAACCCAAGTCTCAAATTAGCGCCATAAAAATGATGATTTTTCCAGAAATGCAAAATTTTTTCAGATTTGATGAGTGATTTCGGTTTGAACCATGATTCTGATGGGGATTCCAAAATTTCAGCCTGTTTGTTACCAAAGAGCCGGAAAAAATTGGTTTTCAAGTCCGAACCCAAGTCTCAAATAAGCACCATAAAAATATGATTTTTCCAGAAATGCACCTTTTTTCTGATTTTAAAAAATATTTCGGTTTGAACCATTATTCTGATACGGATTTCGAAAATTCAGAACGTTTGGTACCATAGAAAGAAAAAACTGATTTTAAAGTCCGAACCCAAGTATTAAATTAGCGCCATTAAAATATAATATTTCCAGAAATGCAACTTTATTAAGATTTTATAACTGAATTCGCTTTGAAACATGATTCTTATTCCTATTCCTTAATTTCAGCCCGTCTTGCACCATAGATCCAGAAAAAATGTGTTTTAAAATCCGAACCCAAGTCTCAAATAAGCACCATAAAAAATATGATTTTTCCAGAAATGCAACTTTTTTCATATTTCAAAATCGATTTCGGTTTGAACCATTATTCTGATAAGGATTTCAAAAATTCAGCACGTTTTTTACCATAGAAAGAAAAAACTGATTTTAAAGTCCAAACCCAAGTATTTAATAAGCGCCATAAAAATATGATATTTCCAGAAATGCAACTTTATTAAGATTTTATAACTGAATTCGCTATGGAACATGATTCTAATTCCTTTTCCTTAATTTCAGCCCGTTTTGTACCATAGAGCCAGAAAAAATTGATTTTAAATTCCGAACCCAAGTCTCAAATTAGCGCCATAAAAATATGATATTTCCAGAAATGCAACTTTATTAAGATTTTATAACTGAATTCGCTTTGGAACATGATTCTTATTCCTATTCCTTAATTTCAGCCCGTTTTGTACCATAGAGCCAGAAACAATTGTTTTTAAATTCCGAACCCAAGTCTCAAATTAGCGCCATAAAAAAGATGATTTTTCCAGAAATGCAACTTTATTTTAGATATTAAGAGTGATTTCGGTTTGAACCATTATTCTGATAGGTATTCCGAAATTTCAGCCATTTGGTACCATAGAGCCTGACAAAATGGCATTTGAATTTCAACCCTAAGTCTCCCATAATTTCGCCCATAAGAATGATGATTTTCTCAGAAATGCTACTTTATGCATATTTTATAACTTATATCGCTCAAAGTGTCTCACTTTTCGCTGCTGATTTCCAGATATTTATAATTTTTTTTTCTTCTGTCATTTTCCCTACTATTGTTGTAGTTGTTTAAGAATGGAATGGAGGGAAATTTACTCCCTCTTTCCCAATAAAAGTTGACTCGCCTTCGACTTCACAGTCCCCACCAGCACTTTCTCAACTTCCTCCAACAAAACTTTTATTATCCTCATTCCCGTGGCCCGTTCATAGTATACGCCCAAAAAACTGAGCAAGGAAAAACCATCCACCCTCTTGAATTTGATAAATTCCTATCAAACAGCAAGAATCTTTCGATCAAGCCTGGAGGTGTAAAAGCCGAGGGTCTCTTCTTAATCTCCGCGAATTCCTCTTAGGGTCAGCTGCCAACAGTTTAATCAAAAACATTCTCATTTCATCTAATTCAAAGTTCAAGGCATTTATCCCTACTTTCAATGTCACTCGCATGGGCCTGGTCAGAGGTATCTCGACCGATCTGTCCATCGCAGAAATTCTGTCTTCACTTTCAACCCCCCAACACATTGGCAATCCCATAAAAGCCAGGAGGCTAAATTACAAAGACTCCTCTGAGGGTACAATTTCCTGGGAGCCCTCCCAACCTGTCGTTATCACCTTTGAAGGTCAATCTCTTTCCGTGGTACATTATTTAACAATGTCCGAAAATATATTTTTAAGACTTGATTATAAAACATCACATTCCAAATTACTGTAACTTTACGGAATTGGAACTTGCAACAACTCGGTACAAGCCTTTAATCACGAATTAAGAATTGTCAATAATTCGCAATGTAACGTGTGTTTAAATTTTGCCACCAATGATAGTAGATACGAAATTCTTCATCATATTCAAACTATATTTCGTAACTAATCGGAACTCACAAAACACTCCTTAAAGTTAAATGTATCCGTTTATCGGAAGGCCTCACGAACCCTCCTCTTTACTATCTTCTTTCCCTCTCCAATACCCTTACAACTTACCCTAATTGGAGATGCAGTTGGGACTCTTGTGCAGTAATTACATATAAGGGCAGGAACCAATGTATGAAATATAAAATAGACTTTGAACATCACAGCAGGTTCCAGTTTATTCTCTTTCAGAATCACGTAATACGTAGTCAAATAACTTGACAACGCAATATTTTAAAAGTGACGGCTGCGCAACTCTTTTCACATAAAACTTATTTTTTGATATGAGACCGATATACTTTTTTTATTCAAAGGTTATACTTATTATTGGTATTTCCATAACAACATTAGCCAGGGAGAAATGTGCACTTTCCTTGTAATCTCGTCGAACTTTTATTGCCTTTTAATGGGAACAGTTTCAGGTGAATTAAGAATACAATACGATTCCCTTTACTGGAGGTAATTCCGACAACATAACTATTATTATCTAAAATGAAAGTTAATTTAGCTACTAACTACCAGAATTAACACCATTAAAATGTAATTAAGTAATATTTAGAAGGGACGAGATAAGTAAAAATAACGGCATTAGTCCTGCAAATATCTTTATCATCACTTTATACTTTGTTCTTTTAACTACATACTGGCGTATGTTGTGCCGTATGATAAACAAATAATTACTTCTGTATATAGGATCACATTCATCAGGGCTGGAAAACACTGAAACTAATATGATATTGAATGAATCGTGTATTTCGTCAAAACAATGTTTAGAAATTATAATATTACTGATGTAAAGTATAAAAGTTTTCTTGCAATTAGTCATTCATTGCTTTCTTGGGTTTTAACTAATTTTATGCTGGGCGGTACTAAAGTACAAGGTTTTGATCAGAATTCATCTTCCTAATCGTAATTCGTCCCTCGGTATAAGACAGATTTCGAATAATGTAAATCCAATAAGAAAAGTGTCATTAGGATGTATTACAGGCAATACAAGAATGCTACTCTCAGCAGGTATATTTAACTAAGGGTATGAGAGCTTAGATAGGTACGTTTTTAGTTTCGACCTGACTTCTGATGGACTTGTTATGGATCTTAGTTCCGGAGGGAGTTTATTCCAAGCCTTCGCCCAGATACTCCGAAAGCGCGATCACCAAACATAGTATTTGGCTTGCGCTTAGGTTCCATTAGTCTGCCTGTAACTGATTATGTTGACTGCCTCAGACCAGTGTTTTCCGGGACGCATAGTTCAGATATGTAGGGTGAGGCCATTTCATTGATGGATTTAAACACCATCCAGCACAATTTGTACTGGATTCTTTCAGGGCACTTGAGCCAGTGAAGGTTTTGAAGGTGTTCGAATATTTGGAGTCCCCGGTTATGAGCCGTGCTGCTGCATTAAACACTGATTGAAGTTTGTCAATTTGATATTTTGGAAGGTTGGCATAAATGCCGTTGCAGTAATCGAGACGTAAGAGTTGATAAGTAGTATTGTTGCCTATGCAGGAAGGTTTCTTCGGAAAGACTTGAGTTGTCTTAGTTGATAAAAACCGGTGCTTATAGTCCTATTTATTTGACTACAAAATGAAAAGTCCAAATCTAAATTGCCCGAGAAGATTGACTGTTATTTTTGTGATGACATCAAAATAATGTACTACGGAATTGTATATCTTAAAAAAGCCTTAAGAAAAATCAGCAATGGTATATGATGCGGATGTTAAGTGTATCAGAATGAGATGATTGTACTGTAAATAGATTAATAACCTATCGTACAATGCAAAAAATTATTTTAATATACACGACCAAATTTTCGTGCGCGGACAAAAATAAATACGAATTTCGAATTAAAAAACAATTTTGTTTGGAATTTTTTTTCTGGTTTAATTTTTTTGGCGAAAATTTCGAATTACGCTTCCATGTGTTGTGGCTGAATCATTTGGTTGATGCACCAGAATAGTGTGATTTGATTGCGTGCACTGACCTTACTTGACTCTTATACTGACAGGGTTGTAGGATCTGCTCATGAAGGTTTCGCGAACAATGACTAAGTTTGCACCGCCGACCTTACCAGACCAGTTCTCTGCAACCTGTCTCTCTCAGCTGGCATTGTCCACTGAGAATATCAGTAAAACAGACATAGTGCATTGAACTCGTTAAAATGCGTCAAAGTCAAAAGTAAAAGATATATTATAATTGCTAATCAATTGCGCGTGTGGAAAAGTATATAACTTACAATACCGTAGTCCAACTGGCTTAGGGCAGTTGGAACCCTTGCGCAATAAATAAAAGCTTTTAAATTGACCACAATGAAATAACGTCTCAGCTAGCAGTGACCACCGTGGATAGCAGTCAAACAGACCCAGCATATTCAGTTGTGCAATAATTTGTTTCGCGAATAGGTACCTAATTTCTACGACATACGGTCTGTTTGTGGAAGCGTCATTGCATTTACATCACACTACATCTGAAGTCTGATTTGATTGGGTGATCTGACCTTACTTGACCCTTATACTGACAGGGTTGTAGGTTCTGCTCGTGGAGGTTTCGCGAACAGTTCTCAAAGCGCATTCGGTCAGCGTTACTCAGATTTACTAACAAATACTTTGAAAATATTTTACTTTGTTCGCCAACAGCCACCGTGGATTCGTTCACAAATTCTCCATACCTGAGGCTTTACTATACATACACCCAGTCTTGATCACGGTGGGGTTGTTGAGATTCCAAAGTGCACTGAAGAGCATTGATTTTATCTAAACGTTTCTAGCCTCCCAATTCACTGAGCTTGGGGTGTTTCAAAAGCATCGCCACAAATAGATACACAGGTTCGCCAACATGCTACTTCAACAAAAAATGTTCATTTGTCCATTTTTCCTGGAAAGAGCGACACTCGACTTAAACTTAGCTGCTAATAGGATTTTAATAATACTATCCACTGTATGATATTATGTACTTCCGCAAAGGCAGGTCATCCAGTACTCTATACAGAGTGTCCTATCCTGGAGCTGTCAGCCTGTACCGAACTTTCGCCGGAGACCCTGACAGACAAATTTCTGGTACCAGCATTTTCCAGATCCGTCGTTAGAATTTTTTTGACGTGATAGGGAGCGCTGCCTGCACGGAAACCTTCCTTTTATTGGGTTCAGAACAGTGGCGGTTCGTGGTCTTTTTAACAGGGGGTTCAGAAATTCAAGAGAAGATAAACATATCTAATTAAAATTTACTTACTGTTGTCCTTCGTCAAATAGTCGAATACGGCAGCAGTCACACAACTTAAATAAAGTTAGTGGGAGGGGTACCTACATATTATTGTTTTTAAATCACTTCACTAGACACAAATATTAGATAATGAGAAAAGTTTTATAGGAATTAAATTGTTTAATGTTTTTATAGCACTCAATGTATGTTGCTAATTATTATTGTTTTTTCGAGAAGAATAATTTCGTAGAATATACATATAATAGATATTTAAAACATAAAAAAAAACAAATAAAGGTGGCACGAAATAAATTTACTAAGTCTACTTCAATAGGTAGTAGATTTGCAAATGCCATAAGCAAACGGTTGGAGAAATGCAGAAACAAGAAAACAAAAATATGTACAAAAATGACTACAAAGTTAAATACCATAATATAACATAAAAAATAACACTTGCTTCCCTAAAGGTCAAACGTCGACCGCGAAGTTCTCGGGTTTCTTCGGTTACATTCGTCAATGTTCGGAGGTCACGTGATAACATAACGCGTGTTCGGCGCACACAATTTGTCTTACTTTTGCAAAGAAAGACCAAATTTTGTATATGTCACCGTCATAGGGATCTGTACCGGCTAAAATTCTTTTGTATGACGAGTTTGGCGCGGATTTCAACTCGCACAAAATTTGGAATATGTATCGTATTTTTCGGTGGCGCGGGTTTTGAAGGCGAAATTTTAATAGCGTGCTATCTATAATGTGCTTATATTATTATAAAACAAGTTTGTTTTATTTTCTCATCTTTTTAATGGGGGTTCGCCGCACAAACGCACTTTAGAGAAAACCGCCACTGGTTCAGAATGATGTAGTGTCCCTACATATAATTGTTTATCTTATTTATTTATCACCACTTGATTAATGCGATTTTCAATTATTTTTCGTAAAGGTTTTCTGGCAGATGAGGTACGATGACTCTCACTTCGATAGCGTTACGTGGTTCGAAGTGATAAAACAACAATTTTGTTGAATTTGATGTAATACTTTCTCCTTTGAATCATCTTAGCGCTGCCGTTTTCAATCAAACAATCACTTTTACAAAAAGGTTTTTAAGGTTACGTAATAATATTGTAAATTGCCTAGTAAAAACAGAATAATAGCAATACTCTTCTATCACCTTTGTAAAGCTTTAATATATTGTAATAAACTTGTTCAGAAATTGTATTGCTAAGTTATTGCATCTCCATAAACCAATATTTGAAGAAACTGATTACAATTTCTTATGGCTAAGTATTAACTTAGCTATTGTATCTCAATAAACCAATATTTAAAGATAAATTATTTTAAAAATTTGAATTCCTTTGGTAAATTTGAATGTTAGATACGCCATACATTTTCAGGTTTTGAACAAATTGTGATTAGCAAAAATGCACAACTGGTTTTGCTTGTCAGCTGATCACAATGGCACTGATTGGCTATTTGATGACAATGTAACATTTGAATTCTTCACGTCCACGTCTTCCGAGGGAGAGTTTAGTTTTCTGGCAGTTCCATTCATCCTAAAGTAAAATAGTAGCTTCCTATAAATAATCAAACATTCTAATTTCAGTTGTGAATCTGTCACTCTGCGAGTGATTGTAACTCTGGTTTAATGAACTCAGATTTGTTTTGAATTTTAGCCCGCTGTCTCACAGTCCGCCGGTAAGGAATCGATGTAAACCCAGTGCAGAAAAGTAAAGTTCACTAAAGTAAGGTGACGGTTGATATTCCTTACCCTTTCCTTATACCCTTACCAACCCATGGGACAACAGGCTGTCATTTTCAAAATTGGAACTGATGTGTCAAGAATTTCGCTTGCTTAGTACAGGGTTTTCCAATAAGAGGTGTTATTTTGAATAGCCCGCTATTTCGGTAGATGTTACTTTTGAAGCTGTCAATTTTTGACATTTGACAAGTAGAAACTACTATTGCCAATGTGTTGGGGGGTTGAAAGTGAAGACAGAATTTCTGCGATCGGTCGAGATACCTCTGACCAGGCCCATGCGAGTGACATTGAAAGTAGGGATAAATGCCTTGAACTTTGAATTAGATGAAATGAGAATGTTTTTTTTTTTCAGTTTCAGTGCCGGCAACCCGGGCGTTTATTTAATTTCATGGTTGTTTACATTGTTTTCTTTTCTTTTATATTTTTGATTAAACTGTTGGCAGCTGACCCTAAGAGGAATTCGCGGAGATTAAGAAGAGACCCTCGGCTTTTACACCTTCAGGCTTGATCGAAAGATTCTTGCTGTTTGATAGGAATTTATCAAATTCAAGAGGGTGGATGGTTTTTCCTTGCTCAGTTTTTTGGGCGTATACTATGAACGGGCCACGGGAATGAGGATAATAAAAGTTTTGTTGGAGGAAGTTGAGAAAGTGCTGGTGGGGACTGTGAAGTCGAAGGCGAGTCAACTTTTATTGGGAAAGAGGGAGTAAATTTCCATCCATTCCATTCTTAAACAATTACAACAATAGTAGGGAAAATGACAGAAGAAAAAAAGTTTATAAATATCTGGAAATCAGCAGCGAAAAGTGAGACACTTTGAGTGATATAAGTTATAAAATATGCATAAAGTAGCATTTCTGAGAAAATCATCATTCTTATGGGCGCAATTATGGGAGACTTAGGGTTAAAATTCAAATGCCATTTTGTCAGGCTCAATGGTACCAAATGGCTGAAATTTCGGAATCCCTATCAGAATAATAGTTCAAACCGAAATCACTCTTAATATCTAAAAAAAATTGCATTTATGGAAAAATCATAATTTTTATGGCGCAAATTTGAGACTTGGGTTCGGAATTGAAAACCAATTGTTTCTGGCTCTATGGAACCAAACGGGCTGAAATTAAGGAAAAGTGATACGAATCATGTTCCCAAGCGAATTCATTTAAAAAATCCTAATGAAATTGCATTTCTGGAAATATCATCTTTTTATGGCGCCAATTAAGGACTTGGGTTCGGACTTTAAAACCAATTTTTTTCTGGCTGTGTGTTACCAAACAGACGAAATTTCGGAATCCTTATCAGAATAATGGTTCAAAACGAAATCGATTTTAAAATCCGAAAAAAGTTGCATTTCTGGAAAAATCACATTTTTTATGGTGCTAATTTGAGACTTGGGTTCGGATTTTAAAACACATTTTTTCTGGCTCTATGGTACCAAACAGGTTGATATTTTGGAATCGTCATGAGAATCATGGTCCAAAGCGGATTCAGTTTTAAATAAAGTTGCATTTCTGGAAATATCATCTTTTTTATGGCGCTAATTTAAGACTTGGGTTCGGACTTTAAAATCAGTTTTTTTTCTAAGGTACCAAACGTGCTGAAATTTCGGAATCCTTATCAGAATAACGGTTCAAACCGAAATCGATTTTAAAATCTTAAAAAAGGTGCATTTTTGGAAAATCATCTTTTTTTTGCGCTAATTTGAGACTTGGGTTCGGAATTTAAAACCAATTGTTTCTGGCTCTATGGTGAAAAATGGGCTGAAATTAAGGAATAGGAATTAGAATCATGTTCCAAAGCGAATTCAGTTATACATTCTTAATAAAGTTGCATTTCTGGAAATATCATATTTTTATTGCGCTAATTTAATACTTGGGTTCGAACTTTAAAACCAATTTTTTCTGGCTGTATGTTACCAAACGGGCTGAAAGTTTTGAATCCCCATCAGAATAATGGCTCAAACCGAAATCACTCATCAAATCTGAAAAAAGTTGCACTTTTGGAAAAATCATCATTTTTATGGCGCTAATTTGAGTCTTGGGTTCGGACTTGAAAACCATTTTTTTCTGGCTCTTTGGTAACAAACGGGCTGAAATTTCGGAATCCCCATCAGAATAATGGTTCAAACCGAAATTGATTTTAAAATCTGAAAAAAGTTGCATTTCTGGAAAAATCATCTTTTTTTTGGCGCTTATTTGAGACTTGGGTTCGGAATTTAAAACCAATTGTTTCCGGCTCTATGTTACCAAGCGGGCTGAAATTAAAAAATAGTGATACGTATCATGTTCCAAAGAAAATTCAGTTATTAAATTTAAAGAAAGTTGATTTTCTGGAAATATCATCTTTTTTATGACGCTAATTTGAGACTTGGGTTCGGACTTTAAAATCTATTTTTTCTGGCTATAGAGCTTTTTATTTTAGGTTCCAAAGTTACTATTTTCGATTTCCATAATTCCTTCAAATCTACAAAAGCATCCCAAGGGCTACGGGGTACAAATAAGGTTTAAACAACATAGAAATAAGGAACATAATTTAGAAAGGTGCACATATTATATTCAATAAAATTGACCACATAAATACACCATAGTTTAGTTATACCAACATAATATATAAACAAATAACACATAATACATTTTAACAATATTTATTTATACTTCAAATAAATATATTGCCAGGTTATCTGGGAATTGTCTTTCCTTAAAAAAATAATTAAATGTGAAAATAACATTAAGCAATAACTAAATCTGTAATAATTAGGCTCTTAACAAAAAATAAATTAACAGTAATTTACAAAATAGAATGCAGTTTGGAAAAATGCATAATTATTTTTAATAATAATAATAGATATTGAAAAATAACAAAAGGTCAAAACAAAACAGTAAGAATTTTTAGAAACATAATGATAAACGTAAAAAACTAATGTTAAATATATACATGTATAATTTCAATCGGTTTTTTTTTCGGGTGGAGACTTCTTGGTGGCCCTCTTGTTGAAGATATAGGGCCTTGTAGCCCCTAGCCTGGCGCGGGCCCGGCTCATGCGGCAAGCCGCGTTCCGCCGGTCCTGCCTAGCCTGCTCCCAGGGGCTCCGCGGCCCCACACCCATATCCCTTACCATATTCCGCTGGTAGGGCAGACGGCTTTCCGTCCCACCATGCCTCACCACGATCGTGTCGTCATCGCACGTCTCAAAAGTAGGAACTTCAGCGGAATCAGTTGTATCCCCTGCATCAGAGGATTCAGCTGCGTGTGATGCTTCCGTTGGATCTTCTACTTTGACAGCATCACTTGCATCACTTGCACCAGCTGCGTGTGATGCTTCCGTTGGATCTTCTACTTTGGCAGCATCACTTGCATCACATGCCACAGCTGCGTGTGATGCTTCCGTTGGGTCCGTTTCTTTAGCAGTTTCACATGCCACAGCTGCGTAGATGGCGAAAAAATCCTCAACCCTCTCTTCTTCTTTGGCTGGTATAACATCTTCCACGTTCATGTTGCAGGATCAGCTAAGCATCTTCGGATCTACCGGATCTGCCCTGATGATGGACACTGCAACGCTGTCCGAAACGTCGGCTAAAGAAGGAGTTAGCGCAACACGGCATAACACCCCAAAAACAAACAACAAAAATGCTTTTGGCCGTGAGAATCTAAAAACTTACCTCATGTAATACTTAGTCAAATAACTTGACAAAGCAATATTTTAAAAAGGACGGCTGTGCAGCCCTTTTCATACAAGACTTAATTTTAGATATGAGGCCAAAAATATTTCGAAGATTATACTTATTATTGGTATTTCCATAACAACATTAACCAGGTAGAAGAAATGTGCACTTTCCTTGTAATCTCGTCGAACTTTATTGCCTTTTAATGGGAACAGTTTCAGGTGAATTAAGAATACAATACGATTCCCTTTACTGGAGGTAATTCCGACAACATAACTATTATTATCTAAAATGAAAGTTAATTTAGCTACTAACTACCAGAATTAACACCATTAAAATGTAATTAAGTAATATTTAGAAGGGACGAGATAAGTAAAAATAACGGAATTAGTCCTGCAAATATCTTTATCATCACTTTATACTTTGTTCTTTTAACTACATACTGGCGTATGTTGTGGCTTATGATAAACAAATAATTACTTCTGTATATAGGATCACATTCATCAGGATTGGAAATCACTGAAACTTATATGATATTGAAGGAATCGCGTATTTGGTCAAAACAATGTTAGAAATTATAATATTACTGATGCAAAGTATAAAAGTTTTCGTGCAATTAGTCATGCATTACTTTCTTGGGTTGTAGCTAATTTTACGCTGGGCGGTAATAAAGTACAAAGTTTTGATCAGAATTCATCTTCCTAAACGTGATTCGTCCCTCGGTATAACACAGATTTCGAATAATGTAAATCCAATAAGAAAAGTGTCATTAGGATGTATTATAGGCAATACAAAAATACTATTAGCGAGCTTAGAGAGATATGTTTATAGTTTCGACCTGAATTTTGTTGGACTTGTTATGCATCTTAGTTCCGGAGGGAGTTTATTCCAAGCCTTCGGCCCAGATACTCTGAAAGCGCGATCACCAAACTTAGTATTTGGCTTGCGCTAAGGTTCCATCAGTCTGCCTACAGCTGATGATGTTGCTAATCTAAGAGTTGACTGCCTCAGACCAGTGTTTTCCGGGACGCATAGTTCAGAGATGTAGAGTGAGGCCATTTCATTGATGGATTTAAACACCATCCAGCACAATTTGTACTGGATTATTTCAGGGCACTTGAGCCAGTGAAGGTTACGAAGGTGTTATGAGATGTGCGAATATTTGGAGTCCCCGGTTATGAGCCGTGCTGCTGCATTAAACACTGATTGAAGTTTGTCAATTTGATATTTTGGAAGGTTGGCATAAATGCTGTTGCAGTAATCGAGACGTAAGACAACGTAAGATTTGATAAGTAGTATTGTTGCCTATGCAGGAAGGTTTCTTCGGACAGATTTGAGTTGTTTTAGTTGAAAAAACAGGTGCTTATAGTCCTATTTATTTGAATTTTAAACGAAAAGTCCAAATCTAACGAATTAGTCGAAATAAATTTATGTCGAAACACCGAGAAGTTTGACTGTTATTTTTGGGATGACATTAAAATAATGTACTGCGGAATTGTATATCTTAAAAAGGTCCTCAGAAAAATCAGCAATGGTATATGATGCGGATGTTAAGAGTATCAGAATGAGAAGATTGCACTTTTCATGGATTAATAACCTATCGTATGGAAGTGAGGCATAGAACTGGCAAAGAAAGGATGATAGTAGATTGAATGCTGTTGAAATGACATCCCTGAGGCGTATGTGTGATAAAACCATGTTTGATCGTGTGAGGAATGTGGAGATCCGCAAAGAGTGCAAGGATGATGTAAAAAGGGACGCTTAGATGGTTTGGGCATGTAGAGCGAATAAGCGAAGAAAGGAGTGTAAGGAGAATATACGATGCAAATGTGAATGGTAGCAGAAGTCGGGGACGCCCGAGGAAGACATGGCAGATCAAGTGAATCAGATGCTTTAGTCGGGATAAGAGACAGAATAATAGAAGAGTATGTATGAGACGATGTATGAATGTGAATAAGGCAAGGAGTGTGTGCCAAGACCGAGTTGTTTGGCGGTCCGTCCTCTCTGCCTACCCCTGGGGAGAAACGGCGTGATGGTTAGTTAGTTAGTTAACCTATCGTACAATGCAAAAAACAAAAAATATATCTATCTCATAAGGATAACCCCCAGCAAAGCTGGGTATAGGTTAGCTAGTTGCATAACAGTCAGTAAACAAATAAACGTATATTAATATGTTTTAAATTACTAATTTTCTTGAATAAAACGCTGGATTTGAACCCGCGTCCTCCTGATTCATAGTCGAGAGCCTTATCCCTATCATAGCGATCACGGAGTCAAGTAGACTGACCATCACGTTTCCGCGCAGGGGTAGGCAGAGAGGACGGACCGCCATACAACTCTGTCTTGATGCACACTCTTTGCTTAACTCGTGGCTTGGCCTATCTCCGCATATCGCTCGCCATAAATTCCCATTGGTATTGTATGGAGATCGATATGCTGAAATAGGCCAAGCAATGATGCGTATGGCGTAATGTGTTGCCTACCTTAATCACATTCATGCATCATTCTGACTTTTAAACTTAAGCAATTGATTCACTTCTTCTACAGAGTAATAAAGTTATTCCTCAAATCCCATCATGTAGTTTGCTGACTTTGTTATCTTAAATACTAATTACCCTCCTTCAAAAACTATATTGTTATATTGAACACTTGCTTTTGCTGGCATATTTACTAGCAATGTTGCTCATCTTGGCTATATAATGGATAATAATAATAACACAGAATTTATATAGCGCAGTTTAGTGTCATTTCACTTCAAGTGCGCTTTATTATAACAAACTTAAAAACGGGAATTTAGTATAAGTGGTCATGTCCTTAAAGTTATTTCTACAATGTGCCTTACCCAATACAGATCTAATATTATAACACTAAATATACTTTTTTTGTTATTTGTTTTTGGGGTATTATGCCGTGTTGCGCTAACTCCTTCTTTAGCCAACGTTTCGGACAGCATTGCAGTGTCCATCATCAGGGCAGATGTCTGATGATGGACACTGCAATGCTGTCCGAAACGTTGGCTAAAGAAGGAGTTAGCGCAACACGGCATAATACCCCAAAAACAAATAACAAAAATACTTTTGGCCGTGAAAATCTTAAATCATACTAAATATACTGTTTATACAAAGTGATGACAAAACTAAGAATAACAAAACAGAAGGACAGGACAAAACAAGAACATTCAAACTAAAACATAATGTAAAACCGGAGACAGATCACATCTTTCAATTATTGCATCATCTTGCCACTATTTTTTTCAGATATTTTTGTCATCTACCTTTTTAAATGAAACTGGTTTGTAACCTAGAAAGATTTATTTTTTATTTACATTTATTCGTATTATCTTCTTCAATAAAAGAGGAAGCTACAATTCAAAAATGTTTATATTCTTGGTATACCTTATATCGTAGGTAATAGGCATTAAAATCGCTTAACAAACGGAGTCTAGAAACGTTCGATATCAAGCAAAAAACTGGTATTTACTTAACTTGTAAATAATATTATAAGAAAGCAAAAAGTTAATAAAGTGAAACTGTCACCAATAATCTTAGCTATTAAACTGTATTTTTTAAATTTGTTTCCTTTATGCGTTCATAAATTAATATTGAAAAAATTATTTTATAGTAGTTTGCATTTATATTTTTTATTGAGTAATTTATTGTTTATTTGTATTCTACTCAAGCGTAGCGATAGGAAAACTCTCATTTTACCTAGCATATTTTTTGGTTTTCATAATGTACACCAATTCGTTATAAAGATTAATCAAAATAGTAATTTGGCATTGTATCGCCTTGTATCACACTCAAAATAAGCTAAGAAACAGTTGTTACAGAAATATATTTATTTTTTTATTAAAAATACCAAACTGGACATGGACATATTGTATTGTATTGTGGTTGCGAAATATTGGACAGCAAGGGGACAGCATTTAGAAAAGTGGACTTATTTTATTTTACCTACCAAACATTATATAAAAAAAACTTAAAACTTTTACAATATTATTTTATACCACAAATAAATATATTGCCAGGTAATTCGTAAACTAGGAATGTTTGTCTTTCTTTAAAAACAAATTAAATGTGAAAATTCATAATAAGAAGAATATTATTACAATCAAATTATATCAGAAATTGTTAAATACAAACACAAATAACAATAATAGCAATAACTAAAACCGTAATAATTAGGTTCTTACAACTTTACAGTAATTTACAAAATAGAATGTAGTTTGGAAATATGCATAATTATTTTTAATAATAATAATATATATTGAAAAATAACAGGCAAAACAAAACAGTAAGAATTTTTTAAAAACATAATGATAATCGTAAAAAACTAATGTTAAATATATGTAAATTTTCAATCGTTTTTTTTTTCGGGTGGAGACTTCTTGGTGGCCCTCTTGTTGAAGGTATAGGGCCTTGTAGCCCCTAGCCTGGCGCGGGCCCGGCTCATGCGGCAAGCCGCGTTCCGCCGGTCCTGCCTAGCCTGCTCCCAGGGGCTCCGCGGCCCCACACCCATATCCCTTACCATATTCCGCTGGTAGGGCAGACGGCTTTCCGTCCCACCATGCCTCACCACGATCGTGCCGTCATCGCACATCTCAAAAGTAGGAGCTTCTTCGACGTCTTCCACATTGTCAACATCGTCAACGTCATCGGTAACTTCAGCGGAATCAGTTGTCTCCCCTGCATCAGAGGATTCAGCTGCGTGTGATGCTTCCATTTGTTCCGTTTCTTCAGCGGCATCACTTGCCACAGCTGCGTGTGATGCTTCCGTTGAATCTTCTTCTTTGGCAGCATAACTTGCATCACTTTCACCAGCTGCGTGTGATGCTTCCGTTGGGTCCGTTTCTATATCAGCATCACATGCCACAGCTGCGTAAATTGCAAAAAAATCCTCAACCCTCTCTTCTTCTTTGGTTGGTATAATACCTTCCACGTTCATGTTGCAGGTATGCTTTAAGCGATCAGCTATCAGCCTCTCCTGTTCCTGGTACATATTATCCAGGAACGGAGTTGCCAGATGCAATTTCGGCAGCTCTGCCTGTCCATGAGGAAACCTCGTTAACTGGTAAAATCGCAATGGATCTTCGGTGATGTCATAGTTGGGAAGTTGAAAATATTGCAGAAAGGCTCCAGTTTTCAGAAACTGCCGGTATGCCTCGAACATGGGCGGTTCTCTATCTGCCTCTCTGGCAGGGGAGGCTGGAAGGTTGCAGAACGTGTGGGAGACTCCAATCTTTATTGTTGACTCCATTGCTTATATGACACTCTTCCACAACAGTTGTTTGTTTGTAGAATATTGCGGAGCACTGCACACTTTGAATATGAATTAACTGTTTTTAAACTGTCACTGTAAATAGTCCTTATAAAACTATTTGATGTAATAAAAACACGAAGATTGACTGTGATGTTGACTCGTGCGCGTTACGATCGATATTAACTATAGATCCTGGAAAACACATTATTTATACCCTTCACTTCACCCCTCCCTCTCACGGGGCGGTTAGGGGCGGGAGGCTCGGTGTCAAAAGGCGCCCGGATTATTAAATGTTATTAAATCTAATTTTAACAGTGCATTTGATTTTTTTACTTGATTATCTTTTGAGTATAAAATGTATTTTTAATAGAACGTTTTGTCACAAATTTGATAGACAAAACGAGGAAAGGCAATCATTCTACAGAGAATCTGATAAATTCGTCTCTGAGCGATTTAATTATCGATTCTTACGTTTTTTTCTTCATACTAAAATATTTTTCCGTAGAAGAATATTTATTTAACTATTTTAAAACGATGTAATTTCGAAAAAAATGAATTTATCTCTTCTACTAAAATGAAGAAATAATTTATGTAGAATCACTCACCGAAGTTAGTGCACTTTACCCCGGGACACCCTGTATAATGCGGCACGAACACTACTCAAATACAGTATATAAAATAATATACTAATTTTTGATATGCTGGGGAATGAGATGTTCTATTATCCATAAAGTATGAAATCTTCTTATGTTGAAATTTAATTCATTATGTATATAATATAATCAGTACTAATATAGAAATGAACCCAAAAATGCATATAATTTCCAACACAGAATTTTTACACAAACAGCGCTACATAAATCATCCAAATAGGGTTATTAATATTATTTAGTACATTGTGTTGAATTATAAGGAAAAAAATTAAAAACAATTTACAGAATTGCGAATAAATTACACTAACCAATATTACTATGGCGGCCTCCGTGGTTGAGTGTTTACGAATCCGGAGGTCGCGGGTTTAAATCGAGGCGTGTGCCTAGATTTGTGTAATTTGTGTAATTTGTGTTATTTTTGAATTTGTTCATTAAAATAATATGTAATATATTTGCGGATTTAGGTGTATTTAGTGACAAGACCGGAATAGCCAGATACCTTCCTCTTTCCTATCTCCTTTCCCTCCCCACTACCTCAAGCCCCACAACATACCCGAGTTGGGGTTGCCATAGCCCCCCTGGCTTGCTAACTGCTCCCACTGTTGGGAGTAGTTAGGACTTATGTAAAGTATTCATTAAGAGGAAGCTACAAGCCAAAAATGTGTATATTCTTAGTATACCTTATATCGTAGGTAATAGGCATTAAAATCGCTTGACAATCGTAGGTAATAGAAACGTTCGATTTCAAGCAAAAAACTGGTTTTTATTTATTTTGTAAATAATTTAATAAGATAGCAAAAAAGTTAATCAAGTGAAACTGTCACAGATAATCTTAGCTATAATACTGTATTTTTTTTAAAGTTGTTTCCTTTATGCGTTCATACATTTCTATTAAAAAATATATTTTTAGTAGTTTGCATTTATATTTTTTATTGAGTAATTTATTTTTTATTTGTATTTTACTCGAGCGAAGCGATAAGAAAACCTTCAATTTATCTAAATCAAATTTTTTGGTATTCATAATGTACACCAATTCGTTATAAAGATTAATAAAAATAGTGATTTGGCATTAAGCTTCGCCTTAAACAACCCAATACGAATCTGGAGTTCGCCGTTTTGAGTCTCCAGTAGGTAACTCTATCCTGTTGAATGCAATTTTAGCAAAATATCGTATTATTTTATTGGCAGCAAAACCCTTTTAACAAACACATATTCGTATCATTCGACATAATATTTGAGTGATGTGTTTTGTACTGAGGTGGCATCATTATGTTAACAGTCAAGCTTATTTGTTGCCGAAAATTGTTATTTCCTTCGCTCTTTCATAGAATTTAGCATGCGGGACTATTAGGACTAAAGGAATTAGAGAATATTGTTGACCTTATTTGCAAAAACCACCATTTTCAAATTTTATTACTTTTTAATTAGCCGTATTGGTAAAACCAAAGCTACACAATACAAGACGACTCAGATTTTCTTTAAAGAAAGGTAATCCCGTTAATTTAGTAATGTAATTGAAATGAAAGTTAAATTTGTTCAAGAAATAATGCCCTCATTAAAAATCAATAAACTTAGGGGTTTTAGAAGCATCAGCGTTACTCTACTTTAAATGACTCACAAATATCACAAGTGTTTAAAAATAAAAGAATGTCATAATACACTGATATAATGAATGTGTATAGTTTATTTAGTCCATGTTCCAGGGCGCTACTGATGTACTGTCAGTAGCGCCCTGGTGAAGAGCTGCTTCTTCCCCTCTGCGAGTTGCATTATTGCTTCATTCTCACAATATACTCACTGCCTACAGACGGTGGATCAATGAAGAGAGAAGTGTTCATGAGGAGAAAACATGACGCGAAAGTGAATGCTACAAGACATGCCCGAAGAAGACTTGGCACGATCGAGTGAATCCAATATAATGGCAAAAGTCAGAATACGATGTATGAATGTGAATGAACTCTGCCTACCCCTGCGGCCAATCTCTAGCCACTATTGATGGCGACAGAATAATCCTCAAACACGATTATCTAGTCTTTTTGGATAATGATACCTACGTGTATATGTATGAGTGTGCCATCCTCTGCCACTGGAGTTACTGCCACTAACTAACCAACCATCACGCCGTTTCTCCGCAGAGGTAGGCAGACACGATGGACCGCAACATAACTCTGTCTTGGCATTCATTCTTTCTACCTGCCCAAAACATATGTGCGCCCCTTCCTTGATCTTACTCACTACGCTTATCACACCAGACTTGCTTTACCACACGTCCGTCTCGGAGATCCTACGTTTACACCATTCAGTCTACTTTCGTCCTTCCTTTGCCAGTTCCCAATCCCATGAATAAACCACTCACCGCACGCCTTATTGCCTTTCATACATTACTTGTATTTCACACTATCATGCGTGGCTTTACCACACGTCCGTCTCGGAGATCCTACGTTTACAGCATTCAGTCTACTTTCGTCCTTCCTTTGCCAGTTCCCAATCCCATGAATAAACCACTCACCGCACGCCTTATTGCCTTTCATACATTAATTGTATTGTACCTGCTTATATTGTCCGTACTCGGACTACTATGTTTTGTAATATACCCACATTGTTGTACTCCTGATCAACATACCTTAAGCATTGTATATATGATAAGTCTTCATAGTGTGAATAAATAAATAAATAATCTACAGTAGGTACCAGCAGCCGTAACCAAAAAGATTTAAGAATAATGTTACCAGCAGGAAAGAGTATAATTTTAACGGTTCTTCAAATTCACGTATAAGTATTATTGTTGACCACAATTTGATACTACCCTCTTATCAGGAGACAATACTTTTGCTTTGAACTATTGTGTGTGACGCACATATGTACCTTATTTATATTTCATCAATATAAATAATTGATTCAGTACAGAACAGATATAGAGATTTTTTTCCCGACGAAATATTTTATGCCATTATTTGTTTTATGATGCAAACATAAATAATTTTAAAAAGAGTCCCTTTCTTGTGTAGTAGTGTACTGGGTGGATAAAAAATAATTTAATTTAGTTTTTAAATTATTATAAGCAATAATTAGTCGCCTGCAAAATCAATAAAAAAAAATGAAAATATCTCCTGAGTAAAAATAAATGCCGCCGACGGGAATTGAACCCGCGCCTTCTGATGTCCAATCAGACGCTCTGGACCACTGAGCCACGTCGGCTTATTTTCAACCCGCCAAATAATTCAATATGTGTAATTTAGTTTTTGTTAGGAAGTTGAAGAATAAATCGAAAACTAATAATATTTTTTCCGGATAACTCGAAGAATAAATCTATAAATATTCAATATTTAATCATAATTAATAATTTAATAATTCAATAATTTAAAACTGCAACAGATTGGGATAGAAGGTACTGCCCTAAATTGGTTTAAAGGCTACCTTACACAAAGATCGCAAACAACTGTTATTCACTCAAACCGAGCATATAGAAGTAAATGTCTATCTATCTCCTACGGTGTGCCCCAAGGAAGTGTTCTAGGTCCGCTCCTATTTCTCATATATATGAACTCACTATTGAAACTGGACATTGATGGCAATATAATATCTTTTGCTGATGATACGGTTATCATATTCACTAGCAAAACATGGAAGACATCAATAGAGAAGGCAAATTATGGTATTAACAAAATTAAAAAATGGCTAGACTCCAACCTCCTCACCCTAAATGTACAAAAAACACAATGCATACACTTTTCAATCCGTAAATTCACACTCCCAGAAAACCTTCCCAAATTAATCATTCACACTTGCTCACAAAATCTAAACACATCTCCACTATCACCCAATAATTGCTGCTCATGCCCAAATCTTAAACCATCAAATGAAATAAAATACCTAAGAGTCATTATAGATAACCAATTACGCTGGGAGGCCCATATTAACTCCATAACTAAGAGACTCCGTAAGTTATGCCATATTTTTTATTCTCTACTATCAATCCTTGATATAAACACTCTAAGAACTGTATATTTTGCTCTATTTCAATCGATAGCAACGTATGGCATTATAGGATGGGGAGGTTGTGCAGCATCCATCCTCTACCCTCTAGTGACCGTTCAAAAACTTTTGCTAAGGGTCATCTTCAAATGTTCCCCCTCTCATCCATCAGAGCCGCTCTTCAAGAAACTCACAGCCCTTGATATTCGCCAACTGCATATCAAGATAGCTCTTATCCATATCTGGAAAAATGGATTGATAAACTCTACACAAACGGACATACATACACGCTACTCAAAGCACGGAAAATGCATAATTCCTGTAACAAAAACCACTTTTTCACAAAGGCAATACTCATACATCGCACCTAAAATATTCAACACGTTAAAAAACGACATCAAAACATCAAAAACACTTACTCACTTTGCAACCGGTGTGCATAAATGGATATCTGAAAAGGGGCGAAATTTCTTTAAGGAACATATGAACCTATATCACCAGTAAATAATTTGAATAACTTGTATATTACTAAACAATATATTTCTTTTTCATATTCATCATTAAAAAAAAAAAAAAAAAATTACCACCACTGATATGTTTCTTATACTCTAGTATTTATTACGAAAAATATTGTGACAATAATTCCACATTTGTGTACATATCCTTAGCCGTAGCTCAAACGTGGATTTACACAAAAATTGCCGATATATATCTATACACCTATGTTACCACACGCACATGCAAATCGCTCATCAAGATATAACTTATGCCTACTTTCTTACCAAATAGTACTTTCTTTGATTTTATATTGTATTTGTATTCTTTTTTAGAAATACACTTGTACTTAATGTACTTGTATTTTTACTACACTTTTAATTCTATTTTAATTACACAAATGTACTTGTATTTTTTCTTTTTTTTGATGGCTCCTTGTATTATTTTTAATTCAATAATACGTATTTTCTTTGATATACTTTTTATATTATTTTTAATTTTTCTGTTTTCCACACCTATATTTTATATTCATATATCTTAAACTTATGTAGATATTTTGCATTATTTTTAATTCCTTTACACTTCATACTTGTTTTAGATGTATAAATTATTTTATTTTATTTTTATATTATTTTGTTTTCATTCAACTTATTTTTAATTTGTATTATTATACTTAACATAAAATTGACCACTACAACACGGGCATGTGCCTAGTGTGGTGGCCAAAAAATTTACCCGTTTACTGTAATGTTTATACATACATTTTTAAACGGGTAAGTTTATACTTTACTGAATAAAGAACATTAAAAAAAATTTAAAAAAATCACTGAGGACAATGTTAGCGAATTTCGAGTGAAAATTAACAAGTCCCAGGAACACGGTAAAATTTCATGGAATTTCAGAATGATCCCGAGCGATCTGTAATGTGCTACAAATTTCTTATTTTGGAAGTTGTCGTAAAAACAAATACCATTTTAGATACAACATAAAAATTCCTTCGAAATGTTTGTATTTGAAATAAACATTGATATTACTAAAATATAAAATTTTGAATAAAACAAACATGTAAATGTTAAAAATTTAACAAAAACACTAACCGGGACATTTTTATTTCCAAACAAATATGTTTTCAATAAGAAAATAATTTTTTTTGTGCAGGGAATTAATAAGAAAACTGTACATTCACCTTTTACGCCGTTTGCACAGTAAAAAATATTCTAATAAGGCGAAGCTTAATTCTAAATTACAATTTTGATTAATCTTTATAACGAAATGGTGTACATTATGAATACCAATAAATATGCATTAGATAAATTGAAGGTTTTCCTATCGTTTCGCTTGAGTAGAATACAAATAAAATAGTAAATTACTCAATAAAAAATATAAATGTAAACTACTAAAAATATATATTTTTTCAATATAAATGTATGAACGCGTAAAGGAAACAACTTTAAAAAAATACAGTATTATAGCTAAGATTATCTGTGACAGTTTCACTTGATTAACTTTTTTGCTTTCTCCGTTTGTCAAGCGATTTGAATGCCTATTACCTACAATATAAGGTATACCAAGAATATACACATTTTTGGCTTGTAGCTTCCTCTTAATATGGCCGGCCCTGAGTCAAACGGCGCCTGGCGCAAGTATAATTTTTGCACCCCCTGTCAAAACCAGTAGACGCCTAGGTAGGTGATCAATGTAATCCATAATATTTGAATGATTTGCATTTTCGTGTAGCGCCGTTTTCATGAAAAAAATCTCAAGATCGATGTGTTAGGTGTTATCAGTGACTTGACAATTTGACTGATCCAAATGAAAAAACCCCGCCAATTTGTAATCATCCACTACAATTTTATTATGAGATTGATGAAATTTTTGCACACTTGACCTTCAAAACAGTGTTTAGATTAATTACGTCCAGTTTATATTTTAGTAGAAAGCAGTCACTTTGTGGTTTAACATATTAATTGAAATAAAACAATGACTTTTTTTGTAACCACGATTTATATATACCTATTATTTTTTTTAATACCGACCGATTTCGCTTAACACAGGCATCTTCAGGGTATAAAATTAAAATCAGTTTATATTACTTTTTATAGTCATTTTAATTCATTGTCAGTGTATCGAGTTATCATGGAACCAAAATAACTGTGACTATCTGATTTCCAAAAATCTGAACAAATAGAAATAAATACACAAAACATGCAATACACATCACAGTGACATCAATGATCCTGCACATTGAAATCAATGATCCTGCACATATGTTATTTTTCCCCCATTATGACAATTTTTCGCAATGCTGTCAACACTTTATTTGAGAATTTACCGCTTGGTTTGTGTTGAATCTGAGCATTTCAACTTGTTACTTTATCATTAGGTGAATTGCAGGTGTGACAATTAGACGCTTTCAAATTCAGATTGGTCATTGCGTCTTCTTTTACAAGTCTCGCTTGGTAAGTTTATTCAATCATCATGATATGTTACTTATTTATTTCATATTATTGAAGTTTAAAAATATATTTGGATATTTATAAAATAGAAGTGTAAGAGATATAAAATTAATTTGGTAATTATTTGTGATCTCTAGCCACGGATATATTAATAAGTATTAAGGGCAATACGGGAATATGGCAGCCATTTACAATAATTTTACTAAGCGTGGCCAGCAATCCCTAAAATTTACAATTAAATCTTACGAATGTATTTGTTTTGCAGTTCACTTTAAATTGAGCGGAATGGAAAAATCCATCGTCGTGATTTGAAGATAAATGAGACAATATTTTACATTGGTCAATATACGTCAATAGTCTCAGTTTCCAGACACGGGGCATCTTGTGCGATATAAAATCTGGATCTTGATTGCTGACAGATAATATTACACTATACAACTACAGCAGAAGAATGCTTCAAGGTTAAGGTTATTTATAATATTCTATTTGTGGTTGTTGTGGATAACATTTTTAATTCCTAAACGAAGTTAGGTAAATTCGAATTCCGCTGCGTGCTTGATTTGATGGTGTCTATCTAATGTTTACAAGTGTGGGGTTTAAGTCGCACATGCGGATGTAATGTAATAATTCCGCTGCGTGCTTGATTTGATGGTGTCTATCTAATGTTTACAAGTGTGGGGTTTAAGTCGCACATGCGGATGTAATGTAATAATTCCGCTGCGTGCTTGATTTGATGGTGTCTATCTAATGTTTACAAGTGTGGGGTTTAAGTCGCACATGCGGATGTAATGTAATAATTCCGCTGCGTGCTTGATTTGATGGTGTCTATCTAATGTTTACAAGTGTGGGGTTTAAGTCGCACATGCGGATGTAATGTAATAATTCCGCTGCGTGCTTGATTTGATGGTGTCTATCTAATGTTTACAAGTGTGGGGTTTAAGTCGCACATGCGGATGTAATGTAATAATTCCGCTGCGTGCTTGATTTGATGGTGTCTATCTAATGTTTACAAGTGTGGGGTTTAAGTCGCACATGCGGATGTAATGTAATAATTCCGCTGCGTGCTTGATTTGATGGTGTCTATCTAATGTTTACAAGTGTGGGGTTTAAGTCGCACATGCGGATGTAATGTAATAATTCCGCTGCGTGCTTGATTTGATGGTGTCTATCTAATGTTTACAAGTGTGGGGTTTAAGTCGCACATGCGGATGTAATGTAATAATTCCGCTGCGTGCTTGATTTGATGGTGTCTATCTAATGTTTACAAGTGTGGGGTTTAAGTCGCACATGCGGATGTAATGTAATAATTCCGCTGCGTGCTTGATTTGATGGTGTCTATCTAATGTTTACAAGTGTGGGGTTTAAGTCGCACATGCGGATGTAATGTAATAATTCCGCTGCGTGCTTGATTTGATGGTGTCTATCTAATGTTTACAAGTGTGGGGTTTAAGTCGCACATGCGGATGTAATGTAATAATTTTGAGACATAAATTCTTTCACAGTTGTTTCGCACGACATGCGACAGTTGTAATTTTGTATCGGTTTATCAATTTAAACCAGTTTAAATGACCGGTTAGTAGCCGGTTGGACAAAGGCGTTAGGGTTCGAGCCCCTCGTTTCTTATAAGCCTCCATGGCCGAGAGTTAAGGCTCTTGACTAGGAATCCGAAGGTCGCGGCTTCGAATCCCGGCACAAGTCATTTTAATTTGATGAATTCTGGTGCCACTGAGACTATGGAAATTTGTGTATTTTGTGAGGCTGAAGGCAGCGGGGAGGGGAAAGAAATGGGCAAGTAGAAGGTTGGAAAATACCTGGCTATTCAATCTGGTCACCAAACACGACCAAAGCCATTTCAAACAACGTTTCAATTCTGAATGGTGCTCTTGCGCCAGGGCGGAAGTGAGAGTATTTTCCACTATGGAACGGGCCGCAAATACTCGTTTACTATATGTTATATTGAGTTAACTGTGAAATAATACAAATAAATTAACTTGCGCTCGCCAGGATTTGAACCCGCTTCCTCTGGCTTGATAGTCGAAAGCTTTACCCCTAGACCAGTGGTCGGCAAAGTGCGGCTCCGGAGCCGCATGCGGCTCTTTGGCTCCTTGAGTGCGGCTCTGGCACAAATGCTAAGGTCGCTCTGATGTTTTTAAACTACTGAAATAATTCCTCTATTGAAAAAACCATTTCAAAACAACAATTTTAAATATGAGGGAAGCATTTCTCAGCAGGTTTCAGAAGTTTAAGACCTTAGCATTCGTCAAAAATTCTCTTATTGACATTGGTAACTTTGAAATACAATTGCGGGATTTAAAAAAACAAGAAAATATGGAGCTCTAAATTTCAACGTCTTTGTATTGATTTGGAAATATTGGAGAAGAACAAATGTGATCTTAGTTCACAACACAAGTGGTCTGTTTTGAAAGACCTGGAGAAGGAAGACATGATCATTTTCAACGTCTGGAATAGTATTCCTGACTCTAACGATCAGCTGAAAAAACTCGCGTTTGTTGTTTATTTCCCTTTTTGATTCTACATATTCATGCGAACAATCTTTTTCAAGCATGAACTTTATCAAGAGTAAACTGAGAAGTCGTCTTATTAATGAGAACCTGGAATCGTGCTTAAAATTAAAAACAACAACATAAAAACCTGACTGACTGACATTTTCCAAGAAGATGCAAGCACATTGTTCGCATTAAGTGTTTGTCAGTCATTGACATGATTTAAATTTATGTATAGGTACCTCACTTTCATATTATTGTCTATCATATTATCAACGGATAAATTTTTATTAAGGGTGAAATAACATTTATTCAGTGTACCCGTAATTTAATGAAGGTTAAAAATTATAACAAAGGTTTACTCAATTAAAAAACAGGTTTGGCTCTCAGAATTTTTTTGAATCGTTGTAATGTACATATTTGGCTCTTTGGCCAATAAGTTTGCCGACCACTGCCCTAGATGTGAATTGGCCAAGAGTATTGGCGCCAACATGTACTAGGGCCATGAGTTATTTAGCAAAATGATAACTAATCATAGCTCCATTATGTATTACTTATTCATTACATACTTTTCAATTTATTTGCAGGAGGTGATTAAATCCTGGCTCCGTTTTTATCTGATATTTAAAAAAATAATTTACTATCTGCTAAAGCACCAAAACTCTTTTGAGGTTTTACCGACTCAACACATCAGGCAGAGTAGTCCAAGTACCGTACCAGGATAACATGCACGAGGAGCAGGAGAGACTTGAGATATTGAACAAGTTAAAGAAGAAGAGAAGTTTAAAGAAGACGTTCATGTAAACGAGTGAAGTCATCTGCCCCACCAGTCGAACATGGTCCGGGAGAAGGATATGGGCCGCGGAGCCCCTGGAAGCAGGCCAGACGAGACCGGCTGAACGCGGCTTGTCGCATAAACCAGGCCCGCGCCATGCAAGGGGCTACCAGGCCATCTGCCCCACCAGAGGAACATCGTCCGGGAAATGAGTTTGGGCCGCGGAGTCCCTGGAAGCAGGCCAGGAGAGGCTGAACGCGGCTTGTCGCATAAGCCAGGCCCGCTCCATGCAAGGGGATACCAGGCCATCTGCCCCACCAGAGGAACATGGTCCGGGAAATGAGTTTGGGCCACGGAGTCCCTGGAAGCAGGCCAGGAGAGGCTGAACGCGGCTTGTCGCATGAGTCAGGCCCGCTCCATACAAGGGGATATCAGGCCATCTGCCCCACCAGAGGAACATGGTCCGGGAAATGATTTTGGGCTGCGGAGTCCCTGGAAGCCGGCCAGGAGAGGCTGAACGCGGCTTGTCGCATGAGCCAGGCCCGCTCCATGCAAGGGGCTACCAGGCCATCTGCCCCACCAGAGGAACATGGTCCGGGAAATGAGTTTGGGCCGCGGAGTCCCTGGAAGCAGGCCAGGAGAGGCTGAACGCGGCTTGTCGCATAAGACAGGCCCGCGCCTAGCAAGAGGCTATCAGGCCATACACCTTCAGGAAGAGGGCTACTTTTCAATATTTTTTTACTTTTGCTTATTTTTATTAAAAAACCTTATTTTATTGATTTATTAATAGCCGTATTATGTCACCTGTTACGTTATTTTAATTTTCTAATTTTTTCACAAAATAAAACTCTCTTTCGCATTGTAAAATTTTGAAATCAATTTTGCATATTTTAATGCGACTGATTCTTTTCACATGAACTAAATTTTATTTTGAAATGTTACAGATTTCTTATTAGTTAATTATTTAAAAAAATAGTATATCTCAGTAAGTACTTACCCCAATTTTAATTTAATGTATAAAATCAAATTACATTTTCGCTTTTATTTTTTACTAATTACTGTTCGTAAACTAAGCTTATCTATTCTCATTTGAAAATCAATTTTGTTTATATCAAAACAACTTCTTCAAATCACAGTTTTGCCACTTTTCTACTTGTATTTCACCTTCTCCATATATCAGGTACCTGCTCTAATTATTCTACTTGTATTTCACCTTCTCCACATATACCTGCTCTAATTTTTCTACTTGTATTTTACTTTCTCTGTATGGTTAAGGATTTTTTCGCAATTTACGCAGCTGTGGGATGTGATGCTGCTAAAGAAAAGGACCCAACGGAAGCATCACACGCCGCTGGTGCAAGTGATGCGTCTGAAGAAACGGAACAAATGGAAGCATCACACGCAGCTGTGGCAAGTGATGCGTCTGAAGAAACGGAATAAATGGATGCATCACACGCAGCTGTGGCAAGGGATGCTGCTAAAGAAAAGGACCCAACGGAAGCATCACACGCCGCTGGTGCAAGTGATTCTGCCAAAGAAGAAGATCCAACGGAAGCATCACACGCAGCTGTGGCAAGTGATGCGTCTGAAGAAACGGAACAAATGGAAGCATCACACGCAGCTGTGGCAAGTGATGCGTCTGAAGAAACGGAACAAATGGAAGCATCACACGCAGCTGGTGCAAGTGATGTGTCCAATCCTCTGATGCAGGGGAGACAACTGATTCCGCTGAAGTTACCGTTGACGATGTTGACAATGTGGAAGACGTCGAAGAAGCTCCTACTTTTGAGATGTGCGATGACGGCACGATCGTGGTGAGGCATGGTGGGACGGAAAGCCGTCTGCCCTACCAGCGGAATATGGTAAGGGATATGGGTGTGGGGCCGCGGAGCCCCTGGGAGCAGGCTAGGCAGGACCGGCGGAACGCGGCTTGCCGCATGAGCCGGGCCCGCGCCAGGCTAGGGGCTACAAGGCCCTATACCTTCAACAAGAGGGCCACCAACAAGTCTCCACCCGAAAAAAAAAACGATTTAAATTATATATATATATTTAACATTAGTTTTTTACGTTTATCATTACGTTTCTAAACAATTCTTACTGTTTTTTTATGCCTGTTATTTTTCAATATCTATTATTACTATTAAAAAATAATTATTCATATTTCCAAACTGCATTCTATTTTGTAAATTACTGTAAATTTATTTTTCGTTGTAAGAACCTAATTATTACGGTTTTAGTTATTGCTATTTTTGTTATTTGTGTTTGTATTTAACAATTTGTGATATAATATGATTGTAATATTATTCTTCTAATTATGAATTTTCACATTTAATTTGTTTTTTTTTTTGAAAGACAAACATTCCTAGTTTACGAATTACCTGGCAATATATTTATTTGTCGTTTAAAATAATATTGTTAAAGTTTTAGGTTTTTATTTATATTATGTTTGGTAGGTAAAATAAAATAAGTGCACTTTTCTAAATGCTGTCCCTTATTTCTGCTTCTTAAACCTTATTTGTACCCCGCAGCCTTTGGGATGCTGTCTTAGATTTGAAGGAATTATTGGAATCGCAAGTAATAACTTTGCAACTCCCACTTAAGGGGAGGGTAAAAACAAAACAAAATTTAATAAGTTTAATAATTTTTGCTTATAAATGTATCCTACAATATTTCGCAACCACAATTCAATACAATATGCCCATGTCCAGTATGGTATTTTTAATAAAAAAATAAATATATTTCTGTAACAACGGTTTCTTAGCTTATTTTGAGTGTGATACAAGGCGATACAATGCCAAATCACTATTTTTATTAATCTTTATAACGAATTGATGTACGTCATGAAAACCAAAAAAATGCTTTAGTTATATTGAAGGTTTTCTTATCGCTTCGCTTGAGTAGAATACAAATAAAAAATAAATTACTCAATAAAAAAATATAAATGCAAACTACTACAAAAATAATTTTTCAATATAAATGTATGAACGCGTAAAGGAAACAACTTTAAAAAATACAGTTTAATAGCTAAGATTATCTGTGACAGTTTCACTTGATTAACTTTTTGCTTTCTTATAAAATTATTTACAAGTAAAGTAAATACCTGTTTTTTGCTTGAAATCGAACGTTTCTAGACTCCGTTTGTTAAGCAGTTTTAATGCCTATTACCTACGATATAAGGTATACCAAGAATATACACATTTTTTATTGTAGCTTCCTCTTTTATTGAAGAAGAAGATAATACGAATAAATGTAAATAAAAAATAAATCTTTCTAGGTTACAAACCAGTTTCATTTAAAAAGGTAGATGACAAAAATATCGGAAAAAATTAGTGGCAAGATGATGCAATAATTGAAATAATAATTAGTTTTAGTTTTAATATTCTTATTTGTCCTGTCCTGCTGTTATTATTATTCTAAGTTTTGTCATCACTTTGTATAAACAGTATATTTAGTGTTATAATATTAGATCTGTATTGGGTAAGGCACACTGTAGAAATAATTTTAAGGACATGACCACTAATACTAAATTCCCGTTTTTAAGTTTGTTATAGTAAAGCGCACTTGAAATGAAATGACACTAAACTGCGCTATATAAAGTCTGTGTTATTATTTTTATCCATTATATAGCCAAGTTGAGCAACATTGCTAGTAAATATGCCAGTAAAAGGCAAGTGTTCAATATAACAAGGAGGGTAATTAGTATTTGAGTTAACAAAGTCAGCAAACTACATGATGGGATTTGAGGAATAACTTTGTTACTCTGTAGAAGAAGTGAATCAATTGCTTAAGTTTAAAAGTCAGAATGATGCATGAATGTGATTAAGGTAGGCGACACATTACGCCATACGCATCATTGCTTGGCCTATTTCAGCATATCGATCTCCATACAACACCAATGGGAATTTATGACCAGCGATATTTTTTTTTTTTTTTTGAATATACAAACGCATTACAATAATTTACAAATGTAGATATTTCGAGGCTGATTGCGAAAAAATTAGTGCCCAACTCAATTGAGAAATTATTTCTCGTGTTTGAGTTGGGGAGTGTTGTGAGTATGTGTTCGCGCTTAGAAGCTGCAGACACGCTCCCAGATTTAAATTCTCCTGAAAGGGTAGTTCTTATACTAGTGTTCTTAAAGTGTGTCCTTATAAGTGAAATATGCCAAATTATGTGTTTTTTATGTTAAAATAATTGTATAGTGTAAATTCTGAAAGATATGACATTTTCAAATATTGAATGTAAAAGTTTTATTCAAAAACTTTTTAGCAGACATAGTTTGTTGAATGGTGCAGTGCGAGTTCACAGATGCATATGTGGCATGTGGTTTTCTGCTGGGACGGTGCGATCACCGATATAAGGGTACTTTTTTTTTTGTGTGAACTTTCGAAATGGGTCGTAAGGGTCATAAATCATGATAAGATATACTTTGGACGAATTGTGTGCTTTACGACCCTTGCCAGTTAAAAACAATATTAATAGTGATAATGGCAGTGATAATGACAAAAACCATAGTAATAATGATAATAACAATAGTGTACTATTTCCCCGACGTAAGGGAAGAAAACGAGGGTGTAGAGCCGGGAGGAAAGTTAAGCTAGTTAAAATCTTGCGTTTAGCACAAACCAGGAATGCTCGTCCGCCTAAGTTTTTAACCGTTGCCGCCTGGAATGCGCGATCCATTGGAAACAAACACGATGATATTGTGGATCTGATACGTGACAAAGGTATTCACATTTTGGCGCTATCGGAGACTTGGCACGAAAATGCAGACTCACTTTCAATCAAAAACCTTCGATCAAGCGGGTTCTCGGTTTATGAAGCTGCAAGGCCCATTAAAGATGATACAACGAACATTAATTTTACAAATCATGGGGGAGTTGCAATTGTAGCGCAAAGTGGTATTCGTTTAGACAGTATAGGGATACGTCAGGTTTATACTACTTTCGAGTTCGTCAGTTGCAAGGCTTCTGCCAATGGTGCATCCCTCGTCATAATCTCCATCTACCGTCCCGGGTCGTGCGCACCGACTGCAATTTTTTTTAATGAATTCAGGTCTCTCCTAGAATACACCTCCAACTACAACTGTGATGTTATCATTTTAGGAGATGTAAATATTCACCTAGAAAAGAAAACTGATCTCATGTCCAAAAAATTCACCAAAATCCTGTGTGACTTCGGCTGCGAGCAGTGGGTAAACTCAGCTACTCATGATGCAGGAGGTACACTTGATGTAATCATTTCCCGAGTTGGGTCTCCCCCGAATAAAACTCACGTGACTGACATTGGACTATCGGATCATCGTCTCGTCACATCCGTGTTTGCCTTCGATCCTCCAAAATTGGAGTTTAAATCCGTTATCTCTAGAAATTGGAGAGAATTCGACTTCGAGGCATTTTGCAATGAACTGAAAATCTCACCGCTCTGTGATAAGGAAAAGTTTTGTAAATACCAGGTAGAAGAGTTAGTAATTCTTTATAATTCTACGCTACTGGCATTACTTGACAAAAATGCGCCTTTCACAGAGAAGGTCTGCCGCATTCGAAATGGCTGCAAATGGTTCGATGCTGAATGTCTCAAGAAGAAAAGGGAAATGCGAAAATTCGAGAGGTTGTACAGACGAAACCCGACTTTCAGCAATCGGCAACTTTGTATTGCGAAACAAAATGCTTACAAGGAAGAAGTATAACGCAGAAAAAATCTAACTTTTGGTGTGAACAAATTGAGGCAGAAAAGGACCCTCGAAAACTGTGGCAAAATATAAAAACTTTATGTGGAGAGAGCAACATCAAGATTGATTCCTCTCTTGAAGCGGATAGTCTTGCGACATATTTTAGGAGTAAAGTCGAAAAAATTCGGGCTCTCGGTGGGGTAGGATTGCCTTCTGTCGCAGCAACAACTCCGCTCACTGGTAACTTCACTACTTTTGCAGCAGTAACTGGAGAAGATGTCGTACGTGCTGTGAAGTCTTGCCCAAACAAGCAATGCGCTCAAGACCCCATACCGACCTGGCTCTTAAAGAAATGTCTCCCGGATATAGCACCTGTAATTACCGAAATTATCCGGAAGTCTCTTGTAAATTCACTTGTACCGGGATCACTTAAAAAATCAATTATAACTCCAATACTAAAAAAACAAAATCTTAATACTGATAATACAGATAATTACAGGCCAATATCCAACCTACCATTCCTATCAAAACTGCTTGAGAAAATCTTTGCCAAACAATTAGTGGGGTACTTGAACTCCGCTGGTCTGTTCGCCAAAAATCAATCCGCTTATCGACGGTTTCATTCAACGGAAACTGTTCTTTTGCAGGTTGTTTCAGACTTGATCATCGGGATGGAAGCAGGTAAGTTGGGTTTGATATCTGTTCTTGACATGAGTGCGGCATTTGACACAGTAGATCATAGTATTTTACTAAATGTGCTTGAAACCGAATTTGGCGTTCGAGGTGATTCACTCCAATGGATGACATCGTACCTGTCTGGACGAGTAGCCTCAGTAACTTTCAATAAATGTACATCACCTGAAACTCCCATAGAATTTGGAGTTCCCCAGGGTTCTGTCCTAGGCCCCATTCTTTTCATTCTCTATACGAATCGTCTTGAACGACTAATTCACTCAGCTGGCTTTGAATCACAAGGCTACGCAGATGATCGTTTGATTTTCAAGTTTTGTTCTCCGGACGAAAAAGTCGTCCTTAAAAACCAGGTGGTTAGCCTCATTAACACAATCTCAAGTTTGATGTCTGTCAATAAACTTAAACTAAATCCCACAAAGACAGAATTTATGTGGATAGTTTCCCCTGGAAGGCAAGCTCTCCTTGACTTCAGTCCAATCCGTATTCAGGATACGGATATAATCCTTTCTGCAGAAATAAAATTTCTAGGTTTCACTATGGACAGTATTCTTTCTCTTGAATCGCAAATTTCAAAAGCTGTGAGTTCTGGTTTTTTCCATTTAAGGCAGATAAAATCAATCAGGAGATGCCTTCCCTCTGATGGAGCAAAGTCACTCATAAATTCGTTCGTCGTCTCACGTATGGACTATTGCAATAGTGCATATGCCGGCCTACCTCAGAAACAAATCAATAGAATCCAGTCAGTTTTTAATGCTGCGGCAAGAATGATTTTTGGTGAATCTAAGTATTGCCGTATAACCCCACTTCTAAGGGATCGCCTTCACTGGCTTCGATGCCCTGAAAGAATAGAGTTTAAGATCTGCTTAATGACCTTCAAAGCATTGCAAGGAATGGCGCCAGCATATATATCGGAACTATGTATCCGACAAAACTTAAGCAATAGACAGCTTACTCTAAGGTCAGCAGATCTAGATATTAGTAATCGTCTAATCGAACTTTCTAGGTCAAATCGAGCTATTTACTATGATCGTTCTTTTAGTGTAACAGGCCCTCTCATCTGGAATAGACTTCCCTCAGCTCTTACTAATCTCCAGAATTTGGCTGAATTTAAACGAGCTTTAAAAACAAAATTATTTAAAAAATCTTACCATTTATAAATTTTAACTGCTTTTCAATATTTTATAATAAGCCATATTCTAAAACTTCCGGTAATTGTTTGGTTTCGGTTGTCTCCTTATTGTACCTTTTTAGTGTCTGCTCAGAAAATTCTCATTTCTGAGCACAAACTGCCTCTTGTTTTATGTTATGTTTTAGTTTTAATATTCGTGTTTTGTCCTGTCCTACTGTTATTGTTATTCTAAGTTTTGTCATCACTTTGTATAAACAGTGTATTTAGTGTTATAATATTAGATCTGTATTGGGTAAGGCACACTGTAGGAATAATTTTAAGAACTATTAACACTGAATTACCATTTTTTTAAAGTTTGTTATACGAGTAGTTAAGCGCACTTGAAGTGAAATGACACTAAACTGCGCTATATAAATTCCATGTTATTATTATTATTATTATTATGGTTTATAGGTTGTAAAATTTCACTAGTTGAAGTAGCTAAAAATTAACAAATAGCCATAAAACTAGATGATAAATTTGATAACACTATATAATTAAGAAAATAAGAAATTTAAATACAAACTAAAAAATAAATAAAAAATAACTTAAATAATATAATAGTTATAATATAATTATAATATTATTATATTATTATAACTTGACGATAAACAAAATATTATTTCGAATAATAATATTCCGTTGCCATCTGAATCAGATATGCGCGATTTTTGGACTAAAATTTGGAGTAAAGATATAAAACATAACGAGTCAAGTCCCTGGATAGAAAATGAAGAACTCAATTTTTCAGGCATTGAACAAATGAGTTTTTCTAATATATCGGTTGAATTTTTAACCAAAATTATTAAAAATACTCATAATTGGAAAGCCACGGGTTGCGATTGGATACATAATTTTTGGTACAAACGTCTAACTACTTTACATCCTCTTTTGGCAAAAAAAGTGGGTGTGTCAAGCCTACGCAAGACAGAAGTGAAACTTCTAGTTTCAGCTGATGCTTGGCGTGGCGCAGTTCGCTGGTGTCTGAGAGAGAGGAAAGAAGAGAAGAGAGAGAACGTTCGTGAGCGGCTCCCCCACCTCAACAAGGTTTCACTTCAAAAATGCCACAGCCGAGAATCGAACCTCGCTTAACTGATTGAAAGCCAACCACGCTGAGCACCAACTGTAAGCAAAGCCGCATAAATTGATTATATTATGTAGGTTCTGAAAATATGAGAGCTTGTTATGTTTTATAATGTTACCTACATCACACCCAAAATATAATATATTTTTAAAAATAATGTACAATGTACAGAAATAGAATCCCACACAAGATCGCGTAGTGCGCTCTAGCGAACGGATATTTTATCAGAGGGAGATAGTTTTAATTTTTTTTTCTGTAAATTATTACATATTATCAAAATAAATAAATTAATTAAATAAATGTAATACAATTATCATAATATACGGATTAGATAATAATTTTAATCCAACACAATAACGCAAAGCGCGCTCTAGCGGAGTAATGTTTTATCACAGTGAGATAAGTGTTTTTATTATTTTGCAATATTATTTTCTTTTAAAAAATGTTCTGACCTACTAAAAAATAAGATATTGAATGAAAAAGGCGTTAAAAACAAAAAAATAATGTGCGATGGCCGAGAATCGAACTCGGATCAACTGCTTGGAAGGCAACTATGCTGACCATTACACCACCAACGCCAGTTGTCGGGATGAGCTAAGAAGCATTTATATGTTACTTCAAAACTTTGACTAGATCAAATGAACTTTAATCGGTGGTGGGGGTACCCGCATTTTCGTTTCGGTCATGAGTCGGTTTTACTCCGGTCCTCGAAATTGCATGACGCGCGTAAAGAAGTTTCACTTCAAAAATCTTTCAAAATTTGTCAGTCAACCACAAAATTTTCCAAATTTTCTAACTAAGGGCATTACTTATATGTTGCCCAAAAGCGAAAATATTAATAATCCCTCTCAGTACAGACCCATTACATGTTTACCGACAATATAAAAAATATTAACCTCTTGCTTGACAGATTTAATATATACTCATTTAGATGAAAAAAATATTTTATCTGAACAACAAAAAGGTTGTCGCAGAAAACATATGGGATGTAAAGAACAATAAGTTATTGATTCTGTAATTTTAAAACAGATTCAAACTCGAAAACGTAATTTACATACTTGCTATATAGACTACCAAAAGGCTTTCGATAGTGTCCCGCACTCGTGGCTGATCAAATTATTAAATGTATATAAAATTAACCCCATTATTATTAGCTTTTTGGAAAATATTATGTCCTTTTGGAATACCAATTTACTTATCAATTTAAAAGGTAAGAAAATAGTAATACCGGGCATTTCAATTAAAAGAGGAATTTTTCAAGGAGACTCATTGAGTCCTCTTTGGTTTTGTTTAGCATTGAATCCTCTATCTAAAATGTATTCCTCTCTATCTAAAATGTACTCTCTGAAAAGAATCGTACCTACGAAGCGAAGCGTCGTGCTCTGTCAAGCTATCGTTAATAATAGTAAACAACTTTATAATAAATCCGACGGAAGATAAAACGTAATCGTCGTTAAAAACAACGAAAGTTTAACACGTGGTAGTGTTCTCCAGTGACTTTTTAACATTTTACCATTGTTTTTTTAATAATATAAACTATAAAATTCACTGCATCCCAAACCAAAGTGTTGTGTACAACGGATAAAGTGCGCGGATTGGCCGCTTTAATTATGAGCTCACTATTCAGGGCTCCTATTGGTTGCGTTTGTGTTGTGAATTTGTGATACCCCTTGTTTACAATCGAAACTATCTAAATTCTCTGTATTAAATCCTTTTAAAGTGACAATTGTGCGTTGAAAGAGATTACTCTTATCTCGCAAAATACTTTTTAGTATACATTTGTGTATTTTTTCTTTTAAATAAAATTATCCAGAACCTACAAAAAAACATATCCGATAATTTCGTGAATAAAACAGAAACTTTTCGGTAAAACCGATAGTGGATTTCGTAGATACATTCATAGTGATAAACTGTTTAAAGTTATTTGTGCTCAATTAGTGCAAATATAAAAAAAATCGTGATATAAAAACTCGATACGGCGACTTTTGTTTTGATTTACATAGAGCTAGACCGATTGCCCACCTACGAATTTTCAGGCGCAAAGCTGAACAGAACTAATACTTTGTTTCAAACATTGTTTTTTTTTATGTGTCCTTATAAAGTAGTGTTTAATAATGAATCGTCCTAAAAAACGACACATAAGCACCATGATGTCTCCTAGTCCAGAGGATATAGGAGGAAAGTGCGTCACGATTGAGGATGCGGATGAAAACAGCTCGGTTACGTCATCCAAAGGCTCGGACGTCACCGAAGCGGAATATCCTTGCGCTTCAGGAGTAGATGTGCTCAATGAAACCCAAGCACATTTGACAGCTCTTCAACTTGTGTTAGCAGAGAAGCAATCTAAGGTCTCAAAAGACCAGCAGCTGAGGATCGCTAGAAACGTATCGGAAGTTTTCAGATCCGTATCTCAGCTGTTGTTGGAGCGAGAGACGATGCGTGCGGATTTAGCTACAGTTACAGCACAACTTAGAATGGCAGAAATAAAAATACGCCACGAGAAGAGGGAAAAAAGGCACCTTGAGCAAAAAATCATACAATTAGAATCTGATCTCGGGCCTGTAATGCGGAGAGTGGCAGTGGCAACGGAGGCTACCCTCTCTTTTGCTGACATCGCCCGAAAACAGCCATATGATGCTCACCAACCCCCACCAATCACTCAACAAGGACATCGCGTCGGACCACCAAGACCTGCCGTTTGCATCTTTCCAACGGATGCGGACACCACAAAGGACAGTGACGGTACGAAAAAAATGATTGAAGATACAATTCGGCCATCTGAACTAGGCGTTCGGGTCACGGGAATAAAAAAAATAAGAAATAAAGGCATCCTGATCAATACGGCAACCACGGGCGAACAACAAAAGCTATTAAATGCACCTTGCTTCGACAACTCGAGCAAACTGAAGGCCCGACTACCGTCAAAGCGTCTACCGAGACTGATATTCTTTAATGTTCCCCGGGACCTGACCGACGAAGATTTTTTAAGGATGGCTCTCACTGGTATTCCCAACGTTGAAGACATTGAAGAAACTATTGCAGGCTGTAAACTAAGTCACCTGGCTGGTGCTCGCACAGGTAACGCTTGTCACCGTATCTACGCAGTACCCGCTACCGTACGTAAATTTCTAGTCGAGCAAGAGAAAGTATTTATAAGCTGGACTATTTGCCGCGTCCGAGATTTTATTGGCCTTACTGTCTGCACCAAATGCTACATGATTGGTCACTCATACAAGTATTGCAGAGATACCAAACCCACATGTGGACATTGTGCTCAACAGAATCATACTGGTGAGTCCTGCCCAAATTCCACCATCAAACCAGTTTGCGCGACATGCACCAGATTTGGTAAGCCTGCTGATCACTCAACTGGAGATAGGGACAACTGCCCGGCCTACATCGCTGCACTCAAGAACGACCTTGCAACTATAGATTATGGAGTGTAACATACATGAGCATAAGTGCCTCACCATCGAGAATTATAATCCCGTGACGAACTGCCTACGAATAATGTATATGAACGCGAGAAGCATCCGTAATAAGTTTGATGAGATCGAAGAAAAAGTAAGAAGTTCGCGGTACATTGTACACGTGCTCGTCATTACGGAAACGTGGCTTAAGATTGGAGAGGAAAAGTTTTACTCCCTGAATGGTTACAAAAGTGTTTTTGCTTCTCGCCCCAACGAAGGAGGAGGCGGCGTAGCAATATATGTGATTGATACTATGAAGTGTGCAATTATTGAAAATTTCTCAAATGAAAATTCCTTTTTAGGTATAAAGCTTAGTAGCAGTGATAGGAAACCAGTTAACATCTATGCTATCTATCGAAAACCCAACACAAATATGCAGGATTTTCTAATACATCTAGAAAAAATACTGAACGAAAGTAGACAAGATACATTAATATTCGGAGACTTTAACATTGACATATCCATATCCACACACTCTTCATTAAATTTTTGCAACATCTTACAATCTTACAATTTTTCAATACATAACAAAACATTTCCCACGAGAGTCACTGATACAAGCTGCACCTTAATAGATCACATCTTATCAAATAGGCAAAACATTCAGACTACTATATCGAATATTGATGATCCACTTAGTGACCATAATATACTTATTGTTGATTATAAGAACAATTTTAAAAAATGTTTTAATAATAGAACCAAATCCCGGATTACGAGACCTATCATCAACAGTATGTCAGTAAAATCCTATCTTCTTGATAACAATTTCACGATCAACTTAAGCAACTCAGAAGACCCTTTTAAAAGTTTCAATTATCACATTAAAAAGGCAATAGAATCAGGTACAACTACACCAAAAACAGGATTAAGAAGTCGGGTACAACTGAATACTCCGTGGTTTGATTCCAAATTAAATACATTAATCAAAGAACGAAACCAGATTCACAAGCAGTGGAAACAAGACCCTGGTAATCTTACTCTTGTAACACTTAAAAAGAGATTGAGAAATACCATTACTAATTATAGGCGAAATCTAAAACACAAATATTATGCGAACAGCTTTCAACAAAACCAAAATAACCCCACTAAAACCTGGAAAATCATAAACTCTATTCTATCAAACCGAACACATAAACCAACTAACGAAATAGAATCCCTCGTGGTAAATGACTGCGTAATTAAGGATCCGAGCCAAATAGCATCCGCATTTAATGAGTTTTTTCTCTCAATAGGAAAAAAGCTAGCAGCTACCATTCCGTCATTCCCGGATGACTGTAATACCGTATTTGTGGAACCGAAGGCTTGCCAATCCTTGTACATGGCTAGGACAAACAAAGATGAGGTACTGAGGATCATCTCTAAAACTAAGCTGAAAGCAGCACCGGGACTCGATGGAGTAACACCATCAGTTCTTAAGACTTGTAAAGAAGAATTAGCGGGTCACCTTACAGAACTTTTTAATTGGTCACTGTCCTCGGGAAAGTTTCCAAATGAATTAAAGTTAGCGAAGATAATACCTATACACAAAGGAGACTGTAAAACATGTATCTCTAACTACCGTCCTATATCACTTCTATCGGTTTTTTCAAAAGTATTTGAGACCATAATCAAAGATAGACTCCTAAAATACATATCTGCGAATAATATCCTTACACCACAACAATATGGCTTTCGGAAAAATTCTAGTACTCAATGTGCCGCTTTTGATTTTATCTCCAACCTTCAACAGTATATAGACCAGGGTGAATATGTGGCAGCCATATTTATAGATCTCAAAAAAGCCTTTGATACGGTCGATCATGAAATACTCTTAAAGAAATTGGAATATTTGGGAATTGTTGGGAAGCCCCTAAATCTCCTCCGAAGCTACTTAGATGATAGATTTTGTCTTGTTGAAGTCAAAGGGTTCTCGAGTGGCTTAGGTAAAATCACATGTGGAGTGCCACAGGGATCAATTCTTGGGCCTCTGCTTTTCTTGCTATATGTCAATGACATAACTAAATGTGGTATCTCTGGAAACCTCCAACTTTATGCGGATGACACTGTAATCTATTATCACAGTACAAGCCTGAGTGACCTGGAGTCTCAAATGAATGTAGATGTCTCAATTCTAGCTAATTGGCTGCGTATTAATAAATTGAGCCTCAATATAAAAAAAAACGCACTACCTAACTTTCGGTAATAAGGATTATGTGCCCATGAATATCACACTTGGAACTGAGAAGCTCCAAAATATAGAAGTCACGAAATATTTAGGGCTATTAATAGACTCTAAACTTTCGTGGAATTCCCATGTTGAGCATGTGAAATCTAAAATATCCCCAATAACCGGCGTACTGTACCGACTCCAAGGTCTTCTCTCTACATCTCTACTACGGGCCACATACTATGCGATGATTCACTCCCATCTGAGTTATTTAGTTAGTATCTGGGGCACTATTACTAAAAAACAAATATCAGAAATACAAGTGATTCAAAATCGAGCAATGAGGAATATCTACCGTCTACCGTGGGATATACATATCAAAGATATATATTTAAAGACAAACATACTTCCTTTTACGGTTCTACCTAAATACAATATCACTTGTACAATATTACAAATCATACATAGATCCTCACACACTAACATCAAACCAGCATTTAATTCAGACATACACCAGCACAAAACACGGTCCCAAAATCTAATACACCTAGCATCGTCTACCCACACAACAAAATTTGGTATTAACTCATTACAATATATTGCATATAGACAATACAATGCATTACCTAATGAAATAAAGCAATCAGTAACTAACAAAAAAATATTAGTTAAAACGCTTAAAGATTATTTCCTGAAAATGTTTTTAAACCAGTGAATTTTCGCTCGCTTTCATATGTTGGTTTACTATGTTTCATGTGTATAGATGTCTCTCAGTATTTCTAAAATCTCTAATCTTAACAATGTATTTTTCCTTTTTTATTTATTTTTCTTTTCCTTTTCAATATGTTGTATTTTTTTAAAAGTGTAATATCCTTGTAAAATGTATTTTAGGTATCTGTACTTCCCGTAATGAGTTTTATCTCAACTCATTGGGAATAATGTGTTACTTACCATGTTTTTTGTAATACATTATAAATAAATAAATAAAATAAAAATAAAATGTTAATTAAAAGCAAGTTTGGAATAAAAGTTAAGGGTAATACAAGGGAGAGTAGTACAATTTCGCATTTATTATATATGGATTACATAAAATTATTTTCGAATTCTGAACAAAATTTAGAGAAAATGATCGAGGTAGTTAAAAACTTTTCAGATGATATCAAAATGACTTTTGGTTTAGATAAATGTAGAACGATCCATATAGAGAAAGGCAAAATTGTAGATGGGGACGAGAGTATATTTAGAAATTTCCAAATTACTAGTATGAAAAGGGATGAGGTTTATAAGTATTTAGGATACCCACAATCAAATAGATTAGACCATAGTAGTATTAAAAATGATATAAGGATTAAATTTCAAACTAGGATCAGGAAAATTTTAAAATGCAATCTATCTGCTAAAAATTTAGTAAAAGCAATAAATACTTGGGCAATACCTCTATTAACGTACTCATTTGGCATAATTAAATGGTCTAATACAGATTTAGATAACTTAGAAAGATTAATTAGAACTACGCTAACAAAGTTTAATTGCCATCATCCAAATTCAGCTATAAAACGAGTTAATTTACGTAGAAATTTAGGAGGTAGAGGTATAGTCAAAATAACTTCTTTGAAACATAATCAGGTAGAAATGCTAAGAAATTTTTTCCATAGGAAAGCTCATAGCTCAGAAATGCACAAAATAATTTGCAAGGCAGATAGAAATATTACACCTTTAAATTTATACGATGAGAATGCCAACATTTTTATAAATCCCAACCAGGAACTATTAGATTCCTGGTCAAATAAAATTTTACACGCAAAACACTTCAATTATCTCAACCAAACGTATGTTGACAAAATTTCGTCAAACAAATGGTTGAGTATTGGAGAGTTGAGCGCAGAAATAGAAGGATTTATGCTTGCCATTCAGGATAGAGTCATTAATACTAAAAATTATAGAAAGCATATAATCAAAGAAACAAATCAAATTGATGATTTGTGTAGAAAATGTTTGGCTTTTCCGGAAACTATAGAACATATTATATCGGGATGTTCTATATTAGCACCGTCCGAGTATACATTTAGGCACAATCAAGTTTTAAAAATAATTCACCAAAATTTGGTAATTAAACATAACTTGATTGACTGCCGTAATGTAGTACCATATTATGAATACGAACCAAATTCATTTTTAGAAAACGAATTTTATAAAATATATTATGATAAAACTATAATAACAGAACGAGCGATTAGTCATAATAGACCCGATATAGTTTTACATGACAAAATTAAAAAAATAACTTATATCATTGATGTCGCTATTCCAAATTCCTGTAATATTCAAAAATCTGTTAGTGAAAAAATAAGAAAATACACAGATTTAGGAAATGAAATAAAAAGAATTTGGCATTCTCAGACTATAAAAATATTACCATTCGTTATTTCGGCTACTGGCATTATACCTAGCTCTCTAATTAAAAATTTAGGCGTATTAGATCTATCAAAAAAAATATACATAAAGATGCAAAAGTCGGTCATTTTGAATACATGTAGGATAACAAAAGATTTTTTAAATATTTATGTTGAGGGATCAGTAGGGTTTATAGGCCCTGTTAGAAGTTCTACCGAGCCGAACCCTCTGATATGAAAATATCTGGAGTCGGTGAATTATTTTCCCATTTGATCTCTGGTGAGTTGACGTGTTGTTCTTGTATTGTTTTGTATTTATTTTGCTTATATAATGCCCTTACATAATGTTGATTGACTAGATGATCATTTGTGGAAAAGTGAGTGGAAGGGTTAAGTTTTTCCTTTGGGGAAGATTTAACCCGGACAACTAAATCGGCAGTTAAAAATATTTAAAAAAAAACTTAGAAAAAATAAGATATAAAAATAAAAATGTACTTATTAGGTACGAAATAATAGTAGGTAGGTACAGTACTGGTAGTAAATTGTTCAAAGACCGAGTTGGCAATTTTGTATGATAATGGGTACTTAATAAAATGCAACAACAATAAACGCATATTAGCACATTTCAGGAAGCGGATAATATAACTTCAGAGGATATGTATTTTTTTTAAATATTAAATTATGTTTTATATATTTTTTTATTAATCATTAATCAATTTTCCTAAATTCATAACGTGAATTTAGGAAATTTGAATCAATAAAAATTTCAAATGAGTTTATATAAACAATTATTTGAAAAATGTATCCAATGAAATTAAAACTTGTGATTACCGTTGGGTTTATCTAAAAGTTGTTTGATTATATTATATGCTGAGATAAGCCAAACCACGAGTTAAGGCTAAGCTTAATGCTAAATAACTATTTTGATTAAGCTTTATAAGGAATTGGTGTACATGAAGAATACCAAAAAATATGCTTTGGATAAATTGAGGGTTAAACTATCGTTTCGCTTGAGTGGAATACAAATAATAAAATAAATTACTCAATAAAAATATAAATGTAAACTACAAAAAAAAAACATTTTTCATTAGAAATGTATGAGAACGCGTAAAGAAAACAACTTTAAAAATACAGCATTTCCCACTTCCGTTTTCAAATCGGAGGCGTGTCCCGTTTTAAAAACGGATGGCCAATGGCCCTGTTCACACTACCGTTTTAAAAACGGACCATACTCTACGAAAAAAAATAATTGTCGATTCAACAAAAACATGTTATTTGCTCATTCTTCAGTAATGGTGCGTAATGAACGACGATGAAGCTCTTGTTGTCATGTTGTACTTATTAAAAAGAAGGAAAAAAGTGAAAAGAAAATTTTGGGTACACCCAATCATAGCCGAATGATTTTCTGTAGGAATTTTCCAAGTGTTAATTGGTGAGTTGAGAAGTGATGAACTAAAGTTCTTTAATTATTTTAGAATAATAATGATTGGATTATTTATATAGCGCCGTTTTCACCATGAAAAATCACCTCAAGGGCGCTTAATGGCTTAAGAGAATGTCTATCACTTCCTTTAACCATCTACTGGAATGAGTTTCAGAGAACTTAACATATCAAAATACAAAATTGAGAAAGTGCATTTGTCCTGAAGAAAGGCTATCGATATTTTAAAGTAAGAAAACAATAATAACTCAAATATTTTTTATTATGTGTTTATTAAAATAATAAGCTCTTCCGTGCATCTCATTAAAGCTTTAAAATTTAAAAAAAGTAAACTTAAAAAAATAAAAATAAAAATTTTGATGTACAAAAGTTGTGTACACCAAGTGTTTTGTTTTTATTTGGTTAAAGATAAAATATTACCATACTCTTTCTTCGACCAGCGGTATTAAATTTTCGGGATTTATTTCCTTGGTAATTTTTGGATAGGGCCTGACACGCTTATTACGAATATTTTTTAGAAAAAAACTTTATATTCGCCTTAATTACTATAAAAGAAGACTTTTTGCATTTCGGGCGGCGGAAAATTATGAATTTAAATTTTCAATTGCGTTAACCAAAATTTACTTCGCGAATCGATGCGGCGGCAATCAGCTGCCATTAGGTACGTCACTGTTATGTTGGTATCCCTGATACATTGCGTAGATACGACTATGGCTAACTTCGTGGAAGACAAATGGATTTGTATCACAAACCATGTTACACAAACCTAGCGTAGCCGGTAAACTAGTTGAAAACTGGGATGTTTTTCTTGCCTTGACGCGAGCAGGCGTTATTAAGGGGCACTTTCCTTTGTATCACAAACCATGTTACACAAACCTAGGTATCCCACGAAGATAGCAACGGTCGTATTTAGCTCTTGTTAATGCATCAGTGATACCAACATAACAGTGCGTTCCTAATGTCGCCACATCGATTCGCGGAGTGAATTTTGGTTTTACGCAATTGAAAATCAAAATGCATAATTTTCCGCCGCCCGAAATGCAAAAAGTTTTCTTTTATTGTAATTAAGGCGAATATAAAGTTTTTTTCTAAAAATTATTCGTAATAAGCGTGTCAGGCCCTATCCAAAATTTACCATTTCCTTATCCATTATTGTAGTTTTGATTTATTTACTTAAAAAAATAACCAAATACAAGCACGCAGCGTGCCTGCTTCCTTGCGACAGGGCGCGAGCGGGGAGGGGTCGGGGTTTGGCGGGGACTCTGCCGGAACGACTGGACGACAAGTGTGAACAGCTCCATACAACACTATGAGCGAGCGTGTTCCGACACGATTTGAAAACGGACGCGCTGCGTAGGCGAGCCATCCGACAAAAAATGTCGGATCCGTTTTCAAATCGTGTCGGACAAGTGTGAACAGCTCCATACATCCACTACAGCCACTAGGGCATCCGTTTTTAAAACGGGACCCGCCTCCGATTTGAAAACGGTAGTGGGAACGGGCCCTTACAGCTAAAATTATTTGTGACAGTTTCACTTGATTAACTTTTTTCTTTCTTATAAAATTATTAACAAAATAAATAAAAAACAGTTTTTTGCTTGAAATCAAACGTTTCTAGACTCCGTTTGTCAAGCGATTTTAATGCCTATTACCTAAAATATAAGGGAGTCGGTGAATGTGAGTGGTTTATTTGTGCGGTATTCAGTGTCTTCGTCACGTCTCCTCTACTTTCTTGTCGCCAGTAAATATTATTGCACCGTCCTTCAAAAGTAATTTCTCGCGAACAAGACAATAATGGTGTTAAATGTTTGTCACTTGAGATTATTTCAATAACCAACACATTTCAAGCTAATTTTCTAGTGACGTTTCTTCAACGCTTTGGAAGTGACCACCGCACTTCGCCTTTACGTAAGTAGGTTCTAGTTATATTGACTAAGTTACATCTAAACTCCTTAATTGGTGCTTATTTATTGTAAGCAGAGATGTGCTTTATTTCAAATAAATCCATTTCAAATGGAAATGCAAAATGGGTATTTTACATTTTGCATTTTAAATGTTTTTCTAAAAACCATTTTGCATTTTGCATTTAAATGCTTTTCTCAATGTATTTTCCATTTTAAATGTTTTTTTGCAACATTCTTCCTACTATCTCTACTCATCTTTTTTTCATAAGCCTCAAATATCAGTCGGTCCTCAACCTCGCTATGAGAGATAATTTACATTTGTCAAGTTGCTCTCTGGTAGGAGCCCTGGCATTTGAGTGATCCCATTAAAAAAAAATACTGATTCAAATACTGAACATGGGGCCATGACGCTGTAATATTAAATGTTAGATAGCAGTTTCTATGTTTTTATGTCGTGGTGTTTATGGATTTACCACCATGTAATATGTTTGTTTTACATTGATGTCCATTATTAAATGACAAAATTATTTAAAAATTCTATAATTATTTTAATTATTTGACCTGAGAAACCATTTTGCATTTTCAATGCATTTTGAAAATAGGTATTTTGCATTTTGCATTTGAAATGCTTTTCTAAAACCCATTTTGCATTTTGCATTTTCAAATGGAAAAGTTTTAACCCATTTCCATTTTGCATTTCAAATGGTTTTGGGTACCCATTTAGCACATCTCTGATTGTAAGAATATATCGCTTAACACTTGGTTAGTCTAATTTTACAACATAAATATACCATTCCTAAGAGAAAGTACAGTTATATTCAATTTTCCAATTATGTCCTAAATCCTGTATATAAATTTCGTTAATAAACAATTCGATAAGTAATGTTAATTAAGTGTTAATCTCAAGTGACCTACCAGGTAAGTATTGTACTGTATATTATCTCCATAAATAGTTAAGTAATAACATAGATCACTGTAGAAATGTATTATAAGTTTGTACAGCGCCCTTGAGGTGATTTTGCACAAAAACGGCGCTATACAAGTCATCCGATTATTATTATTATACCAAGAATTTACACACTTTTGGCTTGTAGCTTCCTCTCAAGCAAAGAGTGTGTGAGTTGTATGGCGGTCAACTTGACTCCGTGATCGCTATGATAGGTATAAGACAGAGTTGTATGGCGGTCCGTCCTCTCTGCCTACCCCTGCGTGATGGTCAGTCAACTTGACTCCGTGGTCGCTATGATAGGGATAAGACAGAGTTGTATGGCGGTCCGTCCTCTCTGCCTACCCCTGCGCGGAAACGTGATGGTCAGTCAACTTGACTCCGTGGTCGCTATGATAGGGATAAGACAGAGTTGTATGGCGGTCCGTCCTCTCTGCCTACCCCTGCGCGGAAACGTGATTGTCAGTCAACTTGACTCCGTGATCGCTATAATAGGGATAAGACAGAGTTGTATGGCGGTCCGTCCTCTCTGCCTACCCCTGCGCGGAAACGTGATGGTCAGTCAACTTGACTCCGTGATCGCTATGATAGGGATAAGACAGAGTTGTATGGCGGTCCGTCCTCTCTGCCTACCCCTGCGCGGAAACGTGATGGTCAGTCAACTTGACTCCGTGATCGCTATGATAGGGATAAGACAGAGTTGTATGTCGGTCCGTCCTCTCTGCCTGCCCCTGCGCGGAAACGTGATGGTCAGTCAACTTGACTCCGTGGTCGCTATGATAGGGATAAGACAGAGTTGTAGGGCGGTCCGTCCTCTCTGCCTACCCCTGCGAGGAAGCGTGATGGTCAGTCAACTTCACTCCGTGGTCGCTATGATAGGGATAAGACAGAGTTGTAGGGCGGTCCGTCCTCTCTGCCTACCCCTGCGAGGAAGCGTGATGGTCAGTCAACTTCACTCCGTGGTCGCTATGATAGGGATAAGACAGAGTTGTATGGCGGTCCGTCCTCTCTGCCTACCCCTGCGCGGAAGCGTGATGGTCAGTCAACTTGACTCCGTGATCGCTATAATAGGGATAAGACAGAGTTGTATGGCGGTCCATCCTCTCTGCCTATCCCTGCGTGATGGTCAGTCAACTTGACTCCGTGATCGCTATGATAGGGATAAGACAGAGTTGTATGGCGGTCCATCCTCTCTGCCTACCCCTGCGTGATGGTCAGTCAACTTGACTCCGTGATCGCTATGATAGGGATAAGACAGAGTTGTATGGCGGTCCGTCCTCTCTGCCTACCCCTGCGTGATGGTCAGTCAACTTGACTCCGTGATCGCTATGATAGGGATAAGACAGAGTTGTATGGCGGTCCATCCTCTCTGCCTATCCCTGCGTGATGGTCAGTCAACTTGACTCCGTGATCGCTATGATAGGGATAAGACAGAGTTGTATGGCGGTCCATCCTCTCTGCCTACCCCTGCGTGATGGTCAGTCAACTTGACTCCGTGATCGCTATGATAGGGATAAGACAGAGTTGTATGGCGGTCCATCCTCTCTGCCTATCCCTGCGTGATGGTCAGTCAACTTGACTCCGTGATCGCTATGATAGGGATAAGACAGAGTTGTATGGCGGTCCATCCTCTCTGCCTACCCCTGCGTGATGGTCAGTCAACTTGACTCCGTGATCGCTATGATAGGGATAAGACAGAGTTGTATGGCGGTCCATCCTCTCTGCCTACCCCTGCGTGATGGTCAGTCAACTTGACTCCGTGATCGCTATGATAGGGATAAGACAGAGTTGTATGGCGGTCCGTCCTCTCTGCCTACCCCTGCGTGATGGTCAGTCAACTTGACTCCGTGATCGCTATGATAGGGATAAGACAGAGTTGTATGGCGGTCCATCCTCTCTGCCTATCCCTGCGTGATGGTCAGTCAACTTGACTCCGTGATCGCTATGATAGGGATAAGACAGAGTTGTATGGCGGTCCATCCTCTCTGCCTACCCCTGCGTGATGGTCAGTCAACTTGACTCCGTGATCGCTATGATAGGGATAAGACAGAGTTGTATGGCGGTCCGTCCTCTCTGCCTACCCCTGCGTGATGGTCTATCAACTTGACTTGATTTAGCACTTTTTACACTCCAGACTAACTCACTTTCGTATTTTAACGCACTTCTACGAATATTATCAGCTGGTATAAAAATTGTACGATAAGGGTCGATGTTTTTAGAAGAAAATATAAGATTAATAGGGAGCGAAATGACAAACGTCAGACTTGTGATGATTGTTGTTGTTGTTGTTGTTTTTTTTTTGCTTTGGACGATAGGTTATTAACCCATTTACAGTACAATCTTCTCATTCTCATACTCTTAACATCCGCATCGTATACCATTGCTGATTTTTCTGACGACTTTTTTAAGATAAACAATTCCGTAGTACATTATTTTGATGTCATCCCAAAAATAAGAGTCAAACTTCTCGGTGTCAATTTAGATTTAGACTTTTCGTTTAAAATAAAATAAATAGGACTATAAGCACCGGTTTTTTCAACTAAGACAACTCAAATCTGTCCGAAGAAACCTTAATGCAGAGGCAACAATACTACCTTTCAACTATTACGTTGTCTCACGTCTCGATTACTGCAACGGCATTTATGCCAACCTTCCAAAATATCAAATTGACAAACATCAATCAGTGTTTAATGCAGCAGCACGGCTCATAACCGGGGTCTCCAAATATTCGCACATCTCATAACACCTTCGTAACCTTCACTGGCTTAAGTGCCCTGAAATAATCCAGTACAAATTGTGCTGGATGATGTTTAAATCCATCAATGAAATGGCCCCACCCTACATCTCTGAACTATGCGTCCCGGAAAACACTGGTCTGAGGCAGTCAACTATTAAATCAGCAATATCAGCAGTTGCAGGCAGACTGATGGAACCTAAGCGCAAGCCAAATACTAAGATTGGTGATCGCGCTTTCGGAGCATATCGGCCGAAGGCTTGGAATAAACTCCCTCCGGAACTAAGATCCATAGCAAGTCCAACAGAATTCAGGTCGAAACTGTAAACTTATCTCTCTAAGCTCTCCTGAGAGTAGCATTCTTGTATTGCCTATAATACATCCTAATGACACTTTTCTTATTGGATTTACATTATTCGAAATCTGTTTTATCCCGAGGGACGAATCACGTTTAGGAAGATGAATTCTGATCAAAACCTTGTACTTTATTACTGCCCAGCATTAAATTTGCTACAACCCAAGAAAGAAATGAATGACTAATTGCACGAAAACTTTTAGACGTTATATCAGCAATATTATAATTTCTAAACATTGTTTTGACGAAATACATGATTCATGCAACATCATATTAGTTTCAGTGTTTTCCGCCCCTGATGGATGTGAACCTATATACAGAAGTAGTTATTTATTTATTTTAAAAAACATACGCCACAACATCGTAGTTAAAAGAACAAAGTATAAAGTGATGATAAAGATATTTGCAGGATCAATTCCGTTATTTTTACTTATCTCTAAATATTATATACCTGGAATCGATAATATCAGAATGAGCGATATTAAAAAACATATATTAACATTAGGTCCAATTATAACCCATTTTGTAAACAGAATCTTATTTGAAGCAAAAATTCCAGATGATTTAAAATGTAGTATTATCAGACCCATTTATAAAGGAGGTGATCACACCATTTTGGGTAATTATAGACCAATCAGTATTTTGCCATCCCTCGAAAAAATCCTTGAAAAATACATTCAAATTAAATTAATAAAATATTTGGAAGATTTTTCTATTATTGATACTAACCAATATGGATTCCAAAAAAAAAGGGCACTGAAGTGCTACTTCAAAAGTTTGCCAGCTTGATAAATAATAATTTAAATAATAAACATCATGTATTAGTCTTATTTATAGATTATTCCAAGGCATTTGACACTATTAACCATAAAAAATTGTTGAAAATACTAGAAATCATAGGAATAAGAGGGAAACTTCTAAAGCTATTTGAAAATTATTTGAACAACAGGTGCATGCAAATAAAGCTTTTGAACACTTTAAGTAAAAAAAGAAAAATCTTAGCAGGTGTTCCTCAAGGTTCCATATTAGGTCCTATTTTATATATAATTTATGTATCTTTTATTAAATTTATTTTTAAACATGTAAAACACTTTGTGTACGCGGATGATACTGCATTGGTGTTTTCTTGCAGTGATTTGCAATTATGTATTGAACTTTTACAAAAAGATTACATTGAACTTTTAAAATGGTCTCACGACTCTGGCCTAATCATAAATGCAAAAAAAACTAAATTGATACACATTAGATCACCCAATGCCAAGGTAAATACTATTATACCCGAAATTAAAACACACAATTCAGATTGCCTACATGTTGGTATCCCTGCGTTGTGTACATGTGAAAATATTGAACTGGTTAAAAAATATGTTTATTTAGGTGTTATTATTGATTGTTTTTTCAAATGGGATTTACAGATAAATAAAGTCTGTGAACGACTGAGATCTATTATTAGTAGATTATATAAATTAAAATTTTATGTTCCAATATGCACACTTCGAATAATTTATTTATCACTAGCTGAATCTATCATAAGGTATGGAATTACAGCTTGGGGATTTTCCTCTAAAACAAATATAAATCATGTTCAAGCAGTTCAAAATTCTCTTGTTAAATTATTAGCTCATAAAAGTTTATATGAACAAAGGCATAATGTTCCACACCTTTATCAAAATCTGAAAATCCTCTCGGTAAGAGCAATTATGTGGTATAAAATAATTTTTCAGCACATAAATAGCCCTATGTACATAAATAGACTGGAACACACTTACAATACTCGATTTACATTAAATGAAGGACTAATCGTACCAAAGCATGTAAACAAATATGGAAAAAGAACGCTAGACTACATGATACCAAATTGTTTAAATATGTTACCTGCAGAAATCAAAAAATGTACAAATATAAAAAGAAATTTTTTGTTGAAAAATTGGCTAGCTGAAAGAAATAGTTTGTACTAGACTCTAATACAAACTATTTCTAACTGCATACGCTTTAATTGTTTTTTGTTTTTATTTTTATTGTATTACACCTCTCATGATATGAATGTATACATTTGATATAATCTGTTTAAGTTAAAAGCACCCAATGACAAACTACTTTAAAGTAGTTTATTGGGACTTTTTGATTTTTGTATATTATTTTTGATATTTAATAAAATAAAAAATAAAAATAAAAAAGTTCATTACATTTTAATGGTGTTTTTTCTGGTATTTAGTAGCTAAATTAACTTCCATTTAAGATAATAATAGTTATGTTGTCGGAATTACTTCCAGTAAAGGGAATCGTATTGTATTCTTAGTTTACCTGAAACTGTTCCCATTAAAAGGCAATAAAAGTTCGACGAGATCACAAGGAAAGTGCACATTTCTACCTGGTTTATGTTGTTATGGAAATACCAATAATAAGTATAATCTCTGAAATATTTCGGCCTCATATCTGAAATTAAGTCTTGTATGAAAAGGGCTGCACAGCCGTCACTTTTAAAATATTGCTTTGTCAAGTTATTATACAACATATTACATGATTTTGAAAGAGAATAAACTGGTACCCGCTGTAATATTCAAACTCTAGTTTCTATTTCCTACATTGGTTATGTAATGACTGCACAAGAGTCCCAACTGCATCTCCAATCAGGGTACGCTGTGTGGCCAAGGCTATTGGAGAGGGGAAGGAGATAGAAAAGAGGAAGTTGGTGAGGCCTTCCGATAAACGGTTACATTTAACTTTTAGGAGTATTTTGCGAGTTCCAATTCCGTGTAGTTACAGTCTTTTGGAATATTATGAAGAATTTCGTATCTACTATCATTTGTGGCAAAATTTAAACACACGTTGGATTGCGAATTATTAACAATTCTTTGCTTCAACCACGCATATATACATTTTAAAGGCTAGTATCACATTGAACCGAGTGTTCAAACCCTTTTGTATAGCGTATATATATAATTGTATATCTTAAAAAGGCATATAGAAAAGTCCACGACGATATATTATAAGTCTATCTCCTAAGGATAACCCTCAGCAACACCGGGTACATGTCAGCTACTTAACTATAACAATATCCACATTAAGAATTAAGTATTTATAGCTATCAATAATATAACAATTGGGTTAATTTTCAAATGCGGATGCGAATGGTAGCAGAAGTCGGGGACGCCCGATGAAGACATGGCACGATCAAGTGAATCAGATACTCGAGTCGGGCCATGTCAAGAATCGGAATAATTATAAGAGTATGTATGAGACGATGTATGAATGTGAATGAGGCAAGAAGTGTGCGCCAAGACCGAGTTGTTTGACGTTCCGCCCTCTCTGCCTACCCCTGCGTGGAAACGGCGTGATGGTTATTTAGTTAATTTTAACAAATAGAATGTGCCTATAAGCTATACCCTTTCAATTTTACATGGTGGATTAATTATATTATTTAAGGCGATGCACTACGTTGTAATGCAAAATCATGTATTTTTGGTTTGAAAATTTGGTCGCCTATAAAATGTTTCAGATGCTTTAATTAAATACTGCGAATAGAATACATCTTGGCCTTTGAAATAATCGAGTATTTTTTAGATAAATCTTTTTATAAGCCCAGAAAAAAATAATGTAAAAGGGCTATGAAAACGACTTTAAAGTTCAAAATCTCCTACCTACGAACCCATTTTCGGTTATGATTTTATTGTATAGTGTGGAAAATTAAGTTATTTATAAAATGATAGGAAAAATCTAAATATTTGTGCCTAAACATCCACAAAATAAAATAAAATGCACTTTTTGACCATGTTTTTTTCTTGAATTTAAACCTTATCGCCATCTACGTAAGGGGTGTTATTGATAGCGGCTCGATTTAAAATATTACACGACGTAGTGCATCGCCTTAATTAATTTTACATATAAAATTTGGAATTCTTGTGTAAACCTCAAGTTATAAATAAATTTAAGTATTTTTTTCATAACTTTATCCTTTTCCATTAACTTGAACAGCCCTTTTTTGTTTCTGCATACTGCAATAGCCCCAACTGCCGGGAACCAGTAGGACTATGGACTATGGCTTTGGTGTTGCGAGTATCTTCCACTTTGAAACATGCCCCAAATATCTTGTGTCAATATTATCGTTTAAATGATTTATTCATGAAATAACATTGTGATTCGCAGTTGGGATATGTGTGAGTCATGTATACGGTTTGGGGTTCATTAAAACCTTAAATGCATCCTTTTAAAATAATTTTATTGCTTTTTAATGAGGAGATTTATTTCTTCAACAAATTAACTTTTATTTCTATTAGATATAATAGATTTGACGGGATTACCTCCCGTTCACGGAAGTGTGAGTCATTATGTATTGTGCAGCCTTAGTTTTACAAGAAAGTACTAATTAAAAAGCAATAAAAAGATTGTTTTTGCAAATAAGGACTACAATAGTCAATAGGGCCCGTATTCTAAATTCTAAGAAAAGGATAACAAATTAATAAACATAAGTTAATGATTCCACCTCAGTACAAAGCAAATCTCTTGATTTTATGTAGAATTTACGAAATGTATGTTAAAACGGCGTTGCTGCAAATAAAATAATACGAAAATTTGCTAAAATTGCATTCAATATTATACGGTTATCTTACCGCGACCTCCGGATTAGTATCGGGTTGTTAAGGCGAAGCTTAATGCCAAATCACTATTTTGATTAATCTTTATAACGAATTGGTGGACATTACGAATACCAAAAAATATGCTTTAGATAAATTGAAAGTTTTCCTATCGCTTCGCTTGAGTAGAATACAAATAAAAAATTAAATTAATCAATTAAAAACATAAATGCAAACTACTAAAAAAATATTTTTTCAACTGAAATGTACATTATTATTATAAAAATTATCTGTGACACTTGATTAATTTTTTTGTTTTCTTATAAAATTATTTTCAAAATTAATAAGAACCAGTTTTTTGCTTAAAATCGAACGTTTCTAGACTCCGTTTTTCGAGCGATTTTAATGTTTATTACTTACGATATAAGGTATAACAAGAATATACACATTTTGGCTTGTAGCTTCCTCTTAAAGTGAATACTGTGGGACTATGGAATCCCCAACTTGGATACGTTGTGTAGCTTAAGGAAGTCGGGAGGGTAAGGAGATGGGGTAGAGGAGGGTGGGGAAGAACCAGGCTATTCCGATGTGTTCACTAAATACATCTAAAGTAACAATAATAATAATAATAATTGGATAATTTGTAGAGCACCGTTTTTGTGAAAAATCATAACATTTCTATTCTGGAAGGTGGTCTTTCTCAAGGGCGATACGGAAATGGTCTACCACTCCGGAATGTTTAAGGTAGTCGTTAGGGTAAGGAGATGGGGAGAGAAAGGTGGGGAAGAATCTGGCTATTCCGATCTGGTCACTAAATAATATAATAATGGTTATTGCAGTTAATTCGTAAATTGTTGTTTTCAATTTGTTCCGTATAAATCAACACAATGTACTAAGTAATAATAACCCTATTTGGATAATTTGTGTAGCGCCGTTTTTGTGAAAACTCGCTTCAACTGTTTCTCATTCCTATCTTAGTACTGACTATATTACAGATAATTAACAGAATTCATTCCCAAGCTTATCAAAAAATAATACAACACCATCTGCGTATATTATTTTATGTACTGCATTTGAGTTATGATCGTGCTGCATTATATATAATGTAATATGTTATCATTTAGTTAACAAAGTTACTCACCATCACGCCAGTTCCCGCAGGGGTGGGCAGAGAGAACGGACCGCCAAACAACTCGGTCACACCACACACTACTTGCCTCATTCACATTCATAAACATCTCATGCATACTTTACATTTTATGCACTACAAACGAAATATATCAACGGTAAATTAACGATAAATTAGGTAATGTTATTCAACCTTTAATGTTGCTATATTATATATGTAATATCTGTTCTGTCGCGTTGTAAGTTTAAGTAGGCACCCATAATTTATTTGATTTGGTGGTCAAATCGTACTGAAAAGAATATGTTCAACAACTCTAGCTGGCATTTGATTAAAAATTAAAGTAAATCAAATACTTGTCAGAAATAAGGCGTGTATGAGATAATGCATGAATGTGAATGAAGCAAGTAGCGTGTGCCAATACATAGTTATGTGGCGGTCTGTCCTCTCGCCTACCCCTCCGGAACACACCGGGACACGGTGTGATGGTTAGTTAAGTTTATTAATAATTAGTCAATTAACTATTCAATCGCTGAGAATTTATCAAATTCTCTGAGGAATGATTGCCTTTCCTCGTTTTATCTATCAAAGTAGTGACAAACGTTCTATAATAAATACATAATCAAGTTTTAAAAAATCGAATGTACTATTTAAAATAACATTTAATAATCCGGGCGCCTTTTGACACCGAGCCTCCCGCCCCTAACCGCCCTGTGAGAGGGAGGGGTGAAGTGAAGGGTATAAATAATGTATTTTCCAGGATCTATAGTTAATATCGATCGTAACGCGCTCGAGTCAACATCACAGTTAAACAGTCAATTTTCGTGTTTTTTTATTACATTAAATAGTTTTATAAGGATTATTTACAGTTACAGTTTATTTATATCCAAAGTGTGAAGTGCTCCGCAATTTTCTACAAAAAAACAACTGTTGTGGAAAGTGTCATATAAGCGATGGAGTCAGCAATGAAGATTGGAGTCTCCCACACGTTCTGCGACCTTCCAGCCTCCCCTGCCAGAGAGGCAGATAGAGAACTGCCCATGTTCGAGGCATACCGGCAGTTTCTGAAAACTGGAGCTTTTCTGCAATATTTTCAACTTCCCAGTTATGACATCACCGAAGATCCATTGAGATTTTACCAGTTAACGAGGATTCCTCAGAGACAGGCAGAGCTGCCAAAATTGCATCTGGCAACTCCGTTCCTGGATAATATGTACCAGGAACAGGAGAGGCTGAGAGCTGATTGCTTAAAGCATACCTGCAACATGAACGTGGAAGATGTTATACCAGCCAAAGAAGAAGAGAGGGTTAAGGATTTTTTTGCCATCTACGCAGCTGTGGCATCTAAAGAAACGGACCCAACGGAAGCATCACACGCAGCTGTGGCAAGTGATGCCGCTGAAGAAACGAAACAAATAGAAGCATCACACGCAGCTGTTGCAAGTGATGCCGCTGAAGAAACGAAACAAATGGAAGCATCACACGCAGCTGTGGCAAGTGATGCCGCTGAAGAAACGAAACAAATGGAAGCATCACACGCAGCTGTAGCAAGTGATGCCGCTGAAGAAACGAAACAAATGGAAGCATCACACGCAGCTGTGGCAAGTGATACTTTTAAAGAAACGGATCCAACGGAAGCATCACACGCAGCTGAATCCTCTGATGCAGGGGAGACAACTGATTCCGCTGAAGTTACCGATGACGTTGACGATGTTGACAATGTGGAAGACGTCGAAGAAGCTCCTACTTTTGAGATGTGCGATGACGGCACGATCGTGGTGAGGCATGGTGGGACGGAAAGCCGTCTGCCCTACCAGCGGAATATGGTAAGGGATATGGGTGTGGGGCCGCGGAGCCCCTGGGAGCAGGCTAGACAGGACCGGCGGAACGCGGCTTGCCGCATGAGCCGGGCCCGCGCCAGGCTAGGGGCTACAAGGCCCTATACCTTCAACAAGAGGGCCACCAACAAGTCTCCACCCGAAAAAAAAAACGATTGAAATTATACATGTATATATTTAACATTAGTTTTTTATGTTTATCATAATGTTTCTAAAAAATTCTTACTGTTTTGTTTTGACCTTTTGTTATTTTTCAATATCCATTATTATTATTTAAAATAATTATCCATATTTCCAAACTGCATTCTATTTTGTAAATAAGTGTTAATTTATTTTTTGTTAAGAGCCTTATTATTACAGATTTAGTTATTGCTTAATTTTATTCCTCTAATTATGAATTTTCACATTTAATTATTTTTTTAAAGAAAGACAATTCCCAGGTTACCAAATACCTAGCAATATATTTATTTGAAGTATAAATAAATATTGTTAAAATGTATTATGTGTTATTTATTTATATATTGTTATGTTAGTATAACTAAACTATGGTGTATTAATGTGGTCAATTTTATTGAATATAATATGTGCACCTTTCTAAATGATGTTCCTTATTTCTATGTTGTTTAAACCTTAATTGTACCCCGTATAGTCCAGTCAGTGGGGGATAAAAAAGGGCTCCACCTTGCAAAAGGTTAGGTAGTAGCGATTTTCACATATGTTGTTAAGATTGGGACTCTAAAGAAAAAAAAAAGTTTTCGACCTTGGGGGGGTCGAGCTCGACCCGCCATCTTGGATTGAAGGTGCCAAAATTTGTTTTTTTCAAAATATTATTAAGTGGTTGATTTTACAACCAAATTGTTGAAAGCAAACTTAAAGACAACTAAATTACCTACATTTTTTGTAGAAAGTTTTTTTTGTAAGTCTAATAAGTAACGAGTTACAGCGGTTGAAAGAAGAAAATTTTGACAAAAAATTGTAAAACTCCAGTTTTCTTGATAAATTTTGTAGGAACATATTACACAATATCATTTTAACGTATTTCTACGTTACAATATACTTATATAGCATCATCCGTGTGCTCGATGACGTTGATTTGTTATAGTGGGATCCTAGTCTACAGCTGACTTGGCAACACTGATTGAGTCCTGGTTACAGGACGTTGCCTGGATGCCGTTGCTCGGTCACTCAGTTCATCATATGACGCTGTTTTCATTATTGGCGAAGACGTTGATCTCCTAGTTCTGCTGACAGCATTAGCACCACCCAAAAGTAGTATATATCTTCGCAAACCCGGGAGAGGCAAAACATTTGAAAGACTGTATTCCGCGAATAGTGTGAAATACAAAGAGGCGGCTGAGAATATTCTGTTTCTTCATGCCTTTAGCGGCTGCGATACAACATCGTCCTTCTTCAACCAAGGAAAAACAAAATTTTGTTCGCTTGTGCAAAACGACACAAGACTCAATGCCATGATAGTAATCTTCAAACAACATGATGCAACACCAGAAGACATAGCAGTTGCAGGAACACGCTTTCTTGTTGCTTTGTACGGGGGTGACATGGATAAGGAAACCTTGGAAGAAGTCCGCTACAAACGTTTCGCAAAGTCGACAACAAAAAGCAAATTCGATCTTGCCTCTTTGCCACCAACGAACGACGCTGCACGGTACCATGCATTTAGAACGTACCATCAAGTCCAAAAATGGTATGGAATCCAAAAAAATCCAGAAAACTGGGGCTGGAAACGTGACACCAACGGGCTTGTTCCAGTAAGAATGACAAAGAAACCAGCACCCGAGACTTTATTAAAATTTATTTCATGCAATTGTAAAAAAGGATGCGGCGTTGCATGTAGCTGCAGGAAAGCTGGATTGAAGTGTTCTATTGTATGTGGGTGCTGTAATGGTCAAACATGCCGAAATTCGCCAGAGGTTCACATCGATGTCGATGACGAAGAAGAAGAGATTTTGTCAATGGAAGCCCAGAATCTCAGTATCACAGGCAATGAGTTAGATGATGACATTGATGACGAAGACTGTTATTAAGTAACATAATTTATAGTAACATAATTCATTCAAATGTAACATAATTTCGAAATCTACCATCGCTGGTATATCTTTGGAGTAGACCTACTGGGGATACCACAATAAAAAAAAATGCGAAAAAATCACCAAGTTGGGAATTTCATCATTTTTTAGAAAAATATTCACATTTCCGCCACTGTAACTCGTTACCTATTAGACTAACAAAAAAAAACTCTAATCAAAAAATGTAGGTAATTTAGTTGTCTTTAAGTTTGCCTTCAACAATGTGGTTGTAAAAACGACCACTTCACAATTATTATGAAAAAAACAAATTTTGGCACCTTCAATCCAAGATGGCGGGTCGAGCTCGACCCTCCCAAGGTCGAAAACTTTTTTTTTTCCTTAGAGTCCCAATCTTAACAACATATATCAAAATCGCTACTACCTAACCTTTTGCAAGGTAAAACTCCCCACTGACTGGACTAGTAGCCCTTGGGATGCTTTTGTAGATTTGAAGGAATTAAGGAAATTGAAAGTAGTAACTTTGCAACTCCCACTTTAGAGGTTTAAAACCAAATAAATATATCTTTTAAATATAAAATGGTAGTTAAATATTTTTTGCATATAAATGTATTCTTCACAATACGGGCATTTGCCCAGTATGATATTTTTAATAAAAAAATAAATTCTTTTGCGGAACAACTTCCAAAAACGCATGTCCCGGTGAGAGAACCTGGGTTCAATTCCTAGTTGTTTTTTCTGTGTCTTGTTCTGTTTCATGTTTAATTTAGATTTATTAGTACTATTTTCTTCTTCAATAAAATATATTTCTATCTACCGCACAAGAGTCTCAATTCCGGGATCTATGGCCTCCCCAACACGGGTATTTGAGGCTATATAGGTATATAAAGGTTTTTCTGGCCAAAAACAGTATTATGTTGTGACCTTAGTTTTCTTCTAACTTCCTTCTCATCAAACTGTTTGGTAACATAGAGCCAGAAAAAATTGGTTTTAAAGTCGAAACCCAAGTCTCAAATTAGCGCCATAAAAATATGATTTTTCCAGAAATGCAACTTTTTTCAGATTTTAAGAGTGATTTCGGTTTGAACCATTATTCTGATAGGTATTCCGAAATTTCAGCCATTTGGTACCATAGAGCCTGACAAAATGGCATTTGAATTCAGTCTCCCATAATTTCGCCCATAAGAATGATGATTTTCTCAGAAATGCTACTTTATGCATATTTTATAACTTATATCGCTCAAAGTGTCTCACTTTTCGCTGCTGATTTCCAGATATTTATAATTTTTTTTTCTTCTGTCATTTTCCCTACTATTGTTGTAGTTGTTTAAGAATGGAATGGAGGGAAATTTACTCCCTCTTTCCCAATAAAAGTTGACTCGCCTTCGACTTCACAGTCCCCACCAGCACTTTCTCAACTTCCTCCAACAAAACTTTTATTCTCCTCATTCCCGTGGCCCGTTCATAGTACACACCCAAAAAACTGAGCAAGGAAAAAACATCCACCCTCTTGAATTTGATAAATTCCTATCAAACAGCAAGAATCTTTCGATCAAGCCTGAAGGTGTAAAAGCCGAGGGTCTCTTCTTAATCTCCGCGAATTCCTCTCAGGGTCAGCTGCCAACAGTTTCATCAAAAACATTCTCATTTCATCTAATTCAAAGTTCAAGGCATTTATCCCTACTTTCAATGTCACTCGCATGGGCCTGGTCAGAGGTATCTCGACCGATCTGTCCATCGCAGAAATTCTGTCTTCACTTTCAACCCCCCAACACATTGGCAATCCCATAAAAGCCAGGAGGCTAAATTACAAAGACTCCTCTGAGGGTACAATTTCCTGGGAGCCCTCCCAACCTGTCGTTATCACCTTTGAAGGTCAATCTCTTTCCGTGGTACATTATTTAACAATGTCCGAAAATATATTTTTAAGACTTGATTATAAAACATCACATTCCAAATTACTGTAACTATACGGAATTGGAACTTGCAACAACTCGGTACAAGCCTTTAATCACGAATTAAGAATTGTCAATAATTCGCAATGTAACGTGTGTTTAAATTTTGCCACCAATGATAGTAGATACGAAATTCTTCATCATATTCAAACTATATTTCGTAACTAATCGGAACTCACAAAACACTCCTTAAAGTTAAATGTATCCGTTTATCGGAAGGCCTCACGAACCCTCCTCTTTACTATCTTCTTTCCCTCTCCAATACCCTTACAACTTACCCTATTTGGAGATGCAGTTGGGACTCTTGTGCAGTAATTACATATAAGGGCAGGAACCAATGTATGAAATAGAAAATAGAGTTTGAACATCACAGCAGGTTCCAGTTTATTCTCTTTCAGAATCACGTAATACGTAGTCAAATAACTTGACAACGCAATATTTTAAAAGTGACGGCTGCGCAACTCTTTTCACATAAAACTTATTTTTTGATATGAGACCGATATACTTTTTTTTATTCAAAGGTTATACTTATTATTGGTATTTCCATAACAACATTAGCCAGGGAGAAATGTGCACTTTCCTTGTAATCTCGTCGAACTTTTATTGCCTTTTAATGGGAACAGTTTCAGGTAAGCTAAGAATACAATACGATTCCCTTTACTGGAGATAATTCCGACAACATAACTATTATTATCTAAAATGAAAGTTAATTTAGCTACTAACTACCAGAATTAACACCATTAAAATGTAATTAAGTAATATTTAGAAGGGACGAGATAAGTAAAAATAACGGCATTAGTCCTGCAAATATCTTTATCATCACTTTATACTTTGTTCTTTTAACTACATCCTGGCGTATGTTGTGCCGTATGATAAACAAATAATTACTTCTGTATATAGGATCACATTCATCAGGGCTGGAAAACACTGAAACTAATAACCCTAGTGAGGAGGACTGTGAAAAAAATACAAAAAATATACTTATATTATACTTTAAACCTACATAATGTACAAATTTTGCTATTGATATTAATAAAAAAATAAAAAAAATAAATAAAAAAATATGATATTGAATGAATCGTGTATTTCGTCAAAACAATGTTTAGACATTATAATATTACTGATGTAAAGTATAAAAGTTTTCTTGCAATTAGTCATTCATTGCTTTCTTGGGTTTTAACTAATTTTATGCTGGGCGGTACTACAGTACAAGGTTTTGATCAGAATTCATCTTCCTAATCGTAATTCGTCCCTCGGTATATAAGACAGATTTCGAATAATGTAAATCCAATAAGAAAAGTGTCATTAGAATGTATTATGGGCAATACAAGAATGCTACTTTCAGCAGGTATATTTAACTAAGGGTATGAGAGCTTAGATAGGTACGTTTTTAGTTTCGACCTGACTTCTGTTGAACTTGTTGTGGATCTTAGTTCCGGTGGGAGTTTATTCCAAGCCTTCGGCCCAGATACTCCGAAAGCGCGATCACCAAACTTAGTATTTGGCTTGCGCTTAGGTTCCATTAGTCTGCCTGTAACTGATGATGTTGACTGCCTCAGACCGGTGTTTTCCGGGACGCATAGTTCAGATATGTAGGGTGAGGCCATCTCATTGATGGATTTAAACACCATCCAGCACAATTTGTACTGGATTCTTTCAGGGCACGTGAGCCAGTGAAGGTTTTGAAGGTGTTCGAATATTTGGAGTCCCCGGTTATGAGCCGTGCTGCTGCATTAAACACTGATTGAAGTTTGTCAATTTGATATTTTGGAAGGTTGGCATAAATGCCGTTGCAGTAATCGAGACGTAAGAGTTGATAAGTAGTATTGTTGCCTATGCAGGAAGGTTTCTTCGGAAAGACTTGAGTTGTCTTAGTTGATAAAAACCGGTGCTTACAGTCCTATTTATTTGACTTTACGAAAAGTCCATATCTAAAATGCCCGAGAAGTTTGACTGTTATTTTTGGGATGACATTAAAATAATGTCTATCTATATCTTAAAAAGGAAAAATCAGCAATGGTATATGATGCGGATGTTAAGTGTTTCAAAATGAGAAGATTGTACTGTAAATGGATTAATAACCTATCGTACAGTGCAAAAAATTATTTTAATTTAGTAATATACACGAAGAAATTTTCGTGCGCGGACAAAAATAAATACGAATTTCGAATAAAAAAACTATTTTGTATGAAATTTTTTTCTGGGTTTATTTTTTTGGTGAAAATTTCGAATTACGCGTCCCTGTGTTGGCTCTCTCATTTGGTTGATGCACCAGAATTGTGTGATTTGATTGCGTGTACTGACCTTACTTGACCCTTATACTGACAGGGTTGTAGGATCTGCTCATGAAGGTTTCGCGAACAATGACTAAGTTTGCACCGCCGACCTTACCAGACCAGTTCTCTGCAACCTGTCTCTCTCAGCTGGCATTGTCCACTGAGAATATCAGTAAAACAGACACAGTGCATTGAACTCGTTAAAATGCGTCAAAGTCAAAAGTAAAAGATATATTATAATTGCTAATCAATTGCGCGTGTGGAAAAGTATATAACTTACAATACCGTAGTCCAACTGGCTTAGGGCAGTTGGAACCCTTGCGCAATAAATAAAAGCTTTTAAATTGTCCACAATGAAATAACGTCTCAGCTAGCAGTGACCACCGTGGATAGCAGTCAAACAGACCCAGCATATCGTCACCTTAAAGCAATAGTGGGATATCTTCGAAAAATACACTTTTGAGATAAGTATGCAGTTCGATGTAAAATTTTGAGTTCTACATGATGCATTACTGGGATATTTTGTAAAAAAAAAATTGCCAGTGTTACAAGTAAAATCTCAGTATTGAAATGTTCGGTCACTCAGAGCAACACTGAGATATTGATGTTGTCCCACTGTTGCTTTCAAAAGGTCGTTTAAAATACTGAAATAAATTTATTGTCTCATTGTAGCTCTATAGTTTTCAACATGTTGGGTGATCTTGGAAGAGAAACATAAATAAACTGAAGGTGAATACTGGTCAGGAGTATGTAGCAAAGTCAGGAAAAATACGCAGAGCAAAACAAATTAAGCCTGTACTGTGTACTAATTGTAAATACAAATGTTCTGAATCTGTTTTGGAAGTTGATCGATTAAAATATTTTAATATTTATGATTCCATGAATCCTAGCTAATAGTGGTTATTATTTTGAGAGAGATGGACATAACATACGTATGTGAAAGATTTTTTTATGGCAACCTTAGATATAAGCAATAATACCATAAGCACTGCATTAAAAAAGAAAACAGACAGCTTCCTGCAAAAGGATGATTTAGTTGATGGTGTTACGAACACATCAACAGCTTTAGTAGAGTGGAATCGCACTATTATCGTGCAGGATCATCTCGGATCTCCAAATATCCAAAAGATGTACAATTTGTACAAATAGAAGTGTGTCTCGGTAGGTAATCTCTATGTTACACACTCTACATACAATTCAATACCAAATTCAATATATTTTTAACCAAAAAAGAACCTTTGTGGATTTTGTGTATAATACAACTATAGTACTGCAAATGAGATATTAGAAAAAATAATAATATTCTGAACACATTCAGAATGTAAAGCTATCTCGACAAGAAAAAGATAAAAACATTACCAAAACCACTGATGATACTGTAGTTGCCATTTATGACTTTCAAGCTGTTATGCCGTTGCCAAATGGCAATATATCTATTTTTTTATAAGAGCAAGTTAAACGTTATAACTTCTGTATTTACAATACCAAACACGACAGGGCCATTGTTACATGCGGCATGAGGGTGTAGCTAAAAGATGCGCAATTGAAATATCTACCTGCGTGTACACATTTTTAAAAGACCTTTGCCAAGGGAAACGGGAAGTGATCTTTTATTCTGATAACTGTGTGGCACAGAATAAAAACAATTTTATTTATTTTCTATGTACATGCATGCACTATGAACACTTGATATTCAAATCATTACCCATATATACCTAATTGTTGGGCACTCAGAGAACAAAGGAGACTCCATTCATTATTGCATCGACAGAGAAAAGGTCAGGGTTTTAAAAAAAGGCCTAATATTTATTCCAACGGAGTTAGCGATGATCATAAAGTGTTCCAAGAAGAATGAACCTCGTTATAAGTTATAAGTTAACAGAAATGGAAACAACGGACTTCATTGACTGGAAGAAGGTATGTGAGAAGACTGGAAAAAACTTCTCAATAAACATGGACAAAAATAAATGTATTTGGAATAAAGTTAAGATTTTACAGATCACTAAAGACGAATCGTTAGTTATCAAATACAAAAGCACCTACACCGAGGATCCATTTAATCAGAGCATTAATGTGAGAGAGCGACTAAAGAATGTTCGGAATGAGAATAGTATAATTCTAGGACCAGCTTATACAGTTCCACCTACAATTCCACCGAATAAAAATCGTGATTTCTTATTTGTTTGCCAAAGTGGTGTTATACCAAAAAAAACCTCATAATTTGTTTTGAATTAATTAATACTGCTAATACAGACTGCGATGTACAAGAAGAAAATAACGATGAAGGTTCATTGTAGGTTTCCAGGGAATCAACACATATTTGTTTTATTTTTTTGTTCTTAAAGTTTTCTGTAAAAAAAATTACATACTTTTTATTCTAAAGGTTTTCTGTTATTTTTGATACATACCTACTTTTTATTCTTGGTTTTCTGTTAATTTTGTTACATACTTTTATCCTTAAAGTTTTTCTGTTATTTTTGTTACATACATTATAAAAAGCTTCTCATAAATAAATTTATAAGCACAAATATATATTTTTTTCATTTTTATTCCACCTTACTATCGTCAATTGTCGTATTGACAAACTATAGGAGTGAGTGGGAGTGTACTGTTGAAAATGTATTTATGATTATAAACATCATGGAAAAACATGCAGAAATAAGAATTATTAATTATTTTGAGCAATTATTAATTATTTAAAGCAATTATTAGCCTGAAACAGTCGTACACATTGAAAAAATCTCCCGAGGAATAATTATTAATTCAATTATACATCTAAACTCGTAATATTATTATTATGCTACACTGAGATAATTTGAGATGATTACCAAACACTCCACGCAACAGTGAGATATTTACAGATTTACCTATACTTTGTCAAAATTAGTATGAAAAAATTAATTATTTTTCTATTATTACAATTTTGTGTTGATGTTAAATAATTTACCTCTCTTATACTATATAATTAATCTGCAAGATTAGTTAATTTGATGCTGCTAGAGCTCACGCAAACCTAAAAGTCCTATTATCTCAGAACAGCATTTTTCAAGATATCCCACTATTGCTTTAAGGTGACGATATTCAGTTGTGCAATAATTTGTTTCGCGAATAGGTACCTAATTTCTACGATATACGGTCTGTTTGTGGAAGCGTCATTGCATTTACATCACACTACATCTGAAGTCTGATTTGATTGGGTGATCTGACCTTACTTGACCCTTTTACTGACAGGGTTGTAGGTTCTGCTCGTGGAGGTTTCGCGAACAGTTCTCAAAGCGCATACGGTCAGCGTTACTCAGATTTACTAACAAATACTTTGAAAATATTTTACTTTGTTCGCCAACAGCCACCGTGGATTCGTTCACAAATTCTCCATACCTGAGGCTTTACTATACATACACCCAGTCTTGATCACGGTGGGGTTGTTGAGATTCCAAAGTGCACTGAAGAGCATTGATTTTATCTAAACGTTTCTAGCCTCCCAATTCACTGAGCTTGGGGTGTTTCAAAAGCATCGCCACAAATAGATACACAGGTTCGCCAACATGCTACTTCAACAAAAAATGTTCATTTGTCCATTTCTCCTGAAAAGAGCGACACTCGACCTAAACTTAGCTACTAATAGGATTTTAATAATACTATCCACTGTATGATATTATGTACTTCCGCAAAGGCAGGTCATCCAGTACTCTATACAGAGTGTCCTATCCTGGAGCTGTCAGCCTGTACCGAACTTTCGCCGGAGACCCTGACAGACAAATTTCTGGTACCAGCATTTTCCAGATCCGTCGTTAGAATTTTTTTGACGTGATAGGGAGCGCTGCCTGCACGGAAACCTTCCTTTTATTGGGTTCAGAATGATGTAGTGTCCCTACATATAATTGTTTATCTTATTTATTTATCACCACTTGATTAATGCGATTTTCAATTTTTTTTCGTAAAGGTTTTCTGGCAGATGGAGTACGATGACTCTCACTTCGATAGCGTTACGTGGTTCGAAGTGATAAAACAACAATTTTGTTGAATTTGATGTAATACTTTCTCCTTTGAATCATCTTAGCGCTGCCGTTTTCAATCAAACAATCACTTTTACAAAAAGGTTTTTAAGGTTACGTAATAATATTGTAAATTGCCTAGTAAAAACAGAATAATAGCAATACTCTTCTATCACCTTTGTAAAGCTTTAATATATTGTAATAAACTTGTTCAGAAATTGTATTGCTAAGTTATTGCATCTCCATAAACCAATATTTGAAGAAATTGTAATACTTAGCTATTGTATCTCAATAAACCAATATTTAAAGATAAATTATTTTAAAAATTTGAATTCCTTTGGTAAATTTGAATGTTAGATACGCCATACATTTTCAGGTTTTGAACAAATTGTGATTAGCAAAAATGCACAACTGGTTTTGCTTGTCAGCTGATCACAATGGCACTGATTGGCTATTTGATGACAATGTTACATTTGACTTTCAGCAAAACACCCCAACATAAATTTATTAATTTAATGTCCATTTCTTAGTAATAATATTAAATTATGGCAGGTCGGAGGGAAGGCTTTCTAAGATACCCGCCCTAAATTGTGGCGGCTCAGACGGGATAGGTTAACTGAGTTAAAAATATATAACTTTCCAATGTTTTATAACACAAAACTACGAAAAGTCCTATCAAAATTGTGGAACATGTCAAAATGCAATGTACAAACTTTGGCAAAAATGTCTACATACAAAAAATCACAGCTTCTGGTAAAAATGTAAATAACATTGTGTGGCCAATGTAGCCTTTAATGTACACAGTTGTAATAATAAATAATCTCTACCTTGATTTATTCCTTCCCTACTTTATTTTCACCTATTCTTCTGGTGCACTCTCCTATCGGAGGTTGGCTATTATCAGGACAACCTTCCGTCAGGACAACATTTACCAATATTGAGAGGGCTATAACTGACATCACTTGAAGAAATTGTCAAAACTCATGTACTGATTAACATGCTTTTGGTGGTCGAAAGAGGAACTAACTTCAAAGTATTTACCTATGTATGATGTCCTTTTACATTTATGATTTTACTATGATATTGGGATGGTGGAATAATAGTCAAGCGACTGTAATTAACACAGTGCACTATCCTAAATGTCAGGTGATGACTAAGAGAGACTGTGAGAAACCGCGCAAAATTGACCTTTCAACTCCTAGACAATTAAAGTTACTTCGTTTTCGATATTTCAAGTTTGATCAATTTCACTTGATGTAAGTAAGGAAAAATTGATCTTACTTTCAGCACACCACACTTCAATCGGTTCATCTCTTCAGTGGCGATGATGAACCCTAGCAAAATGTTTGCAACCTCTTGATATCTCATCTGGAAAGGGGTTTCCAACATAAAAAGTGTAATGAACATTATGTCTAAATGTATGAAAGAGATCGCATGATTAGGCCGACATATAAAAGGGTATGTCTGCTTTGTTACTGGGTCTTTTTACCACTAACCTTCCTTCAAGTAACTTGCACAACAGTGCAACAATAAACAGCAGGTGGCTCTACCAGACAATGGTTTTTCTTCTCCATAATATGGTAGAGGAGAGTTGGTGGAGGTCAAAGTGGGATACTGAAGTTTTGGTAGAGGAGAGTTGGTGGAGGTCAAAGTGGGATACTGAAGTTTTGGTAGAGGAGAGTTGGTGGAGGTCAAAGTGGGATACTGAAGTTTTGGTAGAGGAGAGTTGGTGGAGGTCAAAGTGGGATACTGAAGTTTTGGTAGAGGAGAGTTGGTGGAGGTCAAAGTGGGATACTGAAGTTTAGCAGCCAGCCGACTGCATCGGAAGTCACTTGGTTCGGTACAGATGCGCCACGGAGAAACTGGTGAAGGCTTCCACAGTGTGTTTTGTTGTTTGAATATGTCACGTATGCCACTGTGACTGCGCTGGATGCGGTTTAGTGAGGTCCACGTCTTCCGAGGGAGACTTTAGTTTTCTGGCAGTTCCATTCATCCTAAAGTTAAATAGTAGTTTCCTATATATAATTAAACATACTAATTTCAGTTGTGAATCTGTCATTCTGCGAGTGATTGTAACTCTGGTTCAATGAACTCAGATTTGTTTTGAATTTTAGCCGGCTGTCTCACAGTCCGCCGGTAAGGAATCGATGTAAACCCCGTGCAGAAAAGTAAACTTCACTAAAGTAAGGTGACGGTTTGCAGAGCAGCCATTGTGATACTTTTCAGCTTTATGGTTTATGTCGATATTCCTTACCCTTTCCTTATACCCTTACCAACCCATGGTACAACAGGCTGTGTCATTTTCAAAATTGGAACTGATGTGTCAAGAATTCTGCTTGCTTAGTACAGGGTTTTCCAATAAGAGGTGTTATTTTGAATAGCCCGCTATTTCTCTGGATGTTACTTTTAAAGCTGTCATTTTTCGACATTTGACAAGTAGAAACAACGCCATTAATAAAAATGTAACGATACACGCTTCAACAACGCATTTAAATTATTAAAATTCACTTGATTGAATCAAATGCAAATCATCTTTGAGTGATGAGGCCCATTTCCACCTCGGTGGCTTCGTCAACAAGCAAAATTGTCGCATCTGGGGCTCGGAAAACCCAAGAGTTATTGTTGAAAAGTATCTCTATCCTCAACGTGTGACTGTTTGGTGCGGTTTATGGTCCGGCGAAGTCATTGTACCTTACTTTTTCGAAAATGAGGCTGGAGCAACAGTTACGGTGAAGGGATTGCGCTATCGAGAGATGATTAATGATTTTTTATGGCCGGAATTGGATGGTATTGATCTGGACAACGTTTACTTTCAACAAGACAGCGCTACGTGCCACACAAGCAACGAAACCATTGATCTTTTACGATTGAATATCAAAATAACACCTCTTATTGGAAAACCCTGTACATATTTAATAAGCTGGGTACAAAAGCGAATAGAAAAATAAAACAAAGAAAATTATATCTAGTCATTTAATAGTAAAAATTGTATATACAAATTTTTGTGTCTTCCGTTCTGTGTCTATTAACTATGACATGTAACGTATGGTGTGCAGTAATTCATACAAAACTAAAACAATCAATTTATTCTACGTCAAACTGGTACAAGTAGGTACATATAATGTCAAGTGACGGGATGTAAATAGCCAGGTAACTTCAAACCTTCATCTACCCCATCTCAGTACCTTCAGCCCCTAAACATACCCAAATTGGGAGATGCCATAGTCCTTCGGATAGTCTGGACACCTGTGCGGTAATCACATGAAAAATATTTAATACGGGGGTCTGGGGGTAAAGTGCACTAACTTCGGGAGGGGATTCTACATGATAGTCCAAGTAAAAAATTTGAATAATTTTTTTAGAAATTTCAACTTTTTAAGGTACTTTAAGGTACAGGTACAAAAGTTGAATTGTTCGTATGGAGAAAATAAAAAATTTGTATGGAGAAAATAATATTTTTGTATGGAGAAAATAATATTTTTGTATGGAGAAAATATTATTTTTGTATGGAGAAAATAATATTTTTGTTTGGAGAAAATAATATTTTTGTATGGAGAAAATAATATTTTTGTATTGAATAACAATATTTTTGTATGGAGAAAATAATATTTTTGTATGGATAAAATAATATTTTTTTATGGAGAAAATAATATTTTTGTATGGGAAAAAGCAACAGAATTTCTAAAAAAAGTTATTTATTATATTTTACTTATACCTGTCACGTAGAATCACCTCCCGAAGTTAGTGCACTTTACCCCCATTACATATTAATTTGATGAAATGAATATTCTAGTAATAAGTCGAACTGGATTCCCCCTCGGAAGGTTTGAGGGTTCTTTATGTTAATTTTAATTTGCAAGACCAAATTGTCATCAAAGTTCAGGCATATATTTTTTTTTCCTAAAATAATATTTACCTAATCTAATTTCACATTTACTCCAAAACCAGATTTTTTTGTTTTTAAAGTTCATAATAATTATAGGTTGGGGTGTTTTAAAATTCAAATGAATGTAACATTAAATTCATTTGTCATCAAATGGCAAATCAGAGCCATTTTGTTTTTTTTTTTTACATTTGAATGGTCCCTCAAACGCAGTATCTAATTCCGTTTCTGCTTTGGACTTTACCTTTCACATGTGCGTCATATATTCTCCTGCCGAAACCATCTAAGTGTTCCTTTCTTAATCCTACTCATTACGCTTACATCAGTCTTGCATTCTTTACGGTTTTCTCACACGATCATACATCAGTTTTACCACACTTGCGCCTCAGGGATCTTATTTCTACAGCATTCAGTCTATTTTCATCCTTCCTCTGCCAGTTCCATGCCTCACTGCCTTACTTCAGGGTAGGTGCCAGCACTCCTTTTTGCTGTTCACAATTTGTTCAAAAACTGAAATGGACCTAGAATTGACGTTTAAAGGGGGACCATTCGAATGTCAAAAAACCTTAGGATGAGTTGCTTCACAGAAATACAAATGTAACATTGTCGTCAAATGGCCATTTTGATTTCACTATGATGTTGTTAAGCTTGTCAGCTTAGTACAATTTGATAGAAAGCTGAAACGCACCTAGAATCGGCGATTAATGGGGAACTTGATGACTTTGTCACATGTGAATTCCTGCGAAACAATTGACGCTAATGGCGCTGATTTGAAATTTGAATTTTTGTGGAACACTCCTACCTATATTTATATTGTATTTTCGAAAATATATACTTATATATAGAAGAGTGTTTGTGGTAGACAATGGGCGGGTGATGTGGATTTGATTTGTATACAAATCTACAGTTTTATTCCGAGATTAATGAAATTTTGCACACTTAACCGTCAAAACAAAAAGGTCACTTTCTACATTAAATGTCAATTTCACCTAGTTTTATTCAAATAAACATTAAATACAAACTTATTGGTTTTTGCAAACGACCGTGGAAGGTAATATTACGTACTTAACAAAATTGTTTACATTTTCAAATTAAATGACAACTTATAAATATTATATAAATTTGATTGGTATAATTATTATATACAAATATATAGAAATGCTTAAAACTAAGAAGTTATATATTTAATACAAATAATATTTTCACCTCGTATTTCAAATAAAAATACATAATAATTAATTTAATTTATGTAAAGGGTGAAATACAATAATACAATTTTTATAAAAAAACAAACAAAAAAGACTTTTATTTAGGTTTTAAAAATCCCTCGAAAAATATTTCAATTGGTTTGGGTTGTTTAAAACTCTCGTCACATTTGATGACTATCATATCAACAATCAGCGCCATTTTGAATTTTCTACATTTAGATAGTCCCCGTTAGACGCCAATTCTCTATTTAGTTTCAGATATTTACGAAATCGCGATCAACTATCAAACGTAAGTCATGTTGTTATGCTTGCCGAATTTGAACAATGGCTGGAATGAGCCAAGGATCGACGTTTAACGGGTACCATTCAAATTTTAAAAATACTTCATGGTGGCAAAATCAACTTTTGGTGGCAATCACATCTTTACATGGTGGGTAGGGCAAAATTACTATCGTTAGCTTCTAATTCATGAAAAACTAAATTAATTAACTTCTCAAGTGCCAAAAGTACCTACCGGATATGAAAAATGTATATATGTTAAGCACCAACAAATTACAATTGGTAATATGACATTAATACATTCCGTTTGTGTGGTTTTTCTAATCTCGGTACATTACCGCGGTTTTAGGTTACGGGACCAAAGGTGCTCAAAAGGTTGATAGCCTATATTTTATAATTTAAAACAAATAAATAAAATAGCTCGCATAAACGTATTCAGTTTGGTTGGGTGTTTTAGTTTTCTATGAAAAATGCCAGGCAGCCATTCCTCTTAAAAAATGTAACGTCTTTTTTTATTATGATCTTTTACATTATGTTTTTACCACGGTATTTGGATGGAGGAACATTAGTCAACAGACTAATAAATGAACGCAATGTATTATTAACAGGTGGTAATGAAGAGACACTGGACAACCTATCTCTTATATATCTATTTTTTTGTCTCTCTCACAAAAGACATCAAATAAAGAATGATTATATTCGTAAAGATTCATTCTCCCGATTATCATACCTGATGAAAATAACTAACCTCAAAATTAACACAGGTTTGTGCTAACGAAATTAAAGTTACAAAAGTTTTATAATTTAATTGAATACCGCACAAGAGTACCAATTGCTCCCCACTGTTTGGAGTCAGTGGGACTACGGCATCCCCAATTGGGGTGAGGCTGAGCGTAGTGGGAATGGAAGGAGATGAAAAAGAGAAAGGTTGTGAAGTACCTAGCTATTAAAAAATCTGGTCACCAAACACCGATAAAGTCATTTCAAGCAAAGTTAGGATTCTAAATGATGGCCTTCCACCAGGGCGATATCGAGAGTATTTTCCACTCTGGTCGTTCCTAAATATTTACATCTAGAATACATTGTAATATTTGACAACAATTAAAACATACAAATGAGATATTTCTTTTCACTTTTCAAAACATTGTTTTCGAGATTATTTTTAGTTGCAGGTTTTATAATCGTCCCAATCGTATATAATAACAGATGGAGAGTGGGCCATGGAATAACAGAACATATTGATTATGATAATGATTAAGTAATGTACAGTACAAGTATGTATTCACATTATTTAAGGCAATATTCGGATCAGTAATTCCTTGGGCCCTCGTCAAACTATAAAACATCCCGTTTGTACGAACGCAATTAAGTTCCTAAACTATTATATACAGGGTGTACCAAATATTGCCACCGACAAGAAATTAGTACCGTCACGCTTGTACCACATGATACGCATCGACCCTTACTGCTCTGGGATCGGGTATTGTTTTATCTATGAATATAAATAATTATAGACAAAAATGATTATTTAAATTAATGATATAATTTTTATGTATTTGGTATTAATATAATTTATAAATAATCATTGAAAAAACAAAAATGTCCCAAAACAAACACAATACAGTGATAGCCTCTTAAGAAATTTTCCAAGGGACAGGACAACAAAAAACTTCATAAGTGGGATTCAAATTTGGCAATTTTTTTAACAAACATTTGATTTCTAGTATTGTACACATTATTACGTATTTTTAAATTTCATTTGTATTTATACATTTGTATTTTTTTCAAAAATTTTTGCAGACAACAAAGTTATACATTTTATGACTGTTGAAAAGGGGTTCATTTTAGGTACCTATGTTGTGACACTAGTTTCTGTTTATACTGTTTTTACTGTCCAACTTCTAAAACCTCTTAAATGTGATGCAAACAACAAAGTTATACACTTTATGACTGTTGAAAAGGGGTTCATTTTAGGTACCTATCACTAGTTTCTATTTATACTGTTTTTACTGTCCAACTTCTAAAACCTCTTAAATGTGATGCAGACAACAAAGTTGTACATTTTATGACTGTTGAAAAGGGGTTCATTTTAGGTACCTATCACTAGTTTCTATTTATACTGTTTTTACTGTCCAACTTCTAAAACCTCTTAAATGTGATGCAGACAACAAAGTTGTACATTTTATGACTGTTGAAAAGGGGTTCATTTTAGGTACCTATCACTATTTTCGGTTTATACTGTTTTTACTGTCCAACTTCTAAAACCTCTTAAATGTGATGCAGACAACAAAGTATATTTTATGACTGTTGAAAAGGGGTTCATTTTAGGTACCTATCACTAGTTTCGGTTTATACTTTTTTTACTGTCCAACTTCTAAAACCTCTTAAATGTGATGCAGACAACAAAGTTGTACATTTTATGACTGTTGAAAAGGGGTTCATTTTAGGTACCTATCACTATTTTCGGTTTATACTGATTTTACTGTCCGACTTCTAAAACCTCTTAAATGTGATGCAGACAACAAAGTTGTACATTGACTGTTGAAAAGGGGTTCATTTTAGGTACCTATCACTAGTTTCAGTTTATATTGTTTTTACTGTCCAACTTCTAAAACCTCTTAAATGTGATGCAGACAACAAAGTACATTTTATGACTGTTGAAAAGGGGTCCATTTTAGGTACCTATCACTAGTTTCAGTTTATACTGTTTTTACTGTCCAACTTCTAAAACCTCTTAAATGTGATGCAGACAGCAAAGTTGTACATTTTATGACTGTTGAAAAGGGGTCCACACTAGTTTCGGTTTATACTGATTTTACTGTCCAGACTTCTAAAACCTCTTAAATGTGATGCAGACAACAAAGTACATTTTATGACTGTTGAAAAGGGGTCCATTTTAGGTACCTATCACTAGTTTCAGTTTATACTGTTTTTACTGTCCAACTTCTAAAACCTCTTAAATGTGATGCAGACAGCAAAGTTGTACATTTTATGACTGTTGAAAAGGGGTCCACACTAGTTTCGGTTTATACTGATTTTACTGTCCAGACTTCTAAAACCTCTTAAATGTGATGCAGACAACAAAGTACATTTTATGACTGTTGAAAAGGGGTCCATTTTAGGTACCTATCACTAGTTTTGGTTTATACTGTTTTTACTGTCCAACTTCTAAAACCTCTTAAATGTGATGCAGACAACAAAGTTGTACATTTTATGACTGTTGAAAAGGGGTTCATTTTAGGTACCTATCACTAGTTTCAGTTTATCCTGTTTTTACTGTCCAACTTTTAAAACCTCTTATATGTGATGCAGACAACAAAGTTGTACATTTTATGACTGTTGAAAAGGGGTTCATTTTAGGTACCTATCACTAGTTTCAGTTTATACTGTTTTTACTGTCTAACTTCTAAAACCTCTTAAATGTGATGCAGACAACAAAGTACATTTTATGACTGTTGAAAAGGGGTTCATTTTAGGTACCTATCACTAGTTTCAGTTTATACTGTTTTTACTGTCCAACTTCTAAAACCCCTTAAATGTGATGCAGACAATTATAACAAAGGGACATTTTCAGGAATATTTGGCAAATGGTTTTCGTTTGTGATGGATTCGCCGCCAAAATTTTAAAACTTTTTGGAAGGCGGGAAACAGTTTTAGCTTAAACATCTTATGTGGAAAAAAATCATGTTTTTTGCAGTTTTGTATGGAATTTCAAGGGACCGAAAAACAAAACTTCTTAAGTGTGAAAACTTCTTAAGAGGGAACTTCTTAAACGAGTTTCACTGTATTTTCAAGAAATAATAATAATAATAAACTTACATTTTACTAATTGGCATTAAAAATAGCCAAAAATTATATGTCTTGAAAATTTAATCGATTTTTATGTATGTATTTTTGCATCATGTCATTTTTTCGCCAAAATAAAATAAATATTTATTTTAAAACAAAATTGAATTACTATTACCTATTATTTTTATTTAAATTTTTTGTTCTTCTAATATGTTCACTTTTATGCTCACTAAGCCCGTGTTAATAAGTTTAATTTCACCGTTCAGTGTTTTGTGGTAATACACTTAACTCGGCACTTAACACATCATTTTGTGAATTTTCAGGATTTTGCCGAGCCGCTGCTTGGCCGTCTTCATTCCCTTCTTGAATTTGACAACTGAAAAAGATATAAATATTTATTTTAAAAATATATTTATTTATTTATTCATTTTCGGAAAATCGACAGTTTATTATAGTAAAATAAAACCAATTATGGATTTCCTCCTTGTGACTTTACCTCTACTGAGACAGCATAATATGGAATAAGTTATTTAAATTTGTGAGAAAGGAATATGAATTAAAAAATTTATACAAAACAAAAATTATATAAAACGAAAAATTTACAAAACAATACATTTATAGCCATGGAGAGAGGTTGTAGATATAAATCAAATCATAATAGAGATATAAACAATAGAGACATAAACATTATTCACAAACCATCAGAGAAATATTCTTTTATGGACTTCTTGTATTTGGTAAATTCGCAACTGAAAATATCAACCTTGGATAATACGCTATTGTAATTATTGCATAGTCTGTTCAGGCAAGAATTCTGCTTAGAGTTCGTTTTGCTTTGATCAACCCTGAACAGGACACAAGAGCGTGTTGAACGCGCAGGTACATTGAATGGAATCTTGTTTAGCAACTCTGGGCATTGAATATTATTGTTAACTACTTTATACAGGAATAGTGCATCCTTATGATGCCTTCGTACACTCATATACCGACGAGACAAAATATAAAATGCTGTAAAACCGCCGAATCCACCATTATGTATTTCACCATTTTTTCCCATGCTTTTAGCTTTCAGTTACCGACATTGCCCTACCTGGTACATACTTGTTTGAGGCAATATTGAATATTACTATTTCTATATATTGTCTATGGTCAACTGGAAATGTCTATAGTCACAGATATTTAACCTGTTGAAGACCAGAGCATAAAATAGAAAAGTGGAAAATAAAGTTTTATTAGCAAAAACAATGCTGCTTTTGTGTATCGAAGCATTAAGGTCAAAATCGCATCACAAATAATTCTAACAAGGATAATATTAGAATGCTCGCATGTTCAGCGCCCTTGAGGTGTTTTTGCACAAAAACGGCGCTATACAAGTCATCCAAGTATTATTATTATTATTCTCCGGAGACCCATCGGCAGTCCACTGGTTAAGAAATGTTAACACTCAGACTACACAATACAAAACATTATCTAGAATATTCCAGGAGAGGAACATTAGTGACATCTTTCAGTATTCGATAGAAGCTAATCAACCTAGCGACTAAACATATCAGCTGATTGCGGTAAGTTCAAAATAATTCGTTTTAATTGATAAAAATCACCTACAGCTACCCAAATTCGGGAAGTTATCGCTCAAGGGCATTTAACGGTGCAACCCAAATTTGGGTAGCTATCGCTCGAGTGAATAAGATTCCCACAAAAGACATCTCTGGGTCATCGATGTCAAGTGGGAATGCTGCGTTTATTTTAGAAGTATTTCAAGAGTAGGTGTTCAAGTCTATACATATACGGATGAATGTGTTGTAACAGACCTTTGGGTGTGGTGGGAGACGGGAGAATGTGCTGTACCGGAACGGGCCTTAATGGTTTGAGAGATCTCTTCTTTCTGTAAGGTTTCTTGAGACTGGTAAGCGCCTGCAAAAAAAACCACAATTAAACATTCTAATTTCGATTGTTGTGCATGGGTAAGTTGGTAAGAAATGTGAAATTTTTCCGCGTAATGCGTAACATTATTCAATTTCAATGAACTACTTATCGATAAAATAGGTAAATACCATAGACATATGAATATTAGTAGACCGGCCCTAAGTGATTAAAAGCGTATTATCCCAGGGTGGCCACAAAAAACGGATTTCAAAATTCCCTGATAATTCCAGGTTTTCCAGGGCAGTTTCTATATTTTTCCCTGATATGTTTTATTTGGTATAAGGACATATCGTTCAAAATTTTATTTTTGAAACACGATTTTAAATAAAGGGAATTCCGTCATCTAAAGCATTTATTATTTCCTTGCACCACAATGATCTATTCAAAACAAAATACACTTATTACAAATTTATGATATTTCGCCTGAAGACAATTTGTGTACAAATGAAAAGACCAGACAAAAATAGACAAATAAACAAAAGTAAGTACAGTAGAACCCCGATAATTCGAAAAAACGCGTAATTCGAAATTTTCGCTAAAAAAATTTACGCAGAAAAATTTTTTCATACAAGAATTTTTTTAATTCGAAATTCGTTAATTCGTAATTCGAAATTTATTTTTGTCCGCGCACGAAAATTTGTTCGTGAAATTCGAAAAAATTTGATTTTTGCGAAAATAAATCATAATATTTCGTAAAACTGATCTAAAAAAAACGCCGAAAAATGTATTTCTACGTGGTTATACATCGTCCTAATTAGTATTATTATTTTGTAAATCTGAATCGATTTACACTGGAATGTTGTATTTTTTCAAATTTATTTCGAATATCCGAGTTTGAAGGGCCGAGAAAATACGTTTTACGCGGATATATGTCGTAGTTTTACGAGTTTACGCCAAATATCTGTATTTAAAGGGTCGGCCGCGACGAAACTCGGCCGCGAAATTTCGATTTACGCGTAAATGTATCGTATATTTGAATTTAAATAGCCCGCCGCGACGGAAATCGGACGCGAAATTTCAATTTACGCGGAAATATATCTTATTTTTACTAACTTTACTTCGAATATCCGAGTTAAAAAATACGGCGCGACGGAAATCGGCCGAAAAATTTCGATTCACGCCGAAATATGACATATTTTTACGAATTTACTTCAAATATCTGAACTTAAAAGGCCGGCCGCGACGAAAAACTGCCGATAAAATTCGATTTACGCGGAAATATTTCATATTTTTACGAATTTACATCAAATATCTTAATTTAAAGGGTCGGCCGCGACGGAAATCGGCCGCGCATTCTCGATTTACACGGAAATATATCGTATTTTTTTCGAATCTGAATTTAAAGAGCCGGCCACGACGGAATACGGCCGCGAATTCTCGTTTAACGAGGAAATATATCGTATTTTTACGAATTTAAATTCAGATATTTGAAATAATGGGCCGGCTGCGACGGAAAATTACCGCGAAATCTCGATTTACGCGGAAATATATCGTATTTTTACGAATATCTCAATTTAAAGGGTAGGCCCCGACCGAAATCGGAAGCGAAATCTCGATTTACGCGTGAATATATAGCATTTTTACGAATTTATTGCGAATATCTGAATTTAAAGGGCCCGCCGCTACGGTAATCGGCCGCGAAAATAAAGAAATAATAGGTATTAATACGAATTTATAGCTAAAATACCACCCGGATTTGAAGAGGCGGACGAGAAAATCGATGTTCGGCGTATATATTTTTTTTTTCATAAAAATTTGAATTACGTGGGAATTCGTTAATTCGAAATTTGATTTTTGATGTCCCGTGGATTTCAAATTAACGAGGTTCTACTGTATTGACACTTTGTAAAAATGTTGATAATGATGATCTTTAAATTTTATTACGACCGTACTGGGTGTCCGACCCTTTTGACACTTTTTTGTAACTTTGCTAGGTTTTTCTTTACAGATTTCGCACCTACATAGTATAGGGGAAAAACCAAGGCGGGTGGTTTACGACATGATTGTGTTGCAAGGGCTATTTACGAAAATAATAATAAAAAAATACCTACTTATCTAGTTTGTCTTTGTCGGCATATCTTTTGTTACATACGCCGCAAGTAAAAGTAATAAAACACAACTTTGGGACTTCACAAATCGTAAATAACGAATTTCGTTTTATTTTTGGAATTCCCTGATATTTTAAGAATATTTCAAAATTCCCTGACATTTCCCTGATAATTCCCGGTTCGGTAAAATTCCCTGATAATTCCCGGTTTTCCCGGTTTTCCAGGTCTGTGGCCACCCTGTATCCCCACTCCCCATACCGGTTCCATTGGAGCCGGCTGAGCTCGCGTATGGCCTCAAGTGAAATTTGAAAACGTGAAGTCATCATTCTTGTGCGAACTATGGTCGAGGCATCATCGGTTCATTTTACGAAATAACACGGCAAAATGTTGACTTGTGATATGAAAACTTGTAAAAATAGATGTGAAAAAGAGAATAAACCCAATTGTCGTATTACATTCCATAAGTAAGCATTATTTTACTTTATTTTAAGCTTATTCACACCGTATTATATGGATCAGTTTTAGAAACATATACTATCACATCACAATGTAGCGATTCTCAAGTGTGCTCATCGTTGTTTACTGGGGTAAGTAAATTATGAAACATTTGTAAAAGTGTCTTAACTAAATACTCTGAAACTAACTACGACTCTGCAAACAGAAGAAATTTACTTTGCCGAATTTGGACTTCGCAAATTAGTTCATAACGTGGCGAGTAATTTGCGCTCCCATGTAAAAATGTCTATTCATTCAAAAGCAGATTTTACTTTTAAGAAGTAAATGGTGATATTATAATGCGAGATGCCTATTTACTGTCAGATTGATTTATTGACGAATCACAGTCAGCTTCACTCCCTTCGTTCTTCAACAGTTGATTTTACCCCTCGCCATTATCTTCTCGTCTATTAATTCCTATGTCTGTGGTAAATACATACAAACATTATTTTATGAATTAATAATTCTTTATTCGAAATGCGAATTTATTTTGTATAAAATGTTTGACAGATGCTTAAATGAATAAATATAGTGAAGATACGATACTGAACTAGGTCCGGGGGACATTCTTTAGCGGCCTGTTCAAATACACATTCTTTGAATGGCTATTCTTTTCATTAGCGTTGCTACAGTTTTTCTTCAAATGATACAAATGTAACGTGTCTTGTATTTTTATAATGTTATTGGAAATATTTTTTTAATATGTAAATACTTTTTCCAGCTTCGTAAATCCTACAATGTGATTGTTGACGGGTCTGCGCTAGGTTATTATATTAGCAGAAACTTAAATGTGGATTTTTCACATAAATGGGTCTAGACAAATTATCAAATTATTATAGATACCCATTTGTGTCTCAGTAGGACTATATAAAAGGAATTTAAATGACAATTTAGTCTCCTTTAACGGAAGCCATCTTCCCAACAAGCTTTCCATTGACACCGGGGCTCTCAGAAGCTGGGTGTACTGTATAGGGCCTGTACAGTACACCCAGAATTTGAATTTTGAATTTGGCAGCCATCTCTGGTCCGGAGCCCCAAAATACCTAAAAAAAACCCTTGACTCTGTGCAGAAACGGGCGGTCCGTTTGATAGATTCCCCAATCTTAACAAACGGACTGCAATCTTTAGAGCACAGGCGTCGGGTAGGTATGCTGTCCTTGTTCTATCGGTATTACAATGGAAGATGCTCTGAGGAACTAGCGTCATTGATCCATTCGGCACCGGTGCGTAGTTGGGATACACGCCAAACGCGCGCCCAACATTTGTACACGGTTGACATTTGTCACATGAGAACGGGTCGCTTCTACGATTCGTTCTTAAGTTCAACAGCTCGGCTGTGGAACGAACTGCCGGCCTCTGTGTTTCCTCCCTCCTACAACATGGGACTCTTCAAGACCCATGTTCACTCCTTCCTCTCCACAAAAAGACCCTCCACACAGCATCCCCAAAGATGACATAGGCCCTGAGGGAAATTATTTTCTTCAGGGCCTCCTGTGTGGAGTTAATATAAAAAATAAAAAAAAGTTACTTTAATAGTGCACAACTGCTGACCCTGTCCAAATCACAAGTGCGCCCACTGTTGAATTAGAGAGTCCCACTTGCAGGTGCGAATGCTGTACTTGTTCCACCAGTATTTCAATGGAAGATGCTCCGAGGAACCAGAGTCATTAATTTCTTCAGCACAGTCAGGAAACACACTAAACGTGTATCCCAGCATATGGACACAGTTGACATTTGTCACATGAGAACATGTAGCTTTCTATGACTCGTTATTCTGTTGAACAGTTAGGCTATGGAATGATTTGCAAATACTCAATACAACAGCATCCCTAAAAAAAATTGTATGGTAACTCACAGCAGGTTCTCTGAGTGGTGTGGAGGTTAGCATGGGCGCAAGCGTCGCCGCCCTGAGGGGGGTGGGGGGAGTGTGGGGCACGGGTAGGTGGTGCGAGGGGGTGGGGGGCAGTTGGGGAATGGCGCTGGCAGGGGGGGAGGCGAGAAGGGGGGCGATGGGAGAGGGGGTAACCACGACGGGGGGAACCTGGAAAGTAAAAAATTATGGTTATAATTAAATAAAAAGATAACATAAAATAAAAATTTTGTGTGGAATATGAAATGTATAATGTAGAGATGAGATGATTCTTGATTGGATAAATCAATAGAATGGAATCTTGCAAGTGGAAATTAACCCACTTCCCGACATCCGATCGAGCTGAAACTCGGCAGATAGGCTCACTGTGGATAACAATCCATTCAATCAACGCATGATGGCAATCACGCATACACATATACGCATTTCTCTGAAATTGGATGACATTATATTTCAAAATATACAGCAGTTAATATATAGAATAAAGCTTGGTCCTATGATTTGGCTTAGCTGTTAGGGTGTTCACTCAATCCCTAGGCAGGAAGGTTCAATTCTCAGTCAAAAACCAAAAAAAATAATAATTTTAAAGTTTTGAAAAACATTTTAAAATTTCAGAGCAAAGAAAAAACATTGGTTTTTACGGGTTGATTTTATATTATTGAGTTAGTTATTTCATGGTATTTAAACTAACATCACAAGGTTATTTTATATTATTGAGTTACATAGTTATTTTATGGTATTTAACTCACATCAGAAGGTTATTTTATATTATTGAGTTAATTATTTCATGGTATTTAAACTAACATCACAAGGTTATTTTTTTAACATTTTTAAAACTGAGGAAATGAAAAATGAATGGAATAATTGAATTTTCCAGTACCTCGAATTGATTTTCAATCAAAATAAAAACATTAATTTGAAAAGTTTACTGTAAAACTGCATTTGATTTACATTCATACATATCTACTCTTCTGTTATTCTCTCGACTCTTGAGAAATTGAGTTTTTGGTTTGCTTGATTGTGTCGTCTCTTCCTCGGGCGTCCCCGACTATTCTACCATTATTTCTCAATCTTATTCATTACACTTACATCTGTCTTGCATTCTTTACGGATCTCCACATTGACACGGTAATACCCACATGAGGCCTCAGTGATCTCATTTGTACAACATTCAGTTTACTTCCATCCTTCCTCTGCCATACTTTAGGGTTGGTATCAGCACTCCATTGTGAACTGCTGCTAGTTTCGCTTCTTTCGACAATGTTTGTATTTCTTTCAAAGGTATAGCTGAGGTTCACATTCAGGCACAAACCTGTGCGGTCTCCTCCTGATGTACACCGCGCAACCTGGCTGCGCGGAGGGCGGCCTGGACGGCCTCGCGCCGCGATCCCCTCCGCGCGGGGCGGTTCAGCCGCGGCAGCAATCGGCCGAGGCGACCGCGGGGAGACCACGATTCATCCTCCCTAAAAATATTCACAAAATTATTCTAAATTAATGCAAAACTAAAGAAAAAGTTACATAGTAATATTTCTCTTTAAGCCCACCTCGGATGGTGATACATATTTATACATATATTTTCATCATAAAAAGTATAAATTTTTGTTGTTCTAACGACCATTTCATTTTTTTTAATAGAGACGGCTGTCAGGTAACTGTCAAATTACGTAAATGAAATGGATTTTTTAAAATATGGATTTAACTGATAGAACAATTTTGGGAGGTATTTCTCCAAGACGTCAAACACCCTTAGAGACTTTTTGAGAGATATATCTTCCAGCCTACTCACAAAAGTCATGCTATCTCATTTTGTATTACGGTGAGATACATGATTTAAACAGTGTTAAAAAGAAAAAAACATCACGCATTGTATTTTCATTTAAAGTTTACCGTAGTGGCTTTAGAAAATTTGAAATAATTCTATGAAACAATTTTTAGCATTTGAAAAATATTTGTCAAGTTTGCAAATTTTTTAATAAATATTTTTATATAAAACGAAAAAAAGTGTAGTGACAATGACTTTTATACTGTTTTTAGTTTCGTGTGTTACGTATTCGTATTTACATTTTACACAATGAAAACCATCGGTAAGTGTGATGTATGGTAATACGGTTGAGTATTTAAGCGATAGATGGCGCTAGTCATAAAGCTTACTCCAGAGTCCGACAGGTGTCGCTAGAGTGTAACAATTACTTGTGAGATAATATTGACAGGGAACAAGCTTCTCGAACCAGAGAATTACCAACCCTCGGGTAATGAACAGTGTAGCTAAATCCAGACCTATTATTTGTAACGTAAATAAACACAATTATAAGTAGAACCTTTTACTTTTTAACAAAGAGTTCCCAACACTTAAATCTACAAAGTAAGGCAGATATAACAGTAAGCGACATAATAATTGCATATGAAAAGAAAGAGTCTTTCTTCTGCTTTCAAGAATGGTATTTTATTTTGAAATACATTCAAAGACAGCCAATATATATATATAGCCAATAATGGAATGTGATGCGATATCTCTCACCTGTCAGTCCTGTCAAGTCCGAGGGCGGAGTGAGGATACTTCTTCTTGTGAGATCTGTTGAGCGGAGTCTTCCTGGAGGAGGAGGCATTCAGCTCATCTTCTTCATCAGAAGACATGTCCAGAGAGGGGTACACTGCAATGTTCAATATTCCAATGTTATTCACGAGCAACCAAACACATACAATGTACACTACCACCCGGGGTCCTAGCATGACGTACGACCAAAGTCATTAATTGCACACATTAACTATACAACTAATAAGGCTTTAAAGATGCTTGGCTTCCGTTGCAGAACTTCAACTGATTTTAAGTCCTTAGGTTGTATGAGAACCCTCTATATTTCATTAGTCAGAAGTCAAGTGGAAGTCAAAACGAATTTATGAACAGAACCTGCAACTGGTACAACAAAAAACTTGCACATATAGACATACATGCTGACATATTCACTGCTAGTTACTAATGAATAGCACAAAATCATGATGATTAAACATTGTGCCTTATTTAAATTGCTAATTTATTATTTATTAATTTCAGTTCCCTCATCCCTTTCTTCCCGCTACAACGCCAAAACCTGTCTCTCACTCCCACCCACATCCGCCCTGTATACTTATAAACACATATATACTTGTATAATGCATTATATTGGTTTATTACATTTGTTCTACTTCGAAGGCAAAGAATAGCTGAATCAACAATCAGACTACAATGTATTACGAAACACAAATTGAAATATCGACCATTAATACTGCGATACGAAAACTGCTGATAAGACGAATCTGAAGGAATGCAGGGTGATGCAAAACATTCATACAATGAACCGAGTCAGCGATCCTGCGGGTTCGATGTCCAGACGCTTTGCTACAACCCGTGTAAGACAAGAACAAAGGAATCATCACTTATATAAGCAGAGGAGGACCTAAGTACTTGCATCATTCCACCCAACAAGTCCGATACGGCATAACGTTATTCTGTTTGTAATTAATTTGTTTCAACAATAAATCTGTTAAATCTTCTGCTGAGTTTCCTGACTATTCTCTTTGGCGTAGAGAAGCATCCAACTTTCTACAGGTACGTAAATTTTAAGCTCAAAATTCCGATTGAATACATTAATTAGGTCAGTTTGATGAATCAATTGCATCTAACAACACTGTTTGAAAGGAGAATTATGTCAGACTTGGTTGTGTTACACAGAATCAAACAACTTAATTGACAGTCCTGCCATCATTGCCACAATTAAATTCCATGTGACGACTAGGAACACAAGACATTCTTCTGCAATACATACACAACCAACTATCAGACACACTCACTAACCAATAGGAAGCATGATATAGGCAACAAGTTTGGGGGTACTATTGATTTATTTATTGACTCCATTTATAGAATTAAGTGTAATCTATACCTTTCCACTTTGTTGAATTCTACAAATTAAAGCAGCGTTGGTAATGTAGTTTTAGTGATTTGTCTTATTTTTTATATAATAATAACATGGCATTTATATAGCGCAGTTTAGTGTCATTTCACTTAAAGTGCGATATATGTATATTGTTTTATGTTACTGTTACATGTTTTACTAATGCATCTGATAATGATAATGATTCTGATGCATCCTATTACTCGTAATCACTCACAATATAATCTAACGGCATAATTATAAGATTTACCGTATTCATCGTCTCGGTGGACCGCTCTAATGGGTGGTGCTTCGGTGGCGGGCACGGACCTCCGAGAGGGTAGGGGATCCGCTCTGGCTAACCCGTAACTCTGGCCAATGGACAGCATTCCGGCTACTGCGTCGCGTTCCCTGATAAAGTTCATGAGTTGTGATATAAACATAATTATATGTGTATCTTTTTATCTACATATTACTGTCTTCAGGACTCTTATGCTCGGCTGCAGATCAACTTCTCCGCTATTGAAACACGAGTCTCTTATAACAAATAAATACATTTTAAAATTTAGGTTTCATTATACGCATATTACACAATTATATACTAAATTTATTATTATACAAAATGGCAGATAGTTCAAGTTGCGTCCCGGTCCTGAAAAGGCCATTCAGAATTGACACTCCACACATGTCATTTGGGGATGCTGTGTGGATGGTCTTTTTGAGGAAAGGAAGGAGTGAACGTGGGTATTGAAGAGACCCATGTTGTAAGAGGGAGGAAACACAGAAGCCGTCAAATTGTTCCAAAGCCGAGCTGTTGAACTCAAGAATGAGTCGTAGAAACGTCCCGTTTTTACGTGACAAATCGTAGCTCCAGTTCGGTTTTATCCAACAGACCAAAACGTAAATCGGGAGAAATAGCGCTTCAAAGTTTTTTTTACCAAAAACGCATATACAATGAAATTAGCTCAATTCTAAGCTTACTAAAATGATTTAAAGTGATTTAAAATTATTATTTTTAAGTAAAATTCGTTCCAAATGTTTAAAATTACGCCGAAAATACGTTTTTAATTTGGATGTAGGACAAAGTGTTGGATAAACACGCTCGGAATGTTGTTTAATTTTGGTGAACTTAAGACAAACTTTGTCTTGTAAACACTTTTTTTTTTCACTTGTATCGTATAAATAAATGCTTTCTGAGAAAAACTGCATTCTTAACTCAATTTCGTCAAAAATGGTCTGTTGGACAAAAACGAACTAGAGAGACGAAATGTCAACAGTGTTTTCCGACTATGCACCGGTGCCGAAGGGATCAATGAGCCTAGATCCTCAGACCATCTTCCATAAGGAACAAGGACAGCATTCCCACCTGACACCTGTGCTCTAAAATTGCAATCCGTGTGTTAAGACAGGGGAATCTGGGAAAAGGGAATCAGAAGGACTGACTTAAAGTGTTTATTTCAGGTACTAGCTGCCCCGCCACGCGTCGCTATGGCTCAGTCTGTCTGTGCGGATAGAGAAACAATGGCACGTGTTGCTTTTACGTCCAACAAACATTGCTGTTTTTCAAAAAAAGAATGTTTGTCAAAAATTTGGCGCTGTTTTTCAAAAAAATGCATGCTTTTACCTGTCACAGGTGACAACTATATAATATAGGAATATAAAAACACACGCTTATTTGGTCAGCAGTTGTGTACTATTAAAGTATCCGCGTCCAGCTTCTGAAATGGCTTTCGCCGTGTTTGGTGACCAGATGTAAAAAGCAGAGTACATCTAAACCTTCCCCTCCCTTCTGCCTTCAGCCTCATAACATACCCCAACTTGGGATGCCGCAATCCCACTGTTGTAAGTGTCAACTTACTGGTTATCGGAAGACCCGGTGAAGACGGATGCCTGCAGCAGGGATTCGATGCCATTTTTCGGAGCCAAGAAGTTTCCAGGAATAACGGGCTTCTCCTCTTGTCTGAACACGTGCGCTGGAATAACAACAAAATTATACACCAATAAGTAATCTATATTTATGTGCATACATGATTTGAAACTATCAAGGCCAAAAGTATTATCATGGTTTTTTGGGTATTCTGCCGTGTCGCGCTTACTCTTTTCTTAGGTAACGTTTCGGACATCATTACAGTGTCAGCATCAACATCAGGGCTTTAAATCCCGGCGTGCGCAAATTAATTTTATTTGATTAATTTGTGTTATTTCACAATTCATTCATTAAAAATAATATAAAGGGTTTTCCAATAAGAGGTATTATTTTGATATTCAATCGTAAAAGATCAATGGTTTCGTTGCTTGTGTGGCACGTAGCGCCGTCTTGTTGAAAGTAAACGTTGTCCAGATCAATACCATCCAATTCCGGCCATAAAAAATCATTAATCATCTCTCGATAGCGCAATCCATTCACCGTAACTGTTGCTCCAGCCTCATTTTCAAAAAAGTAAGGTCCAATGACTCCGCCGGACCATAAACCGCACCAAACAGTCACACGTTGAGGATAAAGAGGCTTTTCAACAATAACTCTTGGGTTTTCCGAGCCCCAAATGTGACAATTTTGCTTGTTGACGAAGCCACCGAGGTGGAAATGGGCATCATCACTCAAGATGATTTGCATTTGATTCACTCGAGTGAATTTTAATAATTTTAATGCGTTGTTGAAGCGTGTATCGTTCCATTTTTATTAATGGCGTAGTTTCTACTTGTCAAATGTTAAAAAATGACAGTTCCAAAAGTAACATCTACCGAAATAGCGGGCTATTCAAAATAACACCTCTTATTGGAAAACCCTGTATATACTTGCGACACATTCAGGAGTGGAAGATACTCCCAGTATCGACCTGGTGTAAGACCACCATTCAGATTTGAAACGTTGCTTGAAATTGCTTTTGCCATGTTTGGTGACCAAATCTGAATAGCCAGGTACTTCCCCACCTTAATCTTTCCAATCTCCAATTCCTCTCCCCACTACCTTTGGGGAGGCCATAGTCTAAAGGCGGTTGAGAGCAGTTGGGCTGAGTGCGTGTATGTGTACCTATGGGTCTGAATTGTGTTAATAAGCGGAGCGTTGTGAGCAGGGTCAATTGGTTCTCTTAGGTCAATTGTACCCCCCAAAATTATAAGACAACAATAATAATAAATTATGTGCGTCAAAACAACTAGTCTTATTCTTAATTTATTTGAAATGTACCACGAAACAGCAGAGCCGCGAGCGGCAGCGCGAGTGCGAGCTGTGACATCTATTGTCTCTAATTGAAGCTTTCATTCGCAAGTCCATTCGATTCGCTGGGTCAATTTAAAGAATGTCCCCGACTTTGGCATCTGCTGTCTCTATGCGCACCATAGAATAAACGAGATGGCACTACGTCTTTCATCTAACTAAAAATTAGGTACAGAAGAAAGCTTAGGAACGCTTAGGTATGGCCGTGAGGGAGACAGCACGATGAATATTACATGTTTTAAAGAGATGGTGACATAAACATATGTCGGTTTTTCATTTTACACGCTTGTCGTGTGTGGAACAATGGTGGTTTTTCAATTGCAGTTCGGGAAAGGTTTGGAATAATTACTTATGTTGTCATCGATGTAGAATAAAGCTGAAGAATAAAACACAACAAAAAACGTAAAAGATGATTGTTAAATAGAATCGCAAGTTTAAATTTAAATAGAATTGATAAACATCACGTCGCTTCGCACCACGGAACCACCATACTCTTAGCTTTGCACCCAGTATCTTTGGATACTGCGGACGGGCGTTTCAAACTCTTATTTTATTTACTTTAATATTGTGCACAACTACATTAAAACGTAATCTCCTTAAAATAATTTCCCGTAAGTACATGGATTGTGTACTTATTTCCAATGTAATATATTAACACAATATGTATTTTGAGTCGCGTATCACATGACGTACCTACCTACAAATTGATATAGATAATAATATATGGGCATTTTTCACAATATCTAATAAAGACTAGTCACACATTTTTTTTCAAATGAACTACCACGCCTGGAGATAGAGGTTTTGGTTGTATGATGTTTTGTTAGTTAGGTTAGGTGGGTTTTTGTTTATCATCACTTTTCTTCTGTATTTTGTTTTGTCATGGAACCGTTCAAACTGATAATAAAGAACCGAATGAGGTGTAACACCCACCTGGAATTGTGATCTTGATGCCCTTAGCCTCCTTTGGCTTCCTGCGCCCCTTGTTGGCCGAGGGGGGTGGCGGCGGGGTGGCCTCGTCTATGTACAGCGCCCCCGAGTCGTCCAGATCCTCGTAGTCGTAGATGGACTGGCGGGGGTCTGTGCGGCGCCGGGTGGGGCGCTCCGTGCGGCGGGGAGTCACGGGGGTGGTGGGGGGATTCTACAAACAATACTAGATTAGTACATATAATATATATATTATTCCCTGGTTATCAAATAACTAGGGATCGAGGTGAAGTTAGCTGCGTTCCATTTTATGACTATGCAATCTTGTTCTAACTACTAAACTAACTATCTAACTATCCTCTTCATCTTGGATAATGTTGCTTATGCAATGATGGAGGATTAAGTTAATTAATTAGCAGAAGATTGAGTTGCCTAAATGACGACCAGTAGCAATTGTCCTCTCAGCAACTAACTGGAAATATCGGTTCTTGAACAGGTAATCAATGAAGGGTTCGAAAGATCAATGTCACAAGGCACGCCATCATCAGCCTGTCTGGGGCCTAGGAGCCGAAAGGCCTCATAAATCGGTTTAGATCACACCTGTAGTAGGGATTAGCTGTTTTAATATTTAACATCAAGAGTAATTATAATCAAACATATTAATTTCGGTTATCTGTGATGTGAAATATTCCTGCGTAAATTTGCATAGAAATTTTCAAAATCGGAACTGATGATTGTGTGAATTCATACAAGCAATAAAGTGTGTAACAATTAAGAAAATTATTTAATTAGTAATTTTATATTTGAAATGTGTATTACTTTTGTTTAAATTTTTGACAAATGAATTTTCAAGTATACTAATGACAATGAGTTCATTCTAAAGGTAAATTTCTGATGTCTTCGTATATAATTACAGTCAAACTTGGTTATAACGAGCACGAGGGGACCAACTAAATTTGCTCCATATAGCCGTTAATCTTTATATCCAAATAGGTTTTTTTAAAGTCGTATGTACCTACCTAAATGCCTCTACTATCAATATATTCGCAAATGTGCAGTATATTTTCAAAATACGAGTAGGTATTACCTATTAACAAAATAATTTGGAAAAATACACTTATATTACTCAAATTTATTATCAATGATTTTTTTAAGATTTTGCTTTCATGCTTCTCAATTTCCTCTTCAAAATAATCAACACATTATAACTATCATTACCTGGTTCAAGGCTTCCAAGAAAAATATCACTAAATTGTATATCTTTTTATCACTAGTTTGTGCGCGCTGTACCTACTACCTACCGCTTGTAAAATTGCACTCGTCATAAATGCGGGATTGTTTTGGTTTTCGGCTGTAAAAAATTATTTGTCACAAACCAGTGATGCACAACCCGCAGCCCCATTCTTGCGGCCCGCGTGTCAATTTCATACGGGCCGTATGGCCCGTATTCTCTACTTGGTATACCGATATTTCTCTACTTGGCTGTAGAGAAATATCTCAATGTTTGGGGTAATTCTTGAAAACCCTGGCTGAGAACATTTTTTATAGAATTTTGGTTAATTTATGCTGCATTTCCTAAATGGAACCAAATTTGAAGAACCGGTTTTTAAAACACAAAGATCAACAGAAACCTTAAAGTTGAAAAAGTTGTGCATCACTGGCATAAATTTACCCCGTGCAGGGATGTACTCGTAACTAGGTACCTTCACAAACATATTTATTGGTTTTTAAAACAAAATTGACGATGAGTTGTAATACAAAAGAAGATGTAAAAAGGGAACCAACGTGCGAAGCTCAAATTTCGCAGATTTTATGACAATTTTACATTGTGCCCGATGGATAGCAAACGGTTCACATAACCGACAATCTTACACAGGTAGTGCCATAAAAATTATGAATCCGTCCCTAACGGGATAGGAAATTCCCGCCCCTTTGTTTGTTACTACTTACTTCCAGAATAATTCTTGAATAATTTCCTACTACTTTTTAGACCCAGCGACCCATTCATGTATTCAGAAATTGTGTTGACAAAATTATTTACTCAGTATATCAGTGAATCTACCTCGCTATAACATTCAACAATTATATGAAGATAAGCCTGAACTAAAATATGGTTTTGTAATTGCTCATTATAGCCGTGAACTCGCTATTACCGTGATCGTTATAACCAAGTTCGACTGTATATAAAAAAAATTAACAAGATTTGTTTCTAAAAGGCAATGATACTGAGTAAAACATTTTATAAAATTTAAATACTTTCAGCTTCATAAATCCTACAATCAACAAGTAAAAATAAAATATAAATACTTTCAGCTTCATAAATCCTACAATCAACAAGTAAAAATAAAATATAAATACTTTCAGCTTCATAAATCCTACAATCAACAAGTAAAAATAAAATATAAATACTTTCAGCTTCATAAATCCTACAATCAACAAGTAAAAATAAAATTATAACTTACATAAGCCGGTGGTGGTAAGCTTGTCTCCATAACGTGCGTATTGACAGTGTCATAAACCAATATATTCTGCACGTGTTCTTGTCCCAAAATCCTTCCGCTGCGATCAACATTCTCTTTTTTCACGTCCAAAAGGTGTTCAGACTTGTACAAATTCCCCTTGAGATCGACGTAATCGTACACCTGACTCTCGCTTACGTATTCCGTCATCTCCATCCTCCCTTGTGCAGTATTCCCGGACTTGACGTCGTCCTGCATCAACCGGTATCCCTCGGTTCCGGTCAAAACGGTAGAATCGTCTCCGCTGAACGGCGACGCGCCGTCCTGCGCTCTCATCCCCTGCGAATAAGGATCGGAATTGTTCGCAAAAGAGCTTGCCAAGTGAAATTGGGTCTTAACATCTTCTATCTTGACCTGATCGGCAAACGGAACCACTTTATTTTGGACGGTATTATATTCATTGATGGATTTCGTCGGGGAATAGTCCGGCAAAATTCCGTTGTTTTTGCGATCTATGACGTATTCTGGGTCATAATTGTTGTCTTGTTGCACGATTTGCGTGGTAGTGTTGTTGTGTATGTCTTCGTTTGCGTACATTCCCGGTCCGTACAACATCCCGTTTCCGTCGTACGGGATTTGCGCACTGACATACGAGGTTACCGTCGAATGCGAGGTGCCTGGCATGGTTAAATTTTCATTTGTGAATAGGATTTGTTCGTCTGTTGAGTCGTTTATGTTGTTTTTGACTTGGCTCTTTGATATGGTCCAATGGTTGGAGGGTTTTTGTTGTTGCCGTAGTTGACTGGTGGATGAATTGCCGATGAGGTGGGATTTGAGGATAGAATGCTCGGTGGTGGCATAGTCGGGGGGAGGGCCGTGGTTTGGAGGGGGGCGGGGGGAACCATCCATTGATGTTGAAGGGGGGGAGCTGAAAATAAATATTAAACTTATTAATATTTTAATTTCATCAAAGATACTAATTTCGTTTAACTGTGTTGATATGCTATGAAATATTCCTGATTTAATTTTTCAAGTTTATCAAAAGTGTGAGGAATACTTGTAGCAATATCTCTGCACGGGAATAAGATATGGAGTAGAATTAAAGTCCATGTAATGTAGTTTTTTAACAGTAACATTGTGTTATACAGTTGTGAATGGTGGAAGGAGTCGGAGACGCCAGAAAAAGACATTAGCAAAAGTGAAGCATTGCGGGGTACACTAGTATTTTATAAATACTTTCAGCTTCACAAATCTTACAATTAAGGCGATGCACTACGTCGTGTAGTATTTTAAATTAAGCCGCTATCAATAACAACCCTTACGTAGATGGCGATAAGGTTTAAATTCCCGCTTAACACCATCCGCCTGTTTTGATTTATGCAAGAAAAAAACATGGCAAAAAAGTGCCTTTTATTTTATTTTGTGGATGTTCAGGCATAAATATTTCATTTTTTTTCGATCATTTTATAAATAGCTTAATTTGCCACATTATACAATAAAATCATAACCGAAAATGGGTTCGTAAGTAGGATATTTTGACCTTTAAAGCAGTTTTCATAGGCCTTATACATTATTTTTTTCTGAGGTTATAAAAAGACTTATCTAAAAAATACTCGATTATTTCAAAGGCCGAGATGTATTCTACTTGCAGTATTTAATTAAAGCATCTGAAACATTTCTAAGCGACCAAATTTTCAAACCAAAAACACATGATTTTGCATTACTACGTATTGCATCGCCTTAAAATATATTGTGATTTTGCACGAGTCTGCTAATTACATATAACAATGCATTGTCGTATTTGCAACGAATCGATTACCATCTCCTAATGCTTGGATAAAATAATTTTGTTTACAGGGCAAAATATCACTTCAAGAGCGCAAACCTTGCATTGACAAATGTTCTTATAGCCCCTTCCTTAACCAACTTCCAATACAATTTGTACAGAAGCCTGTAGAGGTGAGCATCGCGAATGAAGCAACAGCACAAACCTCAACTGGAAACAATTTGAGTATCTTACACTTTTAATGTCTACAGAGGTAGGCAGAGAGGGTAGGCTGCCACACAACTCTGTTGCAACACATACTCCATGCTACATTTACATACTCTGTTTACCATGGCCTGGCCTGCGATTCTGGAGTTAAACGATCAACTGTTTTCGTATGCGCCGTCTTCAAGTGAAAAACTACTAGTCGTCGCGACTAACTTTTTCGAATGTTTCAATTTTACGTATTCTTGAGCGTCGAACGGTCGAAGTTGGTAGAAGAGATGATTATATTGGCACCCCTGTGAATATTGTCTATGTTCCTGATGTTTTTGAGATTTCTATGGTGTGACTGTCAAACAGACAACAGTTATTCGTTATTCAAAACAGAAATGGCTGCGGGACATATTACAAATTGCCAAAAGCAACTCTTAACCTTCCAGCGGGCGCGCTGTCGTAAAATTTACGACAAACGCGCCTTATCGCTTCCCCCACTCTTACCACTTAGTCATAAGCATCAAGCTTCGAGATATGCTAGAGTCAAATCAAATCAAATCAAACTTCAATCATTTACCGCAATATATAAGTGCTGAATTACGGGATCAAAGTGAATTACGGTCGGGCAGTTGAACCGATAACAGAAGAAGAAAATAGAAGCTTTCCAAAATGCGGTGTTTGTCGGTTATGTGCACTGGATAAGAAAAGATCCTCAGCATCAATGAAGTGTTGCCGTTGCCTTCCTTTACATGCAAGAACCATTCTTCAGATGAGGTGCTTTGTAACAATTGAAAGGATGAGAATTTTGATTCTGACTAAATAAGTCGATAAAATATTTGTTTTGAAACATTAACATGTTTAGAGTGTTGCTTCGTTTTTTTTTTTTTTGAGAAAGTCAACAAATTTATGTTTTTAAGTGCTGCCTATTATCATTTTTCATAACCTTAAAGAAATTCACCAACATTTTTGTAAAGAAAACACCACTTACATGGAGAAAACTCGATGACGTAAAATTTACGACAAGCGCCCGCTCAAGGGAAATTTCTCAACGCGCCCGCTGGAAGGTTAATTGAGCTTGTAAGCTCCGATAAAGACTTAGTAAGTGGGAAATTTTCACCCACTTTTACATTTGCGGAATCCGCGCGGTAAAACAAAAATTGACAGCTAGACTAGATTTTGACAGCCAATTCCATAGAAACGCCAACAACCTACCACTCGCTGCCCTGTTTCTACTGGTTATACCCAGTAGTTGTCGTGTGGAATGACTTTTGACGTTTGGCGTCGAAGTATGTACCTTCAACCAATTTGGGGAATAGCAACGACGACCAACGTACGTACTTTCGACGGCGATTACGAGCGCCCTCGATTCAGGAATAGAGCCCCAGGACTGAGCATTGGGCATGTAGAGCGGATGAAAAGAGAAAGGAGTATAAGAATATATGTTATGAATGCGAGTGGCAGAAGAAGTCAGGGATGCCTGAGGAAGACACGGCACGATTAAGTGACGATCAAACATAATTTATCCCCAATGAGTCTGGCAAAATTTTGAAAATATCTCAAAACCAAATTTAATATTGAAAATTAGTAGAAACACTTGTACAAAATTAGCTTGAACAAGAATTCAATGCGTTAAAAACCTAGCTTTGTACACTGCACACTGCAGTGCACCTCAAGATAGTCATAAGTTCACTGTTATTTTATTTTTAATGATAAACTAATGTTAAGACAAGGTTTTTATGCATAGCATAAAGGATAACGAATAATTCAGGATTCATATGTCTTATCAGTGGCGGCCGCTGCCCTAAAAAGGTGGTGGTTCACTGACAATCCAAAATAAAAACAATATGACAAACATATGTAAATGTAAAGTAGATGAATTGTGCTTTTTCGACTTCTCTGATAGATGCGTTAAATCATTAATCCCACTCAACCTCCAAGTTGCATCTCCACCAAACACAAGACACGAAAAACAAAAAAAAACGATTAACTATGTCACAACCACACAACCAAAAAGCTTTATCATTAAGTTTTTTTTTGTCAAACACTCGAGTAAAAGCTCTTGATTTAGATTTACACTCTTGCTTAATCACGAGCACTGGGCGAGGTGGACCGGAATTTTTTAATTAATAATTTATTTTCAAACAAACTGTTATTATTTCTTTTTTTTTTTTTTTTTTTTTTTTTTCACTTGTAGCAAACACTTTGTGGGTATACATAATTATAATAATTAAAATAAAATAACTTTGTTTAAATACCACTTTATTGTATATATTTATAACCAACCGGTTTCAGTTCAGCCCGAACCTTCATCAGGGTTAATAAAAACATATTAAATTAATTACAGAGGTGTATGGGTACTTATAGTTAAGCTGGAAGAGGGAGAGAGAACATCAACTTTGGTGGGGGTGGAAGACTTAGGTAGGAGAGAGGGGGTAAACATAGGTGCAGGAAATGGAAATATATTTAAAATGGGGCTGTTTGTTAAATCTAATTGTTTATTTAGTAAATTGATTTTATTTACTTTAAGGGATTTTTTTATCTCGAGTGCTTCTAAATTGTTGAGGCGTAGACCTATCCCGTTTCTATGTAATACTTCTACACCTGAAGGCTTATGAAATGAGTGATCTTTATCTATTAAATGTGTTGCAAATTCCGAAAAACCTATGTTGTTTAAGCATCTCAAGTGCTCAACTACCCGCGTTTGAACATTTCTTGCAGTTTTACCAATGTAAAATGCTTCGCAGTCGTTACATTTAAGTTTATAGATGCCAGAATGACTTAAATTATTTTCTTTATCTTTTGAGTTAATTAAAAGTTTACCTAGTTTTAATTAACTCAAAAGATAAAGAAAATAATTTAAGTCATTCTGGCATCTATAAACTTAAATGTAACGACTGCGAAGCATTTTACATTGGTAAAACTGCAAGAAATGTTCAAACGCGGGTAGTTGAGCACTTGAGATGCTTAAACAACATAGGTTTTTCGGAATTTGCAACACATTTAATAGATAAAGATCACTCATTTCATAAGCCTTCAGGTGTAGAAGTATTACATAGAAACGGGATAGGTCTACGCCTCAACAATTTAGAAGCACTCGAGATAAAAAAATCCCTTAAAGTAAATAAAATCAATTTACTAAATAAACAATTAGATTTAACAAACAGCCCCATTTTAAATATATTTCCATTTCCTGCACCTATGTTTACCCCCTCTCTCCTACCTAAGTCTTCCACCCCCACCAAAGTTGATGTTCTCTCTCCCTCTTCCAGCTTAACTATAAGTACCCATACACCTCTGTAATTAATTTAATATGTTTTTATTAACCCTGATGAAGGTTCGGGCTGAACTGAAACCGGTTGGTTATAAATATATACAATAAAGTGGTATTTAAACAAAGTTATTTTATTTTAATTATTATAAATATGTTATTATTTCTTATATATTTGACACTGATTACACTCATTTTTATTTCTTATGAACTTACAAATTAAAAGGATTAAGTTCAGCATTTAGCTTGATTAAATTACTCGATAAATCAATACCAAAACAATCACAATAATTACGTCACGGCTCGCGATAACGACGTTAGCTGATCTGTGATCCATTTTGTCCACTATCGATGAAGTTCCAAGTTCGACGAACTTCGGATGTTTTCGTGTAACCTCGGGTCAAGGTTCATCAATCTGTAATCCTCGGCAATCATCGGGTTATGTCGGCGGCGTGTGACACACGAAAATCAGTGAATTCCTGGTACAAATGGGTAGATTGACGAGCTTGCAGTCTTTTAAAAAATACATACAAAAACGTATTTTCGTTCGTTTGCAAATCTGTGCACACGGGGGATTTGAGCGCCGCGCGGCGGACATACTTTATACTTGGAGAGATTAAAATCGCTCTCCTTGATAATATTCATTGCATTGTATTGGTAAGTAATATTTTTAAATGATTTTTATAGATTTTATAGTCTTCAGTAAGATATTATAAATTAATTTTAGCCATTACAATTTAGATAGTGCTGCACACGAACGCACTATGCGACCAGCCACCACTGTGTCTTATACTGATTTATAAATGTGGAAATTCTAACTATACAATTGTAAATGTTCTCCAAAATGCCCTGGAAAGAATCTCAGACTTGTGATGTCACCAAAGAAACCATTCATCTGTTCTGAATGCAATTACTAATGTTATCCAAATTGACCCTGGTAATAAATTATATCTTTGCGATTCTTTCAAGGATAAAGAAACCATCCTGTCACTTCGAATGCAATCAACAATGTCCTCAAAAGTTGTTTTGACAGCATCGCCATTCCATTGTAAGAATATTATGTACTAAATACACAATTTGGCTGTCCTGAAATGGGAATCCTTCCCAGTTGGACAGACAAAGGTTCATTTTGTTTTGTATTGTTTGTAATTTATTTATAAATAAAATAAATAAATAAAAATTATAAACAATAATTAGTCGCCTGAAATATCAATACAACTTGAAAATATCTCCCGAGTAAAAATAAATGCCGCCAACGGGAATTGAACGCGTGCCTTCCGATGTCCGGTCAGGTGCTCTGATATTTATTGATATTTCAGGCGACTAAATATTGCTTATAATTATTTATAATTTCACTGGACTGCAAATATAGCCATCCACACAGTAGGAGTTAATATAATACTACAATACGTATCAAATAATATTTGAATGTTAGGTATATGTATTAGAAATAAATAATAATAACTATTATATAATATGCCATGGCCAGGTCAGGGGTCAGGATAAAAGACAAGTATGTATGAGACGATGTATAAATATGAATGAAAAAAGGAGTGTGTTCCAAGACAGAGTTGTGTGACGGTCCATCCTATCTGCTTACCCCTGCGGTCAAAAGGTACGATGGTTGGTTAGTTACTATAAATAATTTAAAAAATATAAGCTTACCCTAATTTGATCTTCAATACGGCGCCCCCTCTTTCATTACTCGTCAATTCGGTGTACGGATTCTTTTTCTGTCTGCCGTCGTGTTCCATACTTTCTCCGGGCACGCGATAGTCATTCTCCCCTCGATAGTCATTCTCACCCCCGAACGAATCCTGACTGTCGTAGCCCTGGCTGTAGCTCGCCATGCCCGATCGGCACGCCAAGTTCGCTATGTTGTTGAGTTCGGCATCCTCGGAATCCTGGCTCGAGTTGGAGAACATGTGGTTCGAGTCCGGCACGTGCATTATCGGCTTCGGCAACGTGAGTTTGAGAGATTTTTTCGGCATCGGCGGGAGGCTCGCAGAATGCTGGTTGTACAAAGTCCGCGGGTTTGTCAGGTCGTAGTTCATCGGGGGTTCGGGGAGGTGTTTCGAGTTGGACACGGAAGCGAAATGGCGGTCTTGTTGGGGAGATACTTTCAGAGGCTTCGCTTCCTAGAAAAACCAAAGCAGTTGGGTTTTAACAGCAATCGAAATGTTTTCATTTATTTAATTTAACTCCACAGAGTCTTGAAGAGACCCATGTTATAGGGTGGAAACGCAGAGGCAGGCAAATCATCCCACAGCCGAGCTGTTGAACGAGTTGAAGAATGAGTTGTAGAAGCATGTGACAAATGTCAACCATATCATGTATTGTTTCCTGACTGTGCACCGGTGCCAAAGGGATCAATGACGCTAGTTCCTCGGAGCATCTTCCATTGAAATACTGGAAGAATAAGGACAGCATTCTCGCCTACCGTCTGTGCTCTGAACATTACAATCCGTTTATTAAGATGGGGGAATCAAATAGACCACCTGTTTCTGCAGAGGCAAGGGTTTTTTTTTAGGTATTTTGGGACTTCAGACATACTTCAGATGGCTACCAAATTCTAAAGTGGGCGCATTTAAGATTTGTACAGGGTCAGCAGTAAGTAGTCGGGTATTTTTGTGCCTTTTAGTAATTATTATTTTTGTGGCACATACTGAGACGGAATCATAAAAGTCGTCTCATTTTGTATTACGAGGAGATATATGATTTAAGCAGTGTAAGAAATAGTGGTGGGCGTTTTTGTTCTTTTTAAAAAACGAAAAGGAACTGTTATTTGTAAAACGTCAACTGTTTGCCCAAACTGTTGAAAAAAAACGAGCCGTTTTTGAGGTTATTTGTGTGAATTAGTAATGGGTTAGTAGCGTAACTGTAAGTTACCGTCCATAACAATAAAAGTAATAAAACCCTGCTATCTATAGGGGCGAGATAGCTAGGTATCATTAAAATGAAGTTATGTGATTAAGTACATAAATGGGTTTTCAAAATATTTATCAAAACTTTGCGGACTCGTTTATTATAATAGGATTAATAATCAGTTTACCAGATTTACCTGGACATGTAATTAAGAGTTGTTGGAAACGTGGAAACTTTACTATTTAAATATCATTCTTAAGAGCGTTGTTTTCGCGGACGAAATTTCGACTCCCGCAAAAATAATTATTGTCCTGTGTCCCTCTCTAACGGAGCGTGCAGCGGGGAACGGAGAGGGAGTACCTGGCTTTTAGTACGGCTGACGTTGCAAGCGATCAAAAAAAGTTAGATAATATGAGATTAAATAAAAAAGAAATTAAGTTCAATGCTTGAATATTTGCACGAAGTCGGTGAAATGTCCCTTTCGTTTAGTTCATTCCATTAGCAGACACAGCATACAAGGGCTTCCGACCTATTCTTTAATAGTATTGGTATATGCGCATGTACACGTTAGGCACTGACAATATCACGCATTGAAGCCCAGTAAAAGAGAAATGCTTTTTTTCTTTTGTGCGTGAATATATTTGCATCAAAACGGGGAATCACCCTTTTGTTTAGTTCATTTAAATTAGCAGATACGTGTATTATTGTAGGAGATACGGAAATTGTACACGTGCATTGTACATGTAGCCACAGACGAAATTATAATAATAGTAATAATAGGTGTATAAGTTTATAAATTAGATAAGTACATAGAATTAACAGCAGTAAATAATATATGAACAGTAAGTAATATAATTGTAGAGAATAGAAATATACACTTACTTAAAATTTGTGTAAGTGCACCGGTAAACGCCTTACCGTTACTGTTGACATAATCTTTTATTTTTTAATTTTTACATTACCTTTGAAATTTTTACATTACCTTTGAAATTTTTTTGTGAATCACATTTTTTTTATTTTATCTGGAAGAATGTTATAAAGTCGTGTCGCTGTATATATAATTCCGAACACGCACTGACTTTTTCACTGGGATTTTGGTCGAGATTATTTTTAAGTGTTGTGTAAGAAGAATATTATGTGAACAACAAAATTAAGTAATACAACTATAAATAAAAATAACCATAAAATAGCAGCACAATAATAAAACAATAACAGCAAGAATAATAGCATCAAGCATATTTTATTAAAAATGTTCAATGAATCGGTATAATTATTTCCGTCCATTCTAGGCAGTGAGGAATACATTTATGGTAGTTAGTCCCAGATTTTTTATACTGAAAAAAATCCTATTTTATAATCTACACAATACATGTGCACAAGGTGAAAAATAAAAAAAAAGTCGGACAGGTAGTAGTTGTATAGTAAGAACAGACTCCAATATAAATAAGCAAATAAATAATTACAAAAATATCAGAAAATTATCACACAATCAAAGAGGACCATCGTATGTGTTTAAAAGAAATTGCATTTTCGAAGACACAAACTGTTCAAGCAAAATAATACAAGTTTCTTTAAAATATCTTTAAAACATCACGGAATTAAAGTGGATATTAATCACGGGTATATAATAATACAATTACAATTAGGACGTATTTCACTAGCAATCTCTCAATAAGTTGTCAACAAGCTGTATAGTAGTGAAGTACCCTAATACCCCGTCAGATAGACTAATTATTACAAAATGTATACTGTGTAGAATCTAACAAAACTAACACTAATATCTAAACAAAACTATGACTTTAGCTGTTTCTCGGAATATGAACATCTTTCGCGAAGTGGCATCTTCCGATGATATCTTGGATCGACCAATTCTGGCAAAATACATTCCATATAAAATGTCTCCAGTGGCTTATCCATTTTATTCTGCCAGAACTGGTCGTCACGTTCAATTCTTTCAAACATCACTCCTAACGGTGTCCAGACGACAAAATAACAAAATAATCTGCGAGTTACGTGAAGCTGCCCCTGAATTTGAAAGAAGTAATTGTGCATTCTTTTCAAAAATAGATTGCCTTCACGCAACTCGCAATACTTTATTTTTCCGCAAAGTATTGCCTCGATAGGCGTTAACCTTGCTGCAGTAAATGGACATTTAACTTCTATAATGGTATCGTTGTCCACAATTCCGTCCGGACTAGCGGCAAGGAAACATTTTTCTTCGTCTATAAAAAGACCACAGGCTTCCACCTTTAAATCGGTAGCAGCCTCAAATGCAGATATTGCCAAAGGTTCACTTTCCTTTCCATATCTTGTAGCTGCAGATCCAGCAAAATCTGAGTATAACAGTGATTTAATGGTGGACAAACATGAGGTGGTGATTCGCATTTTACATATTTTTCCAAAAACTGAAGCCGTAACACGCTGACGCCTTTCTACACGCCAAACAGTGTTGCAACTTTGACCAAGTGTCTTTCGCTCCATTTCCACAATCGCTTTGGGGTCTTTATACAATTCAGAAAAAAATATTTCTTTTTTATTTTCAAATATGGAGGGTGGCATATCTTCTTCTAATTCCATCAATCCGTAATGTCTATCTGGACCACAACTCCTTTTCGATTCGTTTTTTTTTTTCATATACTAACTTTCTTTTGCGGGAACTTTTTTGATCTCTTTGACGTGATTCTGTCAAAGACTTTGTGTACTTGCCAGGACTACAGCCTGTTATTTTTTTTTGTAATTGTTGATGAGTTCCAGCATCTGTATTAAACGATATAACAGCACCAAAACACCTAGCCTGGTATGATCCTCTAGACGTGAAGTTGACCCGTTTGCCGCCTATGAATTTAGCAATAATAGAATTGAATTGCTCGGCATAGTTATTATTGAGGTTCAAAATCAGACTTTCCGATTTGTTCGCCAGGTAAGATAGATGTTGCTGTATGTCTGTCCAAATGCCACATTCTTGGAGCTCAGGAACATAATTTATTTCATTGGAGTCATTTTTCCTCTTGCAAAAATAATCAGCGCATTTTTGGTGGCTGCCGAATACATGACTTGCACAATTTCTGATATCGTTGCGCAAATTTTGAACCCGCTGAGTTTGGATGACGTCTTTTTCGCATTTTCTGTAATTCATGGCACCAACTATGGCTTTTCTAAGCCGCGTACTGTTGCTGGAGACCCTTTGCCTTATTATCACTGGTACGAACCCCTTGAAGTTGTTAGTTTTTTTTTCCAATGAGTTCATTTTACTGCAAAAATTACGAAGTAGGTGATTTTTGCATTCAATTTTCTCAATCAACTGTTTAGGACCGTATGGCATCAACATTCTAAGCTTACTGGTGATACTGCTATCACCCACCGTCACCAATCAACTTAGAATATTTAAGCCCATGCATTTCAATGCTCTTGAGGAAGCCTTCTGCAATAATGTCGGCTTCCATCGCGGTAGAACTACCCGACCAATTTTTAAAACATTTATGTTGTGGAACATCGACCGTTTGTCCATTATTCTGCGCTTTTGCACAAATTGAGCAAGTGTTATTACGGACACCACAGAAAAGGACCTTTCTGGTGCGGAAGCCAATAATGCATGCTGCACCAGAATGCGAATTATAGTTGGTTTTGTACGATCGCTTTGCCCATGAACCATCTGCAACCACGGTGATTTGTGGCACACCGTCATCATCGACTTCATTGTTCTCCACAGCTAATCGGTTTTCTTCCTTTCCTGCTTCAATCATTTTTTCGAGTGCCAAATTTTCCAAGTGTCCCCCCAACTGAATCAGATGTTTATAGAATAAGGAAGACGACATACAAGGCATATTTATAGTGCTGCATATTTCCCGTAATTGGGAATAACCGTTGCCAGTACATACAATACCTTCAACCATCGCATTATTGATAGGCATACCGCCAACTTGCTTAGGCATGTCAGATTTTATAATTTCTATTTTTCCACAAAGCTTACATAAAAAATGAAATTCGCTGTATAATCCATTCCTGATTTCCCTTTGAAAACAAAAATGTGAAAAAATGCAATCAAATGGAGAATGATCAATTTTGGACAAAGAGTCAAATAAAAATTCTATGTTGACAATTCTTCTGCCAACTAAATTCGATGTAACGATGTGGTTCGGATCATCTTCTTCCTCAACCTCTAACTCAAAAGAGTCACTGGAATCGGATGAACAGTTGAATTCAATGTCGGGTGATACGTCTGACATTTTCTGCAACGATATTTCGGGTTCAATCACATCGGTACTAAAAGAAAAAAAATCAGGCATCAAACCGTGAAAACAAAAGACCGCATATTATACTGTCAAGGTATGATCAATATGTGTAGTGATTATACTTACAAATTCGACAAAATAGTACAAGCAATTATAGGCAAAAATGGAGGACGGTTTTTATTCTTAAATTTAATCACTTTTAATTAAAGATCGTCGGTGTAATATTGAATTGTACCAATGTGTAAAAACACTGTCATCAGAACTAAAAGCTGAACGGCAATAAAATGAAACTCTCACTACTAACCAAAAGATGGTATCTTGATGTTATTGTGTACATTCTCGAGAGTTTGTTCTTGTGAAAATAAAATTATTTGCTTACCGTTTGCTCAAAATCCCACAATTCACATCGATGTTAGCATCGAAAAAATCCTTGTTGGCAAATTTAGCCTGACAATCTTCAACATCATTTACGGAACTGAAAACAACAAAAAAACATTACATTTTTACCGTAAAAAATAAATACTTATAATAAATATTGATTTAAATATTGCATTTAATTTTCACCTGTTCCGAGTTCTTTCTGTCTTTTTGACATTGCACTTCCTCTTTTTCCGGTGCATACTGGGTGGCTTACCACGTATCCACTTTCGACCTAAAACACAAATAACATTTTATAAAAATCAATAACGTAAGTACCCTAATTCATTACCTAATTATCATTGTTAAAAATGCTCAAATAATGATTACTTACCCATGTTGAATGAAATAAATTATTTGGGGATGCTTCGGTTAAAAACTGTGGAGTTTAAAAATAATATTATTCGTAAACAAAGTAACAAATTCGTCAATTATATGTCCGCGCGGGCTGACTGCGAATGTCCGACTAACACATATACATACACTAGCAATAATAATAAAAAATGACTCTAAGGACGATTGACGTAGGTATGTATGCATGTATTTGTTAGGCGGGCGATCTCACCCGAGCCCCTGCCCCCCGGCCCCCCTTACCTACCCTAGCCAGCCCGACTCAAGAAAGTGCGAATGAGACAATAACAAAAAAGCTAGTTAAATATACGTTGAATTTGTGGCCACCAAATTCGGCTTTTGAAGCAAATAAAACTTTTTTCAGTGAAGATTCAAATTTTATTGTATAGTTCATTATATGCCTGAGACGGGATATGTGAGATTTATTCAAAAAATAGCTTTCATTTGGTCACAAAAAATTGCCAAAGATGCCTCGTAAAATCATGTAAAATCGTCATCTTTTGGGGCCTATATTCTATAATTTAAGGCAAAAATCGAAAATCTGATCCATATGCGTACTTTATATATACCATGTCTTTTAACTAAAAAAAAAAAAAAACAGTTTACTCTAGTATTTCAGCCGTAAATCCAAATTAAAATTTTGTATGAAACAGGCACCGCAGCCGTTCCTCTTAATAGGTCGTATTTATAGGTAATATGGTTAGTGTTGTTATAATTACATACATTAAGTACATAAATTGATTTATAAATATTTTTCAAAGCAGCCGGATTCCGGGGAAACTGCAGTCATTTATTATTAATTTGGTAGGCAGTTTACCCGATTTACCTGGACAAGTAATTACGAGTATGTTCTTGGAAACATAATTTTCATGTCATTCTTCTTATTATACGAGTAGGTAGGTACGTATCTCTAAACATTACGAAAATTTACAATCTTATATTGTTTACAGTGAGGGTTTAACCTATTTAACTTAACATTATTTATATAGAACCGTTTACGCGAGTACAGAATATACAAAGTAAAACAAATATCATTTCTAGGCAGAATCAGAAACAAAATTTAATAAATAAACTTGTCAGATAATCCATACAATGATATCACCACACAATTGTTTTCAGACGATGTACCGATTTATATTATAAATATATACACATATTTTTTTATTCTCTTTTGTTAACATTCAAAAACATGAGCATTTCGACCTTTTTTGATGTTAATCTAGCTCTCCTTTCACTGATTAAAATTCCTGTTTTTGAAAACATCCTCTCGCATGGAACCGAAGTACCAACATTATTACATTTACTTTTAAATATTTCAGCAAGATTCGGATACACATGTTGGTGTCTTTTCCACCAATCCAGAGGGCAATTCATTAAACCAGCTTCATTTCTCAGGGGCAGCATATTATCAAAAATATACATATCCGATTCTTTTATTGCCTAGGATAATGGAGTGCTTTTCCCCCGCACGCATTTCTCTGCTAAAATATCATCAAAAATATTCCAGGCCGAAATTTTTTTAGATGTCGCGGATGATGCCGTGGTGCCCGTGGTAACCGATTCAGCTGTAATGGGTCTCACTTCAGTATTTTTACTTATCATCGCCGCTACCAAGTCTCGAACATGGGTTTTGATTTTGTTGGCAGCGGTGGACATCTGAAAAAACGTGCAACTTGTACCTCGGATCCAGAAAAGTACACAAAGCAAATGTAGTGCTGAATTCTATATTTCTGAACCTTTCTTTTAATCCGTTTTGCAGTTGAAGAATTATGTTTTTAACAGGGTCGCAGAACTTATCCGATCTTTCAAATTGACTGCATACACCCAGTAAACATCTAGTAACTACGATTACAGAGCTTCCCGTCATGTCACTGTTTTCACCGCTCATTGAAGCTGTCATCTCTGTCATCGAATGGTTCCAAAACCTCGCACAGCTCTTTGCAGGCTTTCCATGCATGACCTCTGATTAAAGGCAAATCTTTGTTAATTAATGCCATGGTTGCTTTAACGGCTTCTTCCAATTCTGTGAATCTGCGCAGCATATAAAACACAGAGTTCCACCTTGTTGGAACTTGCTGGATCAGACGTTTAGGATCCTGGATACCCTGTGATGACTGATATTTTAAAAGTTTCTCGCACAACAGGGTGCTCCTTTTGAAATGGGCAACGATTATTTTAATTTTTTCGATGGTATTTTCAAAACTTTTTAAAACATTCTGCACTATTAAATTTAATTTATGCGCAAAACAGCCGAAATGCTTCCACTGTAAAATTTCTTCGAGTGCGTTGGTGATGTTACTTGCATTATCTGATACGGAGAAATTTACTAAGCCGATCAATTTCCACACCGTTAAACCTTTTCTGAGTTCTTCGGCCAAACGAACTGCGGCGTGGCTTCCAGGAAAACTTGTACACTGTAATAAAACGCTCCTGAAATTAAAGTCGTTGTCAATATAATGTCCTGTTATAGCAAGGTAGCTCTCCGTAGTCCTGGAAGTCCACATGTCTGTCGTGACACAAATGCTAACAGCATTAGCAGCATTTTGCATATTTCATGATTTAGTTTCTTGTATTGCATCTCCACAGTAACTCTTTTAAAATAACTTAAATTTATATTTGATATTGTATCTCCACTTAAACCATATAAATAAGATAAAAATACTTATAATACCCACACTCAGGCTTCGCCTTCGTGGGATTCTTTTTAATTATGTACATTTATTTCAATATTTTTTATACATTTTTCAATATTTTATGTAACCATGTATGTATTAAAAAAAAATTCAATAATAAAAAAAAAAAAAATAAAAAAAAACCAATGTCTTTAACGGTCGATATGGATTTATGATATAACGCAGGTATCATGACTGAAGATATGGTTTTCCTACTGGGAAGATCATATCCTGGAATCCATTTAGAATATTTTCGAAATCCTCTGTCCTCGACGATACTGAATGGCTGAAAGTCCTCAATAAAGAGATCCAACAAGTCATTGTCGATTTTCTTCTTCTGATCCGGCGTGACCTTTTTGAAACAAAAGAGCTCAGCGTTCTTTGTCGCTTGTTGAGATGAACCGTTTCCAGAGAAACAGCTGTACTGCCTGTTTCTTGTCTTCTGGAACAGCCTGGTTCTTGGGAAGAGCAACTTGGTTGCTGAAGAACAGGCTGAGGTTGTGTTTCTTCCTGTATTGGTTCTCGAATATTATTTGACGTCATCTCCAGATGAATAGATATGTGTTTTCTTTGTAAATGCCCCTTTAAATTTGATATTGTCGATTTATATGACACGGCCTGATTACAAATTATGCTAACTAACTAACTAACTAACTAACCATCACGCCGTTTCTCCGCAGGGGTAGGCAGTGAGGACGGACCGCCAAACAACTCGGTCCTGGCACACACTCCTTGCCTCATTCACATTCATACATCGTCTCATACATACTCTTCTATTTTTCTGACTCTTGACATGGCCCGACTCAAGTATCTGATTCACTTGGTCGTGCCATGTCTTCCTCGGGCGTCCCCGACTTCTGCTACCATTCACATTTGCATCGTATATTCTCCTTACACTCCTTTCTTCGCTCATTCGCTCTACATGCCCAAACCATCTAAGCGTCCCTTTCTTGATCTTACTCATTACGCTTACATCAGCCTTGCACTCTTTGCGGATTATTTATTTATTTATTTATTTATTTTTCATGTTCTCCGTAAAACGGTTATTCACCAATACATTATGGAGAAGATTACAAATTAGACAAAAAGTATAGCAAAACACATAAAAAGGTCAGTTTCACTACTTTGTGACATACGTCAAAAGATAATTGTTAAACTGCCTGTAGGTTACGTTAAAAATGTCGATGGTCAATGCAGACTCGTTGAGCAGTTCAGTCGCTCTGTTGACTGGGGCGTTCTGATAGGCAGAAGTCCTCGCTTTTGGAGCATAAAAAAGGGTATGGGACCTTCCACGAGTATACTTGTCTGGGACATATAAGTTAATCTCTTTCAAAATAGGTGGATTATGTATAGTTCCAGAGATTATCTTAAAAAAATGTTTTCCTAAAAATATTTTTCGGCGGGCTTCTAATGTATTAAGATCGAGCATTCCTGCTAAGAATAAGGATGGATACAGGAAAGGGTAGTACATATATTCCCTCATATATAGGTAACGCATGAATCTCTTTTGTACTTTTTCTATTTCGAGAATATGGTTTTGCTCAGAAGGGGCCCAAATAATGGAGCTATATTCCAAGATACTGCGAACAAGTGCTTCATACGTTCTTCGGATTGCGATTCCGCTGGTAAATGATCTTGAATTACGAAGAACAAATCCAAGCATTTTGTTGGCACGGGAGACAATATCAGATATATGGGATTTGAAAGAGAGATTTGCTTCAAAAATTACGCCAAGGTCTCGAATCTCATTTTTACGTGTTAATTCATGTTTATTAATGTGGTAGGGGAACAGGAATGTATCTTTGGACCTTGTAAATGTAACGACACTGCATTTCTGAATACTGAAGGGTAAGTTGTTCAGTTCCGACCATTTGACAAGAGAATCAAGATCGTTCTGCAGAAGAATGGAATCGATGTAACTTTTGATTGCTTTGAAAAGTTTTATATCGTCAGCAAAAAGGAGATATTTTGAGTGGTTTATAGTGTTGCCAATGTCATTGATGAATAAGAGAAAGAGAAGGGGTCCTAGATTCGATCCCTGGGGAATCCCGGAGTTAGTTTTGTATTCGTGAGAGATATGGTGTCCGTAACTGACATACTGACGACGATTGCGTAAGTAGCTAGCCACAAAAGCGAGGAAATTCTGAGAGAATCCGATGTCACTTAATTTTTTTAATAAAATATCATGGTCGACTTTATCAAATGCTTTCTCGAAGTCTGTATAAATCACATCAACAGGTACAAAATTTTCAAATGAATTATTAATATAGGTAATGAGATTCATAAGATTCGTTGAAGGTGACAGTGTGGGACGAAATCCGTGCTGATTTTCGGTGAGTGTGTGTTTTGTTTGGTTATATATCTGTGAATAAATTATGGTTTCTAAAAGTTTTGCGGGTGCTGACAACACAGCTACAGGTCTGTAATTATCTATTTCTGACTTTTTTCCTTTTTTATGTATAGGCGTTACTTTCGTTAGTTTCCACATTTCCGGAAAGATATTTTTGCGAAGTGATAGATTAAAAATATGTTTTAGAGGTTGAACAAAATAACTTGCATATCTTTTGAGGATTATAGGTGGAATACAGTCTGGGCCGACGGAGTATTTAGGTTTTAGCTTATGGAAAGCTGTAATAATATCGTCATCGTTAATTTCATGAATTTGTACAGGTAAAGAGTTAAATGACGATGAAGCTATAGAGGATATGTCAAGTTTGGGGATATTGTCGCTAAATAGTCCACATTCCTCACACGATCATACATGGTTTTACCATACATACGCCATGTTACATACATATTGTTATCAGACTTATTAAAATGGTTCCATACTCCACTTTTTTGTCTATTCGCCATATTTAATTTTCTTTAAAAAACACTTCAACTTTATTTATTATAACGTAGTTAACGCACAGCACAACACAAAACCAAGAATTCAGAAAATAAACAACTTTACACTATCAACACTCAGTATACGGGCCGTTTGGTGAGGTCTGTTCGTTTTTCTCGTTACTCTCGTTCTCGTTTTGTAATAATAAACAACTGAATGGAAAACGGAAAACAGCCCCTTATTTAAGTGATTTCAATTTCAACCAGTTTTAAAAATAAAAGGATTGCCTTCTCACTCTTTGCCGGTAATGGGCCTTAAGTGTGAAACGTTAAGATAGTGTTTTTTCCCGTCGCCTGCAACAGACCTATCTCACTCTTACATATTATTACGACGTTAGTGCGAGAGAGTAAGATAATGTTATTCGTTTGGAATAGTTCTTTTTCATTCATACTCGTGCTTTCTTGATATAAGTTAGAAGAGTCGACAAAACGGACAAACTGTTTGTGCGGATTATAAGTAACAGTTTGGGCATTTTTTAACTCCAAACATGTTGTGCAAACGTGTTTGTCGTTTTAGGACTCACCACTAGTAAGAAAGAGGCAACACCACGTTTTGTAATTGCATTTAAATGTTTACAAATAATTGTGATATATTCTAAAAGTCATCAACTGCAAACTTTTGCATGTCGAAGTTTGTAAATTTTTTCTTATTTTTATATGAAATGAAAAAAACTGAAGTGACGGTTACCTTTCTGTTATTAAATGTTTTTTAGTTCTGTATAAAGTGCTATTTTTACAAGAAAAAATTTATCGGAAAGCGATTTTAATAAAAAACCTCTAAATATTTTTAATTGCATATGTCAAAAACAATGTTTCAATATGAAGGGAAATTGAATGTCAACTGGGAATATTTCTTAATAAGTATAATAATAAGACGTCTTACCAGTTTAGGCTTCTTCTTCTTCCTCTTGGGAAGGGGGGACCGCTGGACCACGGGCTGAGCCTGCGGGAGTAGCTTCTCCAGCCGGCGCAACTCCTTGGCCAGCTCCCGCACCAGCTGGTTGCTGTTGATGGTGTCGGGGATGTTATCCTTTTTGGACTGGTCATACTGTAGGCACAATACAATGCATAATAAGTGAATTAACTCTTGGGAAGGGGGGACCGCTGGACCACGGGCTGAGCCTGCGGGAGTAGCTTCTCCAGCCGGCGCAACTCCTTGGCCAGCTCCCGCACCAGCTGGTTGCTGTTGATGGTGTCGGGGATGTTATCCTTTTTGGACTGGTCATACTGTAGGCACAATACAATGCATAATAAGTGAATTAACTCTTGGGAAGGGGGGACCGCTGGACCACGGGCTGAGCCTGCGGGAGTAGCTTCTCCAGCCGGCGCAACTCCTTGGCCAGCTCCCGCACCAGCTGGTTGCTGTTGATGGTGTCGGGGATGTTATCCTTTTTGGACTGGTCATACTGTAGGCACAATACAATGCATAATAAGTGAATTAACTCTTGGGAAGGGGGGACCGCTGGACCACGGGCTGAGCCTGCGGGAGTAGCTTCTCCAGCCGGCGCAACTCCTTGGCCAGCTCCCGCACCAGCTGGTTGCTGTTGATGGTGTCGGGGATGTTATCCTTTTTGGACTGGTCATACTGTAGGCACAATACAATGCATAATAAGTGAATTAACTCTTGGGAAGGGGGGACCGCTGGACCACGGGCTGAGCCTGCGGGAGTAGCTTCTCCAGCCGGCGCAACTCCTTGGCCAGCTCCCGCACCAGCTGGTTGCTGTTGATGGTGTCGGGGATGTTATCCTTTTTGGACTGGTCATACTGTAGGCACAATACAATGCATAATAAGTGAATTAACTCTTGGGAAGGGGGGACCGCTGGACCACGGGCTGAGCCTGCGGGAGTAGCTTCTCCAGCCGGCGCAACTCCTTGGCCAGCTCCCGCACCAGCTGGTTGCTGTTGATGGTGTCGGGGATGTTATCCTTTTTGGACTGGTCATACTGTAGGCACAATACAATGCATAATAAGTGAATTAACTCTTGGGAAGGGGGGACCGCTGGACCACGGGCTGAGCCTGCGGGAGTAGCTTCTCCAGCCGGCGCAACTCCTTGGCCAGCTCCCGCACCAGCTGGTTGCTGTTGATGGTGTCGGGGATGTTATCCTTTTTGGACTGGTCATACTGTAGGCACAATACAATGCATAATAAGTGAATTAACTCTTGGGAAGGGGGGACCGCTGGACCACGGGCTGAGCCTGCGGGAGTAGCTTCTCCAGCCGGCGCAACTCCTTGGCCAGCTCCCGCACCAGCTGGTTGCTGTTGATGGTGTCGGGGATGTTATCCTTTTTGGACTGGTCATACTGTAGGCACAATACAATGCATAATAAGTGAATTAACTCTTGGGAAGGGGGGACCGCTGGACCACGGGCTGAGCCTGCGGGAGTAGCTTCTCCAGCCGGCGCAACTCCTTGGCCAGCTCCCGCACCAGCTGGTTGCTGTTGATGGTGTCGGGGATGTTATCCTTTTTGGACTGGTCATACTGTAGGCACAATACAATGCATAATAAGTGAATTAACTCTTGGGAAGGGGGGACCGCTGGACCACGGGCTGAGCCTGCGGGAGTAGCTTCTCCAGCCGGCGCAACTCCTTGGCCAGCTCCCGCACCAGCTGGTTGCTGTTGATGGTGTCGGGGATGTTATCCTTTTTGGACTGGTCATACTGTAGGCACAATACAATGCATAATAAGTGAATTAACTTTTTATCTCTCTTCTATAGAATTACATAAGCTGAAAATTATTTTAAAGAACGCATCAGAAAGAAATTTCTTCACTTATTTGAATGAGGATCGGACATTGTTCCGTTCCTTCCCACCTTTTTAAAATTCACGTCCCACTCCACAGATTGTACATTCTGTGGTCTAGAAGTGGGAACTTTAGATCGCATATTTTTTGTTTGTCCCTCTCTAAACAAATATCCTCTCTTCTATCAAGCCTTATCTAATATTGCCTCCCCTCCATTCAACATCTCATCTCTTCTAAATCTGAACTGGACTCCAATTTTCGTTATAATTTTGAAATTTGCCTAAAAAAAAAAAAATAATTAAAATAAAATTAATATTTAAATTTTTTTTTTTTTTTTTTTAAACATACAACAAACAATGTTGCACTCCCATGAGTTATCAAACTCATTAAGGGATCGCCAATTGGTAGTTTTGAAATAGAAGAGTAAAAAATAAAAAAAAGAGTTTTGTACAGAAAAATTAGAACCAACCTTTCGCTTTTCCATAAATTTAAATGATGGCCAAGAACACCCTTTAAGGGTGAAAGCCAGAAATAATTGGGGAAAAACACATTGGAAAAACACATCAGAAAAGAGACAATTGCAGCAGAATGATCACAAATGTGTACTTATTTAAAAATAGGTACTTTATTGCCTGTCTGAAATCTAGACATATCAGTTCCACTTTTGAAAATATTTTTCTGTTAAAATAGTGGATTCATGATAACTCAACACAGTGATAATTCAACACACCTTTAAAAAGTCATTAAAAACTAACCTATAAACCTAACCTAACAATTAGATAATGTTAATTAAGTGTTTTTTTTTATTTATTAAGTAAATAGAAACAATTTTTGTACAAAATTAAGGTAGTCCCACAAAGCTGTCATATGGCAGCTTGTCTGTAGGTTTTACCAATTAAACATTCTACTAAAAACAAGTTATACATATAGATAGATACATCAAAATAAGTTCAAGGATACATGAAATTTTCATACATTAGCCACAGCTTTACCATTTTTGGACACAGTCTCTCATTTTTTTCAAATTTAAGATTTTTATTGATTTTATTGAAAATCACTGGAATTACATATTGAAGAGTACGGCTTCCATATTTATTTAATATTCGAGGAGTAATTAGACCCTTTCCTTCTTTAAATCTTGTGGTATGTTTGTGTACCAGTGGGTGTTTGTATGAGCTTTCCCCCATGTTATCCATAATAATAGTGAACCATAAGAGACCTTTTATTGTAAGCAGGCTCTCTGATCCATATAGTACTTTTAAGTTATGTCTCTGATTGTAAATATTAGATGTGACAATGTTTTTTACTATGGCAGTTTGTAAATTTTGAATATATTTAATGTAAATAGTGCTTGCGTGTCCCCAAGTTCGAATTCCGTATCTTAGGATGGATTCGACCATAGAAAAATATAAGAGTTTAAGAGTGCAATGAGGTAAAATAAATTTTAAATTGTAAATTTGTCAGGATCTGAGCTGGTTACAAATTTTTGCCACTTGTTTATCCCACTTAAAACTATTATCAACAATTATTCCCAGATAAGTATATTCATTTATGAAATCAATTTTTTCACAGTCGCAAATATTAACAATTTTTCTATGTATACAGTCAAAGCTATGAGCGGTTATTTTAGGTATATTCCACATTTTCAAACTCGGTGATCTTATATACATGCATTTAGTTTTTTTAACATTAATAATTAGTCCTACATCATGGGTCCATTTGAGAAGCTCGTTAAAGTCTCTTTGTAATTCTTGTATAGCTATTAAGGGGTTTTCATTTGATACTACAAGAGCAGTATCATCAGCAAAAATTAATCTACGAGCATTTTTGAAAATCTTACACAAGGCAATAACATATATAATATATAATTTTGGACCTAGAATTGACCCTTGCGGTACTCCTGATTTGATATATCTTGATTTACTAATTATATTTAAAATTTTCACACTCATTTTTCTATTTGATAAATAGTTTTTGAAGAATAAGAGGAGTTTACCCCGGATTCCTATAATTTCAAGTACTTTAATTATTTGTATATGGCTGAGTGTATCGAAAGCTTTTGAGAAATCAATAAATAGAACCAGTACATGTTGTTTAGAGTTAAGTTGGGAATTTATATAATTAGAAAAATTTTCAAGCAATTTATCGCAACTTTTTGAAAACCATACTGGCATTCATCAATAATACTCAGATTTTTTAAATATTTATCTAAATTTATAGATATATATTTTTCCAAGATTTTTTCTAATGCAGGTAGTATAGAAATCGGTCTGTAATTATTTATTAAGGAGTGATTTCCATTTTTAAAGATAGGCCTTACAATGCTATATTTTAATTCATCAGGAATGTGGCTCGTGTCAATTATTCTGTTAATTAAGTGGGTAATTACAGGACTAAATAATTTTACATACTTTTTTAAATCATACATACAAATTAAATCTACGCCTGGTGTCTTGGAATTTTTCATACCTCCGATTATTAATTCAATTTGCTTTGCATTAGCTCTTGGTAGGTACATTGAATGAGGTAAATATTCTTGCACGTATTTAGACGCTCGGACATTACATTCATGTACTAACTTATTTACTCCCTCATCAAAGAAGTCTGCAAAATTTTCTGCCACTATATCTGTTGAATTAGACTTTAAGAAATATTTTGATATGACTTCATCACAACCGGATTTATCTTTCTTTCCTAAAATTTTATTCCATGTTTTTTTAATGTCTTTGAAACAGTGATTAAACTTATTGTTATAGTATTTTTTTGTGTTTAATATTAGTTTATATAATTTATTTCTGTATTTCTTGAATTCGATTTCATACTTTTTTTTGTTAGGTGAGTTTTTCCATTTCCTCCAAAGAGTATCTCGTGTTTGTATATTTTCAATGAGGCCCTCATTCATCCATTTTTTTTGGTAATTCCGATGGTTATTAGTTTTTAATTTTGTGAAGCTACTTATTTCATAAATTTTTTTAAATTTTGATTTAATTACTTCATACAAAACGTTTGGTTCTGATAATTTAAGCATTTCATTCCAGTCGGTGATTGAGATAAATAGTTCAACCTTTTTTTCTGAGAGTGCAGTATAGTACTCAGCGTGCGATTTGTCTGAAGTGTGTTTATCGTAGGTAGAGAAATAAATCGTCGTCGCAATTAGGTAGTGGTCAGCTATTATTGATTCACATACGCATGAACTGATTTCAACGGTCTCCCTCTCTCTTATATAGATATGATCTAGACAAGAAGCCGTTACATAGTTTGACAATACTGCTTCTCGTGTCACATCGTTTATAGTTTTAATCATTCCCAAATGAGCCATTAGGTTTTCATATTGGATTACTATCGGTTTGAGTTCATTTAATATGTTTATGTTCATATCACCAAGTATTAAAATGGATTCTTTAATGTCAATATTGCCCAATACAGTTTCCAGCTCATGGAGAAATAATTTTTTATTTGTATTTGGTGGTCTATACATTGCCAATAGATGTATACGTTTATGTTTGTAGATAGATATAGTTCCGTAAACCCATTCAAATTTAGTTGTTACTATATTTATTTTTTCAAATGTAAGATGATCCTTCCCGTATACAATAATTCCGCCTCCCGATCTTTCAGTTAATCTCAAGTGACCTACCAGGTAAGTATTGTACTGTATATTATCTCCATAAATAGTTAAGTAATAACATAGATCACTGTAGAAGTGTATTATATATTTTACAGCGAGCTTGAGGTGATTTTGCACAAAAACGGCGCTATACAAATACATAATCTAAATATTATTAGTATGGTACTGTATATTATGTTATGAAGCGGTGTTAAGTCTTATTTAAAAGTAATTATTTAAAACACCTCTTCAGAACAAGTACCATTCATAGCATTAATTTTGATTAAAATTATAGAGAGCACGGTCTGGCAACAAATAGACCGCCGGGCAGTCTATTGTTTGTTTCCGTTTCCTTTCGCGGGGTACTCTGGAATTGTTACACGAGCGGGACGGCCGTGTAATGATCGCACAGTCAATTAGATTATAATTCATTTTTACCCTGGATGGGCGATCGTATTAAAAAAGTGTACATCAGTATTCCTGATGCGGGTTATTCGGTTCTTTTTTTACAAAAACCAAGTCGGTGCAGGCTCTATTAAATAAACGTCCGTATAATGGATGACCGTGTGTGTGTTCGTGAAGATCACAAATAATGTTCTACTGAAGTTTATATACGCGATCCCTTGTAAATCGTTATTCCGCGGACTCCGGGAAATGAAGCATTCACCTCAAGTGGCGCGATACAAGCCGTATTTTTCTTAATAAGATACGGATAATAAAATCACAAGCCCGGACGGCACCCGCTCAAGTAATCTGCCGATCAGCTCAATGGATGGATTCGCTCCATTAATGTTACATAAACGATAGACCCGATACGCTCCAGAACCGCTTATCAGCCACCTTGTCGGAGACGCTGGACCCGTCTCCTGGACCAAAGCCCTGATGGTGCCAGCTCGATCTGTCTGGGACAGACCACCGCCGGCCGTATGGAAGCTCCCCGCTCACTTTCCGTAATTAAGTGGTTAATCAGTTTTAGATAGAATTAAGAACCAATTTTTGATCCCTGGGGGTAAGTGCCGAGTCATAATATGTAACATGTTTACTTAAATATATTCTCCATGTTTTATAATGTGCAAAAACAAAACTACTGCTTTCATTTCACAACAATCAGTAGAACCTGTAATCCTTTGTGTGCCCATGCCTTGGCGACAGTTTCATGCTCTGCCCATCCCGAACATTACTCGAGGACCGAGTATTGGCGCGCAGAAAATCTGCAAAGTTCGGGATGGCATTTAATATAAAATATGGCCGGTAACAATTGGCGCCTCAACGTGTTTTGGCTCGTGGTGATTGCATGTTGTGCTGATTTTGGTGAAATGTTTCATGATTAATTGACATAATATTGTATCACATATGTCAAGTGATTTGAATATTGTTTCATAACCTCAAATACACTCAGTATTCTTGTAACGATAATTCATAATTTGCGTTATTCTATGGTAAAATCTTGCGTAAACTTTCATCTTTCATGAAATCTATGATTTATCTATGCTTTTGTAGCTGTCAAATTTTATGTCAACACTAATTGGTAAACAAGATGATTATATGGGAGGTTATGTCAAACTGTCTAATTCATAATTATTTACGATTATTTTACGATGTCATTCACTTGTTTGATCAAGGCATATTTGCGTTTTATAATATTATTAGATTTTTACGCTAATATACATAATATTAAAAACATTTATGTCGGCGTTCTACAATACAAATTGTAAGTCCACATTACAATCGATATGCGTTTTAATTACTCGTAAGTCAACAAACACTCAATATTATTTATATACATACCTACGTCATTTTTTTTCGCCCAAATTAAATGATATCTTTGATTGACAATTACATTAGGCCGACGTTTAATAACGTTTCACAATATAATAGGGTGGTCCATTTTTCGCAATTCTCATTAGGGTGGAGCATATTTTTTTTAACAATTTTTTTTTGTTTTTTTTCACAATTGTACAATAGAAGTTGAGCTAATATTACGTCTAATGATACTACAGCCGTCAATGAAGAGTTTCTTTTGTTTTATAAACAAAAAAAATTAAATATTTATTTTTCTCTTCTTTTACTTCTTTCTTTCTATCTGAACATCAAAGAACGTAATCATGTCTTCACCAATACCAATACCAAATATCAATGGGGCTTCGAAGGAGGTTCTCATTAAAGAACTTAAAGACAGGAATATTGATCCATCGTCGACTTCTCATGAGTTACGTTTACAGGCGCGCGCTTATAATAAAGAGATTAAAATACCTGCTATAAGTGAAGTGAATTCTGAATCATCGGATTCTGAATTAGACGACACAACCATTAAGAAAGCCCACATAATTAAACAAACGAAGATTATTTATAGAGACTCACACTCAAATAACGTAGACGGTTGGAAACTGAAATATGACGGAAAAAGTAGTGTAAGGGAATTCTTACTATTAATTGAGGAGAAATGTAGGACAAAAAATTTTAACCAGGATCATCTTGTACGCGTTTTTCCTGATCTTTTAGAAGGTTTAGCACTCCTGTGGTTCAGGTCTATTTACACTCAGGATTTGAAATGGGACGATCTTTCAAAACTTTTGATAAGACAATTTGAAGCAAACGACCTTCAAACAGATCTTAAGGTAAAACTATTTAACATGACACAACCTAAAGGTATGTCAGTGCTAGAATTCACTCTCAGAATGAAATCATTAAACAATATGCTTGAAGCTAAACTACCGGAATTAGAACTTTTGCGGTTGGCAAAAAAAGCTTTATTGCCTATGTATACAAATTTACTAGTCTCAAGAGATATATCGACATTCGAGCAATTGACTACTCATGCAGGCAACTTGGAATCTTATGCATCACTGTCGGATGATTTCGTATCTTTCAACGTTTCTCAACCAAAAGTAGACTTACCTGTCACTAATAAACCGGAGAAATTTGATAGTACTGCTAGACAAACACCTAATTTTAATAATAATAATATGCATAGACACCAAGGTTATAACCAAAATCAGTACAGAAAACCAAATAACAACAATTATTCCAACAACTATACTAAAGTTAGTCTTGGAAACAGAGATAATAATTATAAATACAATAAACCGTCTTCTTCTACTTCTAACACATATACAAAAACTGCACACGAAAATTCTAGAACGTTTTACAATAAACCATTCTGTTCATATTGTAAACTATCGGGACACGTTATAGAAGATTGCAGGAAGAAAAATTCAAGGTCTAACAATCCTAAAGTGGGAGCTATCAATGACAAAGCTCATAAAAAGTCAAAAAACTAGGTCGGAGTCTCTCTTGCTACAAGCCGTCCTTGGCGCAGAGGAAAAGCGAGTGGGAGAGTTGGCTCCGAATAGTTGATAAATTTCTTTCATCCCCATCAACCGGAACAGTGGGCCCGCTGCCACGGGAGATGGCTATTGAAAATGATAACCGTCCTTATACTAATGTACATATTATAAATAATTTCTACAGCGGAATGCTAGACAGCGGCGCTTCATTGTCATGTCTAGGAGGCAATAGTTATAAAATTTTTAAGGAATTAGGTATTAAGTTAGTTAAAGTTAAGTTTAGTGTTTATACAGCGGACGGTTCAAACCAACCAGTCTTAGGGACAATGTCATTGCCGGTCACGTATAAATCATCCACAAAGGAAATTCTTTTCTACGTCATCCCGACATTGTCGCCTTCAATTATTCTAGGAGTTAACTTTTGGAAGGAGTTCCACATCGCACCGGAACTGTTTTCGAAAGCTACTCTTCCTGTTTCGGAAGGAAATATTAGTGGGTTGCGGGCTATTCGGCCAGCCTCATCCCTAACTATTGAAGAGAACAGGGAACTCTCTAAAATAGTTAAAAAATTCGAGTCAATTTCTTTTGAAAAAAAGGGGTTAGGTCTAACACACTTAGTTAAACACAAAATAATTACAACAGGACCACCCATCAAACAGCGGTATTACCCTCTTTCACCCGCACGGCAGAAACAATTAGAAACAGAAGTTGATGAAATGCTAAAATTAGGGGTTATTCAACCTTCTCGTTCACCATGGTCCAGTCCAGTAATAATTGTAACAAAAAAAGACGGAACAGCTAGATTTTGCCTTGATTCTCGAAAAATTAATAACGTCACGGTACGTGATAGTTACCCTCTTCCCTATATTGCGCGTATCCTAGATAAACTGGGCGGTGCCAGATATGTTTCCTCGATTGACCTCTCCAAGGCATTTTGGCAAATAGCCTTGGACAAAAAATCATGTGAAAAGACAGCATTTGTTGTTCCTGGGCGGGGCCTCTTTGAGTTCACTCGCATGCCGTTTGGTTTGAAAAATGCTCCTAGCGAATTACAAAGACTAGCGGATGCATTGTTTGGACCTGATTTCGATGATAATGTTTTTTGCTATTTAGATGACCTTATATTAGTATCGGAAGACTTGAAATCACATTTAAACTTGTTAAATCGGGTGTACGAACGTCTACGAGACGCGGGTCTCACCATTAACTTAAAAAAGTCAGAATTTTGTAAAGCCGAGCTTAAATACTTGGGCTATATGGTAGATTCCCAGGGACTTCGCACTGATCCAAGTAAGATAGATAGTATTAAAGATTTTCCTATACCGAAAAATGCTAAACAAATTCGGGCATTTGTTGGCCTGTGCGGTTACTTTAGACGGTTTATCAAGGGATTTTCAAGCATTGCAGCTCCTTTAACAAGTATTACTGGTTCAAAAAAGGGAATTAGTAATTTTAAATGGTCACCGGAAGCTGAATCCGCATTTATTGCACTAAAGCAAGCACTTACTTCTGCCCCAGTCTTAAGTTGTCCAGATTTTTCGAAACCCTTCGCTATACACTGTGACGCAAGCTCCGTAGGCATTGGGGGGGTATTAATTCAAACTATAGATGGACAGGAGCACCCTATTGCTTATTTTTCGAGATGCTTAAACGTTCACGAACGTAATTATGGAATAACTGAGCGCGAACTTTTAGCCGTACTAGACTCCGTTACACACTTTAGACCATACATTGAAGGAACTCATTTTACAGTTGTAACCGACCACTCAAGCCTAAAATGGTTAGGTTCTCTGTCCAACCCCAGCGGTCGTCTCGCGCGTTGGAGTTCACGCCTATCCCAATTCTCGTTTGATGTAATCCATCGTAAAGGTACTCAACACATAGTCCCAGATGTCCTTTCGCGAATGGATCTTGCCGAAATCTCCATTATAGATTCAGGAAATATTCAAGATGAGTGGTATCAAAATATTTGGAAGGGTTGTCAAGAATTTCCCCAACGTTTTCAGAACTTCCAAATTCGGGAAAACGAACTATTTCGTCACACGAAAACTCGTTTAGCACTGTGTGAAGACACTGCGTGGAAAAAAGTAATTCCTCAAGAAAAAAGATTAGACATTTTAAGTAGTGTTCACGAGTCTATTCGATCTTGTCACCCCGGCGTTTTTAAAACTTATAAAAAAGCACAATTACGGTATTTTTGGCCAAATATGTACAGAGACATTAAACAATTTGTAAATCGCTGTACGGTCTGTAAGGCCCACAAAATCAGTACGGCCTCACCTAACGGTATTTCATCACATCCAAAAAAAGTTACACGTCCAATGCAAATGTTATCGTTGGATTTGGTAGGTCCATTACCGAGAAGTTACTCTGGTTTTACCGTTATTTTATCCTGTGTCGATGTTTTTTCAAAGTTTACCTGGCTGTTCCCGTTGCGCAAAGGTACCGCGCGAAGCATTGTGAAGAGTTTAGAAGAAAGTATCTTTCTTGTACATGGCGTACCGCGCACCATTGTTTGTGATAACGGCCGTCAGTTTGTATCCAAAGAATTTAAGGACTTATTAAATAATTATAATATACCTCCTCCGTTTTATAACTCTTATTATACCCCTCAAAATAATGTGGTAGAGAGATATAACCAAACTTTGGGCACCGCATTATCGATATTAGTTGAATCAGACCACCGTAATTGGTCAAAATTTTTACCACAAATACAATCAGCTATGAACAATTCCGTAAATTGCGCTACGGGTTTTACACCTTATTTTCTAATGCATGGTCGGGAGCAAATATTAGACGGTGACTTGCATCGTAACCCTATAGCTGATACGGAATCTAATTCACAAAATTGTACTAGTCAGAGAATCTACGCACAAAAATTAGAAGAACTGTCATCAGTTTATGAGCAAGTCTCAGATGCTTTACTAAAAGCTTATCAAAAAGGAGCAAACCATTATAACCTGCGGAGAAAACATGTTAGTTTTCAAGTCGGAGACAGGGTTTGGCGTAGAAATTTCGTCCAATCAAACGCTTTAAATTACTTTGCACAGAAACTAGCTCCACGCTTTGTGCAAAATATAGTCGTGAAGAAAAAATCAGACTTAATCTATACATTAGCAGACCTCAAAGGTAAGGAAACTGGTAACTTTCACGTGAAAGACATCGTCAAGTCAGAAAATATACCGGATTAATATGTTTCTGATAGTGCTTTGGTGGGTCTGGCCACCCTACCAAGTACTCTCAATTAATTAATATTTCAAATATTTTTCAATGCACGGGAGCACAAAGCGGCTTGATCACCCGAGTTGGAGCGACCCAGCATTATGACAGTCCTTAGTCCTGTCCTAGTTAATTTTCTTTTAGAAAATATAGAAATTTCGTAAAATGGTTAGTATAATCGGTAAATAATAGAAAGAAACATAATAAATTTAGTATAATACTCTAGTATCCTACTCGAGTTTGTTACACGACAATGATGTTGTTCAGATAAGCTTATAGGAAAATAATTTAAAAAAAAAAAAAAAAAAAAACGACTTGAAATATGGCTTTGACTAAACAAGTGAAAGTTAGGTAGCATGGGATATATAAACTGCCCAAATCTTGGAATGCACGGTGATACTTTTCCACTATCCCCGTATATTCTAGGTTTCTTAATATATACTTATGTTCATATTGTATACGTTCGCCCGTTACTTAGAAAGTGAAGATGTACCGGTCCAGTACATCTTTGTTTTCTAAGCAGTTTTAAAAATTTTATTATTAAGAATTGAATTTTACCAAATATATTTTTGTTTACTTTATTATAATTATCTTGTCATGTTTGGAAATGGTATACTTATGTTAGTACTCTTGATATTTTGTTTAATAATTTCATAGTAATTAATGATACAATTATAAGAGCTGGTTCAGCATATGTCTTTTCCTTAAATTCCTTCTATAACTTTAGTTATATTTAGTAAAAGTAAGTTTTATCTATAAATTAGTACAATAATACAATTTTCTACCAATTGCACCATTTACAACAATGGATGTATACAATCTTCGACCAATGACTCCATTTACAACAATGGATGTATACTACTACTAATTGCACCACATCTATAAGATTGGTTGTTGACAGTTCCACTCGATTAAACCACCTTACACACCTGCGTGTGTGTAAAGGTTAAAAGTTTTTTCTCATATTACGAAATAATGCTTTCCAAGGATGATTATTTTGTCTTATTGTATAAATTCTCTTCGAAAGACTTACCCAATAACCAGGTCAGGTAGAGTAGATAGAATTTCTTCGAAGTGTGTTTTATCTCCAACGGAGAAGTAGACTCAGTGAAAAGTGAGGGTTGGTTTACCTCCCTATAAAAAAAGTGTTGCCTGAGTGGCTTATCGCCCTATTAAAGGGCCAGTGAAGCTTTAACGCTTAAGTTGTTTAGATGTGTTGAGAAGAACAATAATATTTTTTTATATACCTACAGGTTTACCTACAATTTTGTTTAAGAATATTTTCCGTCACAGATGTAACGCTAACGGCAGTCTTCGACAATCGTCAATTTATCATCACCCGGTATTCCGATACTGTGGGTGCTTGCAGACTCCGTTCACGTAATATCTTCTAAAATTTGTAATTAAGTTACATTAATCTTAAGTTATCTTTAAGTTCTAGAATGGATGAATCGCAGGCTCAACCATCCGGCTGCACGCTCGATGGGTGCGATTGAAGCTGCGGCACACCCATTCATCATAAGTTTTGCTATCCAAATCGTAGATTTTGTCTTATTCCTTACTTATCTTACAAATTATGATGCTCATGTATAATTGTTGATTGTTTTTTTAGAAACCCAGAGGATCTTTTCAAGCTTAGTTATTGCAGTTGTAGTTTTTTTTAGAGTTGTATTAATGTTTGGGGACAAACATTTGTGTGGCGCGGGGGGTAATGTTATGAAGCGGTGTTAAGTCTTATTTAAAAGTAATTATTTAAAACACCTCTTCAGAACAAGTACCATTCATAGCATTAATTTTGATTAAAATTATAGAGAGCACGGTCTGGCAACAAATAGACCGCCGGGCAGTCTATTGTTTGTTTCCGTTTCCTTTCGCGGGGTACTCTGGAATTGTTACACGAGCGGGACGGCCGTGTAATGATCGCACAGTCAATTAGATTATAATTCATTTTTACCCTGGATGGGCGATCGTATTAAAAAAGTGTACATCAGTATTCCTGATGCGGGTTATTCGGTTCTTTTTTTACAAAAACCAAGTCGGTGCAGGCTCTATTAAATAAACGTCCGTATAATGGATGACCGTGTGTGTGTTCGTGAAGATCACAAATAATGTTCTACTGAAGTTTATATACGCGATCCCTTGTAAATCGTTATTCCGCGGACTCCGGGAAATGAAGCATTCACCTCAAGTGGCGCGATACAAGCCGTATTTTTCTTAATAAGATACGGATAATAAAATCACAAGCCCGGACGGCACCCGCTCAAGTAATCTGCCGATCAGCTCAATGGATGGATTCGCTCCATTAATGTTACATAAACGATAGACCCGATACGCTCCAGAACCGCTTATCAGCCACCTTGTCGGAGACGCTGGACCCGTCTCCTGGACCAAAGCCCTGATGGTGCCAGCTCGATCTGTCTGGGACAGACCACCGCCGGCCGTATGGAAGCTCCCCGCTCACTTTCCGTAATTAAGTGGTTAATCAGTTTTAGATAGAATTAAGAACCAATTTTTGATCCCTGGGGGTAAGTGCCGAGTCATAATATGTAACATGTTTACTTAAATATATTCTCCATGTTTTATAATGTGCAAAAACAAAACTACTGCTTTCATTTCACAACAATCAGTAGAACCTGTAATCCTTTGTGTGCCCATGCCTTGGCGACAGTTTCATGCTCTGCCCATCCCGAACATTACTCGAGGACCGAGTATTGGCGCGCAGAAAATCTGCAAAGTTCGGGATGGCATTTAATATAAAATATGGCCGGTAACAATTATCTCCATATATAGTTAGTAGATCATTGTAGAAGTGTATTATATATTTGTACAGCGCCCTTGAGGTGATTTTGCACAAAAACGGTGCTATATAAATCATCCAATATATATATTTTTTTTAACCTATTTAACCTAGTTTTTGTTTCATCACTTTATATAACTTTTTAAAGGGGTGTTTGAATTGTCATTGTGTTGAGTTGTCCGGTTACCTAAAATATTATATTATAGGTAGGTACTTTACTGCTTGTCTGAATTCTTCACATAATCAGTTCCAATTTTGAAAATGACATTTAAATTCAAAACAAATCTGAATTCCAGAGTTAAGGCACGTTCCCACTTCCGTTTAAAAATCGGATGCCCTAGTGGCTGTAGAGGTTATATGGAGCTGTTCACACTTATCCGACACAGTTAAAAATCGTCTCCGGCACTTTTTGTCAGATGGATGGCCAGCGCAGTGCATCCATTTAAAAATCGTGTCCGAACTCGCACACTCCTAGATTTGTATGGAACTGTTTGTACTTGTCACCTTGTTGTTCCAACATGCGACCCACTACAATACTAATTGTTAATGCCAAGTTGCGATGCCTATTCAGCTATTCCGAGTACAATTAATTTTGTGGGTAACAATAAACTCACTACTGACTATTATCATAGACACCTAATACTTTGACTTATGACATGTCTTATACAAGCCTAGTATAAATTAGTTCAACTATTGTTACACTGGTATATATTTCTTTTGAATTATGCATTGTCTTACAGCACTTATATTAATAACTGCATTACTTGCAAAAATGTTTTTGTAAACACATTAATTGTTCTTTAATTTATTGCTATTGTAGGGTAAATTATAGGGAGTTTACATCTCCCGAAAATAATGACAACATTACTTTTACCCACATTCTTGTGAGGCTGGTATCATTGTAAACCTGCGCGCGATACCTCGCACGGCAAATAATTCATTCTGTCTCCAGCAGTCTAGCCGTCGGTTTAATCCTAAATCTCCTCTAATGTACGTGATCTATTTTTGTTCGTAAAATTATTGTAACGTGAGTTTTGTTAAAATAAAAACTAAATCGGAAATATCCGAATTCTCATTATTGCACACCGAGAGTAATCACGCAACCTTGGATTCTGCGGATTGGAGAACCACAGAATCATTTAGCCAACAACCCATTTAAATTCTGTTTTTTAAACGGAAGTGAGAACAGGACCTTACACAGTACAGATACACACCAAAATTAGTATTTTTAATTATTGACTTACCTTCGTTGTTGCAATAACAATAGGATAAGAAAAACTACGAAATATGGCATGGAAGCATGCCGACTATCGCCGAGCTACAACCAAACTGCACGGATTAACAAAGCGACTATGCGCAAAGAAAGTTATGTGTTTTGTGTGTAGGTAGGAACAGAGGTGGGGCGGGGAATCAAACAAAATATACTCACAGATTTACAAGCGTTCCATTCCTTAAGCGCCGCGGCCAAAATGCGAACACCCCGAACCAGATAGGGCGGCAAGTCCAGCGCTGACTTCTTCTGCACTTCCAAACCATCCTTGATCCCCTCGTTACCGATAATGAAGTCTTTATCCTGGACGACAAATAAGTAAATCATGATTTTAGCCATAGACATCACAAAAAAAATCTGAGTATCTTTTCGAAGAACTGGAAGCAAACCACGTAACCGTCTTTTGAGCACCTACCAGGGTTCAAGAATGCTTTGAACAAACTCAACTTTGACCGCCGTAGAGCACACATTGAAATAACCAGACCGTGCACAGAAAAGTAATGTTCACTAAAGTAAGGTAACTTTTCTGCATAGTATTTGAATGTTCGTTTTTAACCAAACCGCCTGGCGTAGCGACGCTAAAAATGAGCAAGGTGTAAATTATAACACATTAGTAAAAGTGTCCAACTAAATAATGTAACAAAATATTCAATTTTGGAAACAAACCCCTAACTTTTTATACCCAATTTGGGATTTGCAGTTAAATTTTTTAGTCAGCCAGCAATTTGGGTCCCATTGTAAAAAGGACTAGTAATTTGTACGCAAATTTTATTTTCAAAGACTAAATAGTGATATTACAATGCGAGTTGCCTGTATACTGCCAGATTAATTTATTGACAAATCACAGAAAGGGAGACAATTTGGCTGTCTATGGTGGGAGCTGTAATTGTAAGTTTTCTGTATAAAAATTTTAGGTTGTTGTGTTCACCTGCTGCTCCTCATTTATCCTCCTGAGCTGCTGCAGCAGGTGCGCACCGGCGTACCAGTGAATGGTCTCGAATCCGGGAAACCTGAAGATAGTCGGAGTGTCAATCTGCTTCTCTATCTCGTTGACCCTGGAACGAAAAGGGAATTGATTTAGCAACGGGCAAACAAAAAGTCCAAAGCTGCTAAAATTCTAAATGGTGAGCTTTGGTACTATGAAATTTTTACAGCTGTGTGGAATTTGTAAGTTAACACAAATGATTTTAGATAGCAAGATAACAGCATCCATTAAAATAGTCCCAGAGAGAACTCGTACATACATCATCGACGATCATCTTCTTCTTTCTCATACATCTTGTATGAAAGATACTTGAAGGATGACATTACATACAATCTTTCTCTAGTGTATAACATCTGTTTTACCACTGCTAAGTAACACTACCTGTCTGTTTTCACAGCCATGTTAAATCTACAATTAAATTTACTCGACGAGTAGTTACTCAACAGTTTACACAGAGGTGGTGAAATAAAACCCCATAGTATAGAATGTAAAAAAGTACTCACTGCAGCTGCAGTTCGATATTGAGGCTGTGCAGGAAGTTTCCGCCGAAGACCAGCGAGTCCTCGGGGGTCCACACGGCGTGGATCCATCCCGTGGGGATGAACAAAGTCTGGCCACGCTTGAGTGTGCAGCACGTGCAGGATTCCACCTTAAACCCACATAAGATACCATAAATATAGTAGATCCGGGGTAAGCCATCGTTTTCATGCAGTACTTGTGAGAAAGAAGAAAATTATGGAAGAATTTAGCATGATAAAAAGTCTTCATCGATGACTCTCTGTTGGAGAAATTATTGCTGTAATGCAAAATTAACACGACCAGCCTACTTTCTCCTCAGACCTGAGGCTTATTCTGTCAGAAAGTCAAGAGTATTTCCGCTTTGCAATCAAATCCAAATAAATGGAAGATTTGTAAACGTATCCCAAAACTAAAAACTGTTTTTCATAAGCAATGAAATACGCTTTCAAAATTTATTATTAGAAAGATATGAATATAAAGCGTGGTATATTCTCTTTATAGCACCGTTTATACCATATTTCTCACCACAACATTAAGGGAGATATAACGATGTACCCAAGATCATATGTATTGTTCCCAAAAGCCAACAAATTAGCCTGAAACCTCTTTTTATAGAATGATGACAAAAATGCGTAATGATGGGAAATGAAAAACGTAGGGAAACATTGAATTATCAAGTACCTGCACAATTTTCGATAAAACTAAATACATGCCACTAAGGGAAAACTTTAAATTATGTATAAACTGCTTGTTCACAGATGGCGCTAATTTGAATATTTTCAGAAAAAAACACTTTTTTCAAATTATGCTTCAATATATTAAGATGAACTATTTGTTTGCGCCGTACATATGCAATATGAATAAATAGTGTTGTCCATAAACAAACTCAATTCTTTTAAGAAAGGCATACAATATTGTATGGAACAGAGATAGAGATTCGAATTGGGTTTCACCGTCATAAAAACCCTCATTCCAGGAATTGAATTAGTAAAATAACAAATAATATACTATCTTTTAGTTGAAATACCGATTAAACGAAAGGTACGAAGATAAATATAAAATGAAGACTTGCATTACGATTAAATAATTATGTACACATAGTTGGGCCTTTACAAAGAGATTGGTATATAATATTAATATAAAAACATTGAATAATTCCATCTTTTCTGCCATTGAAATGAGGCCGGCGCAAAAGGTAGAACTCCCCTTCCCGGTGTTAAGCATCAATCGACGGAACGGGTAGAACTACCTTTCCAGTCCAAAGTGTGTTAATATTTAGAAGTAATAATTAAATTAGCGCCATCTATGAAAGAGCAGTAAATCAATAATTTTAAGTTTACCCTTATGTGTACACGTGACGTACGTCATAATCTACGCGTTCATAGATGGCACATTGACACTTGACTGATATTGTGACATTTTAATTTCATAATGATGATGAAATTTAAGGCCAATTGGTCAGACTTTTATTTTTACTTGGTTTTGGAAATGCGCCCAGAGCAGAATAAAGAATTCAACGCGTAAAATATTACCAAATCACCGAAGAAGACTTCACTCTGGTTGGGAGAAGAGGACCACTGCTGGTAGAGATTCAAATTGGTGGGAGTCGGAGGAATGAAGTAGAACACCTGAAAAATAAAAACACTAATTGAGCCCTTATGTGGAAAAACAGCGTACAATATATTATCCAACTGCAATAATCATATCAATCGTTTCATCACTAGAATCACTTCGGACTTCAAAAACGTAAATATCCTTAGAACTTTTTACTGCTCCTTGGTTCGCCCCCATCTTGAATATGCTTGTGTTATCTGGTCTCCTTTTTATGCTGTCCACATTCGACGCATTGAATCTGTTCAACATCGGTTCTTAAGAGGGATTGATAGAAAAAGGCAAATACTCATATGATGAAATTGAACTAACTCTAAACCTCTCTCCTTTGGAAGTCCGTCGGGAAAGAAATGACCTCATTTGCTTCTTCAAAATTATAAATGGTATTATTGATTCACCTACTCTACTGCAACTCATTCCCTTCAATATCCCCTCACACAGAAATAATGAACTGCTCTTCCTCAACCATCATTCGACAAATTATGGATATTAATGTGTAGGCTGGTCAACTCAAGTCAAAACCTTAACTTTTTTGGGATAAGTCTGATTGCCGGTCGCTAAACAAGTGACGGAATATTATAAGTGTCCCGTGGTCCTGACCCACGGCGTAGTCTTGACTTGATTCGACTTGTCACTTCATTTTCTTATATCATATCTGCCTTATGTCTTTGCTTTCATGTACCTTCGTCTAATCCTGTATTTTTCATTTTACTGTATTCGTGTTATTATTATGTAATTTGGACGATGTCCGTTAATAAATAAATAAATACCAACTCGCCGCCATGTCATTGGGAAAGCGTTGAACCTCATTTGTCATTGAAGGAGCCCTCTTGTGCACACCTTCCGATATTGCAACTTTTCTGTCAAAATCCAATGAATGCTGCTACAGGAAACCTCAGCAACCTGCAGAGATCATCCGGAATGTTCCGCCAGTCTTCACTCATGCTTTGCACAACCTTTGCGACTGACTCATCGGAAAATGCAAATTTAGAATAGTAGAAGAATGGAATACAATTGTGTACCTTCTGGCCGTGCAGCACGTGGTACCACACCGTGGTGCCCCCGAAGTCCACGTGGAAGTCAGTGTAGGCACCGCTGGGTGACATGATGCAGTAGCGCTGCACCAGCGGGGACTGGGGCGCAGCTTCCGGGGGCCACACCACTCGCACCCAGTCCAGCTGCCGGGCCATCAGGGGCGGCCAAACAACACTACACATTCTGAAACATTATCACTTTAGTTATTATTATTATCATACAATTATTGACTTCAATCACAATCACCGTAAGGATAACAGGACTATTAAATTGCCAGGGTTCTTGCTCGGGCCAGTTATAATTGTTGCATATAATTTTTGGTTCTGTTGTTTCCCGCCCGCGTTCCGCGCTTTTACCTACATCAAGTCAGTTGTGTTAAAATTACCGAGCCGCCCGCAAGGTTCAACCGACCTACCGCTTCCGCATAACCTATCTTGAGGTAGTAAAACCACCGCGCCGCGCTGTAAACAGCAAATGTTATACCGCAAAAGATCGCATTGAAAAAGTGCATAAAAATAGCAATCTTTAACGCATTGACCATTTCGCAAATCCAATATCACTATTCCCTTTCCTGACCTCTCTTCCAATACTAACAATTACCCTACCGGTGATTGCCGCGGAGCAAAGTGGAAGGTGCCGACAGCTTGGAGATATTGGTAAGTCAAATCAAACAAATTCACAAAATACCGCAATTACAGTCCATTCACGCCGCAACAGTTCTTGTTTAATTTTAAAGATCTGTTTAAATGATTAACTGCTTCATGCTTTTGAACGAGTCACACTAGCGCGCTAAATGCGTTCTAATAGCGAGTGACGCACGCCGGTTTCGAGCTTTCTATTTTTAGCTAACACCAGTAAGGCTCGTCAAAATTAGCGATGTATTTTACGCAGTTTGCCTTAGAGATCGGTCGTGTTTTTGAGCTGCTTATTTCGTTTTTACTATATTGTTTTCACATTTTCGTGTATGTATGAATGCATCGTTTTAAAAAATATATTTATCATATCGTATCAATTTGAATTAGAACTTTTTTTCAAATAAGATTCCAAATGGAGAGTGATATGAAGATATTGATAGTGAATATGAAAATATTGATATTGAACATTCCGAAAGTGATTCCTCTTCGTCAATTAGGGGTTCCGCATCATCAGAAGAAGCACATCCCAGCCGGCCTTTCGATTTAGATGGATGGACAGAGATCGACATCCACGCAGACACACCAGGATCATCAACCCCATTTGAATTTACTTAATTTTTCAAAGAAATTTTTTTCTGAAAGCTTATCACTTTGTGATGTCATTATTTATTACATTAAAACACAAATAACTTTTTTTACATCACTTTAATATGTATAACCTCTACATGTTTCATTAACAATGTTCACCTCATCAGGAGCAAGTATATACTAAAGTCAAAAATTAAATATAGATTACAATTGAACAGTGACTTCTTCTTCCACTGTTCAATTGTAATCTCGAATAATAATTTGAGCTATCCTTTAGTATAAGACTCCCGCGCAAATGAGTTGTGCATATTTCGTTATGCCCAAAACTTTGTTTTACCTTACTACACGGGAACAGCATTGGGCGATATCGTGACAGCTCTGTCCACGCCAAAACGGTGCCATGAGCGAGACAGATTACACTCATAACAGCAAATCACATGTTGGAGCAGAGCAGATATATAACTCATCCCGAGCATCATCGACACATACGCGAAGTGCCCTAAAGGCAACTGAATTTTGCACGACTTTGGTCATGCGTAATCCAATACTTCAGGAAGGAATCTGTTAAGGAATGCTAATTTACAATGTAGCACTCTAACATTCACACATTGGCACTGGCGCTCGGTGAATTTCAATGGTTTCGGGAGATTTTAGCGGTTAATCCTTTACTATTGAGATGATATTGCAGGCGCTGACAGAAGAGTATTATTTATTCAATTATTTTACAAATGTAACTTAGCGGAGTGAACGAAATGCGGTATCCCCATTAATTAATTTGCTACACCTATATTAGATACTAGGTACATTGTTGAGACAGAGTTGTGTGGAGGTCCAACTTCTCTACTTACCCATTCGGAGAAACGGGGTTACAGTTAGTCAGTTTAATAATTAAATACTCACGGTGTATCGCTAAACTCGAGCGACAGAACATTGAGCACTTTATCGCCGCGCTCCTCGGGCGGCGACGTGAAGTAGTCGACAAAGTCACCGAGTGCCATCTTGAAGTTGGTCTGGCGTGTCACGTCGATGACGTCAATCTCCTTGCCGGCACCGCAGTGGCGTGCCACAGTGCGCACGCTGAACGCATTGGCGGGCGGCACTCGGAGGTCCAGGCCGGCAGAGTTCTCGAATTGGAGAGGCTTGTTGAAGCCTACAAAAGAACAAAAAACATGATTTTTATAATAGCTAACAATCATAACAGAAGGCCCTAAGGTTTACCTGTTTCTCTTTCCATCTTTGGGGATGCTGTGGGGAGGGTGGGACTTTGTCCAAAATTAACTTTTTTTGCAACACACTCGCTAAAATTTTTTTTAATAAAGATATTAAAAATCATCATGTAAAATAAAACTCAGTGAATTGATCAGAAAAACTCAGTGAATTTTTATTGAAGAGACCTTCAACTTAAAAACACTACCCACATTTAAAATCCCTCCGGGGATTAAATAAATAAAAACTCTAATTCGTACCTTACTGCTAAACGAATGTTATTTCAACAGTCAATTCCGGTTTGAACTCACCCGTGTCCTTCAAGTAGAGCTCGGTGAACTGGTGGCCGTGCAGGACGATGACGTGCTTGTCCTGCGAGAAGCGCCGCTGGCTCAGGCCGGCCACGAAGGCGCGACTGCCCGCCTGCAGGGGCTTGCGGTCTGCGTTCAGCTCGTAGCGATCTTGCCGGTGGTCGTTGGTGGGAACCCTGTCTGCAGACCAAACAAGTTATTGCAAATGCAGAAACTATTTTAGCCACTCCTGGTCATGAAAAAAAAGGTTCTGGCAAAAACATCCAACAAACAAACAATAGCGCCGCTAGCAGAAAACTGTTTGGGATGCTTCATCAAAAGCAATGGCATTCGCAACTTTTGACGGGCCGCATCTCTTCACCTTCTTTTCTTTCTCGTGTATCGTTTATTCAATATCTTAAATATAAAATGTAATAAATAAACAATATATGGTACTTTCTCACTAATCCGCCACACTGAAAACTGGGCAAGTGACCCATTAGTGGAAGCGGCGGATTATAGTGCATAATATGTATGCTAAAAAATATGAAGAAAAGGCTAAAATTTTTAAACATTTCTTAAAAACAAACCGCTATCAATGTTTCGTAAAATTTCCATTTATCATTTAACCCATCGGAATACTAATTTTTATTTGTGACATCTGTGCATACTTGAGAAGGATTATTATTACTGTGCAGTATTGCACACCATATTTCCTCAAATTAAACTTTTTTATGCTTTTTTATAGATTTTAATTTTATTATGAACTATCTAAGTATGTGGGAAAAGTTTTAGCCGCCTCAATGCGACAAAAGTGCAGCCCCCAATCTTGACGGCAGGTATGCAGATGGGTTAACCCGTAGGGGCAGGCAAAAAAAAATTCAATATATAAAAACTTTTTTTGTTCAAGCCAATACGTCGCCATACGTACTTGATAAAGTGACATTTTTATTTTTGTCTTTTAACTAACCAAGTTAGAGGTAATATCTGAAAGCAAAATGAATGTATAAGTTCGAGACTGCAATTGCAGTGCTTCGTACAGTGCATGGGCACGATTCTTCAACACTGCAAATGCAGTGCACCGGCCCCTAAGGGTTAAAGTATAGGAGTGTTTACGCTTTCAAGAAGACTCCATTTTGTAAACTTATTCCAACCAAAAAACGTGGCAGAACGAAACTAACAGAAACAAGTGCGAAAGTTACTAGAATTCACAGAGGACTAACGGCAATGTCCTAAACAACAATAATTAACCCTGGTGACTGGCAAAATGCTCAGCTTTAGCAAGCTAGATGGTGGTGCTATAATAACTGAGTGTGTAAGAGTGAGATAACCCAACCTGTCGATGAAAACTTGGCGCTCGGTGGACTACGAATACCGGTCAATTATAGAGCTTGATTCCGTGCTTTCAACTAGTAAAAATAACGGCAGATTATAGTAGTTTTCGGATACTAGAGCGGTGAATTACTGAAAGAATACTGTATTTACCATAATAAACCAAGGGAGATTGGAGAGGAGAGATGAGACCTGGGAACACACATTGTGGAACCAGAAGACATAGCCACATATCCAATGACAACCCTGGTGGACTTTATTAAAGAGACTGGGTTGTTGTTAAAGGATAGCACAATTCACAATTCAGTGCTCACGGGAACTACGTGTAAACCTTCTCCGCTCTATAAATAAACATAATAAACCACCTTCTGGGAATAAATCACCTCGGACACCAAATTATAAGCACTACATTATAAATCCCTAAACCATAGATAATAGAAATGAATAGATAGAAGACTGGATATAATAAGTATGAAAATACATAGCCAAAAGTGACAACACTATTCACCCATAATACTGCAAATCGTATCTACAATCTGTGGCACAATTGGATGACAGTCGTCGACAGTCGCCACGCTACGTCTCCCTTTGTTTCTATTATCTATAGGGAATAGCTAAGTACAGTTAATAGTTTATTTTACTTGAAATTTGCACAAATTAAAAATAGACACTTGACCCATTGGCATCAAACATCACCGGCGAAAAACGAAAAACGGACATACAGTTTTTTTTTTAATTTTATTTTTTTTATTAGTATCTATTTAATAAGGTTTGATGAGAGTTACATTATATAAAAATCTATAATATTTCATTCATATAGTTTCTCCTTAGTCCTCCTCACTAGGTAGTCCTGTGCTGAGGCGGACTGGTAGATTTCTTTGATTTTCTGTTATTTAGTTTCTATGATGTTTTTAATACATTTTCTAGTATGTCTGAATTAATTTCTTTCACCCATGTTTTGAGTTTTTCCTTAAGCTTATTTATCTTTTCTATCTTTTTCAAACTTGGAGGAAGGATGTTGTAAAGTTTGGTTGCCAGATATATGTGGTTTCTTTGGCCAAAACTTGTCTTGAATTTTGGAACATCTCGTATATCCCTTTTTGAGGCTCTTGTATCATGTATCCGAGTTTCATTAGGAGATTTTCTGTTTTTAAAATGATGTATTAAAATATTCTTGGCATATATTTGTTTTAAATTTAGAATGTCAAAACACTTGAAAATATCTTTTGAGGGGGTTCTGATGGGTAATTTTAGTATGGTTTTTATAATCCTCTTCTGAGCAATATCTAAGTGGTTAATATTATTTGCTGTAGCAGATCCCCATACTAGAATTCCGTACTCAAGACGGGAATGAACTAAAGCATAAAATACTTTTTTGATGTCTTTCCTAGGTAGTATGTTTCTTAGGTTTTTGAAGAAATATACAAGTCTCGTAAGCTTTTTAGTGATTCCATTTATGTGTATGTCCCATCTAAGGTTTTCATCTATTTCCACTCCTAGATACTTAATACTTTTTGCCTTTGTTATAATAGGGCAAGAGCAATGTGACTTATTGTTTTGACACTCGTGCAACATCTGGGTTTCAAATTTTAAATGCCAATCGCTCTACAGATTATGAAGCATTCATTTCGTAGTGTCGGCAATAATACGTCGGTAAAGTTTTTCCTTGAAAATTGCAAATTAAGTTTTGTTGGCAATCCGAGTCAAAGTGATTTTTCAAAATGGCGAGTGGTTCTGATATCGTTAACGTTGCTCGAAAAATGAACGCGGTAGATTATTTGAGGAGTATCATATCAAATTAAATTTTTCATTATACATATAATACGTAAATAAAAATTATGGCAATGAGATTTACCAATGTTCAACTTTTTTGTATCTAAGTAAAAAAAAATATTTGTAAAGTTATTTTTATATCCACATTCACTCACATTATTGTTTTTTTTTTAAACTCAAAATAATTTCTACATAACTTGATCCAATACTGAAGTTATTTTTTTTTTCCAACTTTATGTCTGGGTTAAATCTTCTTCCCCACAGGAAAAACTAAACCCTTCCACAAATGATCATCTAGTCAATCCACATTATGCAAGTGCATTATATAAGCATAATAAATACAAAACAATACAAGAAGAACACGTCAAATCACCATAGATCAAATGGGAAAATAATTCACCGACTCCATATATCAGAGGGTTCGGCTAGGTAGAACTTTTAACTGGACCTATAAATCTTTCTGATCCCTCAATATAAATATTTTAAAAATCTTTCGTAATTCTACATGTATTTAAAATGACTGATTTTTGCATTTTTATATATAAATTCTTTGACAGATCTAATACGCCTAAATTTTGAATGAGAGAGCTAGGTATAATGCCAGTAGCCGAAATAACAAATGGTAATATTTTTATAGTCTGAGAATGCCAAATTCTTTTAATTTCATTTCCTAAATCTGTGAATTTTCTTATTTTTTCAGAAATAGATTTTTTTATATTTTTTAAACTAGGCAAATACTTGTATTATGGTGATAACATAAATAAGAACTTATATAAACATTAATACAATGTTGTACATATATCGTAATACAAATGTAAATACAAAACCAAAAATTAAAAATATAAATATATACGATAGTAGGGATAAAGTCACTTAAGGGTCTTTCTTCAGTCATACAATAATTTCGGTGACCGGGTAGGTATATCATCAAAATGACAATTCAACACATCTGCAAAAAGTGATAGAAAGTCATGAAAAGTGATGAAACAAAAACTAGGTTAAATAGGTTGCATAGGTAACTATTAAACCTAGTTATTGTTTCATCACTTTGAATGACTCTATATCACTTTTTAAAGGTGTGTTGAATTTTCATTTTGATGAAATATCATTGAACCAATAATTTCATTGAGGAAGCTTTCCGATTTCGTTCTGCCACTTTCTATCAGCCATACGACAATTTGCTTTTGAAGAGGGTCTGTTTTAACCTTACTGCATTGCTGCTTGAACCCATTTTACACCTTAGGAGCCAGGAATACGTGGAAAAGTTGTCCAAACGATGTATTCATTTTTGGTACTATCATCCTTTGTTCTGATCTTAGCCTTGTTGCGTAACTGTGATCTACAAGACTATGAAGCTTGGGATTGTTCGTATAGTACATTATATTTAAACATATTGTTTAAAATTTATATCAGATTTAGTGAACCACTGCAGATTTAAAAATCTTGGTAAAAAATTAATTCGTAGGTGAGGGCCATTTCTAAAATCAACAATTCGAATGGCAATGGGTTAAAATTTGTTGTTATAATAACTTTTACCATTTTACATATTGTCCTTAACTAATTGAGGATTTCGATTCAAATTAATTGCGGTTGTTCATAAAATTTCGCACGCCAATAAAAACCATTTATGATAAAAATTAAATTGAAAACTATTATTATTAGTTAATCATTGAAATCAATATTAACGACTCTCAGACGAAAATTAGATACGTAAAAAGATTCAGTCGAGCCTTGCGGGGCTCTGATTTTCTGTTTCAAATATTCGTTTGAGAGTCCATAATATTGTCTTCAACTATTAAATATTACAATGTGAGGTTTTACTCGTTAAGTTATTCCAAAAAAATAAAATAATAATTTATCTTAGTTGTGGAACAAAGAAATAATTTAAACTTGGAGCCTAAGAATATTTTAAATGTCATAAAATGTGTTGGGAAGTACCTGGCTATTTGGATTTGGTCACTAAACATGGGTAAAACAATTTCAAACTGTGGATGTCACTTTGACAACATTATTGACTTGTATAGAGTGCATAATATTTACTTATCAATGACATCCAAACTTAATTTCAAAATATTGAAGGATAAAATAAAAAAAGAGACAAATGTCCAAAATGACAACAAAGGTGTACCAACCACTTGTTTTGTTTTGAATAGAGATTTGTGAGTGTTTTACCAAAAACTGTTTTAACGCTGCTTAAATGCGTTTTTATTCATTAAAAACTCTTACATAACAAGACGCGATAATTTAAAGAACGTCAATGATACAATTTTAAAGAAAAATATTGATGTTTTACTGTTGTTTTCAGTATTTTTTGTAAAAACTTTAAAAATAACCCTTACTTTTTGTCAATCGTTAAAAAGTGTCGTGAGAGTGTTTTGATGGGACGAATTGATTATTTTATAGATTTTTTATTTAGCTTAACATTAAATAACTGTTATCAATATTAATAAAGTTTGGTTTAATGTATTTTTACTTACATATCGAGGGTCCATAAGTTGGGACGCATTTTGGACAATGGTATTTGTCGATGTCCTCCGATTGATATACTTTAACGTTAACACAACTGAAAAACAAACACAGGGTTAAAGGCGCAGTTAGTTTATCTTATTTCATGACATATAATTGTTAAAACCCGAGCAAACATTCGAAATTCTTTGTTATCGCGGCATCTGACTGACGTTTGGAGGTAAACTGTCCATAGCAACGGAACGTAAACAATCAACAATGTCGCGTCTAAAACCGACGAAACTCGCGTAAAATTAAAATTTTGAGTTAATCATAAGAAAAAGACATGTTTTCCGCGTCATTAGAGCGTGGCTATTTAATTATTGGACATTATTTCATTTAGAAGGAGCGTAAAACGCGCAGCTATGTTCGGAGGAGGGGCCCACATTTATAATCACGTGCCGTGAATGTAATACGGCCATTGTAGGGGATGTTTTTGGCTCAGAACCTCGCTATTGTGTTTGTTTACCTGCCATGGAACCATTCACGGCAGCAGTCACATTCAATCATGAATTGTCCAACATTATAAGGCTGCCCGCAAAGACAGTATGTCTCCGCCGAAGACGCCATTTTGGCGAAACCATAGAAATTGCTACTAAATTTCAGATGTGGAATTAGCCCTTTCCATAGAAAGCTTTACGGCTTACAGTTAAGTACTGGCTTGATTGGATTATATCCAAAGCAACCGGGGTCGATTGTTAACTTACACTGATACTAAATATTATTTGGATCACGTTATGCAAAAATCATCCAACCAACAATTTTCACTATTTGACTTTATGATGAAACCTAAGTACTTAATCAGTAGTGATATTTTTCATTTGCTGTAGACATCTAACCCAAAAGATTACCATCATTTTTTTGGAGAAGTATTTTCTAACCCACAACCAATTAATGAATGAAAAAAATGCCGTTCGAATCATCCATATTAGTTGACAGCCTTCAGTGTTTTTTCACAAAAAAAAAAATTATACATAAAAAAATAACAAATAAATTCACGTGGTTTGGATGTGTTCCACTTTAAACTAGAAAAAAAATCACTTTCAGTGAAACCTTTTAAGATGGTTAGAGTAGATTATATAAATGAACAAAAATTCACAAAAATCACACGAATACCATGTCTTAATTTTCTTTTACGGTTTGCCACTTTCTATCAGTATTTCTTGCACATTTACTTATAATACATATTTTTTATGAATAAATCTTTGTCAATTCTTATTTTAATCACATTTTTAATTTTTCGGAAACCATCCAACCTGCGAAATGCCAAACGGAAGCCTTTATTGACGAAATAATAAAAAATGAAAATGACACACGGTAAACAATACTTCTTTATTGTAACATTTAAAAAAATCTTAATCGCTATGTAATTATTTTTTTTCATTCTGCCAACATTCTAATCCGATTATCTCAGCTTGCAAATTATGGGTTGGATGGTTTCTGCATAACATGCTCCACTTGATTAGCATAATAAAATACATTATATTATATTTTAAAAACACTTGCTACAGAGGCGACAAACTTCCGACAGATTCATGTCATCTGGTATTGAAAAAAATGTAGCCGGACTAACTCGAACAGTGAGTGAGTAACAAACAGAACACAGAAAGCTGTCCTCAAAAACTAGTTTAGGTTAGGTAAGATTGGGTTTTTTCTACACTTGACTTTATTATAACTTTTCAAAGGTGTTCATTTTGTCACTATTCTGTATTATTAAAAAATTAGGGCAGAATTTAAAATCGAATTGAATTGTGTAACAATTATTGTAATTTTTTTCCGGATATTATGTTTTTTTATAACAGTAGATAGAATCAATATTTATAATATTTTTTGAATTATATACGCGTAGAATCAATAAGCTAAGTACATTGCATGTTGAAATAATGATTTATCTGTTTTTTATGACCTATGAAATAAAACACGTATAATTTTTTAAATGTGTATTTATTAAATTGGTTACAATCAATCCTACATTGAACCCTTTACAAAAGTAATTCATTTCGCATAGCACAAAATAGATGCGGCCAACAATGTGCCTTTTCTCACAGTACATTGGTGAAATTATTTCCAGGGTGAAATTATTTCTTTCCTTCAGTAGAATTCTGAAATTTAAAGATTTATTTTTTCTACTGCCATCTGTGAACAAAGACACGAAACAAAATAAGTCGAGCTCCTGTAAAGCTTCGATGGAGAAAAAGACTACCTGTAAAGCTTCGATGGAGAAAAGGAAAGTTTTGGCGGAGTTTTTGATTTTTATATTATACGGATTTAACTTGCTTGTGGGAAACTAGATCTTATTTATTAACTTCTAGCTTCTACGCGCGGCTTCTCTCACGTAGTATTTATTAGGAAGAAATTGCTGTACGAAGAATGGATTTTTCCGCACTTTAATTGTTAATTTTTCCGTAGTAGTCGAGCATTTAAAAACATATTAACTTTAAAAATCTTGTATTCTCCTTTAGTTCAAAGTCAAAATAATTCTTCTATCTTTAAAATAGAAACCGATTCCATTGAAAAAATTCAGCATAAATTTCTAAAATATATTATTACTATAAACTCGCTTAAATATAGAAACTATAAATTACAACCACTTTTCATAAGGAACAAGTGAGTATCTATATGACTCAGTCCTGATATTGTTGTAGCAATTAAAAAGAATTTTCTATCGAGTAGTCCTAGTTGGTATGTTGAAGGTGATTAGACTCAATAAATCAGGACTGTCTATAATACATTAATAAATCAAAAATAAAAGTCAAGTTGGAAACAAGCGAATCAGAGAATTTTAATTCTTTCATAAGAATTAAAATTCTCTGATTCGCTTGTTTCCAACTTGACTTTTATTTTTGATTTATTAATGTATTATAGACAGTCCTGATTTATTGAGTCTAATCACCTTCAACATACCAACTAGGACTACTCGATAGAAAATTCTTTTTAATTGCTACAACAATATCAGGACTGAGTCATATAGATACTCACTTGTTCCTAGATTGGCAACACTTTCGCAGAAATTGTAGATATGTTCCACTGCATGGAATATAGTTACAAGAAGGCTATAATAACATATCTCAGTAATGATTACAATTAAGGTTAGCATAATACTTTTCTTCTGCATGGGTTCTATATAATTTTGAAAGAAAATTTTACTTATGATTACTGTTCAACTGAATTATTATGTACATAAATTTTTTCAAACCCAGCAAACTTATTTTTATTTAAAATAAATAATCACTTAGTTTTAATCACTTTTTTACTGTTTAGGAAACCTACATGGTTCGTAAGCAATGTTTACTTCATCAGGGTATACTTGATACCCCAATGTTGGTTTCCTAAATAATACAAAAAAAGTGGTTAAAACTAAGGATGGTTTTTTTCAGAGAATTTTAAGAATTTATCAAATTTCAAAGTTGATTTTAAGTTCTATGAAGGTTCTTTCCAAGTTCAGTTATTATTTCAGTTTTGCGAAACCTTTACAAAACTTGAAAATCAATTTCGAAATTTGATGAATTGTTCAAATCCTCTGAAGCAACCCATCCCAAGTGATTATTTATTTTCAAGTTTTATGTACATGTTTCTAAAAGCCCATATGGCAGTTTAATACGGTGACCGGATAGATCATCAAAATGATAATTCATCACATCTTTAAAAAGTTATATAAAGTCATGGAAAGTGATGAAACAAAAACTTTATTAACTGGGTTAAGTAGGTTAGGTTAGGTTTAAATTTTTTTTTCATTGTTTCTAATGACTTTATATCACTTTTTAAAGATGTGTTGAATTGTCACTGTGTTGAGTTATCATGGAACCGTTTAATATGCATAGGTAAATAAATTTTCTCACAGGAATGAAATGTTTCTTCTGGATAAAAAGTAGCCTATGTCACTTCCTGGTCCTCCAACTATCCCTATACAAAAAAATCACGTCGCTCGATCGCTCCGTTGCGATGTGAAAGAAGGACAAACAAACAAACACACTTTCATATTTATAATATTTCGGAGGATTGTAAATATCGCCAATTTTAATGGGTCATTGGCTGAATGATTCTATGGTTCTCCAATCTGCAGAATCCAAGGTTGCGTGATTACTCTCAGTGTGTAAAAATGAGAATTCGGATATTTTCAATATAGTTTTTATTTTAACAAAACTCACGTTACAATAATTTTATGAACAAAACAGATGCGTACGTTAGAGGAGATTTAGGGCTAAACCGGCGGCTAGACCACTGGAGAGAAAATGAAATATTTGCCGCGCGAGGTATCGCGCGTAGGTTCACAGTGATACCAGTCTCATATGAATGTGGGTAAAAGTAATGTTGTTATTATTTTCGGGAGATGTAAACTCCCTATAATTTACACTACAATATGTATGCCTGATTTTTTTTCATTCCGTGATTAATTTTTTTGATACTACTAGAGCGATTGCCAATTTTAGTTTTTTGTTATAAATAGGATACATGTTGCGTGTGTTACTCAGAGTAGCAACTGAATTTGAACCAATCATCTTCGTCTGTACCACGGAACACTGGGTTTAATTTATAATGACAATAATAATTGAAAAACTGGTCTGAAAAAAACATTATATTTTTACAAACTATGGTGACATCTATGTAGAGTTTATCAAAGTATAATATTTTTTATATAATAATAATAATACGTAAAGCCGAAATCTACTAGTGATATTTGGTGATATTCTAATTTTTATTTTTCACACATTTTATAATAATTTCTTTGGTGACCAGATAAATCATCAAAATGACAGTTCAACACACCTATAAAAATTGATATAAAGTCATGAAAAGTAATGAAACAAAAACTACGTAGGTTATATGTTGGTTGGATTTAATCGATTTTATTGACTATTTAAGGCGTGTTGAATTGTCATTTTGATGAGTTATCATGGAACCTACTTTTCTTTCATTATTTTTTTAGCAGTTGTGTACAGTAAAATTTATGATGAAATTTAAATATAATATTTATATTAGTTTTTAAATAATGGCAAAATTATCAGCGAATAGATTTTCTTTTACATACTTAACATTATACAAAATATTAAAACTTCCTGTATTTTATTTCAGTATTTTGTCCATTGTGTTTACCATTAATAGTTCCTACACTATAACACATTAAAATAGCTAAGGACACGCGATAAACATAAAATAAACATGTTTTATTATCATTAATTAACAATTAAATACTTAACCAAACTAATTATTATATGATTATTCTCGTACAGCTTGAGGTGTTTCTTGTTATTTAATGGCGACAGCGTTATTTCTTTAAAAGTACATTTATTTAGATTTCACGCTTTTTTTTGCGAATGAATTAATGCAATTTTTTTGCCAGTGAAAATTGAAATTAACCCACTTCCCGACATCCGATCAAGCTGAAAGTCGATAGATATACTCGTTGTCGATGCCAGAGCAATCTATCAATTTTATTCACCCAAACGGCAGTTAATATACGCAATAAATGTCGGTTTTATCCAATCCGGATTTGTTTCGGTTGCTAGAGTTGTCGACTCCAGTTTCTTGGTAGGAAATTTCAATCCTCAATCAAACTAAAATTGCTTTTTTAAGTTTAAAAAAACTGTTGAGGAAAAAACTTTTTTATTACATTTGAACGGTCGCCGTTAATTAAATTCCCCGTTAATCTCTGATTCAGCTTTCTATCAATTTTTGATCACCTGACAAGAGACAAGTATAACAACAAAAGATTTGTGCTTTTTTGCCAATCACAATTTGTTCAAAAACTGAATTAGACCTTCGAGTATAATCGGTGTTTGACTGGGACCTTTCAAATGTGAAAAAATATATTGGCACTGATTTGCCTTCTATTTTGATGACATAATTTATTTATACCAATAAATGATTGAAGTTATTTTCAATAAATTATTGATATTATTTCCAATAGATATTTGATATTATTTTCAATAAATTATCGATATCATTTCTAATAGATTTTGATATTATTTTTAATATATTATTTTCCAATATGTTATTGATATTATTACCAATAGATTATTGATATTATTTTCAATAAATTATTGATGTTATTTTCGTAAATGATTGATATCATTTTCAATAATTTACATCCAATAAATTAAAAAAAGGTTTTTCAATAATGGGATATTTTCAATGATTGTTTGCTGTCGAAAGAAATTAATGAAAAATAGATGGTTGATTTTTAAGTGTTGATAAATACATGTTCTGTATTGATTGAAAATATGCCATTTTAGATTTTCGTCAAGCCGGCTAAGTTGATAGGTTCCAAGTTTCGAGTTCCCACCACAGAGGAATGATTCCTTCGTGCATATTTACATATTTACAAGATCCAACCAACAAGTAGTAATGATTTAAAATTAATTACTTCTTTAACCACCGTTTCGGGCAGCATTACAATCCCCATCATCGGGGCAGATGTATCCTTCCCACTCCCCATTCTACAAATCTGCCTTGATGATGTAATGCTGCGTTGGCTAAAGAAAGAGGTAGCGCTAAATAAATCACTATAACGTAGTAGTCTGTTCCAACCGTTTAGGAATGTGCGGTTTACATTGTGTAAAAACAATAAATAAGAATGAAATATTTAGTTAGATGGATACATTTGAAAACTCCCATACACATATAATAATGTTTTCAAAACTCCCATACATATATAATAATATTTGGAAAACTTCCATGCATATATAATAATCTTAGAATTTTCCAAAGACTAAATAAAATAGCCTAAATGGAATTAATTTTCATCTACATGGTGAAATCCCCGTGATATTGTCTCTTACAATTAAATTTCACGTTATTTACAAATGTTTTCATTTTTGGCGGCGGGTTCAGGTACCGCCACCCCGGGAACTATTTATTGGATAACCAACACCCCTGCCAATGGTAACCCTAAGAGTTTCGCTACGTTTGTTGATTTAGCAGGGGTGCCCGAGTTCGTGGGGTGAGGTTTGCCTAGGTTTGCCCACCTGCCGCGTGGTGGGCCGGATCGGGAGAGACTGGTTGAGGGAGACCTTTTGACCTCTCCGGCCGAACTCTCTCGACACATCACCTTGCACCGCAGTGGGAGAGATGGATTCATACGTCCGTCCCTCCTGGACATTGATCCCTAGATTCTTAAACACCCCTCATACCTTTTTCCTCCCCAGAACTTCCTTTCCTTCTTTTCTCCGAAAAGACCCACTACATGGTACTAAAAGATGACATGGAGATAAAGTTTTAAAAAAATGTAATATTAATTACAGCGTGCTCAGGTCAAAACTTTTGGAAAATACCAAATTGTAGGTACCGAAGAATTTTTTTATTTGCAGCTGGCTGAAAATCTAGTGTACCTGAAAACTGGGTGAATTTTGAAGGTGGAAATGAAAAAAGAATGGGAGAGGTCACATCGAATGAGACAATCCAAAGTACTCATAAAAAGACCAGACCCTAGACGAACCAATAAACTACTCGATATGGACAGAAACTCACTGAGGGAACTAGTAGGGCTACTAACGGGACACTGCCATCTCAGGAGACACATGGAAATGTGAAGAGGATGAAGAGACTCCAATTCACCTATGGTGCCAATGTCCTGCCCTGGTGGGAACTAGGCTCAGATACCTGGGGAGACATACAGTAGAACCAGAAGACATAGCCACATACCCAATGACAACCCTGCTGAACTTTATAAAAGGGACTGAATTGTTGTTAAAGGATTGAGGTATAATGAGAGATAGCACAATGGGCCTATGGCCTAAGTGCTCATGGGAACTACGTTGAAACCATCTCCGCTTTAAAAAAAAAAGAAGGTGGAAATAATATTATTTTGAAGAAATGAAAAGTTCACTTTTTAAAAGTTACTTGTTTAACTTAATCATATCCCGACTTCATCTATAATTAATTTCTACGTCATACATTCCCATTACACCCTTTCTTCCTTCATCCGCCTAATTGTACCATACATAAGTATTTGTCTCGCTTGACCGACTTTACCATGTACTTTCGCGTCATACATTCTCCTACCTTCGTTCACCACATAGGGAACAATTGATTCAATTGATTATGCCATATCTCCCTTGGGCGTCTCCAAATTTACCATTCACTTCAAGTAGTAGGTATAGTGAAATTCACATCGTTAATGTTAAAAATAACTACATTATTTCGACGACGTATCTCATTCCAATGCAGAATTAATGCGTTACAATTGTATACATTTTACCCAAGTTCACTTAGAAAGTAACATATATTTACTATTATTGACAGATCAGTGGCCGAGTTGACATCGCGTTTGAGTCTCACCCAGGCGTTGTGTGTTCAATTCCTCGTCAATTCCAAATTCCTCCATCACAACACAAGCAACATTTTCCGCTTACTGTGGTGGTAGTAGGAGTTTTTCAAATATTGTCAGGTTATTCGTAACAGGGGAGTGATTCACTTCTAAAAAATAACTAAAAAAATTAATTTTTGGAGATTTCGAAAAGCTAATTTCACTTTCTTTATTAACCCTTCATAATAATAATAATATTTGGCTGATTTATATTGCCCCGTTTTCGTGAAAAATCACCTCAAGGGCGCTGTGACTCATATTGGTAACCGAAGTTTTGATCGGAATCAAAAGATGAATTACCATTTGATCATAAACTATACATTATCTCATAAAATATATGATTACGCGTAAATAAACACACAGACACAATTATTTGCATACATTCATTTTAAAATCAATAAATTCCCGACTTTAAAGAATTTATATTAGGTTAGGGAATATTCTCGGGAGCGTGTGATCTCATTTAAAATATTATATAATTTTTGGAGAACATGATCCTATAGGTGGAGCTGGGCACGGAGAAAAACAAAATCTGTTCAAAATATGAATCGTCACATTTGATATTGTCAAATAATAATAATACTTTTATCTTGTCAAATAGGATATCAAATGTGACAATATCAAGTGTGACGATGTCAAGTGTTCAAAAGGATGAATCATCACATTTGATATTGTCAAATAATAATAATTTTATCTTGTCAAATAGGATATCAAATGTGACAATATCAAGTTTGACGATGTCAAGTGTTCAAAAGGATGAATCATCATATTTGATATTGTCAAATATGACAATATCAAATGTGAGGATGTCAAATGTTCAAAAGGTTAATCGTCAAATATGAGGATATCAAATGTGACGATGTCAAATATGACGATGTCGATTGTTTAAAAGTTGAATCGTAAAATGTGATAATGTCCAATTTAATGATGATATCAAATGTGACGAGGTCAAACGTTCAGAAGATGAATCATCACATTTGATATTGTCAAATATGACGATGTCAAATGTGAGGATGTCAAATGTTCAAAAGGTTAATCGTCAAATATGAGGATATCAAATGTGACGATGTCAAATATGACGATGTCGATTGTTTAAAAGTTGAATCGTCAAATGTGATAATGTCCAATTTAATGACGATATCAAATGTGACGAGGTCAAACGTTCAGAAGATGAATCATGTCATTTGATATTGTCAAATATGACGATATCAAATATGACGATGTCAAATGTGAGGATGTCAAATGTTCAAAAGGTTAATCGCCAAATATGAGGATATCAAATGTGACGATGTCAAATATGACGATGTCAAATGTTTAAAAGTTGAATCGCCAAATGTGATAATGTCCAATTTAATGACGATATTAAATGTGACGAGGTCAAACGTTCAGAAGATGAATCATTTCATTTGATATTGTCAAATATGACGATATCAAATATGACGATGTCAAATGTTCAAAAGAGTAATCGTCACATTTGATGTTGTCAAATATGACGGTATCAAATGTGACGATGTCAAATGTGTCAAATGTGACGATGTCAAATCTGACGATGCCAAATGTGACGATGTCGAATGTGATTAGATGTATTTGGAGAACATAATCCAATAGGTGGCGTTGAGCACGGAGAAGAGCAGCGGGAAGAAGACCCGGGAGAAGCGGTCGATGTTGAGCGCCCTCGCGCGCCGCGTGTACGCCGAGGCGCCTTTCTTCTTCGGCTTCTTGGGCGGCCGGTTGAACGCGTTCTCCTTGAACATTAACCATCATTCTTGCTTACTTCAACTCATTGTAATCACATGTAAAGCATAAAGGTCAGCTGATCGCAATCTGTCCAAAAGATAAAAGGCACCGAGAATCGGCGTTTAACGGGGACCTATCAAATGTAACCAATGAATTGTGACGTTGCCAAATGTGATCATGTCAAATGTGACGATACCAATTGTTACAATGTCAAATGTGACGATGCCAAATGTGACTAAAAATTGAAACCTGCAGCAGAAACAGACACATGAGACGAGGAAAAGAATTGAAAAATTAGAAAAAAACCCAAAGTCAGAGTCAAAAGTTATTAATGTACGGAGCAATAAATATATTTGTCGAATTACCAGAAGAAACTAAATTAAAAGAAAACGTAAACAATTTTTAACTTAAATTACGAAAAAATGTAATTGATTTATTCTAAAAATGTTTTAATAATACATGTGTATAAGAAGTGTATGAGGACATGGATGTTTCTATTTAAATTACAATAAATAAATGTGACGAGGTCAATTGTGACGATGTCAAAAGTGATGATGTCAAATGTGAATAATTGAAATACCTCAATGTAAGTAAAAATCATTTGATATTCGTAATGAAATGAACACTTCAATCTGATATGTATCATTTACGAAAATATTGAAAACAAAATACAAATAATATCAATCCTTTGCTAGCTTGAGAATTGAGAGTTCTATTATTATTTACAAAACACACAAATCTATCTATCAAATCGGGATCAGCTGACAGATATAACAAAATGGCAGTTGAGTTTTTCTATTGATCGCAAATCAATCATCAAACGAACCTTAAACCGGCGTTTAACGGGGACCTTTCAAATGCTATAAAACAAAATGGCGCTGATTGGCCATTTAATGACAACGTTACATTTGAATTTCAGTTACTTGAAACACTCCAACCTTATAACGGTTCTTGGCCCATCTCCTTTGTTTCTATTATTATCTATGACCGGTTCACACATGTTCAAAAGACTGGAACATATAGAGGGTAACCAGATAAAACAGAACATGATAAAAGAATAGGTTAGGTTTGTTGTTATTTTTCTTCACTTTTGTGCAATGTTCTGTCAGAAGTCTATATATATTTGGAGAACATGATCCAATAGGTGAGGTTCAGCACGGAGAAGAGCAGCGGGAAGAAAACCCGGGAAAAGCGGTCGATGTTGAGCGCCCATCGTCTTCGCGTGTGGAACGGCACACCTTTCTTCTTCGGCTTCTTGGGCTCGGGCGGTGGCCGGTTCAGGAACAGCGCGTTCTCCTTGAACACGACGAACCCCACATTACAACTGAGAAACTGAACCGAGGGAAACTTGTCTATTGAAATTAAATCTCTCAACTAACCCAAAGAAACTGGGCATGTCAGAATTAAAACCAACAGAAAGAAACTGGTGAGTGTTGGAATTATAACGTAAAATGAACACAAAGAATGGATAATGTAGGAATTAAAACGTTAAGTGAACACATAGAAACTGGTGAATGTTTTAAAACAGAAAATTAACAAAAATAAACCGGTACACGTTTGAAAAACGTAGAAGACGCACAAAGAAACTGGTGTTGGAATTAAAACGTAAATGAACAGAAATAAAGTAGTGAATGTTAGAATTAAATCATAAATAAACACAACACAACTGGTACATGTTGGATTTAAAACGTAAAATGACCACAAGAAAACTGGTGAATGTAGGTATGAAAACTTAAAAGAACACAAAGAAAATAGTGCATGTTGGAATTAAAACGTAAAACGACCACAAGGAAACTGGTGAATGTACGAATGAAAACTTAAAACGAACACAAAGAAAACGGTGAATGTTGGAATTAAAACGTAAAACGACCACAAGGAAACTAGTGAATGTAGGAATAAAAACTAAAAACGAACACAAAGAAACTGGTTCATGTTGGAATTAAAATGTAAAATGACCACAAGGAAAATGGTGAATGTAGGAATGAAAACGTAAAACGAACACAAAGAAAATGATGCATGTTTGAAATAAACCACTAAACGACCACAAGGAAACTTTTGACTGTAGGAATGAAAACTGAAAACGAACACAAAGAAACTGATGCAGGTTGGAAATAAACCATAAAACGACCACAAGGAAAATGATGAATGTAGGAATGAAAACTTAAAACGAACAGAAAAAAACTGGTTCATGTTGGAATTAAAACATAAAACGAGCACAATGAAACTGGTGAATGTAGGAATGAAAACTTAAAACGAACACAGAGAAATTGGTCCATGCTGGAATTAAAACGTGAAACGACCACAGGAAAACTTGTGAGAGTAAGAATGAAAACTGAAAACGAACACAAAGAAACTGGTTCATGTTGGAATTTAAACTTAAAAACAATAGCTTCGATGAGAAGGGAATATTTGGGTTTTTTGTGAATACCACAACAAATTTACCCACGGAAGTGTGTGGGATTATGGCACAGTTAATTAGAAAACAGGGAAATGGATAAAAATATCCGTTTATGTGTTTTTAAAGTGATTACCGCATAAAGCCAAACGCCTCTCAACTGTCGGAAGCCAGTGGAACTGTGACATTCCCATTTGTAATTTTCTGTTTCTGTTACCTGGCTATTCATATCTGATCACAAAACACAGCTAAAGCCATTTCAAGCAACATCTCCATTCTGAATGGTCATTAACCAGGGAGGTGATGAGAGTATCTGCCACCCTGGAAATATGTAAGTAAATATCTACCATGCTTATGTGTCGCAAATGACTCCTACTGAATAAGGATGTTGATCACGTGTTTTGAAAATGGTAAAAGTGAGAGATGAGGATTGGCGATGGGAGCTACGATATCATCAATTGGACGACGGTAAGGGCCAGTTGTTTCGTCAATATTCAAATGTAACATTGTAATCAAGGCGCCAATCAACTTCATTTTGTTTTTTGATATTCAACGCCAATTTTTGGCCAATCACAATTCGTTCAAAAGCTAAAACGGACTAATAATCGACGGATTACGGAAACCTTTTTATATATCGGCTAAACAATCGGCCCCAAGAAAGTGTAAAACGCTAATCACCTTTGGTGGTTCTGGAGGAGGTGGCTTCGGAGCATCCGAGTCTCCAAGGACTACGTTCACCAAGCAGTACTCCATCAGGGCCATAAACACGAACCTAAAATACAACAAATTATCTATCAAACAGTGGCGGTTTTCTCAAAAATACGTTCAAAGAATAATGTAGAAAATAAGACAAACTTGTATTATAATTTTATTTTACCACACTTTATCACACATTGAATAGTGCATTCAAATTCTGTGCTAGAAAATCCGCCTGTATTAATGTCTGTAGTAATACTGCCCGAAAACTATTCTGAAATTAATCTCATATGTGCGTTATGAATTCTGCACCCATGGCGCTTCAGCGGTAAACCGTCCAAGCGTGCAAGGAATCTGTTAGCTTTCTGGGTGTTATGAGATTTGTACAGAATAGTATTTGGCAAGAATCGCTAGATGTTTTTCTGTTATTTTCACGCTAAAAGCATTTTATAAAATAAGTTAACTACTAGTTGTAGGTACCTTTTTATATAACAAAACAAATAGTTTCTTGGGTAAATTGTGATTTTTGCATTTAAAAAAACTTTTTACAACACATATTATTTAGACGCAGACGCCAAATTGCGTCTTGCTAGGTCGCTAATCTCTGATGTAGTGATGTGATGATTTTGGGAAAATATATATTAATTTATTTATATTATTTTTGATATACAGTTTACAGAAGTTTTGTTGGCATATATAAACACCAACATTGGACTCCCAATGCGATAAGCTACGAACAGACACTGCATTAAACTAACAGCTAGGACTCAAACCATGATTTTCGTCATTTCTTAAGAGGAACGGCTGGGCGGCTCTTTTCACATAAATTTGTATTTGAGGCCAAAATACCCAAACTGCAAAATTATTTTTTTAATCAAAAGGAAATAATTATTTTTAAGCAAATATGTAGTACTGATATGTGCTATTGTATTTCACTTATTTTATCGACTTCACAAAATAAGTGTCCGTTGACAAAAGACATGTGTCATATAACGAACCTCTGTTTTTCGGAATGTGTTAAGAAAAGAAAGAACGGTGTTATAATCAATCAAAGTGTTCTCACTAAATAAGCAAATAATATTGGCGCAGCCGGTAGTTTGATAATACTAACACTGTGCAGACGGACATGAAGGCATCCACCGCCTTGAGGTAGGAGACTGGCGGCAGCGAGGCCTGGGACTTGGCATGCTGGGTGGACAGCGTCAGGAGCGAGGTGACTCCCAGGGTCACTCGTGCTGGAGCGGCTTCTGGCTTTATCCAGAAGGAAACCCACTGGAATAGAACAATCGTTTATTAAAGATCTTGGAAAGACAGAAACTTTGATGGTGCCCGCGGGCAGCGAAGGGCTGTCTGTTAGCATATTAGAATGGAGTCCTGGAGATTTCTCTACCTAAGAGAGTATGGTCAATACCTGTGGCTCCATCCTGCTGACTTTCTCTAGGATAAGCTCAAAATGAACCATCTTTTTCAGCAGAATATATAGCACATATACTACGAAAATTGCCAAAGACTTGTGGCTGTCTTTAATGCTTTTGGTAAGTTATTATAAAGATTTTGTCCCATATGAATCACAATGGTTAGTGGGAAGGTAAGATTAAGTTTAGTTTTGGGAAGCCTTAAATCTCGGCAACTTCTCGTAGGATAATTGGGAACATTTTCATGTTGCGTAATATTAGTTTGCACATATTTTCTGCGGGTCAGAAGAAGTGTACACATTTCTTCAGACTAATTCGTGGACGATTTTAAAACTCGACTATCATGGAGAGCATCATTTCCATGTTCCCGGTGGTTATCTCCGTCACCCACACCATAGACTGTTCTATCTCTCAGCCTACAGGTCTAACTTGCCAATGGTCATGGTGGGAAGAGCAATCTTGAACAGAACGAAACAGAGTTGCGAAACAAGCAAATGGTTTTCCTCGGAATTCTGCAGCATAGTGTGTGAAACTAGAATTTAAACTCCGATCGGGACATTCGAATGGTTTCCTTTGAAATGGGTCAGCAGATGAATCCGCAACTGGAATTAGGGAACAAAACTGCTTTTAACTTAACATTGAATCTTTGTGTGAGTCCCCAGCTTTGATTAAAACTGCACCCACCCCACGAAAATGGTTTCCTCCGATTTTTGCACCACCAATGTTCATCTCGAATTTTATAACTGATTTTTTTCTTCAGAATGCATCAGCAGATGAATATACAACTGAAATTTTATCGTTACATTCTTAACACAAAACTGGTTTTAACTGGTTTTGAGTTAATTCTAGTGAGAGTTCCGAACTCTAATTAAAACTACACTTACAACGCGAAAATGGTTCCTTCCTAATTTTGCAGCACAGAGTCTGCAACTAGAATTTTATAACTGCACTTCAAACACGAGAATGGTTTCTTTTGAAATGCTTCTGCAGATGGATCCACAACTGTAATTTTATTATTACATTCTGAACACAAAACTGGTTTTGTGATAATGTCTTTAAAATGTATCTGAAACCCTGTGAAAGAAAACCGTTCACGTGTTCTGAAAGTAATTTTTTTATACTCTTCATTTTGTGGTCGAATCGAAATCCGCATCGAAAGTGCTAGCGGGCCGCGCCGAAAGTGTTCGCGGGCCGCACCGAAAGTATTCGCGGGCCGCACCGAATGTGGTAGCGGGCCGCGCCGAAAGTGTTCGCGGGCCGCGCCGAAAGTGCTCGCGGGCCGCACCGAAAGTGTTCGCGGGCCGCACCGAAAGTGGTAGCGGGGCGCGCCGAAAGTGTTCGCGGGCCGCACCGAAAGTGGTAGCGGGGCGCGCCGAAAGTGTTCGCAGGCCGCACCGAAAGTGCTCGCGGGCCGCACCGAAAGTGCTCGCGGGACGCAGGTTCCCCACCCTTACTCTAAAAGGACTGAAGCGCCACGCCGCCGACAAAGTAATGTGTCATTTGAGTACTTACAGACATGATGACGATGAGGCAGGTGGGGATGTATGTGTTGAACAAGTGGTATCCAAGACGCCTCTTTAGCACAAATATCACCTCAAGGCACGTGAAATTTCCTAAAAAAACGCTTATTATTATTATTTAAAATAAATTCTAAGGTTTTCCTAAATTAGGTTTGCAATTCGAGATGACATTATAATTAATGAATTAAAGTAAAAATTTAAACAAACTTCTTTTGAATATCAACTATAATAATCATGCTATCTCAATCGTTCATATTTACATATAAACCATCTTAAGTAATCTTCTTATTTTTAATGTAATTAATCCTTTTCCAAGAACAGGTTAATGCTTCTCTGGGAGAGTAGTATTAAATTGGAAGATGCTGTGATTAACTAGCGTTATTTATTCCTTCAGCACCGGTGCATAGTCAGGAAACACGCCAAACACGCGCCCAATTATGTACAATGTACACAGTTGACATTTGTCACATGAGAACGGGTTGCTTCTAAGACCCGTTCTTGAGTTCAACAGCTCGACTGTGAAACCTCCATTCTACAAAATGCCAATTATTTTCCTCAGGGCCTCCTGTGTGAAGGAATAATAATAGCCTAAAAGCTCCGTTCAGAACGGTTTCCGCTGGGGGTTTGGGTGTTGTGATCAGGAGTCAGGAGTGCCCAACTGCCTGCAGTGTACTGACCGGTTGAGTAGACCTGCGTGCAGTCAGCCGTCCTGTTCTGCACCAGCTGCAGCTGTGGTAGTTCTATATTCTCGTCCACCACCAGCGGTACGTCTGGATCCCATTGGAACACCATGTCATCAGTGGTGTGTGATACTGAAAATAACGACGTAAATTTAGTACCTTCCTACAAATCATGCTGTGGCGGTTCCCAAGTGTCATCAAGCCACCCGTCTGAGGGGGGATATTGTCCATAACCTTAAAATTTACGACTTTTTCGTCAACTGTAAAATATAATAAAAACAATAAATCATACAACGCCATCAGAAAGGATAAAATGAACAGAAAGGTTATAAATGTATACATGCAAAACTTATAAGTAAACTAAGGTTTAATCAATACTAGCTTTTCGCCCGTTGCAGGCAACTAATGGGTAAAAATGTGGTGCGTGGTGTAGTGTTTGAATGTAAATGAAGCCAGGAGTGTGGGAAAGAAAAATTAAAGAAAAAAATGTGCCGAAGAGCTTACTGATCATTTTTTCACCGAGCCGTTCGGGTTGTGTAGGTCGAGACGCGTAATTTGATACCCATATCGTATGTACGGTTTTTGTCAGCGACACTCTTGAAAAGTCCCAGGGAGTTTTATTTTGGAAAAAGCATTGCTCAATTAACACGCAAAATTTAAAAACTTTTAAATTAAAAAATGTGGTAAAGGTTACGAATTCCGCTTCACGGTAAAACGCAATATTTCACTTTCAAATAAATGGATTTAGCTTTATTAATTCAAAACTTGAGTTATTATGTCGGGGGAGACGGAAAAATACGCACTTTTAATTTTAATTTCGTTTATTAAGTCACTTACCTGATTAAATTAGACCCTACGCTCGATCAAAATCAATCGTCTTTTTAGTTTACGTTAGAGTAATGCGAAAAACGAAACATTTTCGAGCAAAAGAGGCGCACGAAATTTTTTTGATCATTTCGCGTTTGGGGTGCGTTCGGAATTGAATAAAAATATAAACGGTGAAGAAAAAAAAGTTTTACAGATCGGTGGTGATCGATGAAAACAAAACATTGAGAAAATGCATCAAAATTTGGCCGTTTCGAAACCGTGCTTGTGGCAACACTCGCGGAAAACATTAATTTGAAACTGTGCCAATTAAACCTCGACAAATTCAAATTTTTGCCTGAGAGGCCATCCCGGCGGCCGAAGAGAGTACTGCGGTGCTTTAGTATAGCGCGCCGCGAGCGCTTCCAGTTTCCGCAGCCAGAGGTTCCTCAAATTTTTGTCGACATCTAGCCCCGAACGAATCCGGTCGAGTCGGTCGGGAATTATTTCCATATAAACTCCGGCTGACTCGTTTTTTCGGTTTTTCCAGACCGAATTGAACCTCGGATTCTATGCCGACAGAGAGGCGTCTCGGTCGCTTTTCGCCTGAAGCCCGAAACAAATGAAAGGCAAAATTTTTTCTCGCACGCCTAAACGAACCTCGAGTCGTATCGAATTGAGGGGGAGAGCGGTCGCTTTTCGCATAAATGCCCACCGAAAAAAAACAAAGAAACTGAGTATTAATATATTTTTATTTTATTTTTATTTCATTTTATTAACGCTTAGAAGGCTTTTACATATACATGTTATGGGTTTTGTTGTTCAGTAGCATTATAAAATATTTTAATTACATAGCATAATAAATTGAGTATGAACTTACATAACAATGTGTAGGGTTATTGTTATGGTGTTATTATTTTATAAACATAAGCAAGCAAAGTTTATTGTACAAAGTACGTCGGTTGAATATTTTACAGAACATAGGTTAAACTAATACATAAACTTGAGAAAAATATAACAGATATAGGTAGGTAGTTAAGTAGATACAATTCAAGTATATAGTTACGGTGTTATTGGAATTTGGACAATGAGTTCGATAAGTTTATATAAATATAGTGTAGTTACAAGAGTACAATAATGTAAGTAGGTAATACACACAAGACAAGTAAGTTTGTTATTATTATTATAAAGATAAACACTACAGTTTGTTGTAAACCATCTTTGTAATCATCAATCTTTATTTTGCCCGATTGGGAATTTTACAAAACAAAGCTTAGTTAATGAAACAATAAAATATACGTTTGAAAAAAAAATTATGAATCTGTTACAAACATTCTAGTATACTGTATTTTAGTTTGTATACTGATTGGTGATGATAAACATCAATTGAGCTATACTTATTACCGAGTATGTGAAGTCTTTGAATAGGTGAGTTTTGAAAATAATTGTTAGCAGATATGGGAACATTATATAGAGCGGTCTGTCGAGTGTCGCGCGTAGGTACACGGAGCGATATAAGACTCGTCAAATCAATGGCGTCCAGTCTGCCATTCGAAATTTTGAAAAGAGATACTAAGTCGCACACTGTGCGTCTCAATGATAAATCGGTTAAATTTAGTAAGTTCATGAGGAAAGTGTAATTAAGATATTCGTTTGGAATTCCTAATTTATAATTAATAAATCGCAGAAATTTATGTTGCACTCTTTCAATTTTTAATTGGTGAATCTTATAAAATGAGGACCAGATTGTTGAGTTATACTCTAGATTACTTATAACTAAACCAGTGAATAGCAGTTTGAAGGAATTTATTAATTTAAAATCTTTCGTTGTCCTTAATATAAAACCCAAATATTTCATGGCCTTGTTGGTTATTTCGTTTATATGAGGAACAAATGTTAGTTGCCTGTCAAAAATAATACCAAGATCCTTAATATTCTCAACTCTTTTTAGGAAAATGTTGTTGATGCTATATTGATGCGTAATGGGATTTTTGATTCGGGAAAAAGTTATCGTTTGACATTTATCAATATTGAGAAATAGTTCATTGTGGGTGCACCACTCTTGTAGCCTCACAAGATTAAATTGTAGTACGTAACAGTCATGAATATTTGTAATGGTTTTATAAATTTTGAGATCATCTGCAAATAAGAGAATCATGACTCAGGTAAGTTTTTAGATTCTCACGGCCAAAAGCATTTTTGTTGTTTGTTTTTGGGGTGTTATGCCGTGTTGCGCTAACTCCTTCTTTAGCCGACGTTTCGGACAGCGTTGCAGTGTCCATCATCAGGGCAGATCCGGTCGATCACATCTTCGGATCTACCGGATCTGCCCTGATGATGGACACTGCAACGCTGTCCGAAACGTCGGCTAAAGAAGGAGTTAGCGCAACACGGCATAACACCCCAAAAACAAACAACAAAAAAGAATCATGACTCCATCAAAAACCGTAGTTATATCATTGATAAACAATAAAAATAGTACTGGTCCTAAATGAGACCCCTGTGGGACGCCGGTAAAGACTTCGAACTGGTGTGAATAGTGTGAGTTGAGTTTAACACATATTTTTCTTTTATGCAGATAACTCTCAAACCATCTCAAAATATTCCCTGTTATTCCAAGGGCACTAAGTTTATGTATGAGAATTTTATGTGAGACTTTGTCGAATGCCTTACTAAAGTCAGTATACACTACGTCTGTTTGAAGACGCTTTTGCATTGTATTAAATAGGTATTCCTGATAGATCATCAAGTTTGTAAAAGTAGATCTTTTTGCCATGAAACCATGTTGACGATGTGAAATAACTTTGTTAATCTCAGGCGAGAGTTTAGAAAGCAGAGCAGATTCAAATAGTTTAATATATGTATTGATTGAAAAAACATGATAGTATAGCCTTCTTGTATCTACATTCCGTGCAGTTAAATAGGTCCACCACCTCTGCGTATGTGCTACTAATTTCATGTAATCTAGGTACACGCGAGTGTTTGAAATGCTCAGTCCTCGTGTTGTTTCATTTAACCCTTAAATGCATACTGTTGCAAAACTGCAACATACCGTTCAAACCACCTTTAACTCTTTGGTGTATACTTAATGCATGCCGTTTTAGAATTATCAAGTTCACGGTAATATATTTTATCGAGTGGCATCACCTTTTTTTTCTTTCGCGAATGTCAAATGTCACTTTTTCTTTAACAAAGTGAAGATTCTCGAAAATTGGTTGGAGGTTAGAATTACAGTTTTGTTTTGCTGTTATTATTTTGATTTTCTTAGGTAAGTAGATACAATAATACACAATACTTATATGTAATAGCTCGTATTTTTCCGGTACACTTATTAGTTTTGAGATTTTTTTTTAGGTTTTTATTTTTTTTCATACGTAAATTATTCATATTAATTTTTATTAAATACATGGTGTTGTAAACCTGCAACAATTTTTTTTTAATCAAATATTATTAAAAAATTACAAAAAAATAAAATTCTTTATATTTCCTTTCATATGCATCTACAAAATATTTTTTTTTCCAGAAAAATAAATAAATCATGCATTTAAGGGTTAAACATGATTTTGGAACGAGTAGTTCTCTTAGGTATATGAAATTCAACTCTATACTACCACCTACAATTCTGAAAATAAATATTAATGACAGGGACATAATCGTTAATTTTAAGGTTGATGACAATATCGACCCTCAGGACGGTGGCTTATGTGACTAGCGCAGAAATTGGATGCATTTTTGAACCGCCATAAGGATAATTCCTTATCCTAATGGTGGAACTTCACCTGGCCATTCGCATACTCGTATTTCGCATTTTTGGCAACCAATCGCCATGTATGGACAGTATATTTGTCAAAATATTGGCCTTACGTTGGCACTTCACTATTGGTCATCGTAGCTTTAGATACTTTGCCACAAAAATATTCAACATGCTCCCAGAAAATATTAAACTGAGTCAAACACAGAAAAAGTTTAAATAAAAATGTTAAAATTTATCCAAATGATCGAGCATATACTGGTGTCCTCACCCAAACTCCTTGTCACTGATAGTTATTGTAGTATGTATAGTGATAAAACTTGCTGTATTTGTATTGTGTATATGCAAACAATAATGTACTTAACCAAGCGCCTTATCATTGATATTTATTGTAGTACGTATTGTGCTAAAACTTGCTGTATTTGTATTGTGTATATGCTAATAAAAATGTAACCGAAAATAATGTATTGCTGTATAGGAACCTATATTAAAGATTTATAAGTAAACCATAGACAAAATGAGAGAAATAATTAACTAAAAAATCTGCCTCAATACAGGTTCGCCTAGTGAGGAAGGTTATGCACAACTTAAAATATAGTATATTATGCCATATCTATATAACACTCTTATTTACATATTTACTTTTTCTACTATTAGAAACTGTTCTATTATTGTAACATTAGTTTTTCAACAATGTCATTGTTACTAATTTACATATAGGTATTTTACTTACTAATGATATATTATATATTCTGTAATTTTTTTGAGGAAATAAATAAATAAAAATTTTAAAAAACTTCCCTATTGCATTCGCGTATTTTGGCATATTTGACAACCAATCGCCATGACAGAATATTTGACAAAATATTGGCCTTATGGTGGCACTTCACTATTATATTATATTTTGCATATTTGGCAACAACTGTCATGTTTGAACAGTATATTTGACAAAATATTAGCCCTATTTGCCTATTCAACAAATATAGCAAATACCTAATACGCGTTACGGAGCTCTTGTCGGTTTTCTACTTACATCAAAGGAGTCAAATAGGCAAATAAACAAATAAGCCAGGCCAATTCATCCGTTTTCAGTATATTCGCGGGCCGCAGGGGATATGTACATATTGTACATACAGCTTGAGACTTTACAGTGGGTGATGTCGAAAACCTATTTTTTATGTCGAAAATTTTTCCAAAATTTTAACTCCAAGGCCAAACTAATAAATGCTTTCAATTTTTACTCTGAAATATTGAAAAAACGTAGTGAAAAATACTTGCCATTTTGGGCGGCTGATTTAAAATAGACAGAAAAAAGTTTGCCACGAAACCCCTTGGTGTTTTGTAATACAGATTTTGAAATCATAATACATTTTATCACAATATCAACCTTTGAAATGCATGAAAGGTGCAATCAAATTGTGACTGTAATCAATAATTACAACGTGTCAACTTGGCACAACTATTTTGGTTAACAGTTAGAATTGGGAAGGGATTCTGAACTTACCGCTGCTCTTCTGATACATGTCTTGTTGCGTGACACCGTGGGTGCTAATCACTGCACAAGTTTCCGTAATAGATTCGATACTATGCACGCACTTACCATGTTCACGGAACAGACTTTCTTAACAGACTGGTTTGTACAAATTTTGGAATGTCACTGTATGTATGTAGATACTCCACACTGTCAGACAGGGACAGGTGGAGGAATGCAGGAACATATAATAGAGGAAGATGCACATGGTTGCATCAACAAACTAAACATTTTGGGTAGCTTTTTCAAAATTTTGATGAAAGACTAAAGTTTTTCGCTGAACCCTGTTACAAAACAGAACAGAATACGTTGAATATTTTTTTAAATGAAGTGAGTTAAAAAAAAAGGCTCGGGAAATTTCAAATACTCCGCTGAAATTTTTGTCCAAAATTCCCAGGACATGAATATTATTTGCATTTTTCGTCTAAATGTGTTGCGATATAAAGGATGGGACCGGTCGGATGCCGAGTTCTCACTCTGTGAGTTCAATTCCTCGACTGGCAAAGTTCTAAGTCCTCCATCACAACACAAGCTTAGTGGAACACTTCCGCTTCGTGCGTAGGAGATTTTGGTCGCTCCCTCGCTCATCTTCAACTTAGATTAGCTCTGCATTTCGGTATGTTAGGAAGTGAATTGGCAACACTCGCGGGAAACATTAATTTGAAACTGTGCCAATTAAACCTCGACAAATTTTAGATTAGATTAGCTCTGCATTTTAAAAAACAAAACTGCAAAACTTAGATTAGCTCTGCATTTCGGTATGTTGGGAAGTGAGTTAGCTAAGAGCTTCACAGGTGCACTCATAGAGGGCAGTGCATAGAGCTTACTTGGAAGTCCGCAAGATGGCAGCTAGTAGTCAGTAGTCGCTAGGGCCAGTTAGGCTGCTTCCAGACAAACATGGTGTTTGCAGATCTCATTTAGCCAGCTCCTAGTTAGGTCGACCATCGAAGTCACTCTTGTAATACGCGAAGTATTGAATAAATCCCTGTTTTAATATAAAGAACTTATTCTCTAAAATCTTCTTCTACGACGAGTTGGAGAACTGTTTGTGGGAACACAACAGGTATCTAGCACGGTAAATCGATAAAACCTTACATCAATACCACATTGACGAAATCCGTCATCGTATGGTTAGTTAGCGATATTTTCTAGCACGGTCAGAATATGATTCCAAAAGTTGGTTGGCGGCCTCCAAGGTGTCAGAAAAGCTGTCAATATACACAACTTTTCGGATAGTGTCGTTCGTTATGCAAAATAACGGACTTATTAATAAATGGAGGCGAACTAACTAAGCTCTTAGAATTGAAAGAAATCGTGTACACGATCCACAGACTTAATCAATATAAGACGCGACCAATTGATTACATTCCAACTTGGAGAAACAAAAAGTTATTAGTTGTTACTAAAGACCTCGTAAACTAATGAACTCAATTTTAGTACATGTGCTCTGTTAATATACATATATTAAACTTAATATGTATTTCAATTCCACATTGTCGATTTATTAGTATTTTTTTACTTTTACGTAGCCGTATAATGTTTAGGACTGTCAATTCATAGGCAGGCGCGATAGTGCTGCCATCGTATAATGATTTCCTATTATATTTCGTGTCAATATTATATTATTGTTATATCTCAGCTTACTAGCAGATTTAAGATAAATAAAAGTTTAAAAGATTTAAGATAAATAAAATTCAAATAAAAGGTTCTTTACTATAATTGCGTTTTATTTACGTTACAATAACTAAGTCTGGATTTAGCCACACTTTTCATTACCCGAGGATTGGTAATTCTCTGTTTCTTGAAGCTTGAAGTTTGACAATAATACCTCACAGGCAATTGCTACACTCTAGCGACATCTGTCGGACTCTGGAGTAAGCTTTATGACTAGTGCCATCTATCGCTTGAATACCCAACTTATTACCATACATCACAATTGTTATATTTCCTGTTTTACTAAAGCCAAATTGCGATACTTGCCCAGCTCTCCAAGTAGAATTAATTTTGAAGGTAACAATAAACTCACTACTAATTATACTATATTACTACATTATTCATGTTAACAAGACATTTTTTATACATATTAATATTGTGTTCAAATAAAATATTCTCTGTTATTATAACATTCTATACCTTAATAGAATTTATTTTATATTAATTACCATCCATTATCATAAACACCTCACTCTTCGATTTATGTCAGGTCTTATACAAAACTAGTATTATTCAACTATTACTACACTAGTAGATATTAACAACTGTATCATTTGCAATAATATTTTTGTGTATACATTACTTGTTCTGTAATCACTCTATTGTAAAAGCCATTTTAGGGCGTTCAAATAAATATATCGGTTCGGGTATCGACGGCGCAACCGTGCTCGAGATATTAATAAAACTTCGGAATATGTGTCGGATATTGTTAAGTTATCTAGCCCCTGAACGACAAGAATGATCCATGGCCACGCACTCCATTGAAACGAACTCTCTGGTTTATAATCCTTGATACACGTATATAATTTTCACATCACATTAATTATTCACAATAAATCCCATCTCCAATCCTTTTAGCCCCATTTTCCACCTGAAGGCATTTACCTTTATAAATATTACGTAAATTTTCTATCCAGTAATCCATCTTCTGTCAAGAGCTTTTGATTAGGTTAGCACATTATGTGATGTGAAAACCTTTAGTCAGTTGTAGGTCATATTTATGATCTAATACTGTAGGGTTATCGAAAATTGCAGAACGTCGAATTGTGTGACGAATTAAAGGCATATTTTTGATTTAGTCGTGAATATTAAAGCGAAAATTTAGAAAAAATCAGTTCAAGAAATAAAATCTATATATGTAATTTTTTTAAATGATTTATGAATTTCATGTAATAATTGATACGTGTTATTTCACATTTAATTCACTAAAAATAAAACAAGTATATTACATACATATAGATACTTGCGTCAATGTCTTGCTTATAAACATTCCCTAATACGCCGCTGCAGCGTTGGTGTAGCTATACGATAAAGAGGGCCGTATACAGCTCGGTTTAAAATCTTTACTCATAATTCATGCAAGATTCTTTTAGACTGGCGCCACTTTGTTCCAATCCTCAAAAACATGGTCATTTTCACATTTCGCGTTTAATTCACTTCACGTTTCTTCAGATGACATTTGCGATGTCATTGACCGGGATTGTTTTGAATTGCTTCGAAATTCGGCCAGTTATGCGTTCCGTATTTGCTTTTGCTAAATCTGTTTTAAATATTCCCATTTATACATTGTCATAGCGTGACCGATAATATTTGTCAAATCACAGATTGTCATCAAAGTCAGCGATCTCCGTCTTAAGCAAAAATGTTTACATATTTTTTTTTATTTGGTAAAATATTTTTTACAATTCAAGTTTTCCAGTAATTTAGGCCTCACTGGGTGGCTTGCCCGTGCTGAGGCCTTATTCTTCAGTATTCTTGGTATATTTTTGTTATTTGTTTTTGGGGTGTTAAGCCGTGTTGCGCTAACTCCTTCTTTAGCCAACGTTTCGGACATCATTGCAGTATCCATCATCAGGGCAGATGTGTTATTATATGTTATATAAATAACACATCTGCCCTGATGATGGACACTGCAATGCTGTCCGAAACGTTGGCTAAAGAAGGAGTTAGCGCAACACGGCTTAACACCCCAAAAACAAATAACAAAAATACTTTTGGCCGTGAAAATCTTAAATCATATTCTTGGTATACCTTATATTGTAGGTATTAGGCATTAAAATCTCTTGACAAACGGAGTCCAGAAACGTTCGATTTCAAGCAAAAAAAACTGGTTTTTACTTATTTTGTAAATAATTTTATAAGAAAGTAAAAAAGTTAATCAAGTGAAACTGTCACAGATAATCTTAGCTATAAAACTGTATTTTTTAAAAGTTGTTTCTTTTATGCGTTCATACATTTCTACTGACATTTCTATTGAAAAAATATTTTTTGTAGTAGTTTGCATTTATATTTTTTATCGAGTAATTTTTTTTGTTGTATTCCGCTCAAGCGAAGCGATAGAAAAACCTTCAATTTAACTAAAGCATATTTTTTGGTTTTCATAATGTACACCAATTCGTTATAAAGAATAATCAAAATAGTGACTTGGCATTAAGCTTCGCCTTCGCGAGCCAAGGCTTATGTTTTCTGCCATTTGCTGTTACTTCGTTAATTTCCCATAATTCGAGGCTTGTCTCGTATTTCGACTCGCGAATGTATACGCAGCATTATACTGTCGTATTACGACCGGTATACGCAGTACGCATCCGCGTGGTTATGAGTAACGTTTTCTACTTTCTTATCTCCCCGTATTATCTATTATACGCAAGACGATCAGTACAACCCTATTGAAAGAGCACTATTTAAAATCGAAACCTTGCGTGATATGGCTTTTGCCATGTTTGGTGTCCAGATCTAAATAGCCAAATAATTCCGAACCATCCTCTCCTCATCTCTTTCCTATCCTTTCCCCAATTCATTCATCCTCAAAATATACTCCGATTGGGGATGCCAATACAGTTGGGACTCTTGTGCGGTATTCATATAAAATACACAAAATTAGAATTAAAAATTACATTTCTATGATCTTGCCTGTTCAGTGGTAAAACTTAAAACCCGACTCGGAATTCAACAAATTCTTTGTCTTATTTTTCACATGATTATTTGGGGGACAACAGGGGTCTCTAAAACTCTAAATGGTGACGGAGGACTTTTTCTTTTCTAAGGATTAAAAAATCCACAAATGAGGTCCTTGACCGCTGTTCGTCTCATTATATTTCCGTGTCACCTTTTAGACAGTGGGAATGAAAAATGTATTTTAAAATCATCATTTTGCTTGTGAAAATGCCTTTTGAAGTTTTTTTAAATACTAACATCTATTTAAATCTCACTTTTGCTTTCCACTTCCCAACATTGGACCGAGCTGAAACTCGGCAGACAAATTAGACCCTAAACAATTAAAGGAAATTGGTCTACAACTCCACTGTAGCATCCCACCTGAACTACTGCACAAGCAAATTGGTCTACAACTCCACTGTAGCATCCCACCTGAACTACTGCACAAGCAAATTGGTCTACAACTCCACTGTAGCATCCCACCTGAACTACTGCACAAGGAAATTGGTCTACAACTCCACTGTAGCATCCCATCTGAACTACTGAACCAGGAAATTGGTCTACAACTCCACTGTAGCATCCCACCTGAACTACTGAACCAGGAAATTGGTCTACAACTCCACTGTAGCATCCCACCTGAACTACTGAACCAGGAAATTGGTCTACAACTCCACTGTAGCATCCCACCTGAACTACTGAACCAGGAAATTGGTCTACAACTCCACTGTAGCATCCCACCTGAACTACTGAACCAGGAAATTGGTCTACAACACCACTGTAGCATCCCACCTGAACTACTGAACCAGGAAATTGGTCTACCACTCCACTGTAGCATCCCACCTGAACTACTGAACCAGCAAATTGGTCTACAACACCACTGTAGCATCCCACCGGAACTTCTGCACAAGTGTAATTTTTTGATCAATAAAACGCAAGTTAAAAGAATGGAAAAAAATCAGAACAGAGGTATGAGGTCTACGAGTATATTGTGATGTAGAAGATATATTAGGATAACAACGATTGAACGCCAATTCAAGTGTGTGGCAACGTTTGATCTATAATACCCTAGTTAACCTTTTCCTATCCCTCCGTTTTATCTATTATGAATAAGACGCATATTTAAAGTTTATTAATGGCAGATGTGAATGAACATGAACATCGAAATTGATTTTTATTGTGGGAACTGAAAATGAAAGTAAATAAGACGATATTCTTTTGATGATAAAACAATTATTATTTTATTATTATTAAAATATGCACTCAGAAATATATTACAAATTAAAAATTCATCACCATTTAGAATGGTTCCGTCGCTAGCCAAGTTTAATGAGAAAAGAAGCAAATATTCCGCACAGAGTTTTGGCGGCCGGGCGAAAAGAGCCGACGAGTCACGAGGCTGACCGAGTGATGCGTAGTCCCGTCTTACCACGAGTCGGTTTTACTCTCTTTCTGTGAGACTGTGGCATTCCTAATTGGGGTAGGCTGAAGGTAGTGGGGAGGGGATGTAAGCGGGAAGAGGAAGGTGGGGACGTACAGATCTGGTCACCAAACGCGGCCAAAGCCATTTCAAGCAACGTTTCAATACTGAATTAAGGTTTTACACTGAGAGTTTCATCCACTCTGGAATGTTGTCACTTCAAAAAATTACAAGGAAATAACAAAGAATACATAATAACTATCCAATAACGGTGTACAACAATATGATAACAATAAAACAGCGTGTAAAATAATAACAACAACAACAATAAAAGCAAGAGAAAATAAAGTTTGAGTCAAGTGAAGTCAAGTTCAAATAAGAGATTCAAGATATATATATACAGTTCTGGAGGTTATCGCTGAATATGTCTGGAATCTTGCCACTACAGTGGGGAAATATAATCTTCATATTCGCACAAGAAGTTGGGAGAATGATAGCAAAAGTCGGGGACGCCCGAGGAAGACATGGCACGACCGAGTGAATCAGATACTTATTCAATCTATAGATGATAACTGTATGCAAGAATTGTAAGAAGTGGGATTGGGTCGAAATTGAGTAATCTGAAATATGTTGCCTGGTGTATGCTGGATTGTATAAACGATCTACAGTCTCTTGTATCTAGGATGAATGAAGAATGAGTTAATGATGAATGTAAATAAGTCTAAAGTCAGTGTGTTATATAGTTGTAAATGATGAAGTCGAGGACGCCAGAGGAAGACATGGCACGATCAAGTGAACTAGATACTTGATTCGGGCCATGTCAACAGTCAGAATAATAGAAGAGTATGTATGAGACAATGTATGAATGTGAATGAGGCAAGGAGTGTGTGCCAAGACCGAGTTGTTTGGCGGTCTGTCCTCTCTGCGTACCCCCGTGGCGAAACTGAATGATGGTTAGTTATTTAGTTAATTAGTTAAGAATAACAACTGTTGTGCCTCCAATATGGAACGGAATCATTTAATGCGTCTTAGATAAATTCTTTAAGTCTATTGATTGTGTATACGATTTATTTCAATTCTGAGAGCTTATTTAGTTCAGTTATTTTGCATAACGAACGACATTATTAAAAAAGACCGACCTACCGACTATCGGAATCATATTCTGATCGTGCTCGCAAATATCGTTAACTGACCATAGATGACGGATTTTGTCAATATCATATTGACATGGGCTTTATGCGTCGTCCGTGCTAGACCTCCTCGTGCAAAGTAAGGTCCGGATATCAAATTAATATAAAAATCTGTCTGTTTCATTTGAAGCACAATATTTCACCGTAAATCTTTTCTCTCTCGCAAATCTCGATCTGCACAGATTACCGACAAAAGGATGAAGTGGTGCGAACTCAACGAGAGGAGGGAAATGGTGAGGGTAGATCTCGAGAGATGCTGCGGCAAGAGGGCGACGAGAGTGGAACGAACGGAGAGAAGAGGGAATGAGGGGATTGAGCGTTGACAAGATCCACAATCTTTATATCCATGAGCCCGCGTACACTTTCCACAGTCTATATTTGGACTTCTCATGTCGATATCGACAGGTACTTAATGGGCTACAACTCGACTTTGCAATAACAGTAATGAATAGTTTTAGTATCTCAGACAGGTGATAATTAAAGCGCGTAACATCCATTATTTATTTAATGATAAACTAATATTTAAAAGACAAGTTTACATGCATAGCACAAAGGATAACAAATAATTATAAGTAATAATTAGTCGCCTGAAATATCCATACAAATTGAAAATATCTCCCGAGTAAAAATAAATGTTTTTATTTATTATCTTCTTTATTTTTACTCGGGAGATATTTTTAATTTGTGTGAATATTTAAAGAGAATAATTATTGCTTATAATAATTTGTTATACTCTATTCTATGCATAAAAAACCTTGTCTTAAAAACATTTCTTTATCATTAAAAAAATATATATACATTTGACAAGTCAAAATATTAACTAACTAACTAACAACCAACAATCATCACAAGTCTGACGTTTGTCATTTCGCTCCCTATTAATCTTATATTTTCTTCTAAAAACATCAACCCTTATCCTACAATTTTTATACCAGCTGATAATATTCATAGAAGTGCATTAAAATACGAAAGTGAGTGCTTGTCTGGAGTGTAAAAAGTGCTAAATCTAGAGTTTTAGTTATTCTTCATAAATCTTCAAGCTACCCACAGTATTGTAACCTATTGCAGCCACAAGCCAAACATAAAATGGATTCAACATGCAAATATTGCGTTAAGCATCTGAAAGTGGCTGAGTGTATAAAGTGTTCAACCTGCAAATGCACCATCCATTTCGAATGCGCTGATATTCCGGCAAGTGTTTTTAAACGCATGTCGCAAGGTAAAAAGGATGCGTGGGAGTGCAATAATTGTATCCAAACCTTGGACAATTTAGATACCCAATCCTGCTCCTCAGATCAAAGCAACGTACTCCTAACTGTTGAGATTAGAAAAATGGCGCTACAAATAGAAAAAATGAGCAGTAAAATGGCGGAATTCGAAAAAGTCATCATTTATAATAATAATGTCATGGAAGATTTTTCAAGTAATATGAAATCTATAAACGAAAAATTAGCTAAAATTGATAAGCTAGAAATGGAGGTCTCAGAATTAAAACAAACAGTTTTCATGTTAGAGAGGGGAAACAATGAAAGGGACCAGGAACTTCTATCCAACAATATAGAAATACATGGAATGCCTGAGACCACCAACGAGAATCTACCTACCATGATGTCGAATATCGCAACAGTCATTGGATGCCCTCTCCATCAAAGCGACATTGAATACGTTAGCAGAATCAGTAAGCGCCATCGTACACAAGCCACGACAGATGGACGTTCGGGCAACATAATCGCCAAATTCACCTCCCGCAAGAAGAAGGACGAATTCGTCGCAGCCATCAAAAAAAGAAAAGGAATCACTACCAAGGCCATCGGGATGGTTGGAGCTGACCAGAGGATCTTCATCAACGACCATCTCACGCGGAAGAATAAATCTATATTGAGGTGCGCTAAAGCATTTAAAAACGAACACAACTATCAGTTTTTATGGATAAGAAGTGCAAAAATCTACCTACGGAAAAACGAAACATCACCACCCATACACGTCTCATGCGAATTACAGCTAAAAAACCTTGTCTAACTACCATTGCAATGTTAAACCACCTATCCTCTGATAACTACTATTTTTTTCGTATTTTTTTTCATATTTTTTTCAATATCACCCTTTTTACATTAACCCCACATGCTAATAATTACACTAACTGCTCACTACTACATTCTATAATATACTCACTCACTTTAATTCATAATAATAGTGTGTTGTGCTTTGCTAAGCCCAGTGGACTCATGACTAATAACATAACTCTAGAATATAATATTCTTCAAATATATTCTACAGAAACCGAACATAATAATGTAATTACCGAAAATTCGCAATGCATGATTCATTAATAATTTTTTATCAAAATTCAAGAGGTTTGCGCTCGAAAACACAGGAATTTCATCAAAATATACTGCTCAATAATTATGACTTGATCTTCATTACGGAAAGTTGGTTGGTTGATAGTATCCGAGATGAGGAATTATTTGATAATCGCTATTCTGTTTACAGAAATGATAGAGATATACACCGCACTAGTAAATCAACTGGCGGAGGCGTACTCATAGGAATTAAAAAAGATTTTTTTGTTACCCCCCGCTCTTGGAAATCAGACGCTGAGGATATCTGGATAACTGTCAATACATCAAAATCGAATCGTCATTGTTATAATATTCATATGTGCTGCGTGTATTTACCTAGCGTCGGTCCAAAATTAACATCATCAGAAAGATTAGCATTATTTACTAGTCATACCAATACTATTTCTGACTTAACAATCCGTTTTCCCAATGACAAGTTTTTAATCATTGGCGACTATAACATGCCCAATATCGAATGGAATAATCAACAAATGCCAAGTAATAGAGATCAATGTGCAATCGCGTTACTTAACTGCTTATCTTTTGCAAATTTAACCCAATTTAACCATTTACCTAACAAATTCGGTCGAATTCTGGACCTCGTCTTCTGTAACACTTCAGTTAATGTGTCGCTTGCCGACCACCCATTAGTTAAAGAAGATGCTCATCATAAATCATTGATTGTAGAACTAGAATTTCCATCCACTATTGCAACCCTCTCAACTCCTCGAACAATAAAATTATTCCATAAAGCAGATTATGCAGAGATCAATGAGAGACTGAAAGAAACCGACTGGTCAACCGTTATAAATGCACCGGATGTAAATACAGCGTTAAATTCGTTTTATGCTATAATTGAACAGATTATCGAAGTGTTTATTCCTAAGAAAGTTGTAAAATCTGGAAAATACCCACTATGGTACACGGCAGCCTTAATAAAAATAACAAACGAAAAATTAAAATTCTTTAGAAAATGGAAGCGCCATCGGAACCCCCTTGATTATCTTTCATTTTCATTGCTTCGCAAAAGGCAAAAAACAGTCGCTTCAGCAGCTTACAAAACCTACATTTCTACGATAGAATCCGGTATACAGCATAATGTTAAAAAAATATGGTCCTACGTCAATTCTCAAAGAAAATCTCCTGCCATCCCTGATCATATGATTTACGGTGAAAAAACTGCTAATGACAGTAGAGGAGTAGCCAACTTATTTTCTGAGTATTTTGGATCTGTATTTTCTAATGCTCAACCTGCACATACAAGCAATGCCAGTTTTTGCTCTAATTCAAATAGCATAATCAACTCAATCGAGATCAATGAAGACATCACATTCAAATACCTTAAGTCCATTGATATCAAAAAGGGACCAGGGGACGATCAACTTCCAGGGATCTTCATAAATTATTGTAGTAAACAATTGACACCCCCCATTTTTGCTATTTTCAAACTGTCATTAACTGAAGGAACATTTCCCGACAAGTGGAAAACAGCCTTGATTACCCCAATATATAAAAATGGCAGTAAAAATGATGTCTCGAACTATCGACCTATATCCAAATTACCAATACTAAGTAAAGTATTGGAAAAAATTGTTTACGATCAATTATATTCAACTATCTCACCCTCACTCTTAAATAATCAACACGGCTTCATCAAAAATCGCTCCACAACTTCAAATCTGGCATTTTTTACAAATTTTCTTCATGCTCAAATGGATATGCGATGCCAGGTAGATGCCATTTATACGGATTATTCTAAAGCATTTGACCGTGTTAATCATTATATTCTTTTACAAAAGTTATTAGGTCTAGGAATTCACGGTGACCTCTACAGATGGATCGCATCATACGTCAATAATCGGCACCAAATCACGGATGTCAATGGTTTTGCATCTTGCTTAACGGAAATCGTCTCAGGTGTGCCCCAGGGGTCGCATCTTGGACCACTCTTATTTAATATTTATATAAATGACATTTACGTTTGCTTTAAAAATAGTTACTTTGTTTTATACGCGGATGACATGAAAATTTATAAAGCTATACAGTGTTTATCCGATTGTATGGAATTGCAAAGCGATCTTGATAATTTGTGCATATACTGTGAATCAAATTTATTGTCCTTAAACATATCTAAGTGTCACTCGATTACATTTACTAGAAATAAAAACAAAATCATCTATCCATACAACTTGAATAACAAACCTTTACAACCTATGTCTACGTGTAAAGATCTAGGTGTTTACTTAGATAGCAAATTAATTTTTGACAAGCACATTGAACACATTATTTCAAAATCCTACAGAATGCTAGGTTTCTTATTAAGAATATGCAAAGTTTTCAAAAGTGCTAAAACTCTGAAAATGTTGTTTTGTTCATTGGTCAGAAGTCCACTGGAGTATGCTTCCACAATATGGAATCCTCAATATAAGGTATACATAGATTTAGTAGAAAGTATACAGAATAAATTTTCGAAACATTTACTCAAGAAATACAACAATACTACAAATAATATGTTAACTTTACAAAAAAGACGCACATTGTCAGACCTGTTGTTTCTACATAATCTGCTAAATAATAAAATAGATTGTCCCGAATTGCTATCCGTAATTGGTTTAAATGTTCCAACGAGGCGTACCAGGCACACTACACTATTTCATATTGAAGCCAACAATACCAATGCAGCAAACAATTCAGTTATTACTCGCGCAATCACAACATACACCCATTACGAAAAATTACTACATTTAGACATCTTTCATGATTCCTTTCTAACATACAAAACTAACTTATTAAATTTCTTAGCATGACATATTTCAAAAATATTTTCACATCAATTTTCAAAACTCCTATTTATTAACAGTCAATTACAATTCGTGAGCTTATTATAATTCTTGTTTTCAATTCATTTATTATTTATTATTTTTATTTTTATCCACACACTTCCTTCCTTTTATAACAATCTCAGGCGAAATTACATAATGATATTTTATGGACATACGTAATAGGTACTACAACTATGTAATAACTAAAAATATCTAATTGTATCTAATTGTACTGTGTATGTCTTAACAAATAAATAAATAAATAAATCACGCCGTTTCCCAGCAGGGGTAGGCAGAGAGGACGGACCGCCAAACAACTCGGTCTTGGCACACACTTCTTGCCTCATTCACATTCATACATCGTCCAATATATACTCTTCTATTATTCTGACTCTTGACATGGCCCGACTCGAGTATCTGATTCACTTGATCGTGCCATGTCTTCCTCGGGCGTCCTCGACTTCTGCTACCATTCGCATTTGCATCATATATCCTCCTTACACTCTTCATTATCTTCGCTCATTCGTTCTACATGCCCAAACCATCTAAGCGACCCTTTCTTAATCTTACTCATTACGCTTACATCAGCCTTGCACTCTTTGCAGATCTCCACATTCCTCACACGATCAAACATGGTTTTACACACATACGCCTCAGGGATCTCATTTCAACAGCATTTAATCTACTTTCATCCTTTCTTTGCCAGTTCCATGCCTCACAAATATTTCACCAACAAATGTAGATATAATGTGTCTTGACGCCATCTTGTAGTAAATTTAGCACTAACAAAGTCTTTCCTACAAAATAATGTTGGTTGTTTACAGGTGAAAAAAATATAATAAGCAGTAATTGTTCATAGAAGTCATTACTAGTATATACTGAATTATTTGGCGTGTTGGAAATAAGCTGACGTAGCTCAGTGGTCTCAGAGCACCTGACCGGACATCAGAAGGCGTGGTTTCAATTCCCGTTGGCGGCATTTATTTTTACTCGGGAGATATTTTCAATTTGTATTGATATTCCAGGCGACTAATTATTGCTCATAATAAATCATTATTTATTTGTTTATTTAAACATACACAGTGCATTATGTTACGATTGATAAGTTCTATTATATTGTACATTGTTGTCTTAGTTATGAAAACGGTTCTTAATCTCAACTAATGAATATATTATGGCGAATAGTATAAAACGAAAAACACACTATGTAATACACCATTTTTTATTGAATTATTAACTGACAGCCTATTTTTATTGATTCCATAAAAAAGAGGTATATTACAAAGTGTGTTTTTTCATTAAATATATAATTTTACACCCTAGTATTTGCTTCCTTAGAAATAAATAATAGAATTATTGGGTTCCATGATATTTCATTAAAATGACAATTAAACACACCTTTAAAAAGTGATATAGAGTCATTAAAAGTAATGAAAAAAATACTAGGTTTAATAGTTACGTATGTAACCTATTTAACCTAGTTTTGTTTCATGACTTTATATCATTTTGTGTAGGTATGTGGAATTGTCATTTTGAATACATTCCCGGTCACCGTATTATTGTCATCCAGCTGAATTTCGGATATCCTATTTACAGGAACCTAACCTAACCCAACTTATTACAACCCAAAAATATATTCATTGCCCGTGTTATGGTAGTCGAACATAACCTAACCTAACCATCACGAGTTTACCCGTTGGGGTGGGCAGAGAGGATTTGTAGCCATTCGCCATTGAAAAAATCCAAATCATCCGAATATTATTAATTACAGGGATCACCTACACAGGCGTCTATTGGTTTTCGAGAAAGGAGGCGCCGTTTGGCTCAGGGCCGGTCCTGGCTGGATAGACCACCAGACAGCTCTGTCTCGGAACACCCTCTGAGCTTCATTCACACTCATACATTCTCTCACACAAACCTTCTCTTATGCAGACTCTTGACATGACCCGTCTGAATTTTCTATTTATTGCATCTCACTATACATAAATAACGTCTTTTCTCATAAAAATCAACCTCACTGAACTTGAGTGAAGTAAACATAGAGTCATCTGTTATGGTTGCCCATACATACTAGCAGACCTACCTACGCATCTAATTATGGATACAGCTATGTACGTGGCCGGATGTAAATCACGCGCTCACAGCATGTCAACACTGTTAATAAACCTGTCATCCCAAAATTATCTGTTTCATTGGACATTGTACTACGAAACCCACCCCCAGAGATGGAGTTCTATCCTCTGCCGGCACTCTTGTGCGGCGAGCGTATATTACACTTTTACACAATAATCTTATTACTTTATATCTTAACACTGGAATATACTTAGGTTAAGTAAAACACTGGCGACCAAAGTGGTGCTATGTTACCGAATACACTATGTTACGGTATAACACTGGCGCTACCGGTTAGCCTTTCTGCATTATACATAGAGTTATGTATAACACATCACAAACATAAAGTCATACTAAATATTTTAAAAAGTTACAAGATGTGTAATTTGACAGAATATTGTAACAATATTTTAACCATAACTACTTATTAATTATTATTCCCAAGAAGAAACAAGTAGATCAGGGGTGTCCAAACTAGATGGGACCCAGGGCCAATAAAAAAGACTAAATACATTGGTGGGCCGCAAAATATTTATAAAAATAAAATACTGGTAATAATACGTAATATCGTTATTTTATTATCTACTTTTTCATTAATTTGTCTTTTACAATTCTGTCAACATCAACCTCAATACTAGTGGTAGCTAGGCGCAGTGCATGTTTAAGTGAAGTATCTGTCAATGAAGACCTGTATTTCGATTTAATAAACTTCATTGTTGAATATGCACTTTCACAAAGGTAGGTACTGCCCATCATCGAGCCCATTTTTTGCCCGAAATTCGTAAGTTTCGGGAAACGTTCAGCGAGGAGCTTAAAAAAATCAATTCCTGTTTCTGTTCTGCCCTTGTAAAAGGGGTCTGATTGCAGATCACACAGTTCCAATTGATAATCAATCTTCACACTCGCAACTGCGATCGTTAATGGATGAGTAAAGAGAGCTATATCACTCTCAATTTTTTTTAAATCTGCAAAACGCCGCTCAAATTCGACGATTATTTCGTCCATGTATTTGAGGTGGTCCAAAAAATTACATTCTTCAAAATTTTTCATCTCTAAATAATGTTCTTTACAACTTGAAAAAAAAGAAAAATCATTTTGTTGTAGAGACGTTTTGAACAATTTCAGTTTACTTCTGAATCCATTCACATTTCCGTACATGTTGGCTATATTGAGGTTTTTACCTTGCAATTTTAAATTTAATTCATTCAAGTGTTGCGTCATATCAGTTAAAAACGCAAGATCAGCCAGAAACTGAGGATCTCGCATTTTATCTTGTAGTTCAGAAGTGTCAGATGATATCTCATTTTTTAGAAATAAAGGTATTTCTTTTCTTAAGGCGAAAAAGCGTTGCAAGCACTGGCCAGCACTTAGCCATCTGATTTCCGAATGCAATAGTAAATCTCCATAGTTTGCATCGATTTCACTTAAAAAGTCTCTAAATTTTCTATGTGTCAATGCCCTGTTTCCACCTCTAATCAAATTGGTTATCCTTATAACAACTTTCATAGCATTCATTTGACGCAAAGATTTTCCACACAAGGCTTCCTGATGTATAATACAATGCAACAACGGGCAATCAATGCCATTTTGTGTTAGAAGTTCCGCGAATCCTGTCACTGTCCCGGTCATAGCTTTTGCCCCATCGGTCACAATACAAGAACACTTACGAAATCCTCCATATTCTACTATAGTTTTGTTAACCGCTTCAAATATATCACTGCCTTTAGTTGTTCCATGAAATGGTATTAAATCCAGCATTTCTTCCGTGATTGTAAAATCTTTGGAAATGCAACGTATAAAGATTATTAATTGACTGACATCGGTCTGGTCGGTACTTTCATCCAAACATATTGAATAGTATTCGCAATCTACAAAGTAATCACATATTTTTTTTGTAATATAATTACCCATGTCCTCTATTCGTCGCGCCACCGTTTGATGAGATAATGCAACAGATTCAAACTTTTCCGCTAATTTCGGCTGCATAAAGCGTTTAGCCATTTCAACTGCGCATTTTTTTATTAAAACTCCATCACTAAATGGTTTTTTTGCTCTGGCTAATTGTAATGAAACTTCATATGAGGCAGCCAAGCTTTGTTCATTCTCAGTACTTACTTTTGAAAACATACTTGTTTGCTGTATTAGTTTTTTTTTGTACTCAGCCACCATAACTTTTCTTGCTTCACCGACATGTTTTTTATACTTTTCTTCATGTAAAGAAGTATAGTGTCGCTTAACATTATATTCTTTACTTACAGATAAAACTTGCATACAAATCAAACACTGAATTTTATTGTTATTGTTGGAGATAAAGTAGTCTAACTCCCATTTCGCATTGAATGTACGATTTTCTTCACTTAACTTCCTCTTCTTTGTAGACATGATGAAAAGTTCAATATACTCAAACACAAAGCGAACAACGTAATACCAAACTTTAAAATAATGTAAAAGTCTTCAATAACCTGAGAGTAACCTTGCGCAATCAAAACTTTCATTGCGTTGAATGACAAGTGACAAACAAATGCCCAATGAACGATGCGCGGTAGGTACCTATTTTGAGTTCGGGGAATTCCCCCAATTCTCGAGTCAATAGTGATGTGAGCGACGTGATCGAACATACCCAAAACGTTTGAATTTCGTCGCGAGAAAAATAGTTTGCTCATTAATGTATTTAAAACTTCGAACAAAGAAGATAATGAACTAAAATCTGAATAATAATTGCTTTCATACAAAATGTGACAAGAAATAAATAAAGTAACTAAGTTAAAGCAATTATTAATTAAAATAAATATAGTTTAAAAAAACTAAAAAACACGCTTTTAAATAATATCGAACTAAAAACTTCAAAATAATTTTTAAAATAAGCTTAAAGCAATAATGAATGAAAATGATAGTATTATTGTTAAAAAGCGTGGGCGCTTTGTGCCATATTTTTCGTATATCGTGCGCCCGACGCTTTTTCACAATAATACTATCATTTTTCATTCATTATTGCTTTAAGCTTATTTTAAAAATTATTTTGAAGTTTTTAGTTCGATATTATTTAAAAGCGTGTTTTTTAGTTTTTTTAAACTATATTTATTTTTCACTTTTTAGTTTCGTATGCTAAAAAAGCGTGTTTTTTAGTTTCTTTAAAGTATATTTATTGAATGGTAGTTTCTTTATTACCGACTATGGTTCTAACAGGTAACTTTTATTCCGGAGAGGGAGCCTGAGAAACGGCTACCACTAGGGCCGAGGAAGGCAGCAGGAGAGTTACATACAAGCAAGCAAACAAGCAAGCAAGCAAGCAAACAAACAAACATACAAGTGAAGTTAATATAAAAGCGTGTTAATAAAGTATTATTATATGCAGTGGGTACACCTACAGACCTCTTTGTAGTCGGTGTAACCGAACCGGACTTTTTTTTGAAGTCGGTTAAAAAAAGGTTCAATGGGCCGCAATAATCTAAACCGCGGGCCGTGGTTTGGACAGCCCTGAAGTAGATAATAAAGACAGATAGGGTGACATTCAATTTTTAGCAATTGGGACTTATATAAAATCTTTGAATTAAATCTTTTGATTCACTTGATCGCGCCATGTTGTCCTGGGGGATCCCCGATTCTATCGACCATTCACTTCCGCGTCATTATATTCTCCTTACACTTCTTTCTTAGTTCATCCGCTCTATAGATACTAACCTTTTAATTATGCTTACATCAGTGTTGAATTCTTTGCGAATACCCAAAATTGTAAAACAGTTGTCCACACACACACCTCATGGATCTCATGCATACTGTATTCACTCACTACTACTGTCATGTACTACTTACATTCATCAGGGTTGGCATCAGCACTCCATAATGAACTGCAAAAGCCAATTCACCTGGTACGTTCCGGTATAGGAATTGAACAATTTAATACAACTAAAGGTCAAGTCGAAAAAGCATTGTCAAATTATTGTCTTTTAGGAATGTATTTTGTCTTGTAAAAGTTGATATCTTATTCTAATAAAGGGATTTCATTACATAAACAGAAATAATTCATTATTCGTTGCCCTTTGAGGTTCGAGGCCCGTTTCGCAATTGAGAATGTGTAGTAGGATGGAAAATAAAAGGAAAAAATAATGAAAAGAGCGGGAAAAGTGGAGAAAACCCTCCGCAGGCGCCAATAATGGGTGGCGGCGACTCGACGAAGCTCTACTAAACATACAATGGAAGAAACACGGGAACTTTACAATATAATTTACAAGCCGAAAAAGAGTATATTCTTAGTGTGTCTTAAATCACTACGAATATAGGTAATAGACATATAAATCGCGGGGTAAGCGAAGTCTAGAAACGGTCAATTTTTAGTACAAAAGTGAGCTTTGATGTGAAACATCTTTTTTAGGCACCTAGGGGGGTAAAACCGACTCTTGCACGGAACGATTCTTTATTCCTCGTGACTCGTCGATTCTTTCCGCCCGGCCACCAAAACTCTGTGCGATATATTTGGTTTTATTCTCACTTAAATTGACAGTGGATCTATTCTAAATAATAACTATTATTTAAATTGTAATATATTTTTTGTTTACTTAAATAATAATAATAAAATACTTGGTTTTTTGTTTTTATATCAAAGAAAATTTACATTGGATTAAAGATATTGAATTTTATTTCAACCGCCATCCAAACCGGCATCCCTACCCCTTTAAAGATTGAAGAATTTGACAATATTCATAATAGTTAGTAAAATTTTTAATAAATATAAATAAGTTAATATTTTATGTGAGAAATAATTAAACATTGACAAGTGCTATTTTTTATATGAATTAAGTCAATCGAGGAATATGAGAGAGATGTGTTTTAGATCCAAGATCCGTTTTATCTTCTGAACAAATTGTGATCAGCTGACAAACATGACAACATGTCAGTTTTTAATAATTTGTTCAAAAGCTAAAAAGGGCCTAGAATAGGCGTTTAACTGAAACCATTCCTAATTTATTTAGCATAGATTTACAGAATAAGTAACTCCTGATTAACACTGATTCTGAATATATAAGTTTTATTATTTATACCCGGCGTAGCTCGACTTCTCTCTACTTTCAAAAAATATAATACCCATGCATTAAATATATAAAACTAGTGTAAACCCTATCAAACTCCGTTGCATAGTTTAGAAGAACTAAGCGCACAAACAGACAGACACGGATAGTAACATTGTTGTATACTATTTAGAGATTATACGAAAAATGTATAGATTGTCATTTAAAAACGAATAAAACATTATATTTGGTCGGTACGACTGAATCTGCTGATTAATCACAACCAGTCTACATGAGTAATACATCTATGATTTAAGAGAAAATCCGAAAATGACGATTAATAAAAATAAAGGCTCATTTCATTAGACTTTTGTTTAACTTTGGAAGTAAAGGAGCTTATGGGGATTTTGAAAATCTCTTCATCTCTTGTGGGTATTTTAGAACGGTCCCATGATAACTCAACACAGTGACAATTCAACACACTTTTAAAAGTGATATAAAGTAATTATAAACGATGAAAAAAAAATTAAACCTAACCTAACCTAACCTAACCTACTTAACCCAGTTTATAAAGTTTTTGTTTCATCACTTTCCATGACTTTATATAACTTTTTAAAGATGTGATGAATTATCATTGCGACGATTTATCCGGTCACCTTTTAGAACATATGAATTGGCAATCCTGGTCCACATTCACAGGGTCATGGATGTATTTTTGCACTTTGGTTCAATACAATAACATTTGTGACGAGATGCTAACATTTTACCTCGTGTTCTTCAATGTTAAAAGCGGGTAATGTTAAGAACAAAAAACGTACGACTCGCTTATAAATTACAGTCCCTGTTGAAAAAAAAACGTAGGCTTTTTGAGACTGGTGACTCGTGACGTCACTGTTCACGTCTATAGATTTGATCTGTTTTCGGGAGAACCAAAAAATTACATTTAAAAAAATAAATAAATATTGATAAAAATACTGGTATTTAATTTAGAAGGTAAAAAAAATAAACTTAAGGACTGGAGTTCCTTATACTTCGTTTGTGGGAAAGCAATATGAAACAATTAATACACGACTGGGGATCTTCTGTATCGGCCTATTTTTTTTAAATATTTATTCTTTAATATATTTGTTATACAATTTTTTTTTTTTTTTTTATTATTTTAATCTAGATCATAGTTACATTAATACATACATTTTTTTGCAAATATAATATTTAGGTACATAATTGGTCATGTATACCTTATCAGAAAAGAGGAGCTCTTGTGCCTGATAAGGGAGCCACGATTCTTACTTCAGTGATTCAATGTTATGTGTAAAATATAAATATAATATATCCATATATTTTTTTAATATAAGTTTTTTTTGAAAAAAAGATTGATTTTATTGATTTGTTCTTGTTGGTTCGTAATACAGCGCAATTCGGAAGGGAGATTATTGTAGTTTTTTATGGCTTGGTAAATATAATGGTTTTGCATTTGAGTTGTTTTAAAGATTGGCGTAATAAATTGATTTCCATTTCTCATCAGTTTGTAAAATTCTTGATATTCTGTGTTATTTTTTTCTTTACACATTTTTATAATTGAAGTTTGCTTAAATATATCATCAATATTTGGTACTGGAAACATTTTAAAAAGCAATTTTGTTGGGAAAGTAGAGTTTTTTTTAAGTATTACCTTTATAATAATTTTTTGCGAGACTTTTACTGAGTTTAGGTTGTTTTTATAAGATCCTCCCCAACCTATGATTCCGTAAATAAGCAGGGAGTGGACAAGAGCATAATATACATTTTTTAGTATTTTCACATTTAAAATATTTCTTAACCTAACAAATATATATATACATTTCCTTATTCTCTTTACTAACTCCGTAATATGGCTTTTCCATTTCAAATTTTCATCGATGATCACACCAAGATATTTAATTTCAGAAGAAGAGTTGATTACAGTACAAATAGGATTAAGTAGTTTACAGTTGACATTGTCACAATTTTCATCATGGATTATGATATTTACTTTGTGTTTAGGTATTTTTTGTAGTGAAAATAATACATATGTTGTTTTTTTGGCATTAAGTGTGAGTAGGTTATTATCAAACCATGATTTTAAGATATTAATACATTCATTTGCAAGTTTTTTAACTAGTTCCCATGTTTGACCTTTTATTAATAAAACAGTATCATCAGCATAAGAGATTAATTCACCTTTGATTTTCTGTTGGAAAATGTCATTTACATACATTAGAAATAGTAATGGTCCGAGGACCGTGCCTTGAGGAATACCAAATGTACTTGTTAGTGGTGTACTAAAGGTTTGGTTTAATTTTACAATTTGAGGTCTCTCTGTTAAGTAGCTTTCTATCCATTTAAGAGCTAAGTGGTCAATGCCATTTTCTTTTAATTTTAATATAAGTCTTTCATGGGAAATGCTGTCAAATGCTTTCTTTAAGTCAATAAAAATTCCTATACATTTATTTGATTTGTCCAGGGCACTCTGAATACTAGGTGAAATTTTTGCAATGGCATCTTGGGTACTTTTTCCCTCTGTGAAACCGAATTGATTTTCATTTATAATCGAGTTTTTTTTTAAGAATGCAGTTAGTCTTTTTTTAACAATTTTTTCAAAAATTTTCGATATATTAGATAAGAGTGAAATGGGTCTATAATTAGTAGTTGGTATGGTATATTGTCCTCCACGCTAGGAGTTTCAATTGTAAAGTTATACACGGTGTCCGGAAACTCGTAGTACAAGCGGGAAACTGGAGAATCTACACCACATGGGGAACCCAAAAAAACATAAAGTTTTTTGATTTGAGCATTTTCAAAAAAAACAAAAAAAAATATTTTTCGGCTATTTTAGGGTTAAAGTTTTTTCTGGTGTTTAGGGTTGAATAACAGATGTTTTAACCCTGCAGAGCAGAAATATTTTATGATTACACCGGGTTAAATGAAGGGTGATTTCAAAATAATGCTTCAAATCCGAGTTTCTTCATTTGTTTTACTTTCAAATAGTTTTAATTAGTTAGGTACTTTGATCTTCAGTAATAATTTATAAGAATTTGATTAAAAAAAAAAAAAAAAAAATCAACTTCAAACTCGATTTACTCGATAACGAAAGCTCAAATAAAAAAAATATATACTACAAAATCGACTCCAAATGTGATGTAGATTCACCAGTTTCCCGCATGTACTACGAGTTTCCGGACACCCTGTATATTAGTTATTATACGGGGTTTTCCAATAAGAGGTGTTATTTTGATATTCAATCGTAAAAGATCAATAGTTTTGTTGCTTGTGTGGCACGTACCGCCATCTTGTTAAAAGTAAACGTTGTCCAAATCAATACCATCCAATTCCGGCCATAAAAATCATTAAGCAATCTATTCACCGTAACTGTTGCTCCAGCCTCATTTTCGAAAAAGTAAGGTCCAATGACTCCGCCGGACCATAAACCGCACCAAACAGTCACACGTTGAGGATAGAGAGGCTTTTCAACAATAATTCTTGGGCTTTCCGAGCCCCAGATGCGACAATTTTGCTTGTTGACGAAGCCACCGAGGTGGAAATGGGCCTCATCACTCAAGATGATTTGCATTTGATTCACTAAAGTGAATTTTAAAAATTTCAATGCGTTGTCGAAGCGTGTATCGTTCCGTTTTTATCAATGGCGTAGTTTCTACTTGTCAAATATCAAAAAATGACAGCTTCAAAAGTAACATCTACCGAAATAGCGTGCTATTCAAAATAACACCTCTTATTGGAAAACCCTTTACTTCGTTTGTGGGAAAGCAATATGAAACAATTAATACATGACTGGGGATCTTCTGTATCAGCCTATTATAGTAGGAGCTATTCCGGGAAGCCCCTTTAAACATAGAGCAGGGCAGAAAGTAGATGGTAGAGTAGAGTTGATGACACGGCGATTTGCCTAAACAAGTGGCACTTCACATCTATTCAGGGCGCCACTTCTATGGTCGACTATCGCTGCATACTCGCACAGCCGAGCGAAGTTGTAAAACTGTACCGAAGTAATTTATGCCAAACTCCCTTTACTGTCTATACCAGATAATTTTCTAAAGCATATCAGTCGGTTAATGAGGAACGATCTTAAAGGTAATACTAAAAAAACATAGACTGACCGATACAGACCAAATATTCAACAGCTGTGACGTACTAGATATACGCCAATTATACGTTAAAACACTACTAAACTACATTTTTAACAAAAAAAATAAATTTCAACATACACAAAATAACACTAACAGACCAGTTAGACAAGCGTACAAAGAAAACATTAAAACTCCAACAGTAAATTCAACATTTGGACAAAGACACTACCAATACCATGCTATAAAAGCTTTCAACAGTCTAAAAATTGAAATTAAAATTGAGGAAAATAAAAATAAATTCACACACAAAATTACAAAATGGATTAAACAACAAAAAAGACAATATTACCAAAATGTCATAGCATAAAATAAAAATAAAACCTACACGTAACACACAAAACCAACATAAACACACATCACTCACAAACACACAAGATTATTTTCGTTGTATTATTTTTTTAATTTTAAATGTATTATTATGTATTTTTATTTTTAATTTTAAATTTATTATTTTCTTTTCAAATTTACTATCTTCTCTTTAAATGTAATATGTAGATAAGATTTTCATATTATAAAATGAAGGCCTCAGCACGGGCAAGCCACCCAGTGAGGCCTACATTACTGGAAAACATAAATTGTAACAAAATAATGTACCAAATAAAAAAAATAAAAATAAACTATTGAACGAACAAGTTAGTAGTTAAGTAGACAAATGCATCGGGTTTAATTCTCCGCTAGCTAAGTTGCACTACGTTTACCCACTAAGCATTTAAAATTATGATAGTATCAGGAATTCAAATTGCGTCAGGTTATTCGTAACCCGGGAATTTTCACGGGAATCGTTATTTTATAACGAAACTAGCGCAGAATGTGAAAAAATCACTGGAAAAAAAAATATAAATAATTTCCTCGTTGTGTGATTTGTCACTCTATACTCACCCCATAATATTTCTTCTATACCTATGGAATGCGAACGAGTTTTTTCTGGTTGTATAAGATCTTCACTAACGTATGAAATTTTAGACACTTGACTTTATCCACGAAACAAAAAGCACCACAGTTAGCGTTTCTTTGCTTGCCACTCTACAGCGCGTCTAACGTAAGATTTTTTATACAATTAGATCATCGATTGAATCTCAGATTTAATAACACTTTTCAATTTGTTCGCTTGTGTGTAGGACCGAAAAACTTATTTTCAAATTCAATTAACCTATTTATTGTTTATGTGTTTAATTTGAATAACTCCATTTAATTTATTTTCTTTTAATTTAATTAAAATCAAATTTAATAATACAGGGTTTTCCAATAAGAGGTGTTATTTTGAATAGCCCGCTATTTCGGTAGATGTAACTTTTGAAGCTGTCATTTTTTGACATTTGACAAGTAGAAACTACGCCATTGATAAAAACGGAACGATACACGCTTCGACAACGCATTGAAATTATTAAAATTCACTTGAGTGAATCAAATACAAATCATCTTGAGTGATGAGGCCCATTTCCACCTCGGTGGCTTCGTCAACAAACAAAATTGTCGCATCTGGGGCTCGGAAAACCCAGTTATTGTTGAAAAGCCTCTCTATCTTCAACGTGTGACTGTTTGGTGCGGTTTATGGTCCGGCGGAGTCATTGGACCTTACTTTTTCGAAAATGAGGCTGGAGCAACAGTTACGGTGAATGGATCTGGTAGATCTGGTCACCAAACACGGCAAAAATCGTTTCGAGCAACTTTTCTAATCTGAAAGGTGGTCTTTAGTCAGAGCGAATCGGACATTTATTCTTGCGTAGATCCATTTATCGCGTTTTACTTACTTCAATGTCACCACTATAAGTTGATGAATATGCATTCGAAGCAATGAGTGAATTCTTTTACCTTAGAACGTCCGTCACTCCGAAAAACGACATTTCCCAGGATATTAACATCGGAATAGCCGTGACCGATACATCATACGAACGGTCCCCGTACTCCCAGCGGCCATTTAAGAATGTTCTCTTGAGAAGGACCAAATCCAATCTCTATAAAAGACTAATCAGGAATTCTGGGTCAACATACATCAGAACAACCAGACAAAACAACATATAAGGTACATCTGGTAAATATAGCTTCGTGTATAAGTGGCCACAATGTAGTAAAATATATGAGAGTATGTTATCTTATTGACTGTACAGTTTTGATTGTCGTAAACGGAAGTGGCGCCATCTCTAATTTTCAAATAGAACCGTTGAAATTTTCATGCGCATGCGCATACATATTTTAAGGCTGAACCCTTACGCACTTCGTGTACATCTCTGACGATTTTTGAACGTGAAGTTTGTGACAAAACTACTGTATCATTTATTTATTTATTATACGCCCACAAGAGCTTTTACAAACATTTGATAATATGAACATAACAATTCAGTGAAACAGTAATCAAAATTAAAATTTTCATTTAAAATTATACAGAACCCATACAGAAGAATGGTATTATGATAAACTTAATTGTTATTATTACTGAGGTATGTTGAACACATCTACAATTTCTGAGAAAACATTGCCAACTGCATGCAATCTAGGTACAAGCGAGTATCTAAATATCAGTCCTGATATTTTTATTGCAATTAAAAAGAGTTTTAGATCGACTAGATCTTATAGGTATATGGAAGGTAATTAGACTTATTAAATCAGGGCTGTCTATAATAATACCATTAACAACTTTTTAAATAAAAATCAAGTCGGATTGTGTTTTTTTATACTAACGCCACAGAGGAAGTCCTAAGGCAAAATATTTTCCTCATCGCCTCCTATATTGTTATTTCATCTTTGGGAATGCTGTGTGTAGGGTCTTTTTGATGAGAGGAAGGAGTGAACATGAGTCTTGAAGAGACCCATGTTGTAGGAGGGAGGAAACATAGAGGCCGGCAAATCGTTCCTCAACGTAGTCGTAGTCGTAGAAGCGACCCGTTCTTATGTGACAAAATTTGTCAATCGTGCACGTATATTGGACTACGCACAGGTGCCGAAGGGATCAATAAATCTGATTCCTGGTAGCATCTTCCATGGTCATACCGGAAGAACAAGGACAGCATACCTACCTGATATCAATTATCCAAAGATTGCAACCCGTTTGTTATAGGGTTAGCTATAGGGATTGATATAGGCATAATATGAATAGGAATCTGGGGGTCAGTGTATCCAGGAATGACGGACGTAATAATCCATCCCTCCAACTACGGTGCACGGCGATATTCCGAGAGGGTCCTGCTGGAGCGGTCGAAAGGACTCCAACCAGTCTCTACCAATCCGGCCCGCCACGCAGTAGGGCAGGCACAACCGCCGCCAGGACGCGGATAAACCTCAGCCCATGGAAGCAGGCACACCTGCAGATTCACCAATCGCAGCGAACCACTTGGGGTGATTTAAGGCTGAGTTGGTGGGTTTCCGATGATTTCCGGGGAGGTGGTACCCATACCCGCCTCCCAAGTTAAAATAATTAATGTGTTCTGCCTTTAGTATGTTTAATGACCATCTTCTGACAGAAATGTGTTAGACAATGGCGTATCTAAAGTAGCTATGAATTATCTAACATAAAAGATTAAAGAAATCTTCACGAAATCATGTGATATAGTTTCAAACGTCTTGGTGGATGTAATTTAGCCCTCTGGTAGCTGGGTTACTTGTGGCCCCGCCTCGGGCTTCTGAAGTGTCCTCGGCCGAGTGGCCACGAGTGTTCATTATTGGGGAAAATCGGCCTGAAGGCTTTGGAGGCGAATCTACCCACTTACAAAGAGTAATGAACGTGCGACTGAAGTCTTGTATGAAAGAGAAAACATGAGAGTTTGAAACAAAAAGAGTTTGCATGGTTCCCCGTTCTCTCTTCATATCACGTAATTGGTTCTATAAATAGTATACCTCGCGTCCAAAAAAGTATGTTTAATAAATCAGATACTTCCCACCCTTCCTTTCCCCCATTTCCTTCAGTTCCCCACTCCGTCTCACTTCATACTCCAATTGGGGAAGCCATTATCCCTGCGAAGTTGTCAATATTACAGCGGTCAAAAATGCAAATAAAAATATAATTATTCACGTAAAAAAGTTAAGCACCTTTCCAAAAAGTACCTGCTTGAAGTTTTTAATTATATCCTTCGGGAAAATTCAATTCAACTAGATTTTCAACGGGCAACACTAATGATTTTAAAATTCGAATTCTGGATATTCCAGTTTCAAATAATGGCAATAATTATATTGCTCTGAGAGGAGAAAAACGTTGGAAACTTAATGACGTCTTTGGTTACACAAAAGTAGGTCATTTTCCATCCGCGGAGACATCAATTGGGTGTTGTAACCACCCTCTTTATGTTACAAACGTCGTTTATGAGAAAAGGGGAGAGATTACAACAGAGCTATCAGCTAGTAGAAGATTTTACCTATAAATCATCAGAAAAGTTAGGTGGAATGTTTTCTTTATTCTACCCGTATTTCAATGTAAAATGCTCCGAAGAACTTGCACCGGAGCACAATCTGTAAACGCGCGTTCAACCTTTAATCACATGAGAACGGATCGCATCTACGACTCGAACTTTTAAGCACATAATATTTAACTTTAATTGTGTTACTCTTTAAAAACAAAGAAACGAAATAAAAGTTTATGGAATCATTTTATTTTTAACAATCGGTTTAATTTGATTTGGTTACTTCAACCATGTCAAAAATCTGACGCAATATCGCCATCTTGATTTTCGTTCTTTTTTGTTTTATTTTATATCGTCTGTCAGTTCAGAATCGGAGGTCTAGCAAGGACAATCACATCAATACGATATTGACGAAGTCATCTATGGTCAGTTAGCAATATTTGCGAACACGGTCAGAATATGATCCGACAGTCGGTAGACAAGAGTCGCTGGTTCTAGCGCGGCCTTTGAGGTGTCGGATGCTTGTCAATATGCACAACTTTTTGTATAATGCCGTTCGTTATTCAAAATAATTGGCTTCTTAACGAATGGAGGTGAACTAACTAAGCTTTTAGAATTGAAAGAAATCGTATATACGATCCACAGACTTCATTAATTCATTTAAGACGCGGTCAATAGATTCCCTTCCAACTTGTATCAAAGTTATTATTTCAATTGGAAATTGTCAATATATTAGAATTTTTAACTTTTACGTTTAGGAATCTAAAATCAAAGAGAGATGCGCTAGTGTTCCCAGCGTATGTCAATTTGCATTATATCAACAGCGCGACCGTGCCCGAGAAATCAACCTAAAATCATCGGTAGTTACGCATATCGAGCCGATACTATAAAGCTATCGATTTCACTGTGTTAGACCCTTGGAATGATTCGTCGTCTTTTGTGTTTACTCTCTCCTATAATACGAGTCTCTTCAAGAACAGGGTTCACTCGTTCCGTTCTACAAAAATTTTCTTTCACATCAAAACTTCCGCGAAGACGACATAAGCTCTAAGATAAATAAATAATTTAGCTATGGAGTTAATATTAAAAAAGTATTTGGGGATCGGATGAGGCACGAAATAAAAGGCGTGTGGTGAAGGTCACTGTGTTTATTAAGTCAGTTGCCGTAACGAGGAGATGATGTAGGACAAATGTAGAATATTCCGATTGCTGCGATGATGTGCTGGTCAGGCGCGGGTCAGTGAGTCGACGCCGGGCGCTGGTGACTGGGACTCGATGACTGTCAGGCACTGGCGATCTGGGGAATCAATACTCCAGTGCTGACGGAGGCCGAAGGTGCGGCGGACCTTGTAGGCAGTTAAACGGGAGCGGCGTAGACCAGTGAGGATGCTGCGTGTCCTCGTGGTGGTCATGGTTGCGTGGAAGAAGCGCTGATCAGAGACGCTGGAACCAGGGCGCTTGTAATCCGAGTAGCGCTTGCCAGGGACGACGATCTGGACAAGGCGCTATGATGATGTCCCGATGGAGTTCATGATGGTACGGGCGAAGCCGGGTATCTCGTCCTTCGCGGGGGCGCGGGGGCGCACCGATTGTCACTCGTGAGATTAGTAAATCGTTGGCGGCAGATTGATGACTGACTGACTGACTCGCTGCGTCGGGCATATTTATACTACACGGCCGACGGCAGCAGTAGGTAGATGGATGGCAACTAAATCCTAGGTACTCGCACAGACTGTATGTTTCAGGAACCTTCGACAGCGCGGCAATTATGCATAGGCCGTAGACTCGAACCTTCTGGCGAGTTCTCGTAATGTGAAAGACGGACTTGCGATGTTATTGTCGTCGATAGACAAGTAGGTGCTTGAAGTACGTAGGTTGCTCTGTTTACGATGCGATTTCGACTGCAGGTACATAATTCCGGAGTAGGTACTAAGTAGGTCGAGCGGTTTATTATTAATTAGTTAATCTAGATTTTTCTCGACGCCACAAGGTATATACCTACGAAAAAAACACTAATTTCCAGTTGTTTCGCAAAAATTCAACTGTAACATTGTCATCAAATGGGCATTCAACGCCATTATTTTTTAACATTTGAAAGGTCCCCGTTAAAAGCCGGTTCACACAAATTGCAAAAAGCTGACAAGCTCAACAACACGATAGGTGTCCTCTTCTACTGATCACAATTTGTTCAAAAGCTGAAACGGAATTCGAATCGGCATTTAACGGGAACCTTTCAACTGTCAAAAAAACAAAATGGCTATTTGATGAGTTTATCAACACGTGAATTTCTGCTAAATAACTAGGTCTTAGGCTGGGATTCCAACCTGACCTATTCTGTGATCTATTTCATATATTTGTAATATTTTAGATAATTCCTACTGGAAAATTTTTGTAACTAGATATACCTACTATTAAGTACATACACCTTTATTATTTTTAAGCATAAGTAAATAGACTAGCTCCCTATTACTAGGGTTATAAAATTAGTTAATTAAGAATGTTACATATTATTATGATTAATTCGTGCCTTTTCTTTATAATTTTAATAAAAAAAACATAGTAAAACTGTCCCTTATTTGAGTGCTGAACTCACTGTGAACCTCGGACCTCCTGAGGAGACCTTACGTCGTTAAACTTTGTCGTAGGACCGTCTTTACTACCCCTTAAGAGCGTTTTGTTCATTACCTACCTTCCTTTCTACCCAATTCTTTAATTAGTAGATATTTAACCCCTGGCATTTGTCCAAAAGACATTTACGACTGGTCAGTTTTTTTGAGTTGTTAATTATTAGGCTAATACGAGAGAGAGTGATACCTTCGACAGGCTCGTCCCTCGGTCAATTGGTTCCATTGAAAAAATGGTTAAGGCGATGCCATACGTAGTAATGAAAAAACATGTGTTTTTGGTTTGAAAATGTTGTCGCCTAGAAATGTTTCAGATGCTTTAATTAAATACTGTGAGTAGAATACATCTTGGCCTTTGAAATAGTCGAGTATTTTTTAGATAAGTCTTTTTGTAAGCCAAGAAAAAAATAATGCATAAGGCCTTTGAAAACTGCTTTAAAGTTCAAAATCTCCTACTTACGAACCCATTTTCGGTTATGATTTTATTGTATAATGTGGCAAATTAAGTTATTTATAAAATGATAGAAAAAAAATTAAATATTTATGCCTGAACATCCACCAAATAAAATAAAAGGCACTTTTTGGCCATGTTTTTTTCTTGCATAGATCAAAACAGGCGGATGGTTTTAAGCGGAAGTTTAAACCTTATCGCCATCTACGTAAGGGTTGTTATTGATAGCGGCTCAATTCAAAATATTACACGACGTAGTGCATCGCCTTAATTAAATTTTTATGTGTATCCTCCAGCCAGTACATTGTGTTTGTGACGCCTATAGAAGAAGAATAATTCGGTAAAGAAATTGTGTGCAACAAGAGTATTGTGATGGTGTCCAACAAGCAACTCAAGAGTATTGTGATGGTATCCAACAAGCAACTCAAGAGTATTACGATGGTATCCAACAAGCAACTCAAGAGTATTGTGATGGTATCCAACAAGCAACTCAAGAGTATTGTGATGGTATCCAACAAGCAACTCAAGAGTATTGTGATGGTATCCAACAAGCAACTCAAGAGTATTGTGATGGTATCCAACAAACAACTCAAGAGTATTATGATGGTATCCAACAAGCAACTAAAGTATTGTGATGGTATCCGACAAGCAACTCAAGATTATTGTGATGGTATCCAACAAGCAACTCAAGAGTATTGTGATGGTATCCAACAAGCAACTCAAGAGTATTGTGATGGTATCAAACAAGCAACTCAAGAGTATTGTGTTGGTATCAAACAAGCAACTAAATAGTATTTTCAAGATCAGCTGGACGAAAAGGTAGTCTCGAACAATGCCACCATCTTGAACAGGAACCGGAACGTAGCAAACAAATTTACAGAGAAATGAAAGGTTTATAGCGTACTTACAGCTCTCCATCTGTAGTTTGCACTCCTGAGTGTCGTGGGGGTATATGAGGAAGTTCATCGCGCAAGACAGCTTGAGGGTCAACTTCACCATGTAGAGTATGGTCTTGTCCTTGTACAGCCAGAGGTAGTGGTTGGGAATGGTCATCGTCTGGAAGGTCACAGACTTGGCGTTCTTGAAGAAAGAATCCGGCCGCCACATGTGCTTCAACCAATCTACCTCCAGCAATCTGCCAAGTACAAAAATATAATTTATTCATTTACATAATCAGTTGACTGATTCTTTGAAGAAGTGGTGAATGGAATGTGAAGCAAAATAAATTGACAATGTCGAATTGAAATACTAGCTACATTGGCAATCCGCATGTACGTTTTGACATTAACAAGGGAGTTAATTAATCAATGAAGTCTTTATCCATAACTATACTCTGTCCACGATAAGAACGACCTGTTGGAGTACCAAATTAGGTTCGTTCTGCGCATACCACCCCCCCGCTCCTTTCCTTCGCCATCGCTCGGCTATCTCCGGCAATCTTCGCTGACAATTCGTTAGTCGTTAATGCCCGCGCTTAGAGAAATTAACCCATTCAGACCCTGCTATAAAATGGATGTTCAGCCGATATGTCCGAATTCATTATCACCAATTACGAAAAACAAAAAAGGACAGGTAAACATTATTTATGTGTTATTTGTATGACTATTCGATTTACAACAATGCATTTTTATAATTCAAGGATATAGATAGGTAATATATGTATAAAATTTGTGAATGTTGGTGTTGATCGGTTTTTTTTATGTTTATAGGTGGTGCACAAACCTCAACGGACAATGATAATAAATATGTATCGAAAAAAAATTTCGGAATATCGATCACATTTTTGATGAACTAGAGGACAATAATGATAATTCGTTAGCTTTTGAAATTTCAAATGAATCATCTGAGGAAAATTATTTTTTTTTTTAATGGCAATGATGATATTTTCAACTTTGGATTGATTTCTTAGCCTATTTGATAAATCTGATGCCTAATAAAGTACAATATGTATTGTAATACTATCATCATCATTATTTGAATGTATTAAAATGTTTTAATTTTTAATTTTATTTATCGGTAGGAAAATAAATTAAATAATTAATTTATTAAAATAGTGGGTCTGAATGTGTTAACGCTCGTCCTTTTAGGAGTGGGGTGAAAGGGCGGAGACATGCGCGTCCACGGGTTGTTCTAATCTTGGACCGAGAATAGTGATAGGTATATGAAGAACTTTCGTTTCTCCAAGCCGGAACGGAATCAATTGATCGCGTACACAATTTCTTTCTATTCTAAGAGCTTCGTTAGTTCACACCCATTCATTAATTCATTCAGTTATTTTGCATAACGAACGACATTATTCAAAAATTTGTGTAGGTATATTGGCAGTTAACTAAAATTTATCTGACAACTTTGAGGCTGCGCTAAAAGAAACGGCTTTTGTCTACCGACTGTTGGAATTAAATGCTGACCGTGCTCGCAAATATCGCTAACTGACCATAGATTGATTGCAGGGTTTTATTAATCGACCGTACCAGATACCCTGGGATTTACATAGTTAACGATGATAATGATGAGTTGACCGATTCTTTACCGCTGACTCCGACCAAGGGACTTAGCGCAGCCATATCGATAACTAAGCAGAACCGAAACGACAACTAAGCAGTCAATTAATTTATAATATATAATCGTTGTCGCTGGCACGTCCACCATGCTAAAAATATTAATAATTAATAAATGTCGGAAAAATATGACGACTTTGACCCACTTTATCTATTGTTTTGTTTATTCAATATTTAAATCGTTTATAGTACATAAGTTCCAGATATGTGCAAAATGGGTACCCAGAACCATTTGAAATACAAAATGAAAATGGGTCAAAACTTTTCCATTTGAAAATGCAAAATGCAAAATGGTTTTTAGAAAAGCATTTCAAATGCAAAATACCTATTTTCAAAATGCATTGAAAATGCAAAATGGTTTCTCAGGTCAAACAATTAAAATAATTATAGAATTTTCAAACAATTTTGTCATTTAATAATGGACATCAATGTAGAACAAACATATTACATGATGGTAAATCCAAAAACACCACGACTACAGATTATGAAACCACAAAAAATTTGCGCAGGACGTAAAAACATAGAAACTGCTATCTAACATTTAATATTACAGCGTCATGGCCCCATGTTCAGTATTTTTTGTAATGCTATCACTCAATTGCCAGGGCAACTTGACAAATGTAAATTATCTCTCATAGCGAGGTTGAGGACCGACTGATATTTGGGGCTTATGAAAAAAAGATGAGTGGAGATAGTAGGAAGAATGTTGCAAAAAAAGCATTTAAAATGGAAAATGCATTGAGAAAAGCATTTAAAATGCAAAATAGAAAATTTCCATTTGAAATGGATTTATTTGAAATAAAGCACATCTCTGATAAGTTCACATCATTATTGCCTTAATATTACAATATTTATTAAAATAATTTAACTGTAAACTGGAAATGAAAATGTATGGCGTTGCAAGACCAAATGTATGGAATGAAGAATCAATTCCGTTTGAAATAAATAATCTGATGTGTGTCACAAGATTGAATTTATTAATTTAATTCGTTCCTTCAATTTATCTCCCTGTCCTACTGGACGCGATTGGGGGATGTTGAGGTGGTTGTTTGGCGCAGGTGGGGTGTGGAGGCTGTATAGTGTATAAGCGGTAGAATAAGGCTGTGTGTAGACATACCTGTACTCCGACGTCATATTCTCCGGCAGCCGGAGACGGAAGTCCTTCCAAGTCTGCGCGAAGAAAATGTCCGCTGCGTATGTCTGGAACAGAAGACGGTTGCAACTCGGTGTTTAGTGCGGTGAAACCCAACCTGGGCATTTAAGGGAAATTAAGAGAACCTTAAAAAACAACGTCCGTAAAATTTACAATATGTTGCTCAGCTCGTAAAAAATTGTGAAAACTAATTTTCAGAAGGGGGTGCATGCTGAAAAGTGTTACCGTAAAAGAGATTTTTATACTAATCTTTTTTTCTCTCTGATTTTCGCTGTACTTTATTTCTGATTGTATATTCTTTTTTGCTGTTTACATTTTTTATTTGTTTATACATATATAAATATACTATGTTATGATTAAAATTAATTAATATACCAACAAATTAACAAAAAAAATAACAAATAATTATGAGCAATAATTAGTCATCCGAAATACTAATACAAATTGAAAATATCTCCCGAGTAAAAATAAATGTCGCCAACGGGAATTGAACCCGTGCCTTCTGATGTCCGGTCAGGTGCTCTGAAACCACTGAGCTATGTCGGCTTATTTCCAACCCGCCAAATGATTCAATATGTACTAGTACCCCAATCAACCATTACTGCTTATTATTTTTTTTTTCACCTGTAAACAACCAACTTTATTTTTGAAGGAAAGGCTTTGTTAGTGCTAAATTTCTCACTAGATGGCGTCGAGACATATGATATCTTCATTTATTGGTGAAATATTTTTGACTTGTCAAATATTATTATTTTTTATTGATAAACTAACGTTTATAAGACAAGGTTTTATGCATAGCACAAAGGATAACAAATAATTATAAGCAATAATTAGTCATCCGAAATACTAAAAACCGAAATATTATTCAATTTATTAATTTAATTAAAATTAATTAATGTAATTAGATTTTTGGTACTGCAAAAACATTGTATAAACGGAAAAATTATAACGACCCAGACCCCAAACTGTAATGTTATAATTGTTTTTACAAACTGAATTAAATAAATAAGTACGTGTTACTTTATTCTGCATTGTCCTCCTTGGGCGTCCCGACTTAATCTACCTGAATAATAATCATCCTGAAGTCCAATCCATTTAGAATTCTTCCCCCAATCTTCCGGCTTATGTCCATGACAGCTTTTCGCTCAGGGATTTCACATTTGACAATAATTTCAGATTCACGAATTATTTGCAGATATCTATTTACAATCGACGAGGATAATATCAGTGGGGGTGATAATTAAATGACTTCTTGACGAATTGTTTGTCAGTCTATTTACTATAAATGCAGGTATTTCCATTAATGGAGTACTGAACGCGGTTGGCGTTAAGGGGAAGCTACAAGCCAAAAATGTGAATATTCTTGGTAAACCTTATATTGTAGGTAATAGGCATAATTAAAATTGCTTGACAAACGGAGTCTAGAAACGTTCGATTTCAAGCACAAAGCTGGTTTTTATTTATTTTCTAAATAATTTTATGAGAAAGCAAAAAAGTTGATCAAGTGAAACTGTCACAGATAATCTTAGCTATAATAATGTATTTTTTTATGTTGGTTCATTACGCGTAAAAAATATATTTTTTAGTAGTTTACATTTATATATTTTATTTAGTAATTTATTTTTTTATTTGTATTCTACTCACGCAAAACGATAGAAAAACCTTCAATCTATGTAAGCATATTTTTTGGTATTCATAATGTAAACCAATTCGCTATAAAAGATTAATCAATATAGTGATTTAGCATTAAGCGAAGCTAACAGTCAACAATGTAGTGCTGGTACCATTTTGATATTTCATCAAAATGAAAATTCAACACACCTTTAAAAAGTGATGTAGAGTCATTAAAATTGATGAAACAAAAATTAGGTTGAATAGTTCCCTATGTAATAATTTTCTCAGTTTGCCCGCGTAACGTAGTCTTTAACGGCCCTCGCTACTAAATGTTTCTAGCGCGAATTCGAATATCTAACTCGCTGCACCTGGCAGCTGGCCGGTGCGTTCCATTCAATACAAGACACGCACAGAGCAAAACAAATTATTATTAATTAAAGATATTGTGATTATGAAAATTATGTTAAAATATATTTTAGAATGTAATGCAATATTACAATAGCTTGGTTCATGGAGGAGGTTCTCAGTAACAACATTTAATATAACTTTTTATTTGGATTTTTTTTTTGATAAATACAATTATAAAGAGTTACAAAAGGCTTCCCTTTGTTCCAGACTGGTTTCGCAGTGCGGCGGGGCACTGTTAATACTAAATTGTATAGTTTAATTTGAGGTCACGGGTTCAAAAGCCGGCGAGGACAAAACAAATTTAATTTAATTTATATAAGTACGTCATATTATAGAATTAAAATAAATTTTATATAGTTACATATAATGAATCTGTACCTCGTTCAAAAGTGGAAGATACGTTCAGTATCACCCTGGTGAGAGACCATAATTCAGGATTGAAAGTTGCTTGAGAACGGCGTAGATATGTTTAGTGACTAGATCTGAATAGCCTGGAACTTTCCAACCCCCCATCCTCCCTATCTCTAAAAATGTAGACCACATACATAAGGAATATAAATGAAATTTCTTTTGAGGACACTTCAATGAAAATGTTATTGATCTTCTTAAAAATCCTTACATGTTTTGGTTTTAGCTGAAACCAATTTTACTTTACTTCTTTTCGGTATTATGCACTTTGAATTACTCAGGATTTATAATAGGCATGCAGCGATTATGTCCAGGATCAATTAATTCGGGTAGCATGCAAAAATTTTAAAAGCGATTCAGCTGTTCAACCATATTAGTCTGCCGAAATTCGTCATCCCGTAAAATTTTTTCGATTTTTATCCGAGTTCAGTCCATACAACAAACATACAAATAGCTTTTTTTGTTACATGTAATTGGCCCTGAACCTGGTAAAACCAATCGTGAGATGTATTTACCAGAATTTCTCCATTTTTGCTAACATAATTTTTTTGGATTTTACTGCTTCTTATATGAGCATGCTGCGTGCTGCGAAAGGACATTTAATTTCAATCACGGTGTATTCAGAAGAAATTCCATCTGGTGTCGCACCCATATACGGATACTCTTCATGTATGAAAAGACCACACTTTTCTATGGTAATGCTTTCTAGTTCTGCAAGCTCCTTCAGGACATTGTATTCATGTTTGACTTTGACTTTGGACAATACCCTCAACACTACATCACTTGTTCCTGTATTCTCTCTGAAACCAAACTGATTGCTAGAGAGTATATTATATGTTTCTAAGAATGATACCAATCTCGACATAGCTAATCTCTCTATTACTTTTGAAAGAGTATTGAGTAAGAATATAGGTCTGTAATTATTAACATCTAGACGATCTCCATATTTAAAAAGGGGAATTACTTACAATGAGAAGGGAACATCCCACTCTCGAAGCTAATACAGTGTTTTCCAATAAGAGGTGTTATTTTGAATAGCCCGCTATTTCGGTAGATGTTACTTTTGAAGTCATTTTTTGACATTTGACAAGTAGAAACAACGCCATTAATAAAATGGAACGATACACGCTTCAACAACGCATTGAACTTATTAAAATTCACTTGAGTGAATCAAATGCAAATCATTTTGAGTGATGAGGCCCATTTCCACCTCGGTGGCTTCGTCAACAAGCAAAATCGTCGCATCTGAGGCTCGAAAAACCCAAGAGTTATTGTTAAAAAGCCTCTTTACACTCAACGTGTGACTGTGTGGTGCGGTTTATGGTCCGGCGGAGTCATTGGACCTTACTTTTTTGAAAATGAGGCTGGAGCAATAGAATGGACAACAGTGAATGGACTGCGCTACCGAAAAAAAATGAATGATGTTTTATGGCCGGAATCGGATGGTATTAATCTGGACAACGTTTACTTTCAACAAGACGGCGCTACGTGCCACACAAGCAACGAAACCATTGATATTTTACGATTAAATATCAAAATTTCACCTCTTATTGGAAAACTCCTGTATTTACAAGGTGAGATATGAGACAAGCTAATTCGGATACATGCATTTTATACACCATAACACTTAAAGAATCAATACCGCACGAGAAAGACATTTTTAAATCATTTATCACATTTGTGACTTCAGAAATGCTAGTTGGTTTAAAGTAAAAATTGTCCCCTGTAACGTGAAGTTCAGATTTAAAATCATTCACCAGACACATCTCAATAGTTTTATTAGCACTGCACAAATTACTAGCGAAGCTTGGACCAATGTCACTGAAGAAGTAATTTATATGATTAGTAATTATATTTGGACTCTCTTCTATTGAAGTAATAATACTATTAATTTTCAATTTTTTAAGGTAGTTTGTTTCTTTAGTTGTTTAGTGACTAGATCTGAATAGCCAGGAACTTTCCAACCCTCCTTTTCCCTATTTCTAAAAATGTGGACTACATACATTAGGAATATAAATGAAACTTCTTCTGAAGACACTTCAATGAAATAAAATGTTATTGATTTCTTCGAAACAATTCCTTTTTACATGTTTTGGTTTTAGCTGAAACCAATTTTACTTTGTTTCTTTTCGCTATTATGCACTTTTCTAAATACTCAGGATTTCTAATAGGCATGCAGCGATTATGTCGAGGATCAATTAATTCGGGTAGCATGCAAAAATTGTAAAAGCGTTTCTTGACATTATCAAGCTCGAAGTCATATTGGGTACGTAATTAGTGTCGCCAGTATCCCGTTTGCAAAAGTATGCCCGTTCCTTGCATAGTGAGTGGTCTCCAAATACATGTTTTGGACCATTCAATATATTCAAATAAAACTGTTTTATTTTTCCTAATTCATAGTCTTCCGGTACGTTATTGCACAACGTACAGCCGTTCTCAGGCGTAAAATACGGCTTGACACAATCTTCCTCAATGCTAAGGGATACTTCTAACAGTGATTTAAGTTTTTTGCAATAATTTCGAAGTGATTTCGGCATTCGATCTTTTCGACTGAAACATTTTTATACGATGTGCTTCTTTTATTTTATTGTAAGTGCTGGAATATTTTATATACTTTTATATTTTAAAAACATCAAATTGTTTATTACTATATTTATTAGAAACCCGAAAAAAAGTTAACAATAAATTAATTCAATAATATAAAATTGTTTATTACCTATAAACCCGAAAAAATGTTAACAATATATTAATTCTTTTTTTGTTATTTGTTTTTGGGGTATTATGCCGTGTTGCGCTAACTCCTTCTTTAGCCAACGTTTCGGACAGCATTGCAGTGTCCATCATCAGGGCAGATGTCTTATTTGAGGTTGTGTTAAAATGTGAGCTTAAGTATGAGGTTGTGATACCGTGTTGCCAGCTCCAACCCTCTGAGCTAACATTAACGTATCATTTTTTATTTAAAATGGTTTTCTTCGTTTAGCTCTGGTGTATCCGTCAATTACCGGATACCAAGAACTATTAAGCTTAGCTCCATCGTCTCTATTAATGTTTACGGGATTTTTATGAATTTCAATGGCCTCCGTAATCAGCCGTGCTCTATAAGTTTTCGGTCTCCCCAGGATTTCAGGAACAAATCCAAAGTAATGCCCGGTGTCAATCAAATGCTCGGCAATTGCCGATTTGTCAGGGTGGCCGAGTTTACAAGCTCTGAAGTGTTCTGAAATTCTTTTGGAGATAGTCCGCTCTGTCTGGCCTACATAGACCTTGTCACATCCGGAACAGCTGAGTTTATACACTCCATCTGTTTCCAGAGGAAACTTAGTCTTTGCAGACCTCAGTAAGTCCTGTATCTTTGTTGTTGTTCCGAAGACAGTCTTGATATTTTCCTATAAAATATCCTAGGATAGCCAAGCGTGGCTACATTATCGATATTTTGACGATTAATAACTTAGATTGTCGTTTGAATCTGACAATTCATGATTCTTCATACAACGATTGAGATCGCTAGTAAGGAAGGCCCTTAAGGGGACTTTTTAACTCCTGGCGTTTCGGACAGATCACTGTCCATCTTCAGAGGTTTGGATGATTAGCTGTTATGGCCAATTTAAATGGTTTGTTGGCTGAATGATTCTGTTGTTCTCCAATCCGCAGAATCCAAGGTTGCGTGATTACTCTCAATGTGTACAAATGAGAATTCGGATATTGTCAATTTAGTTTTTATTTTAACAAAACTCACGTTACAATAACATTATGAACAAAACAGATCGCGTACGCTAGAGGAGATTTAGGACTAAACCGGCAGCTAGACCGCTGGAGAGAGAATAAATTATTTGCCGCGCGAGGTACCGCGCGCAGGTTCACAGTGATACCAGTCTCACATGAATGTAGGTAAAAGTAATGTTGTCATTATTTTCGAGAGATGTAAACTCCCTTTAATTTACCCTACAGAGGCCTTGTGTCTTGAGTTTTGTCTTTTTCGTTTTTGTTTCTTGTGTCTGTTCGATCCTGAAATCAAAACCTAAGTGAGTGCTTATCAATTCTTATTATGTCTAGGACGGAGCACACGAGTTAAAAGTGATTTGACGGTGGTAGGGGTAGGGGCGGGGATATTGCTGGCCTATTTTTAAATATATTTTTTTTGGCTGCTATCTTTATGTATGATTGCACCCGAACCCGATTCTTACCCGTGTCTAGGATAAATACCCGGGGGTAATGTGCATAAACTTCGGGAGGTGATTCTAATAATAATAGATAAAAGTTATTTATCTTTTTTACTTGCACTATCATGTAGAATCACCTCCCGAAGTTTGTGCACTTCTCGGACACCCTATATATCTTTCTATTGACTTCTCCACATAGATCTTGGGATTAGTACCTAGATGCGATCAAATCTTTTTCTGCTTCTTTCTTTTTACATCTTTCGGTATAATTGTCTTCGATAATTAAAGAATTATTAATTCATAAAATAAATTTTGTACCCACTTTATCGTTCGATTGATATGATAAATAGGTAGTTTTAATTTAGAAAACTAAAAGTTCATTTAATTGTCACTCATTACGCAGGAATAATACACATTACTAACTTACCCATGCACCAACCAACGAAATAATTATGTTTAAGGCGATGCCATACGTAGTGTGGGACTACTTTATTTCCTCCCACATGTGGCAAAACTAACTTGAATTAATCCGCCGCTAGACGCAAGCGAGCACGAGAAGAGAAATCTTCATTCCGGTTTCAACCTTCGATTCTACCGCCAATGATCATAACTCTTCCTGCCACCGTCTCCGCGTTCTGTAAAATTGTAATATTCGTCCTCTCGAATAAATTTAATTAATACCGCAGACACTCATTTCAATCTCCCATCTCCTGAACACAATTTACGGTTCGGGCAGCCGCCGTAAATTACAAATACACACACACTCATCGCTGCCACAGTAATAATGCAAAATCATGTATTTTTTGGTTTGAAAATTTGGTCGCCTAGAAATGTTTCAGATGCTTTAATTAAATACTACGAGTACAATATATCTTGGCCTTTGAAATAATCGAGTATTTTTTAGATAAGTCTTTTTATAAGCCCAGAAAAAAAAAAAAAAACCCTATCGCCATCTACGTAAGGGTTGTTATTGATAGCGGCTCAATTTAAAATATTACACGACGTAGTGCATCGCCTTAACCACCCACTAAAGGCGCAGAGGAAAATAATTTCCCCCAGTACCTGGAGGGTCTTTTTTAAGGAAATGAAGGAGAGGAAGTAATGGGAAGATAAAAGGTATGAGGGTTGGGTAGGAATCTAGGGATCATTGTGTCCAGGAATGACGGACATATGAATATATCCCTCCCACTACGGCGCAAGGCAATTGGTCGATAAACCAGTTCGAAAAGTCAAGGGGTCTCCTAAAACAGCCTCTTCTGATCTGGCACACCACGCAGCTGGTGGATAGGCACATCCTGAACTTACATCACCCGATGAACCCGAGCACCCCTGCTAAATCAGCAAACGTAGCGAACCACTTGGTATGACCTATGGCAGAGGTGTTGGTCGTCATCCCCGCCTCCCAAATTATAAATTTTCCTGAATTTCAACGGAATCCAAGTTAATAACTTTATACGTTCCCTTTACACGTAAAACACGTGCAGTGGTAAAGAACCAGTAAATTAAATTAAAAATAATTTCATGGACTTCCTTTGAAGCGTCCAAAGGTTGTTTCCGCACGTTTCACGCTGCTCGAATTATACAACAAAACTATTTGCTACACTTTGTAAATTGTAATGCCGACAGCAAATTAGGCTCAAAACGCGACGCAAAAGACGCTTAAGAGGAAGCTACAAGCCAAAAATGTATATATTCTTGGTGTGCCTTATATTGTAGGTAGGGAATGCAATCCCGGTATACCGGGATCCCGAAATACCGAGATCCCGCAGACATTTAGCGGGACTAATCTCGGTCGAAAATATTGCGGGATCCCGCTGGACTGGCGGGATTACAGAGAATTACCTTAAATTTACTTACAATGCGCTAATGACTATTGTGCCAACCAGCGTGGAAGCTGAACGAGCTTTTTCAGCCGCTGGCTACCTTGTGTCCAATATCAGAAGCCGTTTATCAGATGACATAATTAATACTTAAACTTTTTTACGAAGCTATTTCCAAAATAATGTTTAATTAAACTTATGATGCTCATTGTACAAGAATATTGTTTATCGTGTGAACGTTATTATTTAAATTTAAGTTTCAGTTCAGTTTCAGTGCCGGCAATCCGGGCGTTTATTTTATTTTCATTTGTGTACATAGATTTCTTTTACCCACCTCACTAGACAAAGTCTGTTCCGAGGCGGGTATGTTATGTAAATTTATGTCTTATCTTATTCTTTGCCAATTTATCACTTAAACTTTACCTATTTCTAACTAAAGGTATACCTATTAATAAATCATTAAAAATGTCCCAAAGAACTTGTTTTATTATAGGTATAAATTTAAAAGTCTAAAAACATGGTTGGTAGATCGAGGTATCAGGTCTTTATTATACGATTGATTAGATATCTAAGTCCACTCTGCTGGATCCCGCAAATACCTGGATTCAGCGGGACTAAGATTGTTCAGTCCCGCAAATACCTGGATTGACATTTTCTTGCGGGATTGCATTCCCTAATTGTAGGTAATAGGCATCAAAATCGCTTGACAAACGGAGTCTAGAATCGTTCAATTTCAAGCACAAAACTGGTTTTTATTTATTTTGTAAATAATTTTATAAGAATGTAAAAAAGTTAATCAAGCGAAACTGTCACAGATAATCTTAACTATAATACTGTATTTTCTATATATATATTTTTAAATAGTTTGCATTTATATTTTTTACTGAGCAATTATTTTTTTAAATTTGTATTCTACTCAAGCAAAATAGTGATAGAAAAACCTTCGATTTATCTAAAGCATCTTTTTTTGTATTCATAATGTAAACCAATTCGTTATAAAGATTAATAAAAATAGTGATTTAGCATTAAGCTTTGCCTTAAGACGAGACAACACCCTAAAATATATTCAGAATCTTAATGACGTAAGTGAAGCAGCCGTGCACAAAAAACGGCCCTGGTGCTGTTTCATAAAAAATATTTTAATAATATGGTCCTGCTTTTAGTAATCTTAAATATAAATAACATAGAAAAGCACTGATGTCGACGACCACGGCTCAACACCACTATTCGTATTTAGGTGTAAGATGGTACAATATATTATTGTCCAAAAATAAAATTAGTGTAACCGAAACTGTGAATTATGAACAATTCAAAAAGTTAATTAAGTCCCTCAAATTGGATAATGATATATTGTACCCCTAATTTTCTGTACCTCTAATTTTCTTACACTTACTCAATTTGTAAAAATATATAGATATATTAATTTAAGGGGGGGCTAGGGTTTTAAATTTTTTTTTTTGCATTTTTTAAATTTTTTTAAAAATAAATGCTTAATATGTTAAGAATATTTTTTTCAAATTTCAAGTTGATTGGAGCAAAATTGACGAAGTTACGAGTATTTTTATAACTGTCGGATTTTAATCCCTACCCGACCATACGTATAAGCCGAGCAGAGCAGGAAGCTGAGAGACAAATTAAAGAAGGCAGGATTCGTCGTAGACAGGAGCAAAAAGGTGCTTTATACATCATGGATGATAGCAACATCCTTTATGGACCTGGCATTGATGATTCAGTGTGAGGTAAGCCGATAAAATTTGCTTATAAACGTTTAATACCAGATTTTTTAGTGTTCAAAACTTTATAGCGTTTTTCCCATAACTCACGTTTTCAAAGTCGGTGACCTTCATAACTTCAAAACTACTGCACCGATCCTTTTGAAATTTTGAAAACTATTTCTCTACATAATTTACGAGGTAACACTGGAGAGTTTTTTTCAAATTTGTTAATAATTATTATTTTACAATAACAAATTAGCCGATTTTTTTCACTAAAAATAGCGTTTTTCCCTTCAAAGTGTTCCAAAAAAGTGAAAAATTAAAATTTCGAAAAACCCTCCCAGTGTTACCTGGGAAAAACTATTATCTAACGAATGAACTTTGATTTTTTGATTTCAGATGACCCAGCACCGAGTTATAAGGGTCTCCGCCATTCTACTTTTTTTTGAGACACGTCCGAATAATTGCTGCCATTGCCGTTTTTTTTTTAATATTTCTCCGTGAAAATTTTATACAACATTTTTAAAATGTCATACTTTACTGTCCTATTAGATTTAATAAAGAAATTTTAAATGTGTTGTCACAAAAAATTCACAAAAATATGCCTTTTTTCGTACGAATTAACCCTAGCCCCCCCTTAATTGCCTTTAAAAAACTATTTTTCTAATTTGTTTACCTGATATATTGTACCCTTAATTTCCTCACGCTTACTTAATCTGTAAGAAGATATATTATTTTGATTATCTTTAAAAACACACTTTTCTAATTTGTGAACCTATGTTAATATTATGTTTGTATTTATATCAAAAGTTTTTGATTATTGTTTAAAAAATCATTCAATCAAGGTAAAAATACTCCTCCCATAAACACGAGCTCCTGGAGCTCAACTTATGGAGTAGTAGAATAAAAAAACGAAAAAATTATATATATAAGTCTGCATATTGTTATCATTTATAATGTTAAATAATTTACAAGTAATAAATAAATAAAAATAAATAAAAATAAAAAAGTCGATGTCGCAGTTTACATATCGCTCAGTTTGGATATCGTTCCAACGTAGGCCAACGAAATTTATTATTTGTTTATGGCGATGCACTACGTCGTGTAATATTTTAAATTGAGCCGCTATCAATAACACCCCTTACGTAGATCGCGATAAGGTTTCAATTCCCGCTTAACACCATCCGCCTGTTTTGATTTATGCAAGAAAAAAACATGGCCAAAAAGTGCCTTTTATTTTATTTTGTGAATGTTCTGGCATAAATATGTAATTTTTGTTCGATCATTTTATAAATAACTTAATTTTCCACATTATACAATAAAATCATAACCGAAAATAGGTTCGTAAGTAGGAGATTTTGAACTTTAAAGCAATTTTCATAGGCCTATACATTTTTTTTCTGGGCTTATAAAAAGACTTATCTAAAAAATAGTCGATTGTTTCAAAGGCCAAGATGTATTCTACTCGCAGTATTTAATTAAAGCATCTGAAACATTTTTCATTCGTCTACCTTCCCTACCAGAAGTACAATACAAGTTATCATAGAGTGTTCCTTGTACAAAGAAATTCAATAATTGTATATAACTACTATGAAATTAGTGGCAGAGCAATGTGTAAAAACTAATGTTGATATTTATAAAAGTAAACATGAACAGTTGGTTCTAAAGCACGTTTGTAAGTCAAAAAACCTTTATTACGTCAATATTGGTTGTTTGACAGAACATTAAAAAATGACAATTATTTTAAAAGCAATAATTATTCGCCTGAAACACTCATCCACATTGAAAAATCTCCTGATAAAAGATACATGATGCCAACGGGACTCGAACCCGTGTCCCTTCGATTTCCGGTCGACAGCTCTGACCACTGAGCTATGGCGGCTTATCTCTTATCCGCGAAATAATTCAATATATACTAGTGTTTCATTCAACAATTACTGCTTGTTACATTTTATTATTGCTTGTAAAATAATTGTTACCCTTTGTGCTATGCATAAAAAAATCTTGTCTTTAAAATGTTAAATGTTAAAACTAATGAGTTTACCAAAAAAATAATAATTCAAAAATAAGATGTGGATCTATTACAAATATTCTAATGGACGTAATTTTAGTTTCCTCATTGAGTTGCGTATTAATATATACCTAATCATACACCTGAAGTTACGCGATATTAGCATAAATTGTTCGTGTATAATGTAGGTATATCTGCTTTAATCAACATTGTACAAGTACAGGGAAGTTGAGTATTATTTAGTCAAATTCAAGAAGAATATTTATGAATAAGAAGAGACACGAGTCGTAAATATAAAAAAGGCTGGCATTAGATTGTTCGAAATTAACCCCCGCCCCCATAAAGTTCAGCAGAGCGTCTTGAGCAACGCACAAGGGCGTCTCGTCTGATTCGTCAAATTGAATTGAAAAAACTTAAAATTTTATACCACTCATTCTATTCTAAGCCCTTGACTCTGTGCAGAAACACTTGATATAGCCCAGCTACACTACTCGCGAAGTTGATCGAAGTTGACCGAATACGATAGTGTGGGCACGAACTTCGCTTCGCTTCGGGCAACTTCGCTTCGCTTCGCCCGACTTCCGATTGTTGTCGGTAAATGCGCCCGAGTCAAAGGACTCGAAGCGTCACGGCATAAATAAACCAATCACTGACTGGTTGGACTGAGTTACTCGCGAAGTTGCACGAGTGTGTGGGCACGCACTTCGAACTTCGGCTAACTTCTTTGAGGACTTCGTCGAAGCGTCGAAGCGAGTAGTGTAGCGGCCGCTTTAGATTAACAAATAAACGGATTGCAATCTTTACAGCACATGCGTCAGGTCGGAATGCTGTCCTTTTTCCTTGTCCGAAAAAACCAAACGCGCGCCAAACATCTGTGCAAAGTTCACATTATTCGTCATATGAGAACGACTCATTTCTACGACTCGTTCTTGAGTTCAACAGCTAGGCTTTTTCTGTGCATTGTACGGACTTTCCTACAAGTCTAGAATGTATATTTTTATTTTATGGAATAAGATAATGATTAAAACCTCAAATTGTAATGTTTTATCGTGGAAGAAAATATCAACGATTCTCAGACGAAAACTTTAAAACAGAAAAGACAGAAAGGGATACAGTCGCATCCTTGCCGAGGAAGTGCTCTATTGTCCCTTTTAGATAAATGTTACGACCACGAGCCACGAGCCACCATTGCAGGAAACAGTTGGACCGTTTTTGAGTAAATAATTTATATTTGGCAACTTTCAAACACAAGACATTCAAATATGTAAAAGTGGGTAAAAATGTATGCAAGGTCGTTTGCTTTCATTCTGTCTACAAATAAAAACCATAGAGTTCGGATGAATGATGCCCGCGTCTTAAAAGGGAGGCTTGTTTATTGTTTGTTTCATTTGTGATTTTTAAGGTACGTTACAAGAATACTTAAACTTAAGGAAACGGAAAGGAACTTAAGTAAACTGAAAGAAACTTAATAAAAGAAAAGAAAAGTAATAAAAGCTTAATGAAACTTAAGGAAACGGAAATAACCTGAATGAAACTTAAAGAAACGGAAAGTAACTTAATGTAACTGAAAGAAACTTAAGGAAACTGAATTAAACTTAAGGAAACGGAAATAACCTGAATGGAACTTAAGGAAACGGAAATAACCTGAATGAAACTTAACGAAACGGAAAATAACTTAATGTAACTTTAAAGCAGGGTACTCACCTAACCGTGTAACCTGTAACGTATCTGATACTGTATCAAGTGAGTACGTAGGCACGAGCCTACTACGAGCCGCTCGCGGGTGGAGCGCAGTGTGCTCGCAGTGACCCTGTTTCACTGCGAGCACACTGCGAGCACTAAAGGCGAATCCGGGAGCTCGTAGCTGGATACGCGGTTACCGTGGACGAGCCGTACCCACTTGCAGATTGATACAGTATCAGTTACGTTACACGTTACACGGTGCTACACTCTTGGTGAGTACCCTGCTAAACTAACTTAAGGAAACTGAATTAAACTTAAGGAAACGGAAATAACCTGAATGAAACTTAAGGAAACGGAAATAACCTGAATGAAACTTAACAATACGGAAATAACCTGAATGAAACTTAACGAAACTGAAAGTAACTTAATGTAACTGAAAGAAACTTAAGGAAACGGAAAGAAACTAAAAAAACTAAATTTTTTGGTTATTTCTGAAGACAATATCTAGACATTATTTTCTAAGCTGACAAAGTATATTTATGTGACATGTTATAGGTATGGATAAATTCGGTGTTTCTTTAAATTAGATTTTTGTTTTGTTTTATAAATTGGGATTTATTAAATATTTTCGCTAACGCATATTAATTATACTAGTTTTTTTATATTAGCGCGCTTCTCTAATATTCATATTTACATACGTCCTTTTAAAACCATTTTCTTCTTCTTTTTGAACGCTTACTCCGTAGGCTCCGTAGACTTAAAGAAACCGACAGATACTTAAACATATTCCACTAGTTTCTTAATTTATGGCAGAGAAACTTTGGTTCACGCGGGTCTCTTCAAGACATAGGCTTACTCATTTATCTCCTTTGAAAAACCCACCACACAGCATTCCCATAATTCCGTGATTTTTCACGGGTAATATATATAACTACACATTTTTAGTAAGATAAATGTTCCACAAATTTTGAACAGTATCCCTCATTGTGAAAATAGCTTCCCTTATACACGAATTTGGTCACTAGTGCAGAAGGTAGTAACCTAAAAACCGATCTCATTGACCCAATTCTGACATTTGAGTCTGCAAAAGAGGGTTACCTACACCTACCTACATTAATCCATCAAATGACTGTCCCGACCCCTCCTCCTTCTTCCGGTGAGATTGACTGCCGAATGGAGCTGGATACTGGCGACAAAAGCCTTTCCCGGAATTGGATGTAAAGCAGACAAATTACGGCCCGACCGAACAAACAGTCAGCCGTTTGCGATTTCATTTAAAAAATCAAGAAACGTGGGCTTTTCGCTTTTAGACGGGCTTAGGGCGCTTTTAAATTAGATTCCGGTGATTTCAAGCAGATTTTGGCTGGGAGTAGATTATCTATGGATTTTGGGTGAATGCTGTACGTACTACAGTTAGCGGGAAAGGGCAGGGACGGGTCTATCATAATACAACGTGTTTTATGGTGGTATTACCCCATTTGACTGCAGGGGGTGGAAAACGTCTTAATTTCATATAAAGAGTTATATTATGTATATATTTATTTAACATCCAGAGGGCTTTTACATGGTTGGTAGTATAATTTTAATTTGACAGATACTTTGAAACATAAAAAATAAGAATAAAATTACATTTGATAAAAGCTATGCAACAAGTCCTACAAACACAAGAAACAAAAACAGAAAATTACAGCTATTTGTAGGTTTACATGATGTGTTTAGGAGTATTGTTGAAATAAATGTTTTAAATGATCCACAAAACTTGCCAAGTTGGTATTAAATATGTCAACATCACCCAAGTAATGATTTCCCATGGTGTGAAGTCGTTGTATCGGAGAGTGGGCAATGTAGTTACGCTTATGTGTGCTGCTGTAAAATATTGTATTTTGTCGTGTTGTTACTGTGGGTGTATAATATATAATAATAATATCTTTATTTAGGAAAGTTTACACATTACAACTATATATACATATTATGGTGTACATTCATTTGTAACTTTTATATTTAAGGTTATAAATTTAACCAAAATGAAGAACTATTAATACAAACATAATATTTTGAAGGTAAATAGAAAATAAAAGCACAGTTGTGGTTTCTCAAATACCGCCTCACTAGGCTAGCCTGTGTTGAGGCAGAATTATTTGTGTTAGTTCCTAATACCATTGAATATACCTATACTTGTATTAAGAAGTATTCGCTCAATAATGTGGTGGTAATGTGGTGACTTCAATAACTGCAAATTTGGGTGAATGCACCGGTAAAGGCCCTATTCTTATTTTTAATCCAAATTTTTACATTATCTTTGTAATTTTTTTGTGAATCACTTTGTTTTATGCTGTCTGGAAGAATGTTGTAGAGTCTTGTCGCAAAGTATTTAAAATTTCGTTGACCAAACGTAGTATGTGTTTTCGGAATTTGTAATAAGATTTTGTTATTGCTTCGAGTACATCGTGTATTTGAACTTTTTATGTAGTAATTATTTATATTTGAGTATAGATGAGTTAGGATAGTTTTTGCATATAGCTGCCGAACATCGAATACATTCATAATATTAAAAATTAGATTCGAGTCTGTAATTATAGGTAGCCTTAGAATTATTTTTAAAATTGTTTTCTGAGCCTTTATGATTGGGTCTAGTGCAGATGAAGTGCCGCCTCCCCATGCTATGATACCATACTCAATAATAGATTGGCAGACTGCAAAATAAATCATTTTCAGGTCTTGAAAGCCGAGAAAGTTTCGTATGATTCTAAAAAAGTGCATGGTTTTTCTAATTTTGTTTGCAATTATTTGGGTATGAAGGTTCCATTTGAGATATGGATCAATGGTGAGGCCGAGGTACTTCATCTGAGTAGAGCGCTCAATGTAGGGGCACTGACAACATTCATCGAAATTCAAACACGAGTGTATTCTGATGGAGGCATCATCAGGAGGTTGACCAGTAATATTAATACTAGGTGTGACATATTTAGTTTTCTCTGTGTTCAGTGTGAGCGTGTTTATATCCAACCATTTTTTTACCATGATTATGTCCGTTTCAGCTTTTTTGTAGACAGCTAGCCAAGTGTCAGCTTCAAACAGTAAGACGGTGTCATCGGCAAAACTAACGATTTTCCCCTGAATATTAATGTTGCATAAGTCGTTAATATACAACAGGAACAAAGACGGACCTAATATACTACCTTGTGGTATACCGTAGTTAGATGAACAAGTGTTGCTAAGTATGTTATTTATTTTAACTTGTTGCTTGCGCTCATTAAGGTTACTTTTAAAAAAGTTAAGTTCGTTTCCCGTAATACCGATTTGTTCAAGTTTGTTTATTAATTTACTGTGTGATATTGTATCAAAGGCTTTAGAAAGATCTAAGAAGATTGAAATACATTTTTTCCTTTTATCAAGGTGTTTTACAATGAAATCTGTGACAGCGGCAATAGCGTCCGAGGTGCTCTTGTTTTCTTGAAACCCGTATTGATTTTCTGAGATCAGTTTATGGCTCACGAGGAATCTTACCAGCTGTGAGTTGATGACTTTTTCAAATACTTTTGATAGGCTTGTTAGTAGGGTTATTGTTCGGTAATTATTTATATCAGTCTTGTTTCCTGTTTTATGTATAGGAATAACGATACCTTGTTTAAGATTTGAGGGGAAGTGGCCCTGAGTGATACTAAGGTTTATTAAATGTTCTAGGGGCAATGCAATTTCCGTAGACAGCGTTTTCAAGATCTTGGTTGTTATGCCATCAACCCCGGCTGAAGAAGTGATTTTTAGGGAATTGATAATTTTTAGAATCTCTTCTTCTGACACCGTTTGGAAATTGAGTCTTCTGTTGGAGTATTGAAGTCCTGTTTCAGTAGGTTGAACATTCCCATAATTTGGTAGACGAGAAGCAAGATTTGAACCAATATTAATAAAGAAATTATTGATGTAATCCGCAACGACCTTAGGATTTTTTGAGGTGTCAATAATTTTTCCATCAATGCAGAGTTTTTGTATGTCCTGTTTGTCTTTGGCATTTTGAGTATTTGTGGTTTCTCTTAGAATTTGCCATATTTTTTTGGGATCGTTATTGCTTCCTTTGATTTTGTCTCCATGGTAGATTTCTTTTGCCTTTCTAATGACTTCCCCGCACGTATTTCTGTATCTTTTATAGATGTTTAATGAGATTACGTCGTAAGGATTGTCTTTCACTTTTTTGTGTAGTGCATTTCTTCTGCGAATGCAGTTGATGATTGAATGACTTATCCATGATTTCAAGGGTTTAATTTTGTTTGGAATTTTTTTCGATAAAGTTGTGGTATTATTACTTAATTCATTTTTCAAAAAGTCAACAAAATATCTCCATGCATCATCTGAGTTTTTTATTTGGAAAAGCTCTAGCCAAGATTTATTTTTAATTGAGGTTTTTAAATTTTCAAAGTTAATATTATTGTATATAAGAGACTGATCTCGTCTATTTTGTGTGGTGTCGGATTGCAAAGTGAAGATTGTTGTGTAATGATCTGTAATTGTTGATTTGTAAACGATGCTTTTGTTTTGTTTATTAGTTTTGACCATTATGTGATCAATACATGAACTTGATTCATTGACTATTCTTGTTGGTGTATTGATGGTACTAATTAATCCATGGAATTCTAACATGTTCAGGTAGTCGTGACATTGGTGATGTGGATTATTTGGGAGTATGTTGATATTTAAATCTCCCATAATTATCAAATTTTTAGTATGGGAAAGATTGGATAATATGCTATTAAGACTGTTTAGAAATGGTATGATATTACGATTCGAAGGAGAGCGGTAAATTGCTAGAATGCAAGTGTCATTATTGTATGTTATTTGCAAACAGTTCGCGCCAATAATGTCTATTTCCGTTACAATGGGGTTAAGATCATTTTTTGTGTATACGACGACTCCATCGTTCTGGCTATCATGTATTGTCGAATTGAAGGAAGAGTAGTGATTTATTAATTTTGGAGTATAAATGTTTGACAACCAACATTCCGTGAGAATAATTATATCGAAGTCTATATTAAAGTGGTTAAGCTGTATCTGGAGTTCATTAAAGTTTTTATTAATTGACCTAATATTTTGGTGCATAATTGTAGTGTTTTTTACCTCTGCTATAAGGTATTTGCAAATTTTGGCATCTGAAGTAGTAAAAGGGTTGATTTGATCACCATATTCTGCATGTACGCGATTAAAGTTAATAGCCATTATAAAATTTATAATAAACAAAAAAAAGAATTGTTTAGTTCCCTTGAATGAGAGCTCCACTAATCCCTGGCCATCACTGGGGGTTTCAACCTTTTATTGCTAGTGCAGGAGTTCATTATTGTTACAGTGCGAAAATAAGCATAAAAGATATGACTCACCAATATTGGGGGAAACGACCCAGTGAATGACCGGTAAAAGTTGGACTCTCAATCAAAGAAATTAATCAATTTTTTTAAGATCATCCGAATGTTTGATGTAGTGTATTTGCCTGTCGCCGTCATTTTTCCTAATCATTATTTTACAGTCTTTGTACCAGACATATTTGAAGCCCATTTCTTTTGCCTTTGTTTTAGACCTCCACAGAAGATCTTTGAAATAGGGACCAAGGATTTCACCAACAAAAATCTTCTGGAATCCGTTTCCTTGTGTTGTAATTGTATTAAGTTGCCTTTTGTTCAGTAGAATTTGTCGTCTTTTTTGGGGGTTAGTAAATCTGACGTGGAGTTTTGGGGGGACTCCAGGTCGTCGGTCCGGAATTTTCTTGTTGTCGAGGATGTCATCGCTCTTTAATTCGATTCCTGAGACTGCGGCCACCCGTTTAATCATTTCTGCAGGCTGCTCACCCTCTTTTACTTCGATCCCAGTAAATTCAAGGGTGTCTTCATGAGTTACTTGCTCCACTTCTGCCAGTCTGACTTCCAGGCTCTTTATTATTCTGTCTTTTTCCGTTAGCTCCTTTCTCATTAATTCAACTTCCGAAACCAGTTTGATAATGGTCTCCATCTTAAGATGAATGTCATCGTACTGACGGCTGATGAAGTCCCTTGTGTTTCTGGTTTCTTGATTTTCGTCATCTATTTTCTTTATTATTGCTTGTTTAAATACTTCCAATTTTTTTCCATTTTCATCTCCATTTTCTCCAGGAGATTATCGAAGTTTAAAACGTAGGGCTCAGATGAAAGGTTAGCAGCTGTCGATTGTCCTTTGCTTCTCAGATTTTTTTCTGAATTTGCCATTTTGGTTGACTCTGTGGGTCAAACACTGCCTCTATTACCCTTTTGGTTGACTTGCGATGTACTGATAATTTTTCGATTTTAAACTATTGATAATTATTTTGTGGCGTCGAGAATAATCCATTGAATAATTAATAATAAACCGCTCGACCTACTTGGTATCTACTCCCGAATTATGTACCTGCAGTTCAAACCGCAACGTAAACAAAGTAACCTAAGTACTTCAAACACCTACTTGTCTACCAGGTGACAATACGTCACGAGCCGTCTTACACATACGAGAACTCGCCAGAAGGAACGAGTCTGCCGCCTATGCATAATTGCCACGCTATCGAAGGTTCCTGAAACATCCAGTCTGTGCGAGTGCCTAGGATTTAGTTGCCATCCACCTACCTACTGCCGCCGTCGGCCGAGTAGTATAAATAAGCCCGACGCAGCGAGTCAGTCAGTCTGTTATTCATCAACCTGCCGCCAACGATGTACTAATCTCACGAGTGATCACCCGCGCTCTTATTACTAGCGCGAAGGACGTAACCCGGCTTCGCCCGTACCATCATGGACTCTATCGGGACATCATCGTAGTGCCTTGTCCAGATCGCCGTTCCTGGCAAGCACTACTCGGATTACAAGCGCCCTGGTTCCAGCGTCTCTGACCAGCGCTTCTTCCACGCAACCATGACCACCACGAGGACACGCAGCATCCTCACTGGTCACGCCGTTCCCGCTCAACCGCCTTCAAGGTCCGTCGCACCTTCGGCCGTCTCGTCAGCACTGGAGTGCCTGAAGACCTACGCTCTTCGCCAGTGCATGACCTCTATCGAGTCCCGGTCACCAGCGCCCGGCGTCGACTCACTGACCCGCGCTTGACCTGCCATCATCAGCCAGCATCCGGTGTATTTTTCTGTCCTACATCATCTCCTCGTCACGGCAACTGACTCACCAATAAACACATGTGACCTTCAACACCTTCTTTCATTTCGTGCCTTCACCCCTGATCACCAAAATTTATTCACTGGTCAATCACTGACAAATCAAACACTGACTTAGTAAAACTAACAATTCTCATCGGATTTGACACATCCACGGGGAAATTTACTCGCTGTACCAGATTGTTAACTATTTATTTCGGGAGCAGATCAAAACACAGCTGTCACTCGATTATAGGTATTGTTGTATCTGTATCTGTATGTATGTGTGTTTATAAGTTGCAGGAGTTCACAACAGTCGAATTTAGAGTTAAGTATTTTTAATAAGAACGTTAAATCGTTTATTTTACGTCTATCTTATAATGTATGTATTTTTAGAGTATTTAATAAGAAATTATATTTTAAGTCTTCGACAGGGATATTTAATTTAAAATTTATGAAACGTAGAAATTTTTTTTGTATTCGCTCAATGTTGTTAATGTGAATTTTGTTAGATGAAGACCAAACTACTGAGTTATATTCAATTAGACTTCTTACTAGAAGATACGTATAATATTTTAATGGCTTGTAAAGAATTAAAGTTTTTAGTTGTTCTTAATACGAAGCCTAGTTTTTTCATACCTTTGTTCACAATTTGATGGATATGATTGGTGAAACTTAGTTTTTCGTCCAAAATAATTCCAAGATCTCTCATTTCCGTGACTCTTTCTAAAGCTATGTTATTGATGGATAAAAAATTCTTTATTTCACTCTCCTTTATTTAAATATATATTTATTTCACTCTCCTTTATTAAATATATAAATATATATATAAATAAAGGAGAGTGTTTGTGGGTTTGTTGCAGGCGGGCTACTTGGATATGCTTAATATGTAAATGGATCTAATTTTACCATTGAGTTCTCGTCGATAGAGTCCAGCCCCATGACAGTGACGTGAAAGTACACCACCGTGGGAGTACCCTCGTCTTTCTTGGGTGGCCGCATCTTGTCATACTGCTTCGGGTCCTCAGGCAGGATGTCCTGGAAGGTTAGACTGGACCTGAGGAAGGAGCAACCATTGATTTTTTAAATATGTATTTATTTTACGACCAGAGGGCTTTCACATAAATACTGGTACTATAACTTTACCATGAATAATAATTTTGAAAATGAGAACGAAACAGTAAATATAAACTAACAATAGATAAAAAAATACATACATAAAATTAAAAAATACAATACACGAAAATATACAGTTAATCGTGAACAACCAAAGATTTAAGAACATGTATTGTTTTCCAACCATGTAACCAACAGCCGTGATGGCACTGTGGTGCAGGGACATGGAGACGACATGGTAAACAAGAAGGATGTTGGCGTAGAGTCCGACAGATATCCACAACCCCCTGGGTCACGTACTTCTCATGGCGGAGGTCATCAGTTACTTCACATCACGGCAAACAACCAAGCAACCAATCTTCACTGTGGTAAAGAGACAAGAAGGAGACGATATGATGAACACTTACTGAGCGTAGCATAGGTCCGTGGCCGCCAGGAGGATGTTGGCGCAGAGTCCGACGGATATCCACAACCACCTGGGGCACGCGCATCTCATGGTGGAGGCCATCGGTCACTACAACGGTCACTCAGGAGTCATGTCAATTTCACTAAAGGAAAAAAAGAAAGATCATTATCAATACAAAACCATTTGGATGTTTAATTACATTTACGAATATAACTGCCTGGAGTCAGTGGGACTAATGCTTCCGAAATTAGAGGATTGTTGTGAAGACGAAGAAAATTAACATGGAGAGGAGATGGAAGATATGTAGAGGAGAAAGATTACGGTTAGTAAGATTTCGAAGCAATAACGAAATAAAATTCTTACTTGCTTATTAAAATATTGCAGGGCAGCATACTCGCGCCGTTGTCTCGGTGCAGGACAGAGAGAAATCAGATAGAGCCTATGTTTTTTTCAATGTTGGTACAAATTTACATGAAAACTGTATATTTTCCAAAAATATATTATGTTAGCTATTTAAGACACCACAAAATTAATCTTACTTAATCTTGACTTTGTTTCATTTGATGTAAAAATGGGACATGGTAAAAACAATAAATAAATAATTAATTACCAACATGTACAAGTTTGACAGTTGTATTAAATAAAAATATATAACTCCAATATTGTGTGTAACGAATAGCATATAACGTATAACGAATAGCATATTCCCTACAGCCCTCAAAAAAACGATTGTTATACCAATATTTAAACAAGGATGTAAAAATGACATAAAAAATTACCGACCAATAAGCCTACTAAATGCATTTTCAAAAATATTGGAAAGAATACTAAAAAAACAACTCTTATCCTACTTAGAAGACAGTAAAAAATTATCAAAAACTCAGTATGGATTAAGGGAGAACTTAAGTACTAGTGACGCCATAGAAAAAATTACCGATATGATCACTAAAAGTTTAGACAGTGGAGAAAAAACTTTGGCAATCTTCATAGACTTACAAAAGGCTTTTGACACAATAGATCACAAAATACTTTTTTCAAAACTTTCAAAAATTGGTATGTCATGTACAACACTAAACTTACTAAAAAGCTATATGACGGAGCGTACACAGAGCGTCCAAATTAACAAGAGAAAAAGCAAACCTCTCCTAATCAACCATGGAGTACCACAAGGAAGCGTACTAGGTCCGATATTATTTTTAATATACATTAATGATATCTGTAACCTAGAAACAAGAGGAAAAATCATTAGTTTTGCTGATGACACAGTAATTTTATTTAAAGAAAAAGATCGGATAAATACCTACAAAGAAGCTGAACACGGACTTGGTCTCCTGCAAAACTGGCTTAAAAGAAACTCCCTGACGCTTAATGTCAATAAAACAAAATATCTGACATTTTCTAAAACAGCCAGAGGGCAGCCGTCAGAGGACCTTAATCTCAAATTACATTCATGCCAAGGAATTTATCAAAAAAATCAAGGCTTATCATGCCTCTGTCCCACTATAGCACACTCCAAAAGCATCAAATATCTTGGAATTGAAATTGATGATAATCTCCGTTGGAACTCACATATAGATGTAATTACAAAAAAACTAACCAGGTACATATACTTCTTTAGAAACATTCGCAATATCCTCAATATAAACGATATTAAAAAAGTATACTATGCTTTGTGTCAATCACAAATAGAGTACGGAATAACTGGATGGGGGTCTGCCTTGAGCACTCACACAGAGCGGCTCAATATAGCACAAAAAGGAGTATTAAAGACTATACTGAAAGTTCCGTTTAGAACTCCGACAGAAGAAATATTCAAAAACTTCAATGTTTACAATGTACAGAAACTATATTCAAAAAATATTTTATTTAAACTGAAAAAAAACATATCCGAATACTCCACTGCCCAACATAAATACACAACCAGGGCAAAAAGCGAAAATATCCTGATTACTCCCAGTTTGAACACATCCTTTGGACAGAGAAATAATAAATTCCATGCTATAAAATTGTTCAATGCTCTACCAAATGAAACCAAAAAAATAAACGAAATGAGTATATTTAAAACAAAAGTCAAAACATGGCTTAGAGATCAAAGTAATAATCAACTTACAAACATTATGAAGACAATTTAAAGACAATTCAAAACTAAATACAAAAATTTAAGAAAAACTACAGGCCGCCTCAGAACAGGAAACCCTAGTGAGGAGGACTGTGAAAAAAATACAAAAAATATACTTATATTATACTTTAAACCTACATAATGTACAAATTTTGCTATTGATATTAATAAAAATATATATATATATATATCGTGGGACAAAAACGCAAAGAAAAAACTTCGGCGAAAATGGCCAGTCACTCAAAATATTATTTACAAAGAAAAAAAAAGTTGAATACATTTGCAAATTTGTTACGAAAGTTTAATGGAGAAAAGGCGTAGAATTGGGGGAAATGGAGGGAGGTAAGTTAAGAACAAGAAAAGTCATAATTTATGCATGGGTCCTGGAAAGGTTAAGTACCTAGGTATAACAAGTTAGAGTGGAATTAGTTGATTACTAAGACTTTTTTTCTTACAAATGTCTGGAGCTAGTGAGACTATGGCATCTCCAATTGGGGTATGATGTTAGGCTGAAGGTAGTACAAAAAGAAAGGAGACGTGGAAGATGAAAAAATAAAAGCACCAAATAAATGTCTAGCAGCACTGTACCCGATGATGGGAAAAAAAGTTGTCTATCAACGGACAACAAATTATTGCTATACAAAACCACCATAAGGCCAGGCTTCACCTACGCTTGCCCTGTTCGGGGGCACGCTGCTCAAAGTCACATAAAAACAATTCAAAACTTTCAAAACAAAGCCATTAGACTTGTTAAATGCGCCTAAATGGAGTAGAATTGCAACTATCCTTAATGACTCCAAAATTCCGTTGATATAGGACATCTTTGTCCCCCAAGCAACCAAATTTAGTGCCAGCCTTCCCAGCCACACTATTCCTACGATAAATACACTTGCAAAATATAGTGAAAATTAAAAGTTTAAATATAAAAAAACCAAAGACAATACTCCGGAACAGCTGCAGTATAATTTAAGCTCTTATTCAAACCAGTATCTATAGATAATCTAATACAAATATGCTAGAGTCAGTAAACTCATGTTTAGGAACTCTGTAAATAAATTCAATCAAAAGTCAAAGTGATTTAACTGTTAAAAAAAGGTTTTTGAACATTTTTTTCTTACTAAAATCTTTAACCTTATCCCTGAAAACATAAAAACCGTGAGTAAACCCCATTCCTTTAAAAAACAAATTAAGAAATGGATCCTTACACACGGAATACATTACAACTACAATACCCATTCATTCTACACTATATCAATTTAATCACCTTTCAGACAAAACATAATAAATCCTTATTTCCTAAATTAGTGGTATAGTATGTACATAATTAATTAGTGTGATCTATTTACTAATAATTTCTCAATTTTTTTATCTTCTCGTAATTCTCTAACTTCTCCATCATCTTCTTGCAACCCAAACTAGCTATAAATCATTTTTCTTTTTTGTATTATAGTAATGTATAGATTCTATGCCCGCAAACTGTAAAATTCACCCGCCATAACACAGAGTCACCCCTAGCAAGGAGGGTTAAATATCACAAAAAACCACATGTACTCTCTAAATCATGTATCAATAAAATAAATAAATAAACATATTTCTCTTTGCGAGAAAGCTCTAATTAATATGATATATTATTATCCTTAATCTTTTTTATGTGGCTCATTGTTTGAGCCCGTAAAAATTTAACATTGCAATTAAGCGCAATTCAAAGTAAAGAAGAACGTTCAACATAAAGGATAATTTACGATAAAACTAAAGTAAGCCAGGGTTACTTTGCATCACAAGGGGTAACAGTGCAGAAAACTTTTAAAGTCTTCTTTGAGCGTAGATATTAATTATTAATATTGTAACACTAAGCCTTATATAAATTATTTTTAAAATGCTGAGACAGATTCAGAGCCTGTGTCAGAGTTTTATTATGTTTTATAAAGTTATGCTCGATAGGAGGATTACCTATTGTTGGGAAGCAAGAGCTTCATAGATGCACGCACAGATGGCAGTGCATAGAGCTTGCGTGGAAGTCCGCAAGATGGAGCCAGTGGCCAGTAGTCGCCAGGGCCAGTGGAAAGGCTCTCAGAGAAACTTACTGTTTAAGATTCCAATTAGCAAGCTTCTAGTTAGGTCGACTATCGAGTCACCTTTATAATACGCGGAGTATTAATTAATCCCTGTTTAATCTGAAAGAACCATTTAATTATAAACTCCTTCCAAGACGAGTTTTTTTTTTATTTTTAATATTTACTCCACACAGGAGGCCCTGAAGAAAATAATTTCCCTCAGGGCCTATGTCATCTTTGGGGATGCTGTGTGGAGGGTCTTTTTGTGGAGAGGAAGGAGTGAACATGGGTCTTGAAGAGTCCCATGTTGTAGGAGGGAGGAAACACAGAGGCCGGCAGTTCGTTCCACAGCCGAGCTGTTGAACTTAAGAACGAATCGTAGAAGCGACCCGTTCTCATGTGACAAGTGTCAACTGTGTACAAATGTTGGGCGCGCGTTTGGCGTGTATCCCGACTACGCACCGGTGCCGAAGGGATCAATGACGCTAGTTCTTCAGAGCATCTTCCATTGTAATACCGATAGAACAAGGACAGCATACCTACCTGACGCCTGTGCTCTAAAGATTGCAGTCCGTTTGTTAAGATTGGGGAATCTATCAAACGGACCGCCCGTTTCTGCACAGAGTCAAGGGTTTTTTTCAGGTATTTTGGGGCTCCAGACCAGAGATGGCTGCCAAATTCGACAGTAGGGCGCACTTGCGATTTGTACAGGGTGAGCAGTTGTGTACTATTAAAGTATCTGCGGGCCCTGTACAGTACGCCCAGCTTCTGAGAGGCCAACTTTACTCTAGCTTCGATGGAGCCCCCGTACCTGAGCTGGTCACTTATAGTTACACCAAGCATATCAATGGAAGGCCTGTTCGGAAGATTGCTTCCGTTGAAGGAGACTAGATTATCATTTGGATCCCTTTTAGACGTAATCAGACAGGATTGGGTCTTTGAAACATTAAATTCGACGAGATTATTTTTACCCCAGGAGGAAATACTCTCGAGATAACCGTCCATTCTCTGCTTCAAAGCCCTCCGAGCCGTTGGAGTTTGTGTGCCCTTTGGGGGCCTGTCAAATAAAAAGCTATCATGAACTGTACTGTCATCCGCGTAACAATGAATCGGTGCACATGTCAAAAGGTCATTGATGTGCAACAAAAACAAAGTTGGAGACAGAACCGATCCCTGTGGGACGCCAGCATTTATGGAGTGCGAGGAAGAGGTGAAACCGTCAGCAACCGCCTGAATCGACCTATCCCTTAAAAAGTCAGCAATCCACGTACACAGGGATGCGGGAAGTCCGTAAGAATGCAATTTGTTGACAAGTCCTCGGTGCCAGACCCGGTCAAAGGCCTTGGATATGTCTAGTGCGACCGTTTGGGTCTCACCGTGACGTTCCAGGCACCGCCCCCAAACATGCGTCACATACGCGAGAAGATCACCGCACGAGCGGTTCCGCCGGAATCCGTATTGACGGTCGTTGATAATTTTGTTCTTCTCGAGGTATGTGAGCAGTTTGTCGTTGATCACACGTTCCATCACTTTGGACAGAACTGATGTGATCGCTATGGGGCGGTAGTTGGCCGGGTTGGAGCGGTCACCTTTCTTGGGAATAGGGTGAATTACCGCTTTTTTCCAACCAGAGGGCACAGTGCCACACTTCAGGGACATTTTGAAGAGCTTTGTCAAAACTGGAACTATTTCCGCAGCACACCTCTGCAATACCAGGGCAGGTATTCCATCAGGTTCACTAGCTTTGTTAACATCGAGCCCCCGTATGACGTGGAGTACATCCCGATGCCGGATTCTCAGTTTTTTCATATAGAAGCCGCAGTGAGGAACCGACGGCGGAACAGCACCCCCGTCGTCGAGGGTCGAGTTTTCCGCAAACATTTTCCCTAAAAGGTTTGCCTTTTCGGTGGCGGTGTTTGCTAGTGAGCCGTCAGGTCTGATAAGAGGTGGCAAACTGGGTTTGCAAAAATTTCGACCTATTGAGCCCGCAAGCGACCAGAATGCTCTGCTGCCATGCGGGCAGGCAGCCAGCTTTTTGCTGATCTGCAGGTCGTGTTCGAATTTTGACCTATTGATGATTTTTTTGCATTCCTTTGCCGATTTGTTGTATGCTGATCTGCTTTCGGGCGTTCGAGATGTGTTGTAGGCTCGGTAAGCCGCGTTTTTTCGTCGAACTGCTTCGGAGCATTGTCGACTGAACCACGGCTTTGAGCCCACACCAGTTTCTTTAGTAGTCGATTGTATGAAGCCATCCATCGCCGAATTGATGACTTCACCAATCTCCTGGGCACATCTTGAAGGGTCCGAAGTCCGAAAACAAACAGCTGACCACGGAAAAGCATTGAAATGGGCCCGCATACCGAACCAATCTGCTGACCTATAGTGCCACACTTTTCTCCTCAGCCTCTCATTGGTTGGTCTGAGGCTAACGGGGATTGATGTCGTCACTAGGCAGTGGTCAGATGATCCCAGAGGCGCTGTGACGTCAATCTTATAACCGTGTGGCACAGTAGTTAAGAATAGGTCTAACAGATTGGAGCGGTGAGTCTGGACATCAGGAACCCTTGTAGGCTCCTGAACCAATTGCTCTAATCCGTAGCAAATGGCAAAGGATTCCGCCTGTCGGCCAGCCGAGTCCGTTGGGCCTGAGAACTTCAACCATGGTTCGTTATGAACGTTGAAGTCCCCCAGAACAACAAACTCGGCCGAAGGGTAGCGGGGCAAGAGATCATCAATAGTATCGCTCAAATGTTTGAAGAGCTCGGAAGTGTTTGATTCGCTATGGTTCGGTGAGCGGTATAGACATGCGTAGAATCTTGCCGTACTGGCAAGATTGACGCGCACCCACATTACGTCGAATCTGGAGTTTTCCAGACTCAATAGTCGCACACAGTTGACGTCAGCTCGACTATAGAGGCAGACTCCTCCTTTCAGTCGGAATTTGCTTGCGAGGGTAAAGCCCGGGCAGCCCAGATAGGAGGAGTCTGGCGGCTCGGCTATCTGAGTTTCGGATAGGAAAAGAAGGTTGGGACGTTGGGACAAAAGATAGTGATGGACGGAATTTAAATTTGTGTGCAGGCCGCGAATGTTGGCAAAATTTACCTACAGTTTTGGCCCGCACCGGGGACGCCTGTTACTCGCCGCTGTAAAGATGTTAAGTTTGTTTTTATGTATATTCATGATTTTAATTTTTTTTTGTTGAGTTGGAGACCTGTTTGTACGAACACAACACCTATAAATGTTTTTTTTATGAAACCCTGATACGAACCGAGAAACACTGAGGTGAAACACGGACAGTTACTGAGGGTCGTTATTTGATGTGGAAAAATCCAAATTACGCTGCATGCAATTTGTGATGATGTCAATTATTTAGCTGGATATCGCGGGTTCAAATCCTGGCGTGCGCAAGTAATTTTTTATTTTATTAATTTGTGTTATTTCACAATTTACTCGTTTAAAATAATATGAAGTATACAAGTAGGAAAGTAGGAAAGCAGGAAAATACTTTCAGTATCGCCCTGGTGTAAGACCACCATTCAGTGTTGCTTGAAATGACTTTGGCCGTGTTTTGTGACCAGATCTGAATAGCCAGGTACTTCCCCACCTTCCTCTCCTTCCCCTCTTGCTTCATTAACTTTCATACATCGTCTCAAACATACTTTTATGTTTTTTTGACCGTCGATATTACCCAAATCGTTTTTTTTTTGTTCATACGCTAGCAGTACATAGATAAAATGAGAGGTAAACAGTTAACAAGGTTTTGGAAATAAGTAACTGTACCCCGCCACGCGTTGCTGTAGCTCAATCTGTCTGTGCAGATAGAGGAACAATGGCGCGTGTTGCTTTTACGTCCAAAAAATGGCACTGTTTTACAAAAAAATATGTTTTCATCTGTCACAGGTTATATCTATATAATATAAGTATATAAAAACACACATCAACATTTTTATCCATATAAACATGAGAATTGAGTTTAAAAATTATTAGATTTTAAAATTAGTGCGCCGATGGGTTAATGGCTTATAATTATAATTTAAATTACGAATAAGTAGAATATCATATATCCCTACTAGATATTTGCTATATCAATACCATATTAAAAAAGTAATTATTTATTATTTTTAATGATAAACTAATGTTTATAAGACAAGGTTTTATGCATAGCACAAAGGATAACAAATTATTATAAGCAATAATTAGTCGCCCGAAATATTAATACAGATTGAAAATATCTCCTGAGTAAATATCTTGGAAATAAGCCGACATAGCTCAGTGGCACTTACAGAGCACCTGACCGGACATCAGAATGCACAGGCATTTATTTTTACTCGGGAGATATTTTCAATTTGTATTAATATTTCGTGGGACTAATTATTGCTTATTATTATTTGTTATTAGTCGGATATTTTGGCCTCAATCCTAAATTTAAGTTTTGTATGAAACAGTCCGCGCAGCCGTTCCATTTAACGAACAATCTCTGGAAAACTAATATTAAAAATGAGGTGGGTAAAATGGCGTAGTTTTGTTGTCAAGCTAAAATAGTCTTCATATCGACAGAACGTATGCTGGAAACAAAGATTCATTGTGCCAGGACATATCCGAGCAAAATACTGCCAAACACATATATACACACCCAGTTATGAATGCCATTTTATATATGTATGGCGGCAGGGCCGGATCGGTCATTGGCGCAATAATAAATAATAAAAATATATTTTTGGAATAACTCAATGAGTACAACCTCAAATTGTAATATTTAATTATTAATTTTTTGAAGAAAATTTCTTATGAATGCTTATCACTTTGTGATGTCATTATTTATTAGAATAATACACAAATAACTTTGTTTACATCACTTTAATATATATAACCTCTACATGTTTCATGAACAATGTTCACCTCATCGCTTGCTCCTGATGAGGTGAAAATACAGTATATACTTGCTCCTGATGAGGTGAACATTGTTCATGAAACATGTAGAGGTTATATATATTGAAGTGATGTAAACAAAGTTATTTGTGTATTATTCTAATTTAATTATTAAATATTAGCGATACTCAAACGAAAAATTATTTATTATTCTTATTTGAAGTTCTTAATCGAAGCACGATATATGGTCGGATTAGCGTAGTTGGTAGAGCAGCATATATTTTTCTGATTCGCCGGTTTCAAATTTTTGATTGAGAAGTGCTAATATTATCTTCAATTATTAAATAATAAATATATTTGTAAAATACAACTAACAACACGGACGAATCGATAAAACTCTTAGTTAGATTATAGCGAATTGTTTTTTGCCAATAGTCGATGGCATTTGACTAACTATCGGAAAACTATCAAAATTCAGTTTCCCCGAGTCCAACTTTTGTCCGAATTCAGTGCAAGTTAAATATTATTCAAACACATGAAGTTTTTGACATGCAAACATCGCTGAATATCTATGGAGTGAATGATCACGGTATACAACTCTCAAATGTAATGAACATGCTCGCTCGTGTCGACTAATAATCAATATTGTTGATTTAAGACTTTTATCGTGGCTCTCACGCTAGGGTACCTGGAGTGAATCGTTACAATAATTTACAATGATTACGCAATTGATTGCCGATACATTTAGGTTTTAACGACGTGCCGAAAGTATGTTGAACATTGTGGTACTGATTTCTAACCGTATGAAAGATCTGCATCTGGAAGATCTGTTTCTCGTGTCTAGGATGAACCAAGTATGTATGAAAAGTATGTATGAAAAACAATACTAAGTGTCACAGTCAACACGTAAATTTTTGCTCCACACAAATTAATAATTATATTAAAATTAAGAGCTTAAAGTAGTGTTTTTCACCCACGAGTACTTTACCATAATCAAAAATTAACATTGTGTACCAACAGTTGCAGCTGCCTAACCGGTAATTCTTTATTATTAATTAAAATTTCAACTGTCACTGGATTCCATTAGACACACACATACAAAGCCGATTAGAAGGAAGAATACTAATACAATCAAAGTTTCGAAGAGTACAAGTGAAACGCCCACCCACTTCTCGTCATAGACAACGCATGAACAGGGTTGTCACTGCATCTTATATAAATTATTAATATACAAAATCCAATTGCAAGATGAGTACCACTGATGCACTATCATATATCAACAAGGCTAAGGAGGAAATTAGTGCTTTATATAGTAATATTACTGATCCGGCACTTAAACTAACTAAAGATCAGATGACTAAATTACTAAACAAACTTTCCAACCTCTCTGGCACCATGCTGGATGTTGGTGTCAAAGTTGGAATCCTCGAGGGACAGGTTAAGTCATATGAACACATGGTCTCCTCAAAATTGATAGAATCAACCTCACAACATGAATCTTCATATTTACCAAATTTAACAATGTGCGAAGCTGCTGACGAGCTCGAGGAGAGGAAAAAACGTTCGAAAAACATTATTATTTTCAACTTTCCTGAAAGCTTGGCCTGCTCTCAAATTGACAAAATTACAGATGACACGACAAAAATATCAAATACACTAACGGCCATAAACTCAACCATCACCAAGGCCAACATCACAACCTTTCGTCTGGGGATAAAAAAAACGGACAAACCCAGACCTCTAAAAGTGATGCTTGACAATCCCACCCAAGCCATTGATATTTTGCGAAAAAAAAATAGCATAACAGAGTACCCTGGCATTAAAATTTATTCCGACCAAACTCCAGCCCAAAGAAATTATCTCGCCAATTTACGATTAACCCTAGACCAAAGAACCCGAGACGGTGAAATAGGTCTCACAATCAAATATAAGAACAATAAACCTGTTATTGTAAATACAAAAAACTCCCCACGAAACTAACATTTTACTACCAAAATGTTAGAGGTTTGCGTACCAAGCTCAACACCCTAAGGTGTAATATTCCAACGATAAATAACGATGTGTACTGCCTAACAGAAACCTGGCTTCATGAAAATATATCTTCCCCTGAATTAGGCTTCACCAACTACGATATTTACCGGCTGGATCGTGAAAATATTATTGGCGGCGGGGTTTTAATATCGATCAGAAAGATGTTCCATTCAAAACTATTAAAACTAAAAAATAAAAACATTGAACAAATAGCTATATTAGTGAAACTCAAAGCAACAAAAATAATAATTGTGTGTGTGTATATCCCCCCCCAAGTTAGTGCTGATGTGTATTGTAAACATTGTGATGAAATTGAATCTTTGAAATTGAAATATCCTGATGCAAAATTAATAATTTTTGGGGATTTTAATCTCCCAAATGTAAACTGGGTACAACCCACCGAGTCTTCAAATCCCATCTCTGCTAAAGCCCAATTAATCATTGATATCATCAACTTTCTCAACCTTAAACAATTAAATCATGTTAAAAATATAAATGACAGAATTCTTGACCTTGTCATATCAAACATAAATAATAGTAATGTCAGCGAATCGCGTGAATCAATAGTATCCATTGACTCTCATCATCCCCCTTTACAAGCGACCATTTATTTGGCACCCATTGAACTCCTTAGTCCCCAACCTCCCGTTCACGAACTAAACTACAAGAAAGCCGATTATAATCAAGTGCGGTTATATCTTTCTTCGCTCAATTGGTCCCGCATTTTTATGTCTACAAACGTAGAAGAAGCAACAAATGTGTTCAACTCAAACCTTTATGATACTATTGAAAATTGCATACCAACTTCTATTGTAAAACGTAACGACTGTTACCCAAAATGGGTTAGTACTGAACTAAAAAAACTCATTCAATGTAAAAAAATTGCCCACATTAACTTTAAATCCGATAACTCCACTGACTGCTATAAAATTTTTTCTGTTTTACGAAATAAATGTAAAAGTCTATCTAAAAAATGCTATTCAGATTATATTACAGATGTAGAGCAGACTATCAAGTCAAATCCAAAACATTTTTGGAATTATGTGAATTCTCTTAAAGACAACAACGGCTGTCCTCGATCAATGTATTCAGGGCGAAAACATGCTGACAGTGATCAAGAAATAGTTGACCTCTTTGCTGATCATTTCTCAAGTGTTTATGAACAGAAAAATGATAATGTAACTATACCTGAATTTAAATACACCAATGTAACTGACATATCAACATGCCACATTTCTCTGGATGATGTTTATACAAAGATCAGATCTCTAGATTGTAAGAAGGGGTCAGGTTCTGACAAAATTCCACCGGTATTCATAAAGGAATGCGCTCAGTTTATAGCAGCTCCACTTCAACACATATTCAATCTGTCACTTCAAACTGGAATATATCCTGATCCTTGGAAACTTAATCACTTGACACCTGTATTTAAATCAGGTGATAAAAATTGTGTTTTAAATTATAGACCAATTTGCATACTGTCTACCACCCCGAAAATGTTTGAAAGTATTGTCTTAGATAAAATTGCTGTTAAGTTTAGGCATATTATTACTCCAGAACAGCATGGTTTTGTGACCGGTCGGTCTACCACAACCAATCTTCTATTGTATGAACACTATATCTGTGAAGCTTTCACGTCTCGTGCACAAGTAGATTCAATATATACTGACTTTTCAAAAGCCTTTGATAAGTTAAATATTAATATCCTTCTCGCGAAACTGCAAGCCCTTGGTATACATGGATCATTCCTAAAATGGTTGAATAGTTACCTCTGTAACCGCGAACTGATGGTAAAATTAAATAATAAAGTCTCATATAAATTTAAAGTAACATCTGGAGTTCCTCAAGGCTCTCATCTGGGCCCACTTCTCTTCGTATTGTTTATAAATGATTTATCTTTATGTTTCGAAAATGTCAAATTCATTCTATTTGCAGATGACCTAAAGCTTTTTAAGATTATAAAATGTTTAAATGATACACTTATCCTTCAGCATAATATAGATAGACTTGCTAGCTGGTGTGAAATAAACAAATTATTCCTAAACGTAAAAAAGTGTTTCCACATGTGTTTTTACCGTTCACGGACTCCAATAACCATATCGTATTCAATTAACAATAATGAAATTGCATTAGTACCATTTATCAAAGACCTTGGTGTTATTTTTGACAGAAAACTTACCTTTGATCGTCACTGTGAAACAATTTCCAATAAGGCCATGCAAATTCTAGGTTTTGTAATGCGTAACACAAGGACTTTTCAAAACATTGAGTCAATTAAATTACTCTACTGCTCTCTTGTGAGATCGCACCTAGAATATGCATCTCCTGTATGGTCTCCGATTTATACCTGTAATTTACACCGCTTGGAGAAAGTACAAAGAAAATTTCTTCGATACGTTCAATTCAAATTGAGACAGCCTGTAATTGATATATGCTATAATACATTAATGTCTGGTCTAAATCTACCACTTCTTTCTACCCGGCGAACTATTAATGACATTATTATACTTTTTAAATTACTGAACAATCTCATAGACTGCCCTCAAATGTTAAGTGTTATAAATTTTCGTGTCCCTGTTAAATCAACTCGACTCCACCATCTTTTCCACAGTGACAATCATAGCACTAACTATTTGTATCATTCACCGTTGGCGCGTTTTCACCGCACTGCCAACACGTATACAGACCTTTTTGATATTTTCAAAACCTCACCGTCTTGCATCAAGGCAAAAATACTTGGTTATGAATGTAATTGATATGTTTGTGAAATGTTAAATGTCTGTTTGTACTGCATCATACTGACTGTTGTGTTCTTCTTTATGTGTAACATATATATGGTGTTCTATACATATACATTCCACATATATACATATATGTGAAATGTATATGTATAGCATCAATAAAAACTGCTTGTGGATGTATTATTTTAATGAAAAATGCTATTTCTAATTGTCAAGTCTCTGACAGCCCTGAACTGTGTACTTATAATCCCATGTTTCACATTACTGTAAAAGCCTTTTATGGCGTTTAGTAAATAAATAAAAGTTAGTTAATGATTAATGAAAGTGAGTCGTGGTGTTTGAAAGAGAAAGTCAGAAAACAGTTTGCAATATAGTTGTGAATTACATATGAACACTTGGAGCAGATGGATGAGTTTGTGAATTTGAGAAGTATGTTCTAGCTAGAGAGATTGGAAGGCTGACAGAGATATTGAAGGAAGGGTAAATGCAGGAAAAGGACTGAACGAGGTTGGCACTAATAAATAAAAATTTCAAAGAGGCGAGGCAGTCCATAATTGAGTGCTGGTACCAACCCTGATTTATGGCACTTAAGGCATGGAAATGGCAGAGGAAGGATGAAAGTAGACTGAATGCAGTAAAAAGTAGGTACCGTGTGAGAAGTGGAGATTCGCAAATAATGCAAAGGCAATGTAAGCATAATGAGTAAGATAAATAAAGAGACGCTTAGATGAATAGGGCATGTAGAGCGAATGAACGAAGATAGGAGTGTAAGGAGAATATATTAATATATATACAAATGTTGTGAATACTTGAATAAGTCGAGGAAGACATAGTATCAAGTGAACAAAATACTCTTTAAAATACATATGTTTTGGTTTTTCAAAAATTTTACTATTTTTAAATTTTTTCGCAGGTCACATATTCTTTTTAGGTAAGTATATTTTAATTTGGCTCACTAATCTTAAGAGAAAAATAATCAAATTTAAAATCGTATATTGAAAGAATATTGTGCCGAAAACATTTAATTTCCTATAATAACAAATTTCTACGTAATACTTTGCTTTACAAGATTGACAAGAAGGTCACTACACAGCTGTATATTCCGGACCCAGAATGCAGCTAGTTTTCATGTACTTTAATCAGTGATTCCTGACATTATTTGGAAAATAAAATGGAAATAATATTTTTGTCTCCGGTGAAATTTATGCCTAAAAACATAGAAACTGGTGACATAAATAAAATATTGGAAATCAATAGGTATTGGACAGCTATGGTCGATGTAAGGGGTTGGACCGTTTCATTGCCAAATAAAAAACAAAAAAGTCACCAGAGATTAAAATTTCGTTATTTTATTTTACTCTATATAATGTCAGGAATTGTTGGTATCGAGTACGTCCCTTAACAATCTGTATATACAATACATCATAAATAGTTAAATTATTATTAAAATAACCTCACTACTGACTATTATCATAGACACCTCATACTTCGACTTACGACAGGTCTCATACAAGCCTAGGATAAATTAGTTCAACTATTGTTACACTGGTATATATTTCTGTATGAATTATGCATTGTCTCACTGCACTTATATAACTGCATCACTTGCAATAGTGTTTTGTGTATACACTAATTTTTCTTTAATTTATTGCTATTTTTTATCCTGTTTACCACTGTACGCTTGTAATTCGATTATCACTGTATTGTAAAAGCCATTTTATGACGTTTAAATAAATAAATAAATAAAACTTATATTAAAAATTGAAATTAAATCAAGTCTGCACTAGTTAGATAGTATAAATTACTGCAGAGGGCGCACAAGATTCCGATATAGTTCGGCCCTGTACAATAGTATCCACGTATCTGTTTACATCTTCACAGACATGAGTATTATACATACTCGTATATGAAAATGTCGAGAGACATTATTTGCGAGTGTCCCATATTCTTATGGTAAGTTCATCTTTTCAATTTCTTATTTTTTTGAGAAATTTTATTTAATTATACGCATAACGGTGAATCATGAAATAGTAGAAATATAATTGTACAGTTTACACAGTAAGATATAATTATTATATATGAAATAATAAAAATGAATATAGGTGCAGTTAAAAAGTATTTATTTTATTTGGTTTTAAGCCCTGCCGGGCTTTTACATGGATTTTAAGATAAGATTTAATAATATACCTAATGAGATATCGAATATTATACACATTGTTTTTAAAACATGAAATAACGTTAAACTGACGAAATATGAAAAAATATTATTAAAACATGTAACAGTAACATAAAATAATATAGAAACTGGAACAATACTACATACAGGACAAAGGATTCAACAAAGTGCTGGTATAGATTACGCTTAGTTCTATAAATGTCGCAGAGTCAGTAAATATGTCAATAGTACCCCCAAGCCTGTTGCCCAGATCATGCATCCTATTGGTTAGTGAGTGTGTCTGATAGTTGGTTGTGTATGTATTGCAGAAGAATATTACATTTTGTATTGTGTTTCTAGTCGGCACATCGAATTTAATAGTAGCAACGATAGCAGGGCTGTCAATTTAGTTACTAATGACTCTGTAAGAATACAATGAAAAACATAAAACCAAATACAATGGAAATAATAGGGACTAGGTTAGTAAGAATTATTTATTTATTATTTTGTATTTAAACAATCCTGATTTTAAAAATTCCAAATAACAATGGATGAAACAAAAATGAGGATAAAAAGGTTAAAAAAGACAGTATCTGTGGGGACGAGTTAGGCCCTTCGCATACAGAGATACTTACAAGCCACGTGGCTGTGACGTAACCACAAGTAGCCTACCGATATACTACTTTTTAATGCTGGTTTCCGTAGCGCGCTACCCGAATACTAACTGACTTGATAATGTTTTCAAGTGCAGCCGTGGAATTAATGCGATGTCAAGTGACTCTAACGACGAAGATAATAATATTGTTCTTTATATTTACAAGCGTGGAAAACGATCTAAGATTAAGATAAGGCGATGCACTACGTCGTGTAATATTTAAAATTGAGCCGCAATCAATAACAACCCTTACGTAGATGGCGATAAGGTTTAAATTCACGCTTAACACCATCCGCCTGTATTGATTTATGCAAGAAAAAAACATGGCCAAAAAGTGCCTTTTATTTTATTTTGTGGATGTTCAGGCATAAATATTTAATTTTTTTCCAATCATCTTATAAATAACTTAATTTGCCACATTATACAATAAAATTATAACCGAAAGTTGGTTCGTAAGTAGGAAATTTTGAACTTTATAGCAGTTTTCATAGGCCTTATACATTATTTTTTTCTGGGATTATAAAAAGACTTATCTAAAAAATAGTAGATTATTTCAAAGGCCAAGATGTATTCTACTCGCATTATTTAATTAAAGCATCTGAAACATTTCTAGGCGACCAAATTTTCAAACCAAAAACACATGATTTTGCATTACTACGTATGGCATCGCTTTAAGGGTTCACTCATACAACGAAATAAATGTTAATTGTAAGGCATTCGTCGCCGTCAAAGAACTACATGAGAATGATGTCAAATTGACTTTTCTGTCCAACCTCAATCGACGCCTTTTGCGCTAAATCTTTCTAACATATTCCAGTAAATTATAGTTACATAAACGTGTACTATTGTCAGTAGCGTGCAACTGACGTCAAACCCGTAGTCGCCGCGTCGCGCCGTGTACGAACACTAGCAGAATAGTATAGCCGGTATAGCCGATACTCGCGAGCGGCGCGTATGCTACGCGCACAAAACTCAAGTCGCTTGTACGGATGTCCGTGTAGAAGAAGGCTAGGAAGTACCGGGCTATTCAAATCTAGTCACTGGTCTTCTACAGAATTCAAATTTTAAAATATATATTTAAATAGAACCTTTGTAAAAACACGCTGTTAAGGTTTATTCCAAATGTTGTAGGAAGGAGGAAACACAGAATTTATTAATTTAAAATAATATATTTGAGGCACGTTACAGAGTGAAAGATACCTATCAGTATCGCCCTGGTGTAAGACCAAAATTCAAAATTGAAACGTTGCTTGAAATGCCGTGTTTGGTGACCAGATCTGTAATAGCCAGGTACTCCCCCACCTTCCTCTTTCCCACCTCCATCCCTCCTACCCCACAACCTTCAGCCTCGCACCATACCCTAATTGGGGATGCCATAGTCTCACTGGCTCCAGACGGTTGCGAGCAGTTGGGAGTTGTTAAAAAAGCAGATAAAAAAACAAAAATAATGTTTCGAAAAGATTTGCACAAGGTCAATTTTATTTTTGACCTACATGTCGAAACCTTAAAGGGGACACTATTGTAAATTGTAAGACCGTCTTGTTTTGATGTTCCAAAAGGCTTCCATTAAAAATAATTAACATTTGAACTTCATTCAGCCTTCTGGCTGCATTTACCCTTGGTTGCTCTTTTTAGAGATTTTTCCAGGAAAAATAAGAAATTTTCAAATAAAATCGTGAAATACGATTTTATTTTTTCGATATAGCCCAAGAGGAACTATGACATCCCCAAATTGGTTATGGGTATTTAGGGATATTTGAGGGATCTCTCTTATTCAGATCTAGTCACCAAACTCAGCTCATTTCATACAATTATAATTGGTTGCACTTTTATAGAATTTTCCAGTGAAAATACTTTACGGATTTGGTTTGTATACAAATCTACAGTTTTATTCTGATGATGATGAAATTTTGCACACTTGACCTTAATAACAAAAGGAATTCTATTTTTGTACTGTTTCGTATGTGAAACTTATAATTTTGATATCAAAATACCAATGTAAAATTGAACCTATTAACTCCCACCTATGTATTGTAAGTTTCTCTCGTCCTAAAGTGAGTTTCACAAATTTACAAATATCACATCGTGGTACCTAGAAGTCAGTCTTTAGTCGATCAGCCTTGTGCAAGTGCCCAACTGCAACCGACGATAGGTGGCCGCTTCGCCGTGCACGCGCACCGCAGGTACCTACAAGCGTATCCGACTTCGCCCGCGGTTCGAGCTCACAATCATCAGCCAACCAGCTCCACCGTACCTTCGGCTTACTTCACACTGGAGTACCAGGAAGTACCAGTGGTGAACACCACCTGCAAGTCCGGTCTCCATCGACGCAGTGTCGAGACGCCGACTCATGGACCACGGATTCACATCCCACCGTGATTGACCTTAAAGCATCCCATTGTGTTGCACAACAACTTCTATGATGACGGCATCATCGTTCGTCGTCAGCAACAATTGTGACTACTTTATTTGGACTGTGTAATTCGACTACTTCAATAAAGCCGCTGCTAGGATACCACGCACGTCCATCATCCATTCGTCTCCTTACAATATCCTTTAAAATTGCATACATCTGTATAATTTATTACAATTTCTTTTGATTAATATGGCTCCTACAATCCAGCATGAATCTATCAATTGGTGCAGAATTTATTGCATCCGTTTGTAAGTAAACTTATTTTTGAATTGGCTTTGTCCAATTGGTAGCTCAATTCCATTGCACATTCTTGTGATATGTCTGTGAATGTTCTTATTGAATATAATTTTGTTAATAGGTTATTTATTATTTTATGCATAAATATCATCGCGTTAAAGGTCAAGCATCTGTTTCACTGCCAGCCAATTTAGTTCCTAAAATCTATTTCGATACATAAAAAGTATTATTATAATAGCTCTTTTTGGAGAATTTGCAACTTGCTTTGTATTCTGTTTTAAGAAAAGAGTCGTTGAACCTTAATTTAAAAAGTGGAGCAATAATGGAGTTGAAAATAGTGATTGTAGTATTTCTAGAAATTTTTTTCTTTAACTTAACTTAACTTAACTTCTTTCCAATTTTCTTTTGTAATATATATTATTAAATATTTTTAACGATATTTAGCAAAAGGGTGCAAAGTGTAATGCACTCTTCACCCTTCTACAGATACTCTGGCCTCTAGTCTCTAGTTCTCTAGTATATTGACTTTAGTTGGGGTCGCAAGCCTCAGTCAGGGTATGGAATTATGGGTACCTACATACAATGGTACAATGGCCACCGGTTCACAGCCATAATCGCCACTTTTTACCGGACCACTTCGCTTTATTTACAGGTCCACTCGTTCTTCGTTTCACCGCCGCACCGCGCTTTGTAGCGGGGCTCGGACAAAGATATTATACGGGAGGGGGGTTGGAGGCGTTTAAAAAGGTTCAAACATGCCCCCCCCCCCATTGAGGATTTCAGAGGTGAACTGGAACCTTATCGAAATAAGTTCAAATGTTAGTACCATAGATAACACGTACAAGGGCTGTGAACCATTGTGGACAAAATGCTACCTTTTTCTGCGACAATTTCAAAACAAATTATCAGGCTCACACATATACAAATCGACGGCATTATCTTGGTAACAGATTTCAGAATGAAGTAGCATAATTTAAATACTAAATCATGGGATATTATAATCGTAGGATTTGTAAAGTTTTTTTTTAAATATTAAATTTACCTAACGAAACGTAATCCTGAAAACTTGCGGAAAAAAAATATCTCCGCTATAAGTCACAATAAGTGGTTCGCTAGGTTTGGTGCCCGGTATCATGAGGGGAGGATTGTCTAGGACTTGGCGGCGATCCTGAGGGAAGTCTTTTTACCTCTTCAGCAGGACTCCATCGCTTTAGACCACAGTGGGAAGGATGAATTCAAACGTCCGTTACTCCTGGACACACTGACCCCCGAATTCCTACCCACTCTTCATACATTTTACTCTCCAGATCTTCCTTTGATTCATTTCCTTAAAAAAAACCTTTACATAGCATCTCCAAAGATGAAGTCTCTCATCTCACATCTCCTGTTCCACAGCCGAGCTGTTGAACTTAAGAACGAATCGTAGAAGCGACCCGTTCTCATGTGACAAATGTCAAACGTGTACAAATGTTGGGCGCGCGTTTGGCGTGTATCCCGACTACGCACCGGTGCCGAAGGGATCAATGACGCTAGTTCCTCAGAGCATCTTCCATTGTAATACCGATAGAACAAGGACAGCATACCTACCTGACGCCTGTGCTCTAAAGATTGCAGTCCGTTTGTTAAGATTGGGGAATCTATCAAACGGACCGCCCGTTTTTGCACAGAGTCAAGGGTTTTTTTCAGGTATTTAGGGGCTCCGGACCAGAGATGGCTGCCAAATTCGACAGTAGGGTGCACTTGCGATTTGTACAGGGTCAGCAGTTGTGTACTATTAAAGTATCTGCGGGCCCTGTACAGTACGCCCAGCTTCTGAGAGGCCAACTTTACTCTGGCTTCGATGGAGCCCCCGTACCTGAGCTGGTCACTTATAGTTACACCAAGCATATCAATGGAAGGCCTGTTCGGAAAATTGCTTCCGTCGAAGGAGACTAGATTATCATTTAGATCCCTTTTAGACGTAATCAGACAGGATTGGGTCTTTGAAACATTAAATTCGACGAGATTATTTTTACCCCAGAAGGAAATACTCTCGAGATAACCGAGGTATGAGACTATTAGACCAAATTGTTTGACCGTCCTCTCTGCCTACCCCTGCGGAAAAAACAAGTTCTGTAAAGGTTATATTCGAGTTTATTTAAGGTTTATACGAATGTGTTCAACTAACTTTATATAAAAGCCTACAAGGGCGTAAATAAATAAATAAATTAGTATGAAACCAAGTGTCGTTAACTCGTGCTAATGCAAATCGCGACTATGGACAGTGGCGCCCAGCCTTTGTTTCTGCTACACACTAAACGCACAAGGCGTAGTCCGACCAGTTTGGTCCTAATTAGCAGATAGTCAGAAGGCTCCCATGCCATTTCTACCATTGTTTCTACTATCTATGGTTAGTGCAATGCTACCTTCAAGTTACGTGATCGTATCTTCAAAATTTACGGTAAATATAAGGTAAAAACCCACAGAGAAATAATATTCACCTGCCCATACGGTCCATGGGTAGTCGAAATTTGGTAGTGAATGAAAAATACAACAATCATCTTTAGAGGCGATTCCTGTTCTACAAGGATAAGGAATTGTCTTTAACCTTAAAATTAACGACTTTTTGATGATGTTAGGGACAATTCCTTATCCTTAAGTAGAATATAATTGTCTCCAGTTAATGAAAAAGTTGTAAATTTCAAGGTTAAGAACAATTCCTTAATTTTAAGGTTAAGAACCCGAATCACCTCTCTAATGATCCTTTGCATGGGCGTCTTTAAAGTGTCAACATTGTCACGATAAAGGTTTTATCAACTTTATCGGTGATTAGTCGACCTTCGTTAGTACAAAGTAGGTACTAATCGAAAAAAGGTGGTTAGTTTATCTCTTGATGGTCCGGTCGTTTATTTCATCTTTCTAATTTGCATCTTTTTTTAATATTGCCTTTAATGATGCCTACCATCCGTATGAAAATTTGGAAAAAAATTGTAATTTAGGTAGTGAGGTTTTTTTGGAAAAATTGTGTAATTCACTAGGAATATTTTAACATTAGGTATATGGTTTATAAGAAGTACTTAAGTACCTACTTACGAATCTTTTGATTTCTGAGGAAAATTTTGTTATGACTTATAAAATATCTCTATAAATATAGAGAGAAGTCCCAACTGCCCCAACCGTCTTGAGCCAGTGACACTATGGCCTTTGTGAGGCTGAAGGTAGTGGGGAGGGGAAGGAGATGGAGAAGTACCTAACTACTCAGATCTGGTCACCAAACACGACCAAAGCCATTTCAAACAACGTTTCATTCCTGAATGGTGGTCTTACATCAGGGCGATACTGAGAGTATCTTCGACTACGGAGTATATTATTTTGAAAGAGCAATTTGTGAAAGAACACAAATTAATCGACCACGGAGGTGGTATTTTTTTAAACAAATCTACAGTTTTATTCAAAGATTGACATAAATTTGCACACCTGACCTTTAAGGCGAAGTTTATTGCTAAATCACTATTTTGATTAATCTTTATAACAAATTGGTGTACATTATGAATATCAAAAAATATGCTTTAGATAAATTGAAGGTTTTCCTATCGCTTCGCTTGAGTAGAATACAAATAAAAAAAATAAATTACTCAATAAAAAATATAACTGTAAACTACTACAAAATATATTTTTTCAATAGAATTTATGAACGCGTAAAGGAAACAACTTTCAAAAAATACATTATTATAGCTAAGATTATCTGTGACAGTTTCACTTGATCAACTTTTTTGTATTCTTATAAAATTATTTACAAATAAATAAAAACCAGTTTTGGGCTTGAAATCGAACGTTTCTAGACTCAGTTTGTCGAGCGATTGTAATGCCAATACCTAAAATATAAGTATACCAAGAATATACACATTTTTGGCTTGTAGCTTCCTCTTAACAATATACAATACCATTGTTTAGCAAATATGTTAAAGAATAAATAATAAAAAAAAAATAAAAACAGGGGAAGGTTTTGTCCATATGAGATGCCAAAAAGCCAACCTAACGTGAATTTTTATACTTTATGTACACTTCAACACTTGACGTACAAAATGAGAACAATAAGTGTATGAAGCTCGGCCAACACCGGGGCAACACCAACAAATAGTGGTGCTATAAAATATATTTGTACGACTATTCGACTTACGAGTACTTGTGACGATGGTTATTTGAGTTTAGCCAACTTATTTGAACCTCGGTTGTTTACGAAGTTGGTTTCGGTTTGAAACTTTACTTTTAAAGTTGGCGTTGAAAACAATTTATCAAGACATAGCTTTGCTTACTCATTACCTAAAGAATTTAAACTTCCCTAAAACAAAAAGTAAAAACGGAGAAAATTTTCGGGAACACAAAATATGTTTCAAGTTTTTCTTTTGTGTATTCAATATTATTATTCTTCAATTTAAAAACAATTTTTTTTTACTATAATGCGTCTATTTTTATTAAAGATTTGTTTTAATTTGACTGAGGATTTAACCTTTCTCCCGGAGACTGAAACCCTGAATGGGTAGGAAGGACATTTATTTCAATGTAATCCAATTTCAAAACAATTCGTATATTTTGATTGGCACCAAAAGTTGATAGAACGCATTGTCATTGACGACAAGTCTATCTGTCAGGTTTCAGCTCGATCGAAGTGGGTTAATTTCCTATCCCAAGATTCCATCTCTTTCATTCGCTAATTCATTGATATTATTATATATAGATAGACCCGCCACCTACTTCTTGTTTATATTAATATATATATATACAGATTCCACGCCGCCCGCCCCCGCACCCACCACCTACTTCTAATTTATTTTAATTTCTATAAATGGATAGATCAACAAAACATTTTCATCGTAAACCACCGAAAGAAAAAGATTTTAGGTACTATGTTGTAACTTGTGAAGGTATATCAGTAGTTATTATCGGGGAATTGTCGCCCGGAAATGCCTTGTGCTTTATGAAGAATTCTGTAGTTTTGGACTTTTCAGAAAATATTAAGGCGTTCGATTGGTTTCGAGTCTGAACCGAATGCTTTGTATTTTGATCTTGGGTGTCAAGTTGGAGTTACGTGATTTTGAAAAAGGTTTTCGCCGCAAATACTAAAATAGGTAGGAATCATTCTCTCGGGGGTCTCAAAGCCGCAGTTTGACCATTTATTTATTGATTTGTAACTAACCATTTCCATGCATGATACTTATTGACAGTCACAATGCAATACAGAAAGAATAAATAAATTAAAAATTATGAGGTTATATTAGTAAACAAGACAAAATAAAAACAATATTGAAAAATACAAAGTTAATGGAAAAAATGATGAAGAAACAAAAACATATTAAAGGCATGTTAAAAACATCAGCGAATATATCATAAGGGTTACCAGTGGTGTGAAATCTATTTTTAACAGGATTGTAGCCTGAAGCCGTCGTAATGTCACAATAATACATACTTGGGAACCGTGGTCGATAATCCCCAAAAGTTGTTGATCTCTTCGCCGAATTCTTCAGTAAAGCCTATGAAACTACAAACGACTCTCCATTGTCAGACACTCCATCAATGAATATTCGAAGAAAGTGATATTAGAACTAAATTAAAATCCCTTGATCTTAACAAATCGGCTGGTCCTGATGTCATTCCTCCAATCCTCTTCAATCAAAATGTTTATCAGTCTTGACGTCTTATCCTCTTACTCAACTTTTTATCTCTAAAAATCAGCACCTATCCGACAAAAAAATTGTATCCAATCTTTAAGAAAGGTAATAAATCGGGGATCTATAAAATTACTATAGACCTATATGTATGCAGAAGTCAATCCCGAAATTATTTGAATCTGCTCTGCTCTCGCCTGAGATCAATAAAATAATTTCGCACCTTCAACATGGTTTCATGGCAAATAAATCTAACAAACGTAATGATTTATCAGGAATATTTATTTAATATTATGAACAAACGTTTTTAAACAGACGTAGTGTTACACCGACTTTAGTAAAGCTTTTGACAAAGTCTCACATAAAATTTTAATTAATAAATAAAGAACCCTTGGAATGACGACTAGTATTTTCAGATGGTTTGAAAGTTATCTGCACCAAAGAAAAATATCAGCTAAACTCAATTCACACTTTTCACACCAGTTTGAAGTCTTCGCCGGTGTTCCACAGGGGTCTTATTTGAGACCAATTTTATTTTCCTTGTTTTTCTACGGCATAACTATGGTTTTTGATGGAAGGAGTAATAATGATATTAATATTTACAAAACTATGACTGATCTCAATGACTGTTATTTATTAAGCAGGGTACTCACCTAACCGTGTAACCTGTAACGTATCTGATACTGTATCAAGTGAGTACGTAGGCACGAGCCTACTGCGAGCCGCTCGCGGGTGGAGCGCAGTGTGCTCGCAGTGACCCTGTTTCACTGCGAGCACCATAGCGAGCACTAAAGGCGGATCCGGGAGGTCGTAGCTGGATACGCGGTTACCGTGGACGAGCCGTACCCACTTGCAGATTGATACAGTATCAGATACATTACATGCTACACTCTAAGTGAGTACCCTGCTTTACAATCAAACCTTGCGAGATTACAAGAGTAATGTACTAAATATTGAAAAATGTTAAACGTTAACATTAGCCCGTATCAAAAATCCTATCATGACTCTTTTTAGATTAATGTTTTTGGTGGTATACCATACCTCAATGGTATACCATCAAAAACATTAATCTAAAAAGAGTCAATTAGAGTCAAAGAGCAAATTAAGGACCTTTTGTGATAGTAAATTAAATTTTTTCTTCATATAAATGTAATAACGACCAAGGCCATGAAATGTTTAAGGTTTACTTTGAGGACGGCGAAAGATTTTAAATTAATTAATTCATTTAAATTACCTTTCATTTGGTTGGTGAGAAGCAATCTAGAGAATAATTCGACTATCTGGCCTCCACTGTATAAGATTCATCAAATAAAAATCGAGAGAATACAGCATAATGTTAAAAAAATATGGTCCTACGTCAATTCTCAAAGAAAATCTCCTGCCATCCCTGATCATATGATTTACGGTGAAAAAACTGCTAATGACAGTAGAGGAGTAGCCAACTTATTTTCTGAGTATTTTGGGTCTGTATTTTCGAATGCTCAACCTGCACATACAAGCAATGCCAGTTTTTGCTCTAATTCAAATAGCATAATCAACTCAATCGAGATCAATGAAGACATCACATTCAAATACATTAAGTCCATTGATATCAAAAAGGGACCAGGGGATGATCAACTTCCAGGGATCTTCATAAATTATTGTAGTAAACAATTGACACCCCCCATTTTTGCTATTTTCAAACTATCGTTATCTGAAGGAACATTTCCCGACAAGTGGAAAACAGCCTTGATTACCCCAATATATAAAAATGGCACCAAAAATGATGTCTCGAACTATCGACCTATATCCAAATTACCGATACTAAGTAAAGTATTGGAAAAAATTGTTTATGATCAATTATATTCTACTATCTCACCCTCACTCTTAAATAATCAACACGGCTTCATGAAAAATCGCTCTACAACCTCAAATCTTGCATTTTTTACAAATTTTCTTCATGCTCAGATGGATATGCGATGCCAGGTAGATGCCATTTATACGGATTATTCTAAAGCATTTGACCGTGTTAATCATTATATTCTTTTACAAAAGTTATTAGGTCTAGGAATTCACGGTGACCTCTATAGATGGATCGCATCATACGTCAATAATCGGCACCAAATCACGGTTGTCAATGGTTTTGCATCTTGTTTAACGGAAATCGTCTCAGGTGTGCCCCAGGGGTCGCATCTTGGACCACTCTTATTTAATATTTATATAAATGACATTTACGTATGCTTTAAAAATAGTTACTTTGTTTTATACGCGGATGACATGAAAATTTATAAAGCTATACAGTGTTTACCCGATTGTATGGAATTGCAAAGCGATCTTGATAATTTGTGCGTATATTGTGAATCAAATTTATTGTCCTTAAACATATCTAAGTGTCACTCGATTACATTTACTAGAAATAAAAACAAAATCATCTATCCATACAACTTGAATAACAAACCTCTACAACCTATGTCTACGTGTAAAGATCTAGGTGTTTACTTAGATAGCAAATTAATTTTTGAGAAGCACATTGAACACATTATTTCAAAATCCTACAGAATGCTAGGTTTCTTATTAAGAATATGCAAAGTTTTCAAAAGTCCTAAGACTCTGAAAATTTTGTTTTGTTCATTGGTCAGAAGTCCACTGGAGTATGCTTCCACAGTATGGAATCCTCAATATAAGGTATACATAGATTTAGTAGAAAGTATACAGAATAAATTTTCGAAACATTTACTTAAGAAATACAACAAAACTACAAATAATATGTTAACTTTACAAAAAAGACGCACATTGTCAGACCTGTTGTTTCTACATAATCTGCTAAATAATAAAATTGATAGTCCCGAATTGCTATCCGTCATTGGTTTAAATGTTCCAACGAGGCGTACCAGGCACACTACACTATTTCACATTGAAGCCAACAATACCAATGCAGCAAACAACTCAGTAATTACTCGAGCAATCACAACATACACCCATTACGAAAAATTACTACATTTAGACATATTTCATGATTCCTTTCTAACATACAAAACTAACTTATTAAATTTCTTAGCATGACATATTTCAAAAATAATTTCACATCATTTTTCAAAACTCCTATGTATTAACAGTCAATTACAATTCGTGAGCTTATTATAATTCTTGTTTTCAATTCATTTATTATTATATATCCACACACTTCCTTCCTTTTATTACAATCTCAGGCGAAATTACGTAATGATACTTTATGGACATACGTAATAGGTACTACAACTATGTAATAACTAAAAATATCTAACTGTATCTTATTGTACTGTGTATGTCTTAACAAATAAATAAATAAAAATAAATACATTTCTGAGATTTATTTACTATAAATTAGGAATTCAAGTTGAAGATCTTAATTACACCTATTTAATGGACTTACTAAGCTTGACCGATATTATCAAGGCGCACAATTACTGATTTAGATTGTCTTTTCAAAACAGCGAATGACAGATCGAACCTTATTACTTTGCATGACTCGTAAGACAAGACAGACTGTTCTTTATAATGTTCCAAAGTCTACAAGTAATTATTTAGAAAATTCGCTTCCAGAGGCTACACAGACTAGGTAATAATTATAGTTCAATCGATGCTTACCGCTACCACTGAGTGACCAAACTAAAAATCAATATATTAGAATATTTGTAACTGATCTACAAACTTTCTTTTGTCGTACATGCACACTTTACTTTTACAGAATTTTTCAATGTGTTCCATAAAACACCCAATCGGGCGCAATAATTTTTTGTTGATTACAAATTTGCTTTACGATAAACCTTTCTTATTTATGCGTATGCTAATTGTACTGGACACCTACGCTAGTGCCATTGACTGTAAAATGCCGGTTTCCTCTCGGGGGTACCTTAGGGAAGGATTTGCAATGAAACACAACTTCGCGAATGTCTTCGGACAACTGACTGATTGGGCCAGTTGTTTGCATATTTATTGGGTTAAAATTCAACACTTTCTGCATGTGTTAATGTACAGCAATTATTCTTATCTATATATAACAGGATGCATTAAGGAGCATTAAGGAACCAAGAAAAATAACCGAAATTTAATTACTAAGGTTAATCCCATTTGACACATGATACGCGTCCTGTGATAAGCCTCAAAGGATTCGGCATCTTAAAATGTTTAATATCAAATAAATATTCATTTCCTTAATTATTTAGGTACATCCACCTGCTGTCCGGTACACTAATGTTAAGCTATGTTATGTATAATACCCAATCTGGCATTATAAAGGTTTGCTAAATACTAACAAGCTTAACAATAAACATTTCATATTTATTTAACTAACATCAACAATGTTACTAAATATTACTTTATGTATCTATCTTGTACTACATTTTTCTTTGTATTTTATTTATTCAACAACTATAACTTGAATGTACAACAAAACTCAACGATAACTTGTATTGTACCTGCTTATATTTCCGTACTCGGATTATTATGCTATGTCATATAAACTCCTAATCAGCTTACATACCTTAAAAATTGTAGACATATAAAATGTATAAATTTCTAAAGAAATCCGCAATAGTCTTGTCATATTCATAAATAAAGCGCTTACATGCGAAATAACAAAATATAAACAGCGATGTTTGACTATAATTATATTTTTGTTGACTGTTCCTCCATTGTAGTCCTTTATACATTACGAAACTTAAATCATCGCAACAAACATTAAATGATTTGGACAACATTTGTACTAACTTTTGGAGCGTTTCACTAAATTATTCATCTTACTTGAGATGAAGGAACCTTGGACTGTTTCCTTTGATCCTCACAATTCTACACGTCAAATACAGGACGTTATTTGTTATTTTCAGCGAGTTTCCTTGTAAGTAGGGTAAATTACAACAATAATGTGAAATAATGAGAAAAAGACGGAACAGAACCTGATGAGAGATTCTTAAGACTTCGTAGTAAGCGTTTAAAAAGAAGAAGTAGATGTTTTGAAAGGCGTATATGTAAATACGAATTTTAGAGGGAGCGCGATAATGTTAAAAAGAATATCAAAAATCTCTAGAAAAATGTCTTAAGTACCATTTAAAGAAACACTATGAATTTTTTCATACCTATAACATGACGTTATGTAAATAACAGAACCAGATTGGGTCGGTGGCTGAGTTGACATGGCGTTTGGGTTCCACCCAGGCGTTGTGTGTTCAATTCCTCGGCTGGCTAAGTCCTCTATTACAACACAAGCACCATTTTGCGCTTACTGTGGTGGTAGCAGGTAGATTTTCAAACATTGTCAGCTTATTCGTAACCAGGGAAATGCTTGTGTCATTAAAACATTGAACGGCTTGGTAATTTTGTATAATTTTCGGTGCATGCTTTGCGATTTTTTTCTACCGAAGGAATTTCATACAACATTTCCTAAAATTCAACATATAACATAACAGGCTAGCTCACTACTAATCAAAATATCTAAAAATATCCTCCATAATAAGTCACTAGTTTTCGAGATATTCGCACTTTTACGAAAATAGGGAAAATCTACACCTTTGGTCAGTTTTTTAATGCCACAACTATAAATTGCTATATTTTACAATTCTAATTTCTGTCAACCAATCCTGAATAATGCTTCTATTGATAGCAGTAAGTTTGAAAAAAAACACTTTGGAAAAAGATATATTTTTAAAAATAATCTAATTTTGACTCTTGACTGTAAAAAATATACCACACTGACCTGGCATGTTATTGCAAAAAAAAGCTCTTTTTATGCTGTTTTTATTGCCTTTTGGATTCATTTTTGGAGAATATGAACGTTGATTTCTTATAATTACATTTACCTACACTTGCATGATGTATTTATGGAATTTTTATAAAATTTTTATAAAATAAAATAAAATTGGTAACAGTGTAAAAAAAAAAAACAAAAATTCTGAAATAACCTCGTATTCGCGACAACAAGAAACACCATACCATTATTAATGTATTAAAACTAACGAAAAAAAACTAAAATAATAGTAAATACACTGAATTATTTGAACATCATTTAAATCACAAATCGAAATTGTCATTTTGCCGGAAAATGCAATGTTGCCAGTTCTTTTGCAGCCAGTCAAAGATATTTTGATTAGTAATAATTCTAAATAGAAATTGTACACTCTTTGTACAATGTGTAACAACAACACCGTTTAACGGTTGGGAATTGTTTTCTTATTAGTAAGACTGAAAGTGTTTAAGGGAAGTATTTTATAAATCGGTAGAAATTCGGAAAGCCAGATATTTAAAAAAAACTGTGAAATTAATTATGGGTTATTTCAACACCTCTAAGTAAACTATTGAGTTATTACTCGTCAAGTATCATTCTTTAGAATCTCAGTTTATCTCGTCAGTAGGTTTTGCAATTACTGTGACTGAATAATTACATTTTTAATAAAGATTGTAAAGTTAAAGTTTTTTTAAATTAATATATAATTTGTAAAAAGCTTCCATAATACATTTGTCTTGGTTCTCAAAGGCACGTCTAGACATTAATATTTGCAATGTATCTAAAACATTAAATACTTATTTATTACATTTAAATTTTTTAAATAATAAAGCCGAAAGGATTTTTTGTTTAAATAAAAAAGATAGGCTTTTAAGAATCTTCATTGCAAATATGATTTATATTTTAAATATATATTTATATATAATACCCATAGACATATGAATATTAGTAGACCTGCCCTAAGTGATTAAAAGCGTATTATCCCCACTCCCCATACCGGTTCCATTGGAGCCGGCTGTGCTCGCGTATGGCCTCAAGTGAAATTTGAAAACGTGACGTCATCATTCTTGTGCGAACTATGGTCGAGGCATCATCGGTTCATTTTACGAAATAACACGGCAAAATGTTGACTTGTACTATGAAAACTTGTAAAAATAGATGTGAAAAAGAGATTAAACCCAATTATCGTATTACATTCCATATATAAGCATTATTTTACTTTATTTTAAGCATATTCACATCGTATAATATAGATCAGTTTTAGAAACATATACTATCACATCGAGAATCGTCTGGACGCGAAACACAAAGCTGGTTGGTTGCTGGGAAGTAAATTATGAACATTTATAAAAGTGTCTTAACTAAATACTTAAACGAAATATTCGACTCTGAAAATAGAACCGATTTTTTTTGCCGAATTTGGACTTTTCTAGAGTGTATTCACAACTGGGTGTATTTTAAGGTGAAAATAATATTTTATTGTATTAAGTATTTTTTTCACTTGTTCGTGCCATATCTTCCTCGGGCTCGACCTCTTCAATCATTCTTTCATCGTTTCATTTCTTCGATCATCACTTACATCTCATTTTACCACAAATAATTATTTAGGTAATGCTTATCTTCCTCGGGCATCCTCGACTTTTTCTAGGATTCACTTCATGTGATATTATGAAATCCACGTTGTTACTGTTAAAAAAGTACATTACGTCGACATTTATTCGACTCCGTATCTCATTCCAGTGCGGAGATTATGCGTTAAGTCTTTCTCGAGCATCCCCGACTTTTCCTACCATTTAAACCACCATCTAAACACTCCTGGCACCAATAAGAACAAACTTTGACATGTTATAGGAACACGGACAGGGCCAAACAAAGAATCATTCCGTTTTATATACATAGTTCTAATATTTGTCATTAGTCATCAGCCGTCATCAGTCATTAACAAAGATATTAGAAGAACGAGATGTGCTATGCGCAGTTCGTACTGAGTGGAATTGTTTTGCCGAGTGTCGCCGGATTTGTTCACCAATACTACTGCACACCTTCGCTTGCGCTAAGGTATCCGCACTAATACATACAACAGATTTCTGTGCGTACACGTCCCGATACCGTTCAAAGTACCCTAATTAGGTAGTACTCCGGCTACGTTCCGGCGGCCAACATAGCATATCTCGTTCTTCTAATATCTTTGGTCATTAATCATTAGTCATTAGTCATCAGTCGTGATTTGTAAAACATACTTTTCAATTTATTATATAAATTTTTCAATCAAAATTTAAATCTAGGATTTTGATATGTGAATACCACACAAGAGTCCCAACTACTCCCCACTAACCCTAGCCAGTGGAGGAAAAGGAGATTGGCGAGAAGAGCTTGGAAATATCTAGATAATTAGGACACCTAGTCACCAAGCTCGTTTAAAGCCATTTCAACGAATGTTTCTGCACCGAATGTTTGTCTTTCACTAGAGCGATACTGAGAGTAGATATTTATTATTCTGATCTATACCGATTTGAAAGAAAACTATTGTCTCCAATTTCACACAATGTAAGGGAAAATCGCCCTTACTTCAGGCACAACGCTTAAAATATGCTTCTATCGTGTTTAGTCTTCAGTGATTGTAAAGGCAATTTCCCGAAGTTACTCAACTGCAATAACTTGAGTCGGAAATGAGGGTTAGATCAGGCGTTAACAAAACAATGGAAGACGATCAAAGCCATAAGATGATAGGTTTTATAGTATGATGTAAGATTACACGAAGCTAAGACATAGCACTTCGTAGTAGGTATTGCAAAATCATATGTTTTTAGTTTGAAAATTTGATCGCTTAGAAATATTTGAGTTGTTTAATTAATAAATTTTGAAAGTAGAACACATCTTGGCCTTTGAAATGATCGAGAATTGTTTTACGAATCTTTTTATAAGTCTAGAAAAAATAAGGCAGGCCTATGAAAACTGCTTTAAAGTTCAAAATTCCTACTTATGAACCCCTTTTCGGTTACGTTTTAGCGGTAGCTACTAGAAGGTTCGGGAACGTTCATAGGTGCAACCCACATCGCCTTAGAACTAGTCAAATATCGCGTGCGGCGCATCTACCTACTTGCGATTTGCTGGTTTGTTCTTGAACGCATTTACGCCTATATAAGCGGCTACGTCAAGGTACTTAAGTCAATAATTGTACAAGGTTGCTTTGGCTGACCCCCAACGCAGCTACCCGCTTTTACATCACTGCGCCACCATGGGCCACGGACCTACTATGCCCGGCGTCACCCGACCTTAATTGAGAGGCTACAAATATCAACAACTCCGCGGGATTACAATAGCACCTTGGCCTTGTGATATCATCCTTGGCCTGCTCCCCCTACGCGCTTATGTACTGCGAAATCTTCGCTGGCTTGCATCTCCCACGCAGCGAGCTCGTCCGCGCTCGCATCATGTGCCAACCAAGTCAACCCTGCCTTCTCTCTTACTACACTAGGAAGACTAGTCTTCCTCAGTGCTGAACACCATCTACAAGTCCAGTCTCCCCCAACGCGGTGTCGAGCCGCCGACTTCATAGCCTCGACCACTTCACCACCATCATCGCTGCTTACATCTGGTGTCGATCTTCAGCCCTGGGAATTCACCGTCGATCACATCCACCACGTGATTCATCTCTCGCAACTAAACTGACTCAATAAACGCTGTGACCTCACAACCTCTTTCATTCGTGTCCTAACCACATCTCCAAAGTGTAATGTGGCAAATTAAGTTCTTTACAAAATTATCGTAAAACATGTGCCTGAGCTTCGCAATGTTTTTTCTTGGATAAATAAACCGGCGGCTAGTGCTTTACAACACTAAATACATTTGTGGTAAATATTACATTAATAGCGTAGACTTGTGAAAAATTACGGGGAATTATAATATTATTGTAGGATTTTAAAATATTTGCCTCAGGACCCATTACTTACAAAAACAAACATTCACAATTTTCTTTGTAAATACAATTATAATTTTTTTTTGAAAATTAACCTTTGGAATGTTTTTAGTAAATCTAGTTTGTTAGTAAATAAAACTTTCTTGAAAATGGAAAAAAACGCAGACCCTTGAATAATCAACAAATCTGACTTTAACTCTACGAAATTTAAACAAAATAAATATAAATTTTAAACTTATAAAATTAACCATTATCAAATAGTAAATAAATAATTCCACGAGTGTTAAAAAAAAACTTTTTTAATGCATCGCACAAAAAAACGTCCGCTGGACATAACGATCTCTCCTAATACCGAAACAAACAAAAAACAGGAGGTGGTGGATTACAATATGTTAGAGACGTAATCACTTTTTTACAAAAATCACTAGGAAAACAATATTTTGAACGTGTATGTTGGTATCATGACTATACCCAATAATATAGCAATAAACATTTTAGCAAAGTACCGACCTCCAAACCTTAGTTGTTTCTGGATGAACTCTCATCCATCTTATCAAATGTACTAACTCGATGGAAAATATGTTATTTTTTGGACATTTTAATTTAGATTTATTAATCCCTCGAAATTCAGTTATTATGTCACACGAAAATATGCTATCTAGCCATTATTTTATAACTTGTATGAACGGTGTGACAAGGGAAGCATTAATAACCGGTAATGTCACACGCGCATGCATAGATCACATTTTTATAAGGTTTAACAGCAGACAGCATCAAGCTGACGTACTTTCATTTTGTATTTGTGATTTCACTATAGCGGATCACTTTGCGACAGCACTTAACATTACAGTACTGCAATTACAAAAACAAACAAATTTTGAAAAAGTATTTCAATAAAACCGTATTGATAAAAACCTATGTAGCTATAATTGGAACGATCTGCTTGCGGAACAAAATTTCGTTGACAATTATAATAAATTTAAAAACATTTTTAATTTTAAAATTTAAAAAAAAAGTAATATCACTTTCTGACTAAAACCCAAAAAAAGAGCATCTGCATTGAAATTATGGATAACGGATGATATTTTAGAAAAAAATAAAATAAAAGACTCCTTGTACAGAAGGAAAATACAAATTATTCCGAAATACTGTTTTCAAACTAATCGTAAAAAATAAAACCACGTATTTTAGTGAAACATTTAAAAACTATTTTAGCAATTCTAAAAAAACGTGGGATCAAATAAACCAATTATTCGGGTGTAAAGCAAAAACGAACTGAGATGAAATTATTTTAAAGTGTATGTATTTAACATAATAATGGTTATACGGATAGTAATGGGCAAATAGAAGAAACCGTTGTAAATAGTTTCGCTGAGTACTTCTCATCTCATCTAATCTCAGCATCTACCTGCCTGAGCTACCTGTGAAGATATACGCAGGATTGTTAGTCAACTAAACAATTCCAAGTCCCCAGGGATTGACAATATTCGAATGTTTGACATTAAAAAATATAACTATTTTATGTCCGGTAATTATCGATTTAATTAATAAAATCTTGTCTCAAACAGTTTTACCGAATGAACTCTACAGCGTTTGATACTACTGATCCGGAGAAACTATTACAGATTTTAGAGGCGATAGAAATTAGGGGAAAATTACTATAACTATTGAAAAAATCGATAAATTAATGTGAAACTCTACCAAACTTACGTCAAAGCTAAATACATGTCAAAGGGAGTCCCACAGGGGTCAGTTATCGGGTCAACATTATACATAATATTAGTTTCACTCATGAATAAAAGATTCACCTTTGTTAAAAATTACGTATATGCTGATGATGCAGGCAGACCCACAACCGAAATTATTATGATTTGGTTATAAAAATTAGTCATGTATAGTATTGCCAAAAAGTATCTTTTATTTTATTATAAAAACTAAGCGAAAAAAGATTCGTAAGTATGAGATTTTACATTGCAAAGATATTGCAAAATTCTGCACTGCATCGTTGTTGCCGAACGTAAAGGCGTTCAAATACAGGGTGCAGCAAAACAGACAGTGCAGTTTTGAAGGGCTATTAAAAAAAACCGCGCAACTTATAGAAATGAGTAATAATATTTTATTTTATTCGGTATATCATCTGATCATGCCGTTTTATGAATCAAGTCCTGAAGATGACATCAGACAGATGATGGCCGCCAGCAGCGATTCATTCAGCGATGGGTATAGAGGCGATTTCCTCTCGAATTCAATCCTAGAGTTCTTCCAAAGTGTGAGACCGATGTTTTAAAACATTTTCCTTCGGGTAGGCCCGACAGGAAAATGAGGGGAGATCCACCACTGATCAACTCTTTACTACTCGACAAATCCTGACAAAATGCTGGGAATTCGATATAGACATATATCAACTATTTGTTGACTTCAAACAGGCATATGACAGTATAGATAGGGAGAAAATATATGAGATACTCCTAAATTTTGGTATACCGCCCAAAATAGTCAAGCTTGTAAAAGCAACGATGGTTGGTTCACGATGTCGAGTAAGGATAGGAGGTGAAACAACGGAGGATTTTAACGTCTCCCAGGGGCTGAAACAAGGTGATGGCTTAGCTCCCACTCTTTTCAATATTGTTCTGGAGCACGTCGTGAGGAAGACAATGATTGCTACCGACTCAAACATTTGCTACAAAAGCAATCAAATAGTTGGATATGCAGACGACCTTAACATTGTCGGAAGATCCTTACAGGCTGTAAGAGAGGTGTTTGACCCTTTGGAGACTGCAGCAAGAGAGGTGGGCGCGCAAATAAATGAGAACAAAACTAAAATCATGATGCAAACCAGAAGCCCACACCGCAGAATAAAAGATAAAGTGAATTTTAAAAACTCCTATAACTTTGAAGTGGTCGAAGAGTTTGCCTACCTGGGCTCCATCATAACGCAGGACAACGAAGACCCAGTAGAAGTAAGAAAGCGCATCACAGCCGCTAACAACACTTACTTCGCGTTGCTGCCAGTGTTCAAATCCCGAAACGTCCATAGGAAAACCAAAATAACCCTGTATAAAACAATTATTAGAACGGTCTTGGCCTATGGATGTGAGGCGGGAACACTGACAGCAAAGTCTGCGGAACAGCTGGACACCTTCGAAAGAAAGGTACTTGGAAGAATCTTAGGAGCGGTGCGAGAGGGAGAGGCATGGAGAATCCGCCACGATAAGGAGCTATATGACATCTACCAAGCTCCCAGACTCTCTACTCATTTACGGCTCCAAAGACTAAGATGGGCCGGACATGTGCACCGAATGCCAAGCACACGTGTACCAAAGAAGGTTCTAACAGGACACCCGGGAGGCAAACGAAAGGCGGGCAGACCTAGGCTGAGATGGGAGGACGATGTCAGGAAAGATGCCAGAGGACTACTCCATGTTGCAGATTGGAAGACGACGGCCGAGGACAGAGGGCGGTGGAGGCTCATGTTAAAGGAGGCCAAGGCTCGAAACGGGCTGTAGCGCCATTGAAGAAGAAGAAGAAGGCCCGACAGGAAGAAGTCGCAAATTGTAGCCGGAAGGCCCGGTGGTTGTTGACGAAAGAGCGGCCATTTTCAAAAATCGGCGAATCCCTGGTGTTGTTCCGACCAAACCATGGTAATGACTGAAAACGGTCCCGAAAAAGTGAGACCGGCCCTTCAAAACTGCACTATTTCTTTTGCTGCCCCCTGTAGTTCGTAGAACTGACAATAATTATTGCAGTACGACCATAACTTTACGTTGTTGTTATTTTTCTATTATTATGTATTGTATATTGCGGTTATATTAATCCTATTGCAATACACAACAAATAATTATCAATCATTGATACTTATAAACGTTTGTTTTTTCTTCTACGATGCTACTTTCTGGGTAAAATCACCTTAAGGGTGATTTATAACTTAATTTATTATTCTACAACTTATTACTCGATCATTTATTTATTTATTTATTATTATTATAGTCTTCTCACTATTTTTTCTATTTATTTATAGAATACATGATAATACAATAATACATTTTCTTACATGTGATACATTAAATCACCACACTAGGCGACTGCCTGTCTCGTGGCGACCAATGGTATATAGTTAGTATGTGAGGTCTAGTGTTAACATATGAATTAAATATTTATACATGTTTAAAGTATGAAAGATTATAATAGAATGAATTATAATGGAAATAGAAAATATAAAAATGTTAAAGTAGAAAGCAGAAGACAAAAAAAGGAAAATAAAAAGAATAAAGAAGAAATAAAAATAAAAGAAAAACAAAAAAATAAAAAAATTAGAAGTCTAAGACATGCTATTATGCAGGAAAAGATCAAATACATAACTCTCTTTTCTGGTTGTGTAAGTGTACATGCATGTATGAGCGCGTAAATACGCGTGTACACGCATACATCCACACACACACTTATTCATATTTATAGATGCATACATATTCATACAAAGATATACAAATATATATGTATACATACATACATACACATATATATGTATGCATACATACATACACACATATACACATGCCTACTTGTACATAGTTGTTTATTCACTATCTGAGAATGAGAAACAAGTGATTAACACTGTCACAATCATTAATCAAAAAGTCATCAAGCGCCTTTTTGAAAGTGAGATATTTGGTTATTGACTTTATTTCAATTGATAAATTGTTAAATATTTTAGGGGCAAGAAAGTTAAACTGGGACTGTGCCATTGAAGTTTTTGTTGCCGGAATAATATAGTTGTATTGGTTCGAGTATCTTGTGTTATAATTTGAATCGGATATATATTTTTTTGTAAATTTGAATTTAAAATAAGAGGTAAAATTTTTTACATATATGGATTTTATATTAAGAACTTTAAAGTCTTTAAATAAGTCCTTCGTGGGTTGTATATAATGTGCTTTGTAGATAGTCCGTATTATCAATTTTTGGGCTTTTATTAGTGGATCTAGTACAGTTTTAGAGCATCCTCCCCAGACAATTATACCGTACGATAGAATTGATTGACACAGGGAAAAGTATACTGTTTTTAGTGTGTTTTTGTTTAGTATATTTCGCAATGCTCTGAAAATATATGCCAGTTTCCTTATACGGCTCGTGGCATTAATTACATGATCTTCCCATCGAAGTTTATTGTCGATTATTACGCCCAAGTATCTAATTGAATCTACTCGTTCCAGTGCGTTGCATAGACAGCTAGATATATCCCTACAGGAATGTATTTTTAGTACATGATTAATTGAGGGTTGATTTGGATTATTTGTGCTAAATGTTAGGTATTTTGTTTTACTTATATTTAATGTGAGTAAATTATTATCCAGCCATTGTTTAGTAATTTTCAAAATTAGTTCTGCTCTATGAAAAGTTTCTTCCCATGTTTGACTTTTTATTACTAAGGCAGTATCATCGGCAAAAGTGATTATATTGCCATCAATTTGTAATCTACATAAGTCATTTATGTATATGAGAAAAAGTATAGGACCGAGTACGCTGCCCTGTGGTACACCAAAATTAATTCTGGTAGGTTGAGACGATTTTTGTGATGGTAGCTTAATACATTGCTTTCTGTCTGTCAGGTATGATTTGAACCATTCAAATGCCTTATTCTTTATTCCGATTTTCTGTAGTTTAGCTAGAAGGATTGGACGAGAGACTGTGTCAAATGCCTTAGCCAAGTCCAGAAATATTGCCAGACATTTATCACCTTTATCTAGGGCTTGTGTTATGTGTGATGTTAATTCTAGAATAGCTGAGTCTGTGCTTAGCCCTTCTCTGAACCCATGCTGGTTTGGCGAGAGAATGTTGTATTTTGTAAGATGGTTGATAAGTCTTTTTTTTACAATTTTTTCTATAATTTTGGACAGTGATGATAAAATGGAGATAGGTCTATAGTTTGAAATATCAGTTGGAGTTCCAGCCTTAAAAATTGGTTGAACCAGAGCAAGTTTGAGTTTATTCGGAAATACGCCTTTATTGAGACTGAGGTTAATGATATGTACTAGTGGTTGATTTATAAAAGGTTCAATAATTTTGAGTATGTTTGAGGATATTTTGTCATGATTACATGAATGGGAGGGCTTTAATTGTTTGATAGTTTGCATAATTTCAGTAGAGTTGGTGGGGTTAAGTGTGAGTGAATTATTTGTTTCACAAGCAGAGTTTTTGATTTTGTCGGCAAGAGAATTTTCATCGGTTGATGTCTTATTTAAGATTTGTGATGCTAAATTTTTTCCGATATTACAAAAATATTCATTTATATGATTTGTCACAGTGTCAGGGTCGTCTTTTAGGGAGGTGTCTAGTCCGTTGATATTTAATTTATTGATTGGTGGTATTGATTGGTTAGTGTCAGATATTTCTTTAATAATTTGCCAAATTTTTTTATTGTTATTGCCGGCTCTGAACAATTTTGTTTATAATAGTTTTCTTTGGTGATTTTAATGAGATTGTTACATATGTTTCTGTATTTTTTATAAAATATTTGAGCTTGTGTATCTGGATTTTTAAGTAAATTTTTGTGGAGCTTGTCCCGTTTTTTAATACAAAAAATTAGGCCATCTGTGATCCATGGTTTCAGTTTTTTATTATTTAAGTTATTCAAAGGGGATTCAACTGTAACAGCCTCAATATGTTTCAATAGTGTTTCAGAAAATGTATTAAATGCAACATTTACGTCTGACGAATTAAGGGTAGAGAGCCAATTTTCCAATTTAATTTTGGAGGTGAATTCCTCGAAATTGATCTTAGTCTTTATTATATTTTCACATGAGGAAATGGAAATGGTTTTTTTATTCATGAGGCCAATTACTATTGAGAAGTGGTCAGTTATGGTTGATTGATATACAATTCCTTTCGTTCTTAGGAATATGTGGTCAATACATGATTTAGTCATGTCGGTTACTCTAGTTGGGGCATTAATGTGAGAAACAAGCCCGTGCTGAGTCATCAGGTTTATATAATCGAGTGTCTGTATTGACATGGGCTTGAGTAAGTCTATGTTAATGTCACCGATTACCATTAGTTCTTCATTTGATGTACAGTTCAATAAGGCCACGTCTAAAGATTTTAGGAAGGTTGAAATATTTTGTTGTTTAGGTGACCTGTATAGTGCAAGAATGGTGGTTTGGTTTATTTTAATTTTAAGGCAGTTGGCATTTTCGATGGATAGTTCAGATATAGTCGGGTCTAACTCGGTTTTAACATAGACGATTACTCCATCCGACTGTGTCTTGTTATTTAGTGTATTGGAAACTGTAAATCCTGCAATTTGTTTGTGAGTGTAATTTGATTTGATCCAACATTCAGTTAAAATTATTATGTCAAACATATTATTCAAACCGGCAAGCGTTATAAGTAGATTATTAAAGTTTTTATCTATGCTGCGAATGTTTGTAGAAAGTAATTTTAATCGTGTATATGGCTTTAATATATCTATACAATTTGATGCAACATTGGTATCAGAGGTTATTATGTTACCATGGTTTTCGATTTGTATATTAATATCACTCATTTTTTATGACAAAAATTGTTTTCTTATTTTTTTGTATGGTGATAATATTGAGTAATACAATATGAAATAAGACATTTTTTAAGGCTATTATGATAGAAGCAGAGGAATCTAGTTCGGAGTGTAAGAATTTATATTGAGTACACATATAATTATTATTGCTATGACTCATATAAAAAGTTGCCAGGAAAGTAGTGATAATTAGATTATATACTTGATTCTCAAAAGATATTAAAAGACTTGAGATTGGAATAAGGATGGTAGTAATTGTGTGTGTTTCAGAATGGTTTAGCTGTAAGATAAGATATTTAATACATATTTTAGTTGTTTTTATGATAGAGCTAGGAGAGCAATAATTAGAATAGTTAGTATATTGATGGAAATATTTAAAGTAAATATACTTCAATTTCTTTTTGTTAAAAGTTACAAAAAAAAAAATTGTTGGTGATAAGTAGAGCACTAGTGATGTTATATATACTAATTACAACATAAGTAAGCTGGATGATAATATGTTTTATATTGGTTAGATATAGTTTTTCTGTAAGAATGGGATTACATAATATAAACTCACTAATTGTGTTAAAAATGGATGAGCTTGATAGATTAAAGAAAAATCCATTATATCTCATGTAGGGTATCCTGGTGGTGGTGTGATTCATAAAACAAAAACAAAAAACAATCGATTTAAATAATAATAATACTAAGAAGAAGGAGAGTAGACTATTTTGAGAATGTGTTAGTTTGTCGAAATTCGTGGTATGGCTCATGGAAGAATCAGAGAAAAAAGTTATGTTTACAGAATTAACAATATTAAAATATATATATAAACAATATACTGAATAATAGTAAGGTAAATATTTTTGTTTTTGTTGGACCTAGTTTGGTGAGGAAAATAATTTATCATCGAGGATGCAACTAAATTAACAAGCGAAACATACCACAATGCGAATGAAAAGATGCATATGATTTTGCAATAAGATTGTTTATGAGTTTTAAATGCTATTGGAATGTCTTTATGTATTTTCGCAATAGATGAGATATATATATATGTTCGAAAGCAATGTAATATAATATTAGAAGACATACTAATACTATAACTTTTCACTTTGACTTATAAGTTAGCCTTATCACTTAGACTCATCACATATACTTGTCACTTATACGTATCACATAGACTCATCACTTAGACATATCACTTAACCTTATCACTTAGACTCATCACTTAGACTTATCACTTATACTTACCACTTAGACTTATCACTTATAGTTATCAATTAGACTTATTACTTAGACTTATCATTTAGCCGTATCCCTTAGTCTTATCACTTTAACTTATCACTTAGACGTTTCACATAGCCTTATCACTTATACTTATCAATTAGTCGTATCACTTATAATAAGTGTTTTGTTATCTTGTTTTTTTGTAACAAATAGATATAATGATTGGTTTCTTTTTCAGTCTATATTTGGTGTCATTATATTATCTATTATATATAATGAGATTTAAATGTTAAAATATGTTATATGTATAAATCTCAAATAAAAAGCTAGATACAAAACATAGTGATAAAGCACACTCATAAGTATGCGCCGAGTAATTAGAGAATGGACATATAAAATACACCCAAAAAAATATATCTTCATTTCTAATAATAAAATTTGAAGGCAATCTTCATCATCTTTCAAAAACAGTTTTTTTTTATTTATTACATCGCAATTATTTGGATATCATTGGAAGAGGATATACACACAAATTTATTGAGAAGCGGATATACACACAAATTCAATCAGAAGCGGATATACACAAAAAATCTCCGACTTTCTGACAGCATCTTGAAGAAATGTAACGGGCAATATGCCAGAGGCATGAAGGGTTAAAAGAAGGAAAAATAAAACTTCCGAATTTAAAATAAAACTTTTGCGGTTAAACGTTTAGGAATTTGCAAAAAATAAATCAGGTTTTTCCTCGATGAAATAAAAGTTTCGCCTTTGAAAGTTGTTCATTAGCAGCAGGTAGCGATGAGTGTTAATGTGCCTTCAATATTATTTTTCCTTTCTCCTCATTTTTCCGCAATTTTCCAGCCACATCAAAGCAAATGTTTTTTAGATCTGTTACTGTAACTGCATTAAAAATTAATACATTTTTAATGATAATTGTGTTGGGACTAGTAGTTAGGAGTCAAGAATTGTGGTTCTGTGGAAAAAATCAATAATTGTATTAAAATATATTGCTTCTTTTAAGACTCTAATTTCCGAATTTCTACCGATTTATAACATACTTTCCTTGGACACTTTGAGTTTTTAAGCTTTTAAAAATATATGTATTATTTTAGAAGATATTCTCTATACATCGGCCGGGTTGAAAAAGTAAATATCTGAAAATCCCTCGATAGTAAAATATCACAAAGTATACTACGAAAATTATAAAAAACACATCTGATTCTGTTATTTAACATGTTGTTATGTATAGAAAAAATACTTGCTACATAAGACTTTTGTCAAAAGATTTTTTGCTCTATTTTAAAAGTCATCTTAATTTAATTTTTTCGTTTAATATTAGCGCGTTCCCTCTAACATTCGTATTTATATATCTCCCTTTTAAATCATCTCCTTCTTATTTTCGGACGCTTTCTACGCAGCTTTTATGACGAAAATCACATAAAAGAATTGCTAAATCTGATTCAATGAAAAATCTAAGCTATAATCGCCATAAATTGAAAATTGCAGACCTGCTACCATTTATTGTATTTGTACTCCATGTTCCATGCACCATTTCATGTAGTTGCTTCGCGCACAAATTTTAAGTACAATTCTTGTTCACAGAGATTGCATCATGTGTGAACTTTCAAGCATAATAATATCTTTATTTTTATTTTTCTAATAACTCAATGAGTAAAAAATCAAATTGTATTAATCATTGAATACTATATTAACATCTCTCAAACGAAAGATGTGAAACAGACAAATCAGGAAAAGATTCGGCCGCATTTAGGAATTAAACCCAGGACTTCAGCTTTTCCGGGGCTATGCTCTACCACTGAGCTAATTCGACCATATTCCCTTCGGTATCCTTAACCGTATCATTCTTGAACTAAGAACTACCAACATGATCTTCATGATCTTCGTGCTGTGGTCCTGGGTTCAATTCCCAGAGGTAACCGAATCATTTTCTGTTATACATCTTTAATTTGAGAGTCGCTAATATTGTCTTCAATGATTAAGTGAGGATATTAAGAGGAAGCTACAAACAAAAATGTGTATATTTTTGGTATACCTTATATCGTAGGTAATAGGCATTCAAATCGCTTGAGAAACGGAGTCTAGAAACGTTCGATTTCAAGCAAAAAACTGTTTTTTATTTATTTTGTAAATAATTTTATAAGAAAGCAAAAAATTTAATCAAGTGAAACTGTCACAGATAATCTTAGCTATAATACTGTGTTTTTAAAAAGTTGTTTCCTTTATGCGTTCGTATATTTCTATTGATTTAATATTTGTTTTAGTAGTTTGCATTTATATTTTTATTTGTATTCTACTCAAGCGAAACGATAGGAAAACCTTCAACTTATCTAAAGCATATTTTGTGGTATTCATAATGTACACCAATTCGTCATAAAGATTAATCAAAATATTGATTTGGCATTAAGCTTTGTCTTCTTTTTTCTAGGAAAGAAGAAACAAAATTAGTTTAATGTGCACAAATGGTAGAAAAATAGTGTCACGACAGTCGGTTTCAGGAAATCCGTGAAACTGAAATTTCCTGAAAATCTTGATAAAAACTAAAAAAAAAATTTTTCAGTTACAACATCAATAGTGTCATTTTTAGTTATATTAGCACTCTGGTACACCCAATACACGAGCCACCGGTAGACCTAATATGAACCGAGACAGAATTATGTGACGGTCCATCCTCTCTGCCTAACCCTACGCGAAACGGCGCGTGATGGTTAGTTAGTTAGTTTTTTTAAATCATTTTGAGTCTAATACATTTTCATTGAATTTTACAAATTAAATATTTATTTAATGAATGCTTTTAATGTGAATTTCGTCTCAAACGTAATTCAAAAATGCCCATCGTTGAGTTTACGGTCCGTATACTATATTTAATCTATGTATATAAAATTTAATGTTTGTTTTTTTGTCGTTTACATGAAGTGAATAGTACAAAAAGTCGTGGATGCCTGAGGAAGACCCGAATCAAATAATTATTTGTGGTAAAATGCGTACATGATGAACGAAGAAAAAGGTCTAAGGAGAATGTATGACTTGGAAGCGAATGGTTAAAGAGGAAGACATGCCACGATCAAGTGAAACTTTAAAAATACTTATTACAATACAATGCACCCAGTTGTTAGGTACAAGTCCCTGGCAAACTAGTATTGAATATTAACTTACGAATAAATCCACTCCTAAAATATTTTTACTGCGTGAATAAAATATGTTTTGGTTATTCAAACATACTGACGGCCTTCGTAGTCGAACGGTAAGGCTCTCGACTAGCAAGGCGGAGGTCGCGGGTTCAAATCAAGCTAATTTTATGTGATTATTTTGTAACAATTCCAAGACTGAGCATTTCAAACACCCGTTTGTACCTAGATTACATGAAGTTAGTATAATATAACCTATATATGACCCATAATATGACCAAACACATTAGCTATTTAGATAATAAAATTAAAAAACTAAGTTATTTTTTCAAAACTATCAGGAATGTGATCATTAAAAAAGACTTAATCAAAATTTACATGGCTCTCTGCCAATCACTGTTAGAATACGGTATTATCGGATGGAGCAGTGCAAATAAAAAATATACTAAATCCACTAATTAAAACTCAAAAAGCCATAATGAAAATTATACTGAAAGTTCCTGTAAGAACTAGCACTGACGAAATTTTTACCAATCTTAACATCATGTCAATTAAACAACTATATTCTAAAACTATACTCATTTACATTCATAAGTACAAAACCCCAGAAATAACAACAAACACGTACAATAGAAACACTAGATCTCATAAAAAAACACTATCTTACTTATTTTAAAATTATTTTTAAAAAAAAATTATACTACCTGATTTATGTTCATAATTAAATTCATATGTTACTTTGTTGTAATATTAATTTCTTATAATTTCTTACAATTAAATTATAATATGTAAATGACATCCTCAGCACGGGATCATTATCTCTATATGTTACTAAGAAAAGAAGACAATAAATCATTATTATTATTAATAGGTATGCAGATGTAGCGGATCTGTTTAACTGCACAGAAGCTAGGTACAAAAAGGCTTTAATATCATATCTTTTAAATCATGACCAATAAAATGTAAGTCTACTCATACTTTTTAATAATATTGTGTATGTACTTGTATCTCCTTCTTGTATTTTATTTATTCTTTCTGTTGAATTTTGTGATCAAATGCCACAGACAATTGTTATTCTGTGACATGAATTATGATGTATGGTATATTTATACCGTTGATATACAATATATAAATAAATAAGTAATATTTCACAATTTATTCATTTAAAATAATATTATATGTGTTTTATTTGCCACACGTTCCGGAGTGGAAGTTACTCTCAGTATTACTCTGTAAGACCACCACTCGAAATGGTTTTGACCGTGTTTAGTGATCAGATCTGAATAGCCATGTACTTTCCCACCTTCCTCTTTCCCATCTCCTTCCCATTCCCACTATCTTTAGCCTCACAACATACCCCAATTTGGGATGGCAAAATCTCACAGATTTCAGACGGTTGGGAGCAGTTTTAAATCTTACTCGGTTTCACTTTTAAAAAAAAATGAACATTTCTCTTTGTTCACAAAAAAGTGTGCTGAGAATATAAATATTTCAACTTCCACTGGTGCACAATCGAAAGGAGTCTGCTATGCCTCGATACAAAGAACTATTCCATAAAAACATCAATTCCATTATTCGAATGAGAATTGGACATTGTTCCGTTCCTTCTACATTTATAAAATTCACGTGCTTGACTTCCCCATGTTGTACTTTCTGTGATCAAGAACTGGGAACTTTAGATCACAATTTTTTTAGTTAACCCCAATCTAAACAAATATCCTCTTTTCTATCAAGCCTTATCTAAAAATACCTCCCCTCCATTCAACATTGCATCTCTTCGAAGCTTGAATTCGACTCCAATCATCCATATTATTTTTAAATTCTCCAATTAAATAACATTTAATATATTAATTCATATTTTTATGCATCAAATAGATTTGCTCTCCGAAACGCACTACGAAAGTCTCCAATCTAGGAGAAATGGGACCTTTCAAGTAACAGCTTTTAAAATCATGAACTATTACATTGACAGCTCATACCTCCAGGAATGCTATAATTTTTTTGTACCAAACAACTACCGTTAGTGTCGACGCCACGATTTGCTCTCTATTCCACACGGCTGAACGGACATTATGGCCCAGCATAGCATGACAAGAGGTATGGTGCTGCTAAATGATACCTCTAGGTCTCTTGACATTTTCAACATTGGCCTTGAAGATTTCAAAAGTAATTTTAGGCAAGAATTTAAAATATCGATTATTTTAAAATCTTTATTTAAAGCTTTGTATATTTCATGTGTATTGTAATAGGATTGAATCAATCTGTAATACACAAAAAAATCTTCCTTTCCTTTGAGGACTAAATTTTCCAGTAGATCCCTGGTATATTTTGTTATTTTCTGAAAAATTTTCGACTCGACCGGTATTTTTTTTTAAAGTGAAACCTCTCCCGATCGTCTGAAGCCAGTGAGTAGCATCCTCAATTGGGGTATGTTGTGAGGCTCAGGGGGAGGAGATAGGGAAGAGGAAGGTGTGGAAGTACCTGGCAATTCAGATATGGTCACCAAAGCTATTTCAAGCAAAGTTTAAATTCCGAATGGTGGTCTTACCTCAGGGCGTCTTACACGAGCCGCAAATATACTATATATTATTTTAAATGAGTAAATTGTGAAATAACACATAAATCAAATAAAATTTACAAGCGCACGCTGGGATTTTAATTTTTGAAAAAAAATATAAATACATTGCAATTTAATTATTTAATGTAGTTATAATTATATTTAGCTGTCTTTGAATTGTAGTCACTTTAAATGTTATTCTTTTGTATCTATGTTGTTGCTTCTCGCTATGTGTGTTTTAGCGTTTAATTAATATTGTGAATATGGCCTACTGACAAACTGCTTTGGCAGTTTTAGCGGATGCATATAATGAAGAAACAGTTTCGGACACAAACGTGCCTTCATCAAGGCTAAAAGACGAATAAAACAAAGCTAGGTATAGTGTTTTAATTACTTGTCAATTATTATCCATTGTACATGACTCGAGTCATAGCAAGAATGTAAATTAAGCAAGGAGTTTGTGCCAAGATACAGTTGTATGGCGGTCTATCCTCTTCGCCTGCGTTTAAATTTATTTATTTATTTATTTCACGCCTATTAAGGCTTTTACATACATACATATATAAAAAATATTTACGAAATTATACACGAAAATAGTGCAGGAAACGACTATTTAAAATAATTGCAGAAAAGTCAAAATAACACTGAACTTGATCTACACAGCATGCAGGCACAAAACATAAAAAATCCATAATATTCTTTTCTGTTTCAGTTGACAAAATTATTATGTGTTAGTCAAATTAAATACCTTTATTTAAATATTCCACTACTTGATGAAAAAAACTTCAATAGGGTATGCTTATATATTGAAATTGATGTAAGTACTAAATATATCAACAACATCGTAGTATTTGTTTCCTAGCTGTTTCCTTTTATACCCATCAAAGTAATATATCATTGAAGAAGATAATATATCATTGAAGCTGCAGACACATTAGTCTAGGGATATTTATAATTGTATTTTTTTATTATTTTGTAATCCATAATTAATATTTTTATAAATATCCTGTTTGTGTCTCGAATAAATAAATAAAGAAGATATTACTTACGAATCTAAAAGAAACATGATGTAGAACAAGACGCATACAAATACAAAGTTTAACGGTCTCAACTGGAAATCGACCCCAGGATCTCATCTCTGTCCTGCCATGTTAATTAATTAGTTATTTACACTAGTATGGTGTACATAATAGAATGTATACCATACTAGTCTGTATTTATAAACCCTGATGAAGGTTCGGACTGAACTGAAACCGCTTGGTTAGACATGTATAATAAAGTGTTATTCAAACAAAGTTATTTTATTTTAATTATTATAATTATGTTTACCCACAAAGTGTTTGCTACAAGTTATTTATATTCCAGCATAAAATTCTACTGGCTTCCTTCCACAAACAAAGTATTAAAGCATGATTTTTATACAATTATTAATTAAAAATGACTTACAGTTTCTTATAAATCCTTAGGAAAACTCCAGATATAATTTTCACTCGTTAAAAAATTGTTGAAAAATAAATATTATTATTAAAGTACTGAACGCTGAATTTGCAAGGTAAGAATATTTAAGTTAGCAGGTAAATCCTGTTAAGGGTTTTGAAACATTCGTGTAATAATTTAGGGGTTGGCGGCAGGGTACAACAGGGTTGATGTCCAGGCCCTTACTGGAGCGGTTTGCTGAAATCATCCCTAAGAAAGATTCTGCGGAGCTCAAGTAATGTGGGGGGGTTTAAAGAGAGGGTGGGAGTGGTACCATAGGGAGGGGTGCTTTATATTGAGAGATACTTGTATTTATTTAACAAATGTGTATGTGAAGTAATGAGCAAATTAATATCTATCTAAGTATGTACTTATCTATACACGGTGTCTAGAAACTCGTAGTACAAGCAAATCTATTTATGAATCTGCAGTTTTATTACGCCATTGATGAAATTTTACACATTTCACCTTAAAAATCAGAGGAAACTCACTGCCTATATAAGATTTCAAAAAACCACACCAATCTCCCTTTCACATCCAGAATTTTGATACTTTTTGCTGAAATTAGAGGAAAATTACGCATATGTATATTAACACATTCTTTGCGGGAAACGAGAAAACTCGTCATACGCCTTTTTACAGTAAGACGCGGGAGACGAGTTTACTCGTTTTGTTGCGCAAAGCGGTAAGGAGCGGGAAACTTGTAAACAAGGGGTTCTAAATGGGTGCGGGGTCATGTGTTTTCTATTGTCGGCGGTACCCGATCTATCTACCTGTCAATACAATGAGTTTGAAACACAACAAAAAATAAAATCGCTGTCGCGTATGTTCCGCTCGCAAACTACGCAGTGAAACGCGGTACATGTGCAAGTTTTGCAATGTGCCCCTGCATAAAGGAAAGTGTTTCGAACACATTGAAGCACTATTAGGTTATATATTTTTTTTTATATGAATTGAAAATTTCTAAATAATCTTGTAATTTTGTATGAATAAATTTCGATATGTTATATCGATTGTGAAATACTGTTTTTTCTATGATTCCCAAGAAAGTAGAAAGTTTTTGTTCATAAAAAAAAGTAATTATACATACATTGCTAAGTAAATAAATAAAGCAAAACACTGAAAGTTTCATCGGAAAATATCAAATAGATCATAAGATATGAATATTTTGCGGAAAGTCTAATTTTGGCGCTAAAATTTAAAAAAAACACACGCGCTTCTCCCCCAATTTGGCGGTAAAATGCCCGACCATATAGTGTTAAAACACAAATAACTTTGTTTACATCCATTTAATATAAACCTCTACATGTTTCATGAACAAAGTTCACCTCATCAGGAGTAAGTATATACTAAAGTCAAAAATTAAATATAGATTACAATTGAACAGTAAAAGGAGTGGGGAGGGGTAAGAGTAGGCGGAGTTTTTCAGAATTATCAGGAATCAGGAATTACAATATTATATATCAAAGTGATGTAAACAAAGTTATTTGTGTTTTAATACAATAAATAATGTCATCGCAAAGTGATAAGCTTTCAGAATAAATTTTCTTCGGAAAATAATGGAAAATTACTATCTACATCTGATTTCGAAAACATCTGTGTGAAGCCCGTACAACGCCGGGACTTCAACTCGTAAGAAATATAATACATTAGTCTATTATCTCAGAGTGGTAGATTCTCTCAATATTACCCCGGTGAGATAGCTTTACACGTGTTATTAACTAGTTCTGAAGAGAACTACTTCCTAAATCCCTTTTCCCCATCTCGTTCCCTTTCCCAATCCCTTCAGCATCTCAACACCATTTGAGGATGCCATAATCCCACCTGCTCTGGTTAGTGGGGAGCAGTTGGATATCTTGTGTGGCATTCACATTTATAAAAATAAAATACTATTGAGAGGAGTCAATTATTTTTAATCTGTTAACTTTGACGCAGAGCGGTTGAACGGAGAATGGCAGCGTCAGAAGATGGTAGAAGGAGTCGGGGACGCCCCAGGGAGACATTATTATTTTATTTTATTTATTAACGGTCTAGGAATGCCATTAAAAACATGTGGAAGATTTAAAGTTTATTTTTCTGATAATGATTATTTTACTAAAAATTTGTAATTTCAATTCGCAATTACTGATTTTTAAAACGTCAAAACTCGAAACGTTCTTGTCTTGTTCGTGGCAATCGACAATTATAATGTTATTATAGTTTAATAATATAATATCATGCAGTTGTAATATCTGGTAGTGGCTTTTTCACCGCACAAGAGTCCTTACTGCTCTCTTACATCTGGAGCCAGTGCGACTCTGGCATCCCCCATTGGGGTATGTTATGAGGCTGAAGGTATTAGGGAGGGGACGGAGGTGGGGAAGAGGAAGGTGGGAGGTACTTGGCTAGTCAGATCTAGACACTAAACACGTCTAAAGCTATTTCACGCATCGTTTGAATTCTGATTGGTGGTCTTACACCAGGAAAATACTGAGAGTATCTTTTATTAAATTATTAGATGCTAAAAAAAATTAATTACAGAATAATGAACCTTTGACTGTCCAACTGGGAAGGTTTCCAGTTTCAGTACAATTGAATTGATAGTTTTAGTTCATATGAAGTAGGTAATGTAATACAAATATATTACAATAAATTCATGTCATTGACGAAATTACTTTATAAATTACATCATATTAAATTAATAACATTGTGGAAATTACTTGTTACATCATATTAAATTAATAATATTGTGGAAATTACTTTTTACATCATATTAAATTAATGACATTGTGGAAATTACTTTTTACATCATATTAAATTAATAACATTGTGGAAATTACTTTTTACATCATATTAAATTAATAACATTGTGGAAATTACTTTTTACATCATATTAAATTAAAAACATTGTGGAAATTACTCTCATGTTTACAATATAAAAGATAAGTTAGGAAACATCTTAATTTTTTTCATTGTTTCTATGATGTGTAATTATATGTGTAATGCATGTGTAAGAATTATTATTTTAACTGAATTAAGACTTGTTTACGAGTATAATACATAAGAGTATTATTTGAAATTTTAAAGTGTGGTGGGAATTTTAGGTAATATTAAATAATTATATGAACGTACTAAACATTTAGGTATGATTTGAGATTTTCACGGTCAAAAGTATTATAGTGATTTGTTTTTGGGGTATTATGCCGTGTTGCGCTACCTCCTTCTTTGGCCAACGTTTCGGACAGCATTACAGTGTTCATCATCAGGGAGATTTCATCACAACCTTAGATAACACATCTGCCCTGATGAAGGACACTGTAATGCTGTCCGAAACGTTGGCTAAAGAAGGAGGTAGCGCAACACGGCATAATACCCCAAAAACAAATCACTATAGTACAAAACATTTTGTTTATCTATAAGTTGGCATATGTTCGCTCTCGACTCTGCCCGAAGCCAATTGTCAAGCCAATTTGTATATTCTAGTACTATAATTGAAACATAACAGCAATTGACTGTTTGTCAGCCAACCTTCCTGTCATAAATAAGATGATCTGTGATACATTGACCATTCTTAAAGTAATTTTCCTTATCCACCTTCCAACTGTGTACAACGGGAGTGAAATATCATTTTCCTTTAAATTATAAACAGTTAATAACTGACTGTTCTTATTGTAAAGCTCGGGGGCTCCGTCGAAACCAGAGGCCCTCATGGTATACTATAGGGCCCTCAGATACTGCAGACAGTACACAACTGCTGTACGTACTGTACTAAAGGCCCTCAGATACTGCAGACAGTAAACAACTGCTGGACGTACTGTACTATAGGGCCCTCAGATACTGCAGACAGTAAACAACTGCTGGACGTACTGTACTATGGGGCTCTAAGATACTGCAGACAGTACACAACTGCTGGACGTACTGTACTATGGGGCTCTAAGATACTGCAGACAGTACCTACACAACTGCTGGACCGACTGTACTATAGGGTCCTCAGATCCTGTAGACAGTACGCAACTGCGCTCACTGTTGAATTTGGCAGCCACCTCTGGTCTAGAGCTCCAAAATACTTGAAAAACCCTTCACTTTGTCCATAAACGGGCGGTCCGTTTGATAGATTCCTCTATCCTTTATGTTATGGACTCTGTAACGTTTTCCGAAACGTGGGCTAAAGAAGGAGTGTATGCGGAATTTTCGAACAGTGCAAAACGCACAAGAGAATTACAAACATTTTTTGAGGAGTTCTAAATTGAATACAGAAAAGTTTTACGACATGGGCCAACTAGATGGTTAAGTTTGGGAGAGCTGTTAAGGGATTAATATTGTCGTGGCCTGCTGTATCAGCGTATTTTAAAAGTCGTGGTGAAGCAGCATGCCATAAAATAATATGGGAATTCGTAAAAGAGTGTGGCGAAGGCGAATCCAATGACGCTAGAACTTTATCTACAAGATCACACTATAGGAATGTTATTTATATTTCATTCATCATTACATGAATATGCTGACAGAAGCCATACTATTGCTAGAAAAAAACTCCGTGACAGCTGTTGAGTTGAACCCAATTATGAGAAACATAAAAGACAAGGTTGAAAGCCGACCGCATGATGAATGTTTCGGTGCCAAAATAATGAGAAACATAAAGTTTTTGAGGCCTTCTGTCAAGGATCAAATAAAAAAGAAGGTTTACAGGAGAACTCTTGAATACATACAGAAATATTATGATTTTGAGGATTCTGTATTCAAAAATTTTTCCAAATTCGATCTAACAAGTGCAGTAAGTTACGAAGATACTGTGGAAGCTGTCAAATCACTTGGTTTGAAAAATGTCGACGAAGATAAACTTTATGACGAGATCCGAAAATTAAACCAAGTATTTCCTCAGTTCGTACAATCTAGTGATTCAACATTGCCTGTTGATTTACGATGGGTTCAGTTATTCAAAGTCACCTCAACCTTCACCGAACTGCCAAAAATAATTGGAAATTTTTTTTAATCCCTATAAGCAATTTTTTTGTTGAACGCGTCTTTTCTTTAATGGGAAATTTGTGGACAGACGAGCGAAACTGCTTGTCAGTGGACATGGTGAAGGCAGAGTTAATTGTGAAGATTAATTACAAAATGAATTGCCTAGAATTTTTGAAGTTTTTGAAGAAACCTGAGCAAGAAAAGATGCTTAAACAATCCCTTCAGAATTAAAAATATAGTTTTAAGTGTCAAGCTGATCCAAGTCAGCTTAGCACTAGCTAGGTCATTTATATTTTTAAAAAACATTACCAATGGTAATTTACCATGACATTTAGCCTTAATTAAATAATTCATACTAAAAAAATATTTTATAAAAAAAAACTATATTTCTAAAATCTCCGGGTCTACTGTTTTTGAAAGGTGGCAGCCCTAGTTCCAGAGTGTCAAGATACTCTCAATATCGCCATTCAGAATTGAAACGTTGCTTGAAATGGCTTTGGCCGTGTTTGGTGACCAGATCTGAATAGCCAGGCACTTTCCCACCTTCTTCTTTCCCATGTGCTTCCCCTCCCCGTTACATTCAGCCTCACAAAATACCCCAATTGGGGATACTGCAGTCTCATTGGTTGGGAGCAGTTGGTTCAAGAGTGCGGTTTTTTCAATGTTAATTGGACACATCGGCCATTTTTGGAGGTGCTGTGTGGAGTTGGGTTTTAGTGTTTTTGGGGAAAAGGGAAGCGAACCTGGATTTTAAAGATATTTTTACGTTCTAATACGCCCTGTACAAAATTACAACTTAGTTTCGAATATTAGTACTACCAAGATAAACTTTGTTGTTAAATGTTCGGCAACTCGGATTTAACCAAAACCACCTTAACCCAGGCCAGGACACTGAATCAAATCAGCCTTTTATATCTACAAGATCCTCCTATATACATACTATTGATGTAATAACTAACTAACCATCTAACAATAACTCCCCGCAAGGATAAACACAGAGGACGGATATCTTAGCACACACTCCTTGCCTCATTCACATTTATACATAGTCTTCTGTTATTCTGACTCGGGGATATTCTGAGTCGGGCCATGTCAAGACATGGCTTCTTTTCCCAACTTCTTTCACCATTCACATTTGAGTTATATATTCTCCTTACACTCTTTTCATAGTTCATTCGCTCTGCACGTCCTGCGGATCTCCACATTTCTCACATTTACCACACATACGCCTCAGGGATATCGCTTCTACAGCATTCAGTCTACATTCTTCCATCCTTCCTCCATCCATCCCTCACCATCCATGTCCATGCCTCACTGCCATTCACCAGGGTAGGTACTAGTATTCTATCGTGGACAGCTAGCTTCGCTTCTTTGAACAGTATTTTGTTCATTAATGGTGTTTAAGCTGTGGACCATTTAATAAACAAATCAATTATTCTATGTTAATATATTACTTTGGCAATGAGTTTTATAAAGGTAGAAGGTACTTACAGAGGTGGAGGAACATTCACTTGTTGGGAAGCTAATTTCACTATAGTTTTGGTTAAGCTAATTTTCTTTATTGCGATGCGTTTGTGATGATTTTCGGATTGGTATGCGATGCTTTATAAGTAATGATGTTCACTTCGCGTCACGGCTGTTGGTTCTAGACTGAATCCCGGACACAGGGGAGAGGTATGAAGGAGAGGAAAACGGGGTTCTGGAACAAAATTCATTGCCAGTAAAATAATTCTCTATGAATAAACAATTAGCCATTATTGGCGTAAACGAATGGATTTACCTGCATTTACCCTTCTTTCAATACCTCTGTCAGCCTTCCCATCTCTCTAGAACAGGGGTTCCCAACCCAGTGCCCGCGGGCACCATGGTGCCCTGTACCCGCCACTACAACAATTCGTATGTGCCCGCCACTATTCGACAGTGAAAGAATTTTTTCATTAAAATTAATAAAAAATGTGAATTATTTTTATTTATTGGTTAGAGTTTTAATTTTTTTGAGTGCCTAGGTTTTTTAAATACTTTCGTATGTTTGCGATACTGTATGTATGAGTGGTTCCTTTGCTGATAGTAACTGTCGCAATTTGTCTAGCGGCGAGCCAGAGTGCACTCTTCACGCTAGCCTGGAACGGGAAGTTCTATTTGCATATCACTCCTTGTACACGCAGAAAACCCGAAGTGAACGAACGCCATGAACTGAGCCGATGAACGCCGAAGGCGCAAAACACATGGCACATGACAGCTTTTTCTGTCAGTGAAAGCAATAAGCATAGCCCCGACAGCCAAACTGACAGTAGTCACGTGCTCACATGAGTGATGTGCAAATAGCATTCCCCGCATGGAACCGCGTTGTTGTCGTTGTGATTGCGATTGCTGCTCCATAGCTAGAGGACATCCACTCCAGACATCTTCGTCTGACGAAACACGAATTAGGAGTTTTGATATTCCTTCTGAAAATTTTTAACGTGCTAAAAGCGAGGTGCGTAATCTATTATAATTATTATATTAATAAGCGATAATCGCTAGTTATAGTCCTTGTTGTAATACATTTATGCATATAATGTAGAACAGACTTGCGCTATAACATTGATATTATATTGTAGTTCAATTACTATTTATTTTTTACTTTTTTAGTCCTAAAATGAGTGGACCGAGTAAAAGATAACGAACCTATAATTTTAACACTGACTGGGGAGAATCATATTGTTTCGTTAATTTGAAAAATAAATACGTTTGTGTGTTGTGTGGTAGTAGTATTGCAGTGCCGAAAAAACATAATGTTGAACGATACTTTCAGAAAATTAATGCCACTTTTGATGTGAATTATCGACTTAAATCTGAGGTAAGAAAGAAAAAAAAAAGTCACCTAAAATCAAATCTAACTGACAGACTAGACATGTGGAATATTCTAAAAAGGCCACCATTGCTTCTTTCAAAATTTCTCTCTTTCATATCGAGCCAATTTTTTCCTTCTGTATCAATCCTTTTACTTGTCAAATAAATGTAATGGAAATGGCCGCATGCATAGCAGATTTTGTTCGTGGTAAGACAGAAGAACTAGAGTTAGAAATTTTGGACCTTAAGAATGATATTTCGCTAAAATCCTTACTATCAGAGGACTTTTGGAATACAGTGGACAAAGAAAAATTACCATTTTAGAAAAAAACGGCATGTAAAATTGAATCTTTTTTCAGTTCGACATATTTATGTGAATCATTGTTTTCAAACATGAACTTAATAAAATTAAGATATAGTCCTAAAACGGGAATCCTCCTAGTTGGGCAGTCAAAACATTTCTTAAAG